>NC_083602.1:75594599-76219599 GCF_029168945.1 Cannabis sativa
CTTGCATTTGGAGAAGTGCTATGTTCTTTCCAGAGCATTGGTTAAAGTAAAGCTCAGGTTGGATGCATGGAGTATGCATCGGAAGGGACCAATATTGAACTTTGACTTAGATTTAATTAAACTTACCGTAAAATCTATTCAAGTCAATATCGCCTAGTTGATCCTAGATCAAATGATCTTAATCCTGTTATGATTAGGCTCAATCTTGAAAGGCTATTCGTGTTCCTTGAATTGTTAGTTAAGCCTACCTTTTTTGTCAGGGTGATACGTACTTTTTGGGAACACGGTAGTGCAATTGAGTGGGAGCGCTATCATAAACATGGAATCTATAGCTTCTATCTGGCGAATAGTAAGCAAAGGATGATCTCCTTCGAGCTTGACCAAACGAACATAAATGGTGGAGTACTCATTTCACATAAGCTGAAATATCATTTATACGGGGTCAAGTGTTTTAAGGAATAAATACATTGTAGGGTGTAACGGTAATTTAATCCCTTTACAGTGTAGATCATTCATATAGAGGATCATTGATCACATTAGGATTATAACAATGGATAACTAATGATGTGTCTATATTGTGGAACATATAGAGCATTCTATATACTGAGAGTACAATTCTAAGTTCTATGCGTGGATTCAACGAAGAATTAATAAGTTAGTGAATTTTAGTGCTAAATTCTTGATCTACTTATTGGAAGCTCGGTTATATAGACCCATGGTCCCCCCACTAGTTGAGATAATATTGCTTGTAAGACTCATGTAATTGGTTTTGATTAATCAATTATAATTCTCAAATTAGACTATGTCTATTTGTGAATTTTTCACTAAGTAAGGGCGAAATTGTAAAGAAAGAGTTTATAGGGGCATATTTGTTAATTATGATACTTTGTATGGTTCAATTAATAAATATGATAAATGACAATATTATTTAATAATTATTTATAGTTATTAAATAGTTAGAATTGGCATTTAAATGTTTGAATTAGGAAATTGGCATTTTTGAGAAAATCAGATACAAAAGGTGGTAAAATTGCAAAATTACAAAACCCAAGGCCCAATCCACTTATGTATGGCCGGCCACCTATATGTATATTTTAAATTGATTTTTTCATTATTTTAATGCCATATAATTCAAATCTAACCCTAGTGGAATGCTATAAATAGATAGTGAAGGCTTCAGGAAAATTACACTTTTCTTCAGACTTTCTGAATCAGAAAAAACTGAGCCTTCTCTCTCCCTATCTTTAGCTGACCACTCTCTCTCTTCTTCCTTAGAATTTTGAAATCCTTAGTGTATGAGTAGTGCCCACACACATCAAGTGATACCTCAATCATAGTGAGGAAGATCGTGAAGAAAGATCATCAGTAAAGGAGTTTCAGCATCAAGGATTCAGAGAAAGAGATCCAGGTTCAGATATTGATAATGCTCTGCTACAGAAAGGAATCAAGGGCTAGATATCTGAACGGAAGGAGTCATTATATTCCGCTGCACCCAATGTAAGGTTTCCTAAACTTTATATGTGTTTATTTCATCGTTTTAGAAAGTTCATATTTAGGATGTTAATAAACATACTTGTGAGTAGATCTAAGATCCTGGTAAAATAAATTCCAACAATTAAATAGTTAGAATTGGCATTTAAATGGTTGAATTTGAAAATTGGCATTTTTGAGAAAATACAAATAAAATTTGTGAAAATTGCAAAATCCAAGTAAGGCCCATTACACTACATGGCCGAACACTTGGGATGGTTTTTCAAACTGATATTTTCATTATTTTAATGCCAAATAATTCAAACCTAACCCTACTCGAATGCTATAAATAGATAGTGAAGGCTTCAGGAAATTTACACTTAACTTTCTACTTTTTCCTTCAGAGAAAAACATGAGCCTTCTCTCTCTATACCAAGCCGCCACCTTCTTCTATTTCTTCCTTCTTCAATTTCGAAATTTCTTAGTCTTAGAGTAGTGCCCACACACAGCAAGTGATACCTCAATCATAGTGAGGAAGATCGTGAAGAAAAACATTCAACAAGATGGAGTTTCAGCACTAAAGAAGGAGAGAAAGAGATCCAGGTTCAGATATTGATAATGCTCTGCTACAGAAAGGAATCAAGGGCTAGATATCTGAACGGAAGGAGTCATTATATTCCGCTGCACCCAATGTAAGGTTTACTAAACTTTATATGTGTTTATTTCATCGTTTTAGAAAGTTCATATTTAGGGTGTTAATAAACATACTTGTGAGTAGATCTAAGGTCCTGGTAAAATAATTTCCAACAACTGGTATCAGAGCCATGGTAATTGATTTGCTTGCAAGAAATTTGGACTTAAAACGATTTGTTTGTGTTTTGGATGGTATCATGTTGTTTTGAGTGTTGTTTGATGATTGATTGATGTTTGTGAATTTTCGTGAAAAATAATTGAATATCTGTTTCTGGAATTATTTTATTGGATAGTATGAAAAAAATTAAGCAATTTACCTTTTTACAGAACTCAATTTCGATTTAATTTGAATTAGTTATGATTTTTTGAAAAGTTTCGAAAAAAATCGGGATCGTGCAACTGGGACACGCGCGCGGAAATCATGCAATTCCTTCCCTGCGCCGAGGTTCCACGCCCAAGCACACCCCATGCGCGCGCGGACATGTATGCTCAGCATACTGTCCGTACAGCTCGCATTTTTTTTCGTTTTTCTTCGATGTTTCATGCTTTTTCATGGATTTAACTTCCGATTTTTTATGTAGTTCTGTATTTATACATTTACTATTCCTAATTCAATTCTAATTATCATAATTAAATTAATTAATATTTTTTTTAAAATTACTTCATAATATTAGTGTAATTTGAATTTGAAAATAGTAAATATCTATCTTTTTTGCTTAATTATATATCTTATTTTTAAATTTGATTATATCTTATCTTATTTTTAAATTTAAGGTCAAATATTAAATTTTTTAAAATTAATTTTTTTTTTAAATAATTTGACCTTATTTAAATTTAAAATAAGATAACTATAATCATGTAATTTTAAATAGATGTAAGATATTTTGCTAACTTTTAAATTTTGTTATTTTATTTATTTAAATTAAATCATAAAATCTGAAAAAGATATTTATTTATCTTTTTTTAATTTTTATTTATAAAATAACATTAAATTTTTTTTAAAAGTAGTTAGCAAATTTTGAAATGATATTTAGGTTGGTTGAAGCCTAATTTTTTAAAATTGTAGGTTTAATTTTAAATATTATTTTATTAATTTCAAAAATATTTAAATTTTATTTTATTTTATTATATTTTGAAAATATTTTTTTATTATTTAATTAATTTTTCGAAATTATTAATTTAAAATTAAATAAATTCTACATCCAACTATCCAGCTAACCTTGTTGCAGGAGTATATGTTTTAGCTTGTTTGTAAGTTTTTAAAACCTATTATTGCTTGATTGCAAATAGCCATGGTTAACTTGTTGACAGATCCAATGATCTGATTTTAACTCATGGCTCCCTTGGTCAAGTAAATAATTTGTAACAGGTATATTTACAATCTTCTTTCATTTGTGTATGACCTAGCAACATGATAGGATCCATCCAAATTGTGTGCATGTGTGAGCCTATGTGTTTAATTTCATTATAGATGCATATAGGTTGTTGTTGCTAAATAAAATATCATAGTTCTTGATAGATTTTATTTAGGCCCATTTAGTTTTTGGGCCTATTCAATTAATAACAGTTGTTCATTTTAAGGTTAAATTCCTCTCTTTTGGGCCTTGTGTGAGAGTTGGGAGCCATAGAAGTGGGTACGACATACTGAACCCAGCACCCCCTCACATGAACCACCCCAATTGTGAATGCCCATTTGCCTGATTTGAATAACTGTACTAGGTTAATTAAATTAGTTTAACCTAATAAAATTGATTAGCAATATAATTAATTTCATTTATTTTGAAATTAATTTAAGAAAACCATAGTTTAACGAATTTTATTCTAAGCTAAACTATATGTATTTTCTTGTATTTAATTAAATATAGAATTATAATCATTGAGATTCTTTCTGAAACTTAATTTAAATTTTTTCATTAAATATTCCTATTTAAGTTGATATTTAGTTATCTATTACTAATCAGCTTCAATCTGAATATCTTTTGGATTTAAAATTTCAAAATTAAGTTGAGTAATTTTAGGAATTGGTTATTAAGATTCTTTAGATATTTTTTAAGTTGATATTTTTTCAAATATTAACTTAAAATGGAATATTTTCAAATTAAGTGGTTACAACTTAATTTTTGATATTTAGTTAAATTTAAATTTGAAAATATTTAAGTTCTAGATTTTTTCTAATACAACTTAAATTAGATATTTTTTCAAATTTTGTGGAAAAGATACTTAGTCAAATAAGATATTTTCTAGATAGTTATTTCTAGACTACTTATTATTTCTAATATTAAACAGGAAAATATTATACATTGTGAAATTAATTATTTAAATAATTAATTTTGGTACAATTTATTTTAAGTATATTTTTTCCTAGTATTAAACTAGAGATTAATAATTAAGCCTTCTCTACACTTGATTATTTATTTCTTGAATTTAATACATTTAATTAAATTGAAAATTAAATATCTAAGTTGATTTTCATCATGATACTTAAATATTTCTTTTTCATGACACTTAATTAAATAGAAAATTATTTTTTGTTGAAATTTATTTTTTTCAACTAAATTTAAATAATTTTTCAAAATATATTTTTTCTTTATTTTATTAATCAATTTTCGAAATTGCATTTCATAATGCAAGATGTTTTCGAATTTTATTTTAAAAATAGATTAAAGTTGTAAATTATTTATTTTAATTTTGGACCAACTTAAATCAATGATTTTTTTCTTTTAATGATTAATTAAAATAAATGAAGTAAAATATATTTAATTAGAAAATGAATTAATTAGTCAATGAAAGTCTAGATAGATATTATCTGTTTTGCTTGAAGTATTTTTCTAGTGTATTTAATTAAAAAAAAATTAATATTTAAGTTGATTTTCATCATGATACTTAAATATTTTAAATTTTTCTTATATATTTAATTAAATAGGAAAATTATATATTTTGTTGTAAATTAATTTTATTAATTAATTTTGGGCCAACATTAAATTAGAATAATTTTTCCAAGATTTATTTTTATTTTATTTTAACAAGCAATTTCGAAAATTGTATTATTAAATACTTCAATTTTTCGAAATGCAATATATATTTATAGAAAATTAAATTTGAGTTGTAAATTAATTTAAATTAATTTTGTAACAACTTAAATTGAATATTTTTCTAAATATTTATTGGAAATCATTACTAAGATGGAAATAATTCATGTTATTTTCATATCCATCTAAGTAAAATTTATAAATATTAAATTAAAATTTATATTTAGAATTTTTCATTCTAAATTGGAAATTTTAATTAAATAAATATATATTTAAAATAAATAGATTAAAATAAGTATCAAAGAAAATACAACTCTCTTTAAATAATGAGCTTTATTATTATTAGGACATTCGATCTCCATTGTTTTGTCTTACAATAGTTAAATATTTTCAATATAACCTCGAGACGCTAGACTTCGTCCCCCTATGGATGGTTATTCATTGAACGCATTTAACACCGTAAGATCTCATTTGATAAGTGTTTTGTAAGTTTTCGTCTCTATTAGACTCTCCCCTACGGTGACTACTTAGAGATAAACTTATAAAACATGAAACAATGGTGGAAGCTCATAAAATGAGAATAACCTTGACTCTCGCCTACCGGGATGTAACGCCCTAATGCTAAGGCACGCTACAGTGCTTTTTCAATTATAGTGCAATCTTTGCTAATCAAAGAATTTTCTCGAAAAACGTGTCAAATTAAAACTTTTGCATTAAATATTAAACTTTGTAATATAATAAAATTTTTACAAGTGCCGGGATCCCGTTTTCAAACTTTATAAAATTAATTTTTCAAAATACACATTTATTACAGGTCGCACGACTATCAAAATACAATCCCCAGATGTCCCGAGACCGAACACTCCAGGTCGCGCTGCTTTGACATGTACAATCTCACCCGAGCTCACATTCACTCCTGTTTAGCCTTCGCCTTTCCTTTACCTACACATGAAAGCAGAACTGTGAGTCGACAGACTCAGTAAGAAATGCATATAACATATCATATAATTTTCGACCTGTAAATAGGCGCCCATACACCTATTTACAGAGCTTAACAGATGAGTATGAACGTTCTAACTAGGATACGACCATGTACCATGTACCACATGCACTCAGTATACCATCGTACTAGTGTAGGTAGGGTATGGACCGCACCTTGAGTACCGTCAAGTGTTGTACCACAGACACCTTGTACCTTCCCGTACAAGTGCTAGTAACACCATGATGTACTTCCAAACATCATACGCCTTACCAATGCACTCTGCACCGCAACCGTACAAGTGTTGGTAGTGTATGAATCAAATAAGCATGTATATACATTAACACATACATACACTCGAATATCCACATCACACATTATACACAGTTCTTACCTAATTTCCGAATTCAAGTGTGCTGGCCGACCTGAACGGAAATCTCGTGCTAGATGGATGCCCTAATGACATTTTGAAACCGGGTAAGTTACATGATTAAAACCCTAATCCCGAGAAACCCAAAATAAAAACCATAGGTTCTGTTATGCTCTTAATGGGTAATTCTAACTCTGGAAATGGGGAAACACCCATCCGAGGCATCGAAAAGGCAAAAATTAAGAAAATAAAAGGCCTGCGGAACCCTGCCAAAACCGGGTAGCCAGTTTTTGTGGCCCTGCAAACCGGCTAGCCGGTTTGCACCAGGTTTCCCAAAACCTTTCATTCAATGCTCAATTCTCCACCAAATGCAATGAAACCTTCCAGAGTACCTAATTAGGGCATAAACAATAAATTCCAGGCAGTATTTCACAGAACAAACCATTACAACTCAAGTTGCCATTAATGAACAAAGCTTTGCACTCAAAGCTTAAACTTGCATAAAACCAACAACACACACTAAAACCAGCTACTAGGAGTTAAAATCAACTCAAAAGAACCCTAAAATTCGAACCCTAAACCTACCTAAACCTAACAGCCACTATATCACAAATTCATTAATTCAAACTAACTTAAAACTTGAAAATTCACATACTCAAGGATTCTAGGGTTTACCTTAGTTTGATTCTCCTTGAAATCTTGGTAGAAATCACAAATTTCAGCAAGAAATCCCTTGGTTCCTAGCTGGTTCGAAGAGAGAGAGGTGAAGGAAAGAGAGCTTCTCTTAAATTTTTTGGTATTTTCTTCTTTCTTGAGTTTTTACAAAATGAGATAAATCACATTAGGGAAAATAAATTTCCCTTGGCTGAAAACAAGTGGCCACGTGCCACCCTCTTAGGCAGCCACCCAATCCCCAAACAAATTACCATTTTGCCCTTTAAGTTAACAACTTAGGTGTTTCAAAAGCTAGGGGTAAAATGGTCAAATTCCATAACCCCGCTCAAACCCGATAATTATTTCCTCTAAAATATTTCCCACTAAGAAATAAGGTTCTAAACTTACCCATGTGATCAAACTAGCCATCCATCGCATTTTCCGTTGTTGCCGAGCAAAAATTACAAAAATTGAATAACTCACATATAAGCTAAATAATACCCCTAGAGTTTGATAAAATCTCCGAAATTGAGAAATTATAACTCTAATGTTTATTTCTAAATATTGGGGTCCGCAATTAAATAAATTCATAAATAATAATAAAATAATATAAATTAGTGCTAATTGCCTTTACTAATCCAAATTACTAAAGCGGTCATTACAATTATCTCCCCGTTAATAGGATTTCGTCCTCGAAATCTGACTCGAATAGCTCTGGATGTTGAGTCCTCATATCCGACTCCAATTCCCAGGTGGCTTCTTCCACTTTACTGTTCCTCCAGAGCACCTTAATCAGTGCAATAATCTTATTTTGAAGAACTTTTTCCTTTCTATCTAAAATCTGTACAGGTTGCTCTTCATAGGATAAGTCTGGTTGTAGTTCAAGGGCTTCATAACTCAAGACATGAGTCGGGTCTGACACGTATGTCCTTATCATAGAAATGTGAAATACGTCATGAACAGCCGATAATGCTGGTGGTAAGGCTAGCCGATATGCTACCTACCCGACCTTCTTGAGTATCTGAAATGGCCCAATGAACCTAGGGCTTAACTTTCCCTTCTTCCCGAAGCACCTAATACCTTTTATTGATGAAACCCGCAGGAAAACATGTTCCCCTGCCTGAAATGTAACATCTCTGTGCTTCGGATCAGGATAACTTTTCTGCCTGCTTTGAGTAGCAAGCATCCGAGCCTTGATCTTATCAACTGCCTCATTGGTCCTCTGCACTAACTTTGAACCCAAGTACTTCCTTTCTCCCGTCTCGTCCCAATGAATAGGAGAACGACATTTTCTACCATATAACATCTCATAGGGAACCATCCCTATTGTACTATGGTAGCTATTGTTGTAGGAGAATTCAATTAAAGGCAAGTACTTACTCCATGAACCTTCAAAGTCCATGACACAGGCTCACAGTAAGTCTTCCAATATCTGAATTGTTCTTTCTCACTGACCATTAGTCTGAGGGTGAAAGGCTGTACTAAATTTTAACTTGGTACCCATAGCCTTTTGAAAACTCACCCAAAAATTTAATGTAAACTTTGGATCCCTATCTGACACAATAGACTTAGGGACTCCATGGACACGAACTATCTCCTTCACACATAATGCAACGTACTGATCCACGGAATATGTAACTTTCACTGGTAGAAAGTGAGCTGATTCGTGAATCTGTCCACTATGACCCACACTGAATCATACATTCCCGTAGTTTTAGGTAATCCAGTTACAAACTCCATTGCAATGTCCTCCCACTTCCATTTAGGAAGGACTAAAGGTTGCAATAACCCTGCCGGCCTCTGATGTTCAACCTTAATCTGCTGGCAGGTTAAACACTTGGACACGTAGTCCACCACATCTCTTTTCATCCCATACCACCAGAAGTAGGGTTTCAAATCCTGATACATTTTGGTGGTTCCCGGATGCAATGAATAAGGTGTGGTATGAGCTTCATCTAGTATCTCTTTCTTAAGCTCATCAACATTAGGAACATAAACTCGAGCTTTGTATAAAAACATTCCACTATTCGAGAATGAAAAGTCTTTAGATCGACCCGCCATTACCTCATCTCGAACCTTAACTAGCTCAGGATCTTTTAGTTGTGCCTTTCTGATTCTCTCCAACAGATCAGATTGGAGTGTCAAATTATGCAATTTCCCAACCACGAACTCAATCCCTACACTAACCATTTCAGAAGCTAGTTGAGGGGCTATCATAACCGTGGTACAAACCTGCCCGAGACCTTTTCTGCTTAAAGCATCGGCCACAACATTGGCTTTCCTGGGATGATACAAAATTTCACAATCGTAGTCCTTAACCAATTCCAACCACCTTCTCTGCCTCATATTCAAATCCTTCTGGGTGAAAAAGTATTTGAGACTCTTATGATCAGTATAACTCTCACACTTCTCACCGTAAAGATAATGTCGCCATATCTTTAAAGGAAAAACCACAACAGCGAGCTCTAAATCATGAGTCGGATAACACTGCTCATAATCTTTCAGTTAACGAGAGGCACAGGCTATGACTGTGTCAGCTTGCATCAGAACACATCCCAAACCCTGTCTGGATGCATCACAGTAAACCACGAATTTCTCTTGATTTGATGGCAAAGCTAACACCAGAGCTATTATCAAACGTTGCTTTAACTCCTGGAAACTTGCTTCACACTTATCTGACCACACAAATCTCTGATTTTTCTTGGTCAATTCGGTTAGGGGCATAGAAATATTAGAAAATCCCTCAACAAAACGTCAATAAAACCTTGCTAGACCGAGAAAACTATGAACTTCCGTCACAAACTTGGGCCTCGGCCAATTCTTCACAGATTCTACCTTGTTTGGATCAACCATAATTCCATTCTTCCCAACAATATGACCTAGAAAGGACACCTCAAACAATCCGAATTTGCACTTTTGAATTTTGCATACGACTTGTGATCTCTAAGTTGCTGCAATACCATTCAAAGATGATGCTCGTGCTCCTCTTCTGACTGATAGTATACAAGAATGTCATCGATAAACATTATAACGCAGTTATCGCGGAAATCCTTGAATACTCTATTCATAAGATCCATAAAGGCTGCAGGAGCATTAGTCAATCCGAATGACATTACCAGAAACTCATAGTGCCCATATCTGGTTCTAAAAGCAGTCTTCGGTATGTCCTCCTCTCGGATTCTGAGTTGATGATAACCAGACCATAAATCAATCTTCGAAAACACTGTCTTTCCCTGAAGCTGATCGAACAGATCGTTGATTCTGGGAAACGGGTACTTGTTCTTAATCGCCAGCTTGTTTAGTTCCCGATAATCAATACACATTCTGAGGGAACCATCCTTCTTCTTTTTTTTCACAAACAGAACCGGAGCTCCCCAGGGCGATACATTGGGTCGGATAAACCCAATGTCAAGCATCCCCTGAAGTTGCAACTTAAGCTCCTTGAGTTCTGCTGGAGCCATCCTATATGGAGCTTTAGAAACAAGTTCGACTCCAGGTGCCAGATCAATTACAAAATCAATCTCTCGCTGTGGCGACAATCCCGGCAACTCCTCGGGAAATACGTCGAGAAAATCTTTCACCACCCTGACTACCTCAGGCCCAAATGTTTCAGGTCTGCATGAGTCAATTACCACTGCTAGAAATCCTACACCACCACTGCATAGCAAATCCCTAGTCCTTAGTACAGAAACAGCTGGGATCGAGACCCCTGTACTGATCCAACATAAACAAATGGATCTTCACCTTCTGGCTGAAAAATCACCATTTCCACTTACAATTTATACTGGCTGAATACTTGGACAGATAATCCATTCCCAGTATAATATCAAGCTCAGTTAATTCCAAAAGATTAAATACTCTCGATACCACATACGAGTATATAGTCCCAAAGTCAAATAGTACATTAAAATGGGAGTTGTTGATAAGAAGCTAACCTTTCACCATAGAAGGACTAGATGCAACATTAGCCTGGGAGATAACAAATATCTGAGCAAGTACAGGCTTTACTTCCAGCTTCTGCTTATCTTTCTCTGCCTGAGGGCAATTTCTCTTAAAGTGCCCAACCATGCCACACAGGAAGCATGCTTTTCGGTTGCACTATCCGGGATGATGTTTCTTGCATCGCGGGCACTCAGGGTAAGAATAATCCTTGCGTACACCCTTGCCTTGATTTCCTCGGAACCGCTTGTTCCGTTTTAAACCCACCCTGACAACGTAGGTTTACTCTTCTGCTCAACCATGGAGCCCCTACCACCTATGCCATAACTAGAAATATGGCAAGCGGTATCCCGATTTCGTGGCATAACCTCTTGAGGTCCTAAAAGACATTCTTTAGGGCTTCCAGTCCATAGAGCATTCTTCATATCTGGATCTCCCTAAAGGACTGTAGGTTCATGTATCCAAATTTTCTCATGCAATGATCCCACTTGGTTATCAGCCATACTATGCTCTGCTGGTAATACCGAATTGAGAATAACTGGCATACGAGGTAAAGGTAGTACAGGAAACCTTTGTTGTTTCAACCTCTGAATCTCCTCATCGTGTCGTTGAATTATAGCTTCCATTTCTGCGAACCTTTGCTCCAACTCCCACGGAGCCTGTGACGGACGACCATCACTACCATCAGAAGCCCTCCAAAGGCTTTCACCTTGGTTACGGGGAGAACTTAGACTCCATTCTCTCCAACCGTTACTAGCCTTGACCACACTATCTTGACTCCCCATATTGCACCAGGTGTCCATACTATAGGACAAACCTGCCAATTAGTAAGTCAGTCTGGTCAGGCAACAACCCCATTACAAACTTCTACCGTACTTATGGATTCTAAGGCAACGCACTTTAAAATAATTAATTAAAATCTAATATGCTTCCTAACATGCTCTCACATTCAAAATTATTTAAAATACTAAACAAGTACAGGCTTACTGAACTGTAAACCGAGCTTTCTCTGATGAAGATTGTACATGTCTTAGCAAGCTTCGGTAGACAAACCTCGCGGCTCTAATACCAAAATTGTAACGCCCTAATGCTAAGGCACGCTACAGTGCTTTTTCAATTATAGTGCAATCTTTGCTAATCAAAGAATTTTCTCGAAAAACGTGTCAAATTAAAACTTTTGCATTAAATATTAAACTTTGTAATATAATAAAATATTTACAAGTGCTGGGATCTCGTTTTCAAACTTTGTAAAATTAATTTTTCAAAATATACATTTATTACAGGTCGCACAGCGACTATCAAAATACAATCCCCAGATGTCCCGAGACCGAACACTCCAGGTCGCGCTGCTTTGACATGTACAATCTCACTCGAGCTCACATTCACTCCTGTTCAGCCTTCGCCTCTCCTTTACCTACACATGAAAGCAGAACTGTGAGTCGACAGACTCAGTAAGAAATGCATCTAACATATCATATAGTTTTTGACCTGTAAATAGGCGCCCATACACCTATTTACAGAGCTTAACAGATGAGTATGAACGTTCTAACTAGGATACGACCATGTACCATGTACCACATGCACTCAGTATACCATCGTACTAGTGTAGGTAGGGTATGGACCGCACCTTGAGTACCGTCAAGTGTTGTACCACAGACACCTTGTACCTTCCCGTACAAGTGCTGGTAACACCATGATGTACTTCCAAACATCATACGCCTTACCAATGCACTCTGCACCGCAACCGTACAAGTGTTGGTAGTGTATGAATCACAACAAATAAGCATGTATATACATTAACACATACATACACTCGAATATCCACATCACACATTATACACAGTTCTTACCTAATTTCCGAATTCAAGTGTGCTGGCCGACCTGAACGGAAATCTCGTGCTAGATGGATGCCCTAATGACATTTTGAAACCGGGTAAGTTGCATGATTAAAACCCTAATCCCGAGAAACCCAAAACAAAAACCCTAGGTTGTGTTATGCTCTTAATGGGTAATTCTAACTCTGGAAATGGGGAAACACCCATCTGAGGCATCGAAAAGGCAAAAATTGAGAAAATAAAAGGCACAGGGAACCACTGCCAAAAGCAAGGTAACCCGATTTTGTGGCCACCGCAAAGCCGGCTAGCCGGTTTGCACCAGGTTTCCTAAAACCTTTCATTCAATGCTTAATTCTCCACCAAATGCAATGAAACCTTCCAGAGTACCTAATTAGGGCATAAACAATAAATTCCAGGCAGTATTTCACAGAACAAACCATTACAACTCAAGTTGCCATTAATGAACAAAGCTTTGCACTCAAAGCTTAAACTTGCATAAAACCAACAACACACACTAAACCAGCTACTAGGAGTTAAAATCAACTCAAAAGAAACCTAAAATTTGAACCCTAAACCTACCTAGACCTAACAGCCACTATATCACAAATTCATTCATTCAAACTAACTTAAAACTTGAAAATTCACATACTCAAGGATTCTAGGGTTTACCTTAGTTTGATTCTCCTTGAAATCCTGGTAGAAATCACAAATTTAAGCAAGAAATCCCTTGGTTCCTAGCTGGTTCGAAGAGAGAGAGGTGAAGGAAAGAGAGCTTCTCTTAAATTTTTTGGTATTTTCTTCTTTCTTGAGTTTTTACAAAATGAGATAAATCACATTAGGGAAAATCAATTTCCCTTGGCTGAAAACAAGTGGCCACGTGCCACCCTCTTAGGCAGCCACCCAATCCCCAAGCAAATTACAATTTTGCCCTTTAAGTTAACAACTTAGGTGTTTCAAAAGCTAGGGGTAAAATGGTCAAATTCCATAACCCCGCTCAAACCCGATAATTATTTCCTCTAAAATATTTCCCACTAAGAAATAAGGTTCTAAATTACCCATGTGATCAAACTAGCCATCCATCGCATTTTCCGTTGTTGCCGAGCAAAAATTACAAAAATTGAATAACTCACATATAAGCTAAATAATACCCCTAGAAATTAATAAAATCTCCGAAATTGAGAAATTATAACTCTAATGTTTATTTCTACATATTGGGGTCCGCAATTAAATAAATTCATAAATAATAATAAAATAATATAAATTAGTGCTAATTGCCTTTACTAATCCAAATTACTAAAGCGGTCATTACACGGGACAACGTTAAATTCTTATTTTGATCGAATAAAAGGTTGCTAGAATGGTTTGCATTTTAGATGAGCTGACAACTCTATTCAATGAATGATACTTTGACTCTCGCCTACCGGGACACTGTATCAGTTTTTTGGAAACCTTGGAAATTATTTAGGATTGTATGTTTTAGTATTTTCACTTGTCCTTCCTACTTGCTATATGTTTAATAATTTCTGAATTGTGTATGAATTTATATTGAACCATGTTATTTTCTGTTATTAAGTTGTAGTTTAATTTCGAATCTTCATTGTTGGTCTAACATGTTTGTTTTTCTAATGAGATAAATCCCTAAAGGATTTTCACCATTAGACATACATAATAGTGTTAGATCTCGAAAGATAAATATTGTATATGCGACATCTAGCTGTTCATCAATTGATGACACCTCAGACTAGTATTTTTACAATATGAAACAAGAAGATTGTATAAATAAGATTACTTTGACTCGCGTTAATCGGAGCATCGTTGCATTCTTATTTAAACAACGAAATTATCCTAATTCCTCTTAGCTTATTCATTTCGAATTAGCTTCATACAATATCATTGGATGAATGGTCTATATATCATTTCATGTCATTTTTTCTCTTCAGAAATTTAATGACTCATATGATTATATTCCCGAAATTCTATCCCAAAATGATATAAATCCTCAATCTTAGAAATCTCCTACTTGTATGGCAAATCAGACTTAGAGTTAAATTAGTAGTGGTGGTCCAAGAAAGAATTACTCATGTATATTTGGTATAAATTTAAGTCTTTAACTTTAATTTTAGATTCCAAACAGAAATTTTCTTATATTTCTATTTCCAGAATACAATACAGTTACACTTTGACAAGTGTTTAATAACCATTTTCTATCAATGGATTCAAACTGTATGGAATATTAGTTTAGTATTCTGTGACCAGAATCCACTTGCACTACTTTATAAACTCTCTGAAGTAACTAAACCTAAGTCATCAAAAGACACAACCACACATTTTTAATCTATGGCATTTGTATCTTGTTCATTTTGGTTTTGACAAGATCAATTTCTGCAAAGAATTAATATGCCTATATCCACTGAAAGTTGTTCATCTCATTCGTAGATGGATGTATATCCAGGGGTGGATATGAGTTTTTCGTTGTATTCTTAAAACGATCACTCTAGATTATACCTTACGCAAAGAAATTTGAAATGTTTGAAACATTTCTTAAATTTCTAGCAATGGTGAAAACCATTATGGTAAGTGGTTAAAGATCTTGCGAACTGATAGGGGTGGAGAAATAGTTAGTAGATATGCAGTTCAAAGATCATTAAATTGATTTTTGAATTATATCCAAACTTATCTCCCCAGAAATTTCGATTTGCATATTGATGATTAATTACTACTTGTTGCCTAAGACCTTCTATGGTAATACAATTTTGAGAATGATGTAATGGTTGTATACTTAATGTAAATCATTACTAGATTTATGGATGACCTAATCAAAATCTTAAGAAAAGCTAGAACTGTTAACCATGGTTTGTTAGCTATTCTAAGTGATTAGGGGTGGACCATCCCGTAGTCAATAGATAAGAAAGTGTTTGTATAAACAAATACTACTTTTCTAAGATAATGACTAAGTCTGAAAATAAAGGAGATATTTTTCTTGATTCCAAAAGTGTTCTATCATATTATTTGACATATTATTATCCCACTGCCTCTGTTGTTTTGACACAACCGAAGAGGTCAAT
Source organism: Cannabis sativa (assembly GCF_029168945.1). Taxonomy (NCBI): domain Eukaryota; kingdom Viridiplantae; phylum Streptophyta; class Magnoliopsida; order Rosales; family Cannabaceae; genus Cannabis; species Cannabis sativa. Next base: position 75,610,634 of record NC_083602.1, read on the forward strand.
ACCATTTAGTTTTCTTAGACATAATTCACGGTACCTTGTCGTAGTGGGAGAGTTTCTAGGAACTCACCTTCTTATGACTTGGAAGACACTAGTGATTAAAATCTATTGTGAGTTTAAACAAGTAATGGATTGTCAAGATAAGAAACTAAGAAGAAAAGCCAATAGAACTATGATTTAATCCATTCACATGGAGTAACCTAAAGTTTTCTATTATAAGGACATAAAAGGAAATTTTGTTTATAAGTCTATTCAATGGACTTAACAAAACTTCTTGTTCCTAGTATTATAGGTTTGAGTTTATCTAAACCTATGGCTTATGGTATACCTGGTAATTACTTACTCTAATGCAAGCAACTTACTTTAGTAAGATGCTAAAGCATTTTCTTTCTAATGGTAATCTATAGAAGCTTCACAACTTCTTAGACATAGATTTTATTTATCTAAGGAAAAGTCTCAACTATTCCAGAAAAGATAAAGTCATGAAAGAATTTCTTATATCAACAGTGAGAGGTCTTAGATATGCTTTTGTATGCCTTAGACCAGACACCTACTGTTGAGTGGGAGTAATGAGTAGGTATCAGATTAATCCAGGAGAAGAACATTGGAAGACAATCAAGTAAATCTTAAGATTAAGAAGAGGAACTATATGTTAGTCAATAAGGGTGTATTTAAAACTCTTAGACTACACCACATCAGAATTCAAGACTTGCCTTTGTGCTAGAAAATCTTTTTGATAAGATGGTGATTACTCTGGGGTGGAATAGTGATTTTGGAGAAGTGTAAAAACCTATCTGAAGTCTCTAGGTCTACCAGAAAGGGCTGAATGTTAAAGTTGTAGGAAAGGAACTTATTCAGTCTAAGGAAAGTTCTATACATTTTTGGCACCATTCCAAATTGCCTTAACTACTAGTGTTAATTTCCTGATTAACCAAAAGTAGTTGCCAAAGGTATAGAATCCAGTATCCCAAAAAGAGTAGACATATAGAGAGGAATTTCACATTATCAATGATTTTGTGATTAAGGAAGAGTAATGGTGGAGAAAAGGTTATGTTTAATTCAACTTTTCAGATCCTATTACGAGGAGTTTACTACTACTACACTTGATTTTTATATCAAGGTGTTGAGATTATTTGAAATGCACCTTTTGTTTTACATTAGTGCAAGTGGGAGTTTGTCGGGTTTTATGCCCTAAATAAAACTCATTTCAATATAATCAGATTTACTTAATAATATAGATCAGAAATAACATTTAATGTTGCATGGTTCACATGATTTATTTCATGATTATATGTACATAATGTATATATTTATCTGAAACCCTTTTCACATACTTGATCCTGTTTATTGTGTTGTCAACACTTTGGAAAGTAAACATGACTATGTGAATAAAGTTTCCTAGATTTATCAGATGCAGGGTTTTACTGATATGATAATCTACAACAGAGTTTGCTTGCATTTGGAGAAATGCTATGTTCTTTCTAGAGCATTGGTTAAAGTAAAGCTCAGGTTGGATGCATGGAGTATGCATCGGAAGGGACCGATATTGAACTTTGACTTAGATTTATTAAACTTAGGGTAATATCTATTCAAGTAAATATCGCCTAGTTGATCCTAGATCAAATGATCTTAATCCTGTTATGATTAGGCTCAATCTCAAGATGCTATTCGTGTTCTTTGATTTGTTATTTGAGCCTACTTTTGGGTCAGGGTGATACGTACATTTTGGGAACACGGTAGTGCAATTGAGTGGGAGCGCTAACATAAACATGGAATCTATAGCTTCTATCTGGCGAATAGTAAGCAAAGGATGATCTCCTTCGAGCTTGACCAAACGAAAACAAATGGTGGAGTATGTTGGGTTTTATGCCCTAAATAAAACTCATTTAAATATTATCAAATTTACTTATTAATATAGATCAGAAATAACATTTAATGTTGCATGGTTCACATGATTTATTTCATGATTATATGTACATAATGTATGAATTCATCTGAAACCCTTTTCACATACTTGATCCTGTTTATTGTGCTGTCACCACATTGGAAAGTAAACATGACTATGTGAATAAAGATTCCTAGATTTATCAGACATAGGGTTTTACTGATATGATAATATACAACAGAGTTTACTTGCATTTGGAGAAATGCTATGTTCTTTCCAGAGCATTGGTTAAAGTAAAGCTCAGGTTGGATGCATGGAGTATGCATCGGAAGGGACCGATATTGAACTTTGACTTAGATTTATTAAACTTACCATAATATCTATTAAAGTCAATATCGCCTAGTTGATCCTAGATCAAATGTTCTCAATCCTGTTATGATTAGGCTCAATCTTGAAAAGCTATTCGTGTTCTTTGATTTGTTAATTAAGCCTACTTTTAGGTCAGGGTGATACGTACATTTTGGGAACACGGTAGTGCAATTGAGTGGGAGCGCTAGCATAAACATGGAATCTATAGCTTTTATCTGGCGAATAGTAAGCAAAGGATGATCTCCTTCGAGCTTGACCAAACGAACATAAATGGTGGAGTACTCATTTCACATAAGCTGAAATATCATTTATACGGGGTCAAGTGTTTTAAGGATAAAATACATAGTAGGGTGTTACGGTAATCTAATCCCTTTACTGTGTAGATTATTCATATAGAGGATCATTGATCAAATTAGGATTATAACAATGGATAACTAATGATGTGTCTATATGGTGGAACATATAGAGCATTCTATATACTGAGAGTGCAATTCTGAGTTCTATGCGTGGATTCAACGAAGAATTAATAAGTTAGTGAATTTTTGTGCTAAATTCTTGATCAACTTATTGGAAGCTCGGTTATATAGACCCATCGTCCCCGTACTAGTTGAGATAATATTGCTTGTAAGACTTATATAATTGGTTTTGATTAATCAATTATAATTCTCAAATTAGACTATGTCTATTTGTGAATTTTTCACTAAGTAAGGGCGAAATTGTAAAGAAAGAGTTTTAGGGGCATATTTGTTAATTTTGATACTTTGTATGGTTCAATTAATAAATATGATAAATGACAATATTATTTAATAATTATTTATAGTTATTAAATAGTTAGAATTGGCATTTAAATGGTTGAATTAGAAAATTGGCATTTTTGAGAAAATCAGATGCAGAAAAGATTAAAACTGCAAAATTGCAAAAAGTGAGGCCCAAATCCACTAGTATAGGGCCGACCACTTTTATAGGAATTTACCTCTGATATTTTCATTATTTTAATGCCAAATAATTCAAACCTAACCCTAGTGGAATGCTATAAATAGATAGTGAAGGCTTCAGGAAAATTACACTTTTCTTCTGACACTTCTGGTTCAGAAAAACCTGAGCCTTCTCTCTCCCTATCTTTGGCCGAACCCACTCTCTTTATTCTTCTTCAAATTTTGAAATTCTTAGTGTATGAGTAGTGCCCACACACAGCAAGTGATACCTCAATCATAGTGAGGAAGATCGTGAAGAAAGACTTTCAGCAAGAAGGAGTTTCAGCACCAAAGATTCAGAGAAAGAGATCCAGGTTCAGATATTGATAATGCTCTGCTACAGAAAGGAATCAAGGGCTACATCTGAACGGAAGGAGTCATTTAATTCCGCTGCACCCAATGTAAGGTTTCTTAACTTTATATGTGTTTATTTCATCGTTTTAGAAAGTTCATATTTAGGGTGTTAATGAAACATACTTGTGAGTAGATCTAAGATCCTGGTAAAATAATTTCCAACAGACTACTCATTTCACATAAGCTGAAATATCATTTATACGGGGTCAAGTGTTTTAAGGATAAAATACATTGTAGGGCGTAACGGTAATCTAATCCCTTTACAGTGTAGATCATTCATATAGAGGATCATTGATCAAATTAGGATTATAACAATGAATAACTAATGATGTGTCTATATGGTGGAACATATAGAGCATTCTATATACTGAGAGTACAATTCTAAGTTCTATGCGTGGATTCAATGAAGAATTAATAAGTCAGTGAATTTAGGTTATAAATTCTTGATCTGCTTATTGGAAGCTCGGTTATATAGACTCATGGTCCCCCCACTAGTTGAGATAATATTGCTTGTAAGACTCATATAATTGGTTTTGATTAATCAATTATAATTCTCAAATTAGACTATGTCTATTTGTGAATTTTTCACTAAGTAAGGGCGAAATTGTAAAGAAAGAGTTTTAGGGGCATATTTGTTAATTATGATACTTTGTATGGTTCAATTAATAAATATGATAAATGACAATATTATTTAATAATTATTTATAGTTATTAAATAGTTAGAATTGGCATTTAAATTGTTGAATTTGAAAATTGGCGTTTTTGAGAAAATAGAAATAAAATTTGTGAAAACTGCAAAATCTAAGTAAGGCCCATTACACTACATGGCCGGGCACTTGGGATGGTTTTTCAAACTTATAGTGAAGGCTTCAGAAAATTTACACTTAGCTTTCTACTTTTTCCTTTAGAGAAAAACCTGAGCCTTCTCTCTCTATCCCTAGCCGCCACCTTCTTCTCTTTCTTCCCTCTTCAATTTCGAAATTTCTTAGTGTTAGAGTAGTGCCCACACACAGCAAGTGATACCTCAATCATAGTGAGGAAGATCGTCAAGAAAGACATTCAACAAGAAGGAGTTTCAGCACTAAAGAAGGAGAGAAAGAGATCCAGGTTCAGATATTGATAATGCTCTGCTACAGAAAGGAATCAAGGGCTAGATATCTGAACGGAAGGAGTCATTATATTCCGCTGCACCCAATGTAAGGTTTACTGAACTTTATATGTGTTTATTTCATCGTTTTAGAAAGTTCATATTTAGTGTGTTAATCAACATACTTGTGAGTAGATCTAAGATCCTGGAAAAATAATTTCCAACAGTGTCTTCCAAGTTATAAGAAGGTGAAGTTCCTTGAAACTCTCCCACTACGACAAGGTACCGTGAATTATGTCTAAGAAAACTAAATGGTATTGACCTCTTTGGTTGTGTTAAGACAACAGAGGCAGTGGGATCATCTTGTAACGAATAAGATGATAGAACACTTATGGAATCAAGAAAAAAATATCTCCTTTATTTGCTACTTTATTTTGAGACTTAGTCATTTTCTTAGAAAAGTAGTATTTGTTTAAACAAACACTTTCTTATCTAATGACTATGGGATGATCCACCCCTAATCACTTAGAATAGCTAACAAACATGCAAACCAGGGTTAGCAGTTCTAGCTTTTCTTAAGATTTCGATTAGGTCATCCATGAATCTAGTAATGATTTACATTAAGTATACAACCATTGCATCATTCTGAAATTATATTACCATAGAAGGATTTAGGCAACGACTAGTAACTAATCATCAATATGCAACTCGAATTTCTGGGGAGGTAAGTTTGGATATAATTCAAAATCAAATTAATGATCTTTGAACTGCATATCTACTAACTTTTTCTCCACCCCTATCAGTTCGCAAGATCTTTAACCACTTACAATTGCTAGAAATTCATGAAATTTTTCAAACATTTCAAATTTCTTTTGCATAAGGTAAAATCTAGAGTGATCATTTTAAGAATACAACAAAAACTCATATCCACCCCTGAATGTACATCCATCTTCGAATGAGATGATTATACTTTTAGTGGATATAGGCATATTAACTCTTTGCAGAGAATGATCTTGTCAAAATCACTATGAACAAGATACAAATGCCATAGATTTATAAAATGTGGTTGTATCTTTTGATGACTTAATTTAGTTACATCAATGAGTTCTTAGAATAGGGCAAGTGGATTCTGGTCACAAAATACTAAACTCATACAGTTTGAATCCATTGAAAGAAAATGGTTATGAAACACTTGTGAAAGTGTAACTGTATAATTAGTAATTCTTTCTTGGACCACCACTACTAATCTAACTCTATGATTTGCCTATACAAGTAGGAGATTTCTAAGATTGAGGATTTATATCATTTTGGGATAGAATTTCGGGAATATAATCAAGTTCGTCATTGAATTTCTTAAGAGAAAATATAAAATGACATGAAATGATTTATAGACCATTCATCCAATGATATGTCATTGAGCTAATTCGAAATGAATAAGCTAAGAGGAATTAGGATAATTTCGTTTTAAATAAGAATCCAACGATGCTCCGATTAGCGAGAGTCAAAGTAATCTTATTTATACAATCTTCTTGTTTCATACTGTAAAATACTAGTCTAAGGTGTCATCAATTGATGAACAGCTAGATGTTGCATATACAATATTTATCTTTCGAGATCTAACACTATTATGTTAGTCTAATGGTGAAAATCCATTTGGGATTTATCTCATTAGAAAAACAAACCAAGTTAGACCAACAATGAAGATTCGAAATTAAACTACAATTTAATAACAGAAAATAACATGGTTCAATATAAATTCATACACAATTCAGAAATTATTAAACATATAGCAAGTAGGAATGACAAGTGAAAATACTAAAACATACAATCCTAAATAATTTCCAAGGTCTTCAACAAACTGATATCAGTGTCGCGTTTAGGCGAGAGTCAGTGATACCATCCATTGAATAGAGTTGTCAGCTCATCTAAAATGATAAACATTCTAGCAACCTTTTATTCGATCAAGATTGGAATCCGAGTTGTCCCGTTTAGGCGAGAGTCAAGGCTATTCTATCTTATGAGCTTCCACCATTGTTTCATATTCTTGCAAGTCTTATCCAGTCGCCACCATTAGGGTGATCAATACTATATAAAAAACATACAAGATTACTTATCTTTCGAGATTAAACGGTGCTACCTTGCTAATGAACGTTCCTCCATTAGGGAGGATTACTCACTAAAACAATAGCTATGTAAAACCAACAATGGAGATCGAATATCCTAATAATAATAAAGCTCATTATTTAATGAAGGTTGTATTTTCTTCTATTATTTATTTTAATCAATTTATTTTAAATATATATATTTATTTAATTAAAATTTCCAATTTAGAATAAAATATTCTAAATATAAATTTTAACTTAATATTTATAAATTATACTTAGATGGATATGAAAAATAACGTGAATTATTTCTATCTTAGTAATAATTTCCATAAATATTTAGAAAAATATGCAATTTAAGTTATTTCAAAATTAATTTAAATTAATTTACAACTCAAATTTAATTTTCTATAAATATATATTGCATTTCGAAAAATGAAGTGTATAAGAATACTACTTTCGAAAATACTTTAAAATAAAATAAAAATAAATCCTGGAAAAATTATTCTAATTTTATGTTGGCCCAAAATTAATAAAAATTAATTTACAACAAAAATATAATTTTCCTATTTAATTAAATATTTAATCAAATATTTAAGTATCATGATTAAGAATCAACTTAAATATTAATTTTCTATTTAATTAAATATCACTAGAAAAATACTTCAAGCAAAACAGATAATATCTATCTAGACTTTCATGGACTAATTAATTTAATTTCTAATTATAATATATTTTAGTTCATTTATTTTAATTAATCATTAAATGAAAAAAATCATTGATTTAATTTGGTCCAAAATAAAAAAAATTTCAACTTTAATCTATTTTTCAAATAAAATTCGAAATTTCTGCATTAAAGAAATGCAATTTTGAAATTGTGGGAAAAAGATTAATAAAATAAAATAAAATATATTTTGAAAAATTATTCAGATTTAAGTTATTCTGAAATAAGATTCCAAACTTAAGATAATTTTCAACTTTAATTAAATAACATGAAAATAACAATATTTAAGTATCATGATGAAAATCAACTTAGATATTGAAATTTTCAATTTAATTAAATGTATTAAATTCAAGAAATAAATAATTAAGTATAGAGGAAACTTAATTATTAATTCTAGTTTAATACTAGGAAAATATACTAAACTTAGATTGTACCAAAATTAATTATTAAACAATTAATTGCACAATCAATGATATTTTCCCAATTAATATTAGAAATAATAATTAGTACTAGAAATAACTATCTAGAATATATATCATTAACTAAGTGTTTTTCTAAAATTAACTTTAAAAAGTTAATTATGTTGCTAATTCAATTTTAATTAGGTTAGACTAATGTAATTAACCTAATACAATTATTTAAATAAGGCAAATGGGCATTCACAATTGGGGTAGTTCATGTGAGGGGGAGCTGGGTTCAGTATGTCGTACCCACTTCTATTGGCCCCCTACTCTCACACAAGGCCCAAAAGAGAGGAATTTAACATTTAAATAAACAATTGTTATTCATTGAATAAGCCCAAATCTAATTGGGCCTAAATAAAATTACTTATGTCAAATTTTATTTTAGCCACCTAGTCCATTTACTTAGTAAAAACTTAAATGGGCTTCCTATATGCATCTAAGCCCAAAAGCAAACATATAGGCTCACACAGGTCAAATGATTTGGATGGGCCCTATCATGTTACTAGGTTTACACAGATGAAAGAAGTACAAAATTTACGTGTTACAAATTATTTATAAGATCTATTGACAATTGGACTATGATTAAAATCAGATCATTGGATCTGTCAACAAGTTAATCATAGCAATTTAGATCAAATAAATAATAGGTTTGTTAAAAAAAAAGTTTGAATAAACAATATAAAATTAAACAAACACTGTCCATGTAACAGATGTGAAAAAAGATATTAATATAATTGAATTATTATTCTTAAACTAACCAACTAAGTTCTGAAAAATTTAGGGTTGTTAAAACAAACCCTAAAATTTCAAAATAAAGGAAAATAATTTTAAAATATCTATGTTTATTTGAATCAAATTAAATTAAATATCAAATAAGATCAATGATTTGAAAGAATGAATCTTTAATATCACTTTCAGATCTTATAATTTAATAAATAAACCAATTTAAAATAGATTTGGTTAGATAATTATTATTTTAGGAATAAAATAATAAATGAATAATAATTAACATAATTATTTGTCAAAATATCTCAAATTAAGCAATATTCAAATCTCTACAAAAATATCTATGTTATTTAAATATTTAAGATATGATTTATAAATTTCCAATAAGGAAAAAAATGATATATCTATATATATATAGAAAAAACATAGATATTTTTAAACTTATAATTTATAAATAATTAAATATTTAACAAAATAACAAATTTTGAATTTGAAAATATTATGGTAAGTATATCTATAAAAATATCTATGTTAATTTCAAATTTATTAATTATTTAATTTGTCATATAAGATAATTTTAATATAATATTTTAAATAAAAAGACAAAGTTATCTTTTAATTTAAAATATGTTAAATATCAAAATATCTAATCTTATAATTAAATAATAAATAAATATTAAAGAAGTTAACAAATTTTTAAATCTGACCATAATAGGAAATATTTAAAATTGGAAAAAAAATTCCAAATTGAAAATATTTTAAAATTGGAAATATTTCAATTTAGAAATATTTAAAAAAAGAAAAATGAATTTTGGGAAACAATCCCATGAAAAAATTGAATTTTGGGAAAAAATCCCACAAAATTCGATTTTGGGAAAGTGGCTGCCTAGGAGGGGCTGCATGCAGAAGCCTAGGAGGCTGCTAACAGCCCCATACGCGCGCGGAGGAGGTGTTCAGGCCGAGAATCTTCGGCGCCTGCAGGATGCCTGACCCAGAAAACTCGATCAGCTGCAGGGTACGACTGGGCGGAGGTGCAGGGTGCACACGGGCTGGATGCACAGCTCAGGCGTGCGATTAAGCACCCATGCATACCCAAAATCTGATTTTTCAAAAATTCATAACTTTCTCAATTTTTATCGGAATCGAGTTCTGTAAAATAAAATTGCTTATTTTTTCACAAGAAATCCAAATAAAATATTTTTAAAAATAGAAAAAAAAAATATTTTTCATGGAAAAAGGTACTGTACAACATATACATTCATCAACTAACACATAAACCACATGAAACCATCCAAATCAACACAAAAACATATAAAACATTGTTTTAATTCATATTTCATGAAAGTAAATCATTACCATGGCTCTGGTGCCAGTTGTTGGAAATTATTTTACCAGGATCTAGATTTACTACCAAGTATGTTTGATTACATCCTAATATGAATTCTAAAACAATGAAATAAACACATAAGAGTTTAAGAAACCTTACAGTGGGTGCAGCGGGGTATTATGACTCCTTCCAATTCAGATCTCTAGCCCTTGATTCCTTTCTGTAGCAGAGCATAATCAAGATCTGAATCTGGATCTTCTTTTCTCCTTCTTTGATGCAGATTTTCCATAGTCTTACATACTATGATTGAGGTACCACTTGATGTGTGTGGGCACTACTCATCACTCAAAGGAATTTCGAAAAACAGAGAAGAAAAAGAGAGAGAGTGGTGGCTTCATAGTGTTTGAGAAAATAATCAGTAAAGTGTGTGTAAAACCTGAAGCCTTTACCTTCTATTTATAGAATACCACATAGGGTTAAAGTTGAATTATTTGGCATTTAAAAATGAAAATAAAATGAGAAATAGAAGCAAAGGTGGTCGGCCATACATTGAGAAAACAAGCCTTCCACTTTTCCAACTTTCCTATTTCATCATTTCTAGCTTCCCATTTTCTCAAAGATTGCCAATTCTATCTTTCAACTACATAAATGTCAAATCTAATTATTTAATAACTATAATTAATTATTAAATAATATATTGTCATTTATTTTATTTATTAATAAAAACTATTTAAAGTTTCCCAATTAATAAATATACCCTTTAAACTCTCTATTTACTGTTTTACCCTTGGTTAGTGAAAATTCATAAAGTAGACATAGTCTAACTTTTAGAATTATAATTGATTAATTAAAATCAATTAACTGAGTCTTACAAGCAGTATGGTCTCAACTAGTATGGGGACCATGGGTCTATATAACCGAGCTTCCAATAAGTTGAACCGAATTTACCAAGTAAATTCGCTAACTTATTAATTCCTTGTTGAATCCACACTTAGAACTTGGAATTGCACTCTCAGTCATATAGAACGCTCTATATGTTCCATGATATAGACACGTCATTAGTTATCCATTGTTATAACCCTAATGTGATCAATGACCCTCTAATAGATGATCTATATTGAAAAGGCACTAAGTTACCGTTACACCTTCAATGTATTTTATCCTTAAAACACTTAGCTCCGTATAAATGATATTTCAGCAAAGTGAATGAGATCTCCACCATTTATCTCTGTTTAGCCAAGCTCGAATGATATCATCATTTCACTTCTAAGTTCCTATAGAAGTTATAGATTCCATATTTATGGTAGCGCTCCCACTCAATTATACTATCATGTTCCTAAAATGTACGTATCACCCTAACCCAAAAGTAGGCTTAACTAACAAATCAAAGAACATGTATACTACTCTTGAGATCGAACCTAACCATATCAGGATTAAAGTCATTTGATCTAGGATCAACAGGTGATATTGAATGGAATAGATATTACGGTAAGTTTTAATATATCTAATCAAAGTTCAATATCGGTCCCTTCCGATGTATACTCCATACATCCGATACTGGTAAACTTTGCCAATGTCCTGGAAAGGACATAACTTTTCCAAGGTGTAAGAATAGCTATCGCTGATTATACCATGTCAGTTTAAATACAGTGTTCTAACAAATCAGGGAATAAACTTTTGAACATATAATTAAGATTATATTCCACTGTGCTGACAACACTATAATCTTTAACAAACTCATATGTTCTGGACTTAAAAAGAATTCATACATTATATACATATAATCATGAAATAAATCATGTGAACCATGCAACATAAAATGTTATTTCTGATCTTTATTAATAAGTAAATCTGATTATATTGAATTGAGTTTTATTTAGGGCACAAAACCCAACACCTTCCCTATTCGTGGAGCCTTTGAATCAGGTTTCTTTAGAGAGCTCTAGAGGGGACAACTCGAACTACAACGGGCCTGTGTGATCAATAAGAAGCGAACCAGTTCATTTGATGGTGGTGCCAACAAAAAGGCAAGGGTAGAGACCAAAGAGAAGGTCTTGTAGTTGGCAGTCTCGAGGCGACAAACAATAGATACTTAGTCCCAGAAGGGGTCTAACACTCCTGATGGCAGAAGACTGCCTAGGTGAAGCACTTGGAATTAAAAGAACAATTAGAATCCTTCTGTGCCACCCCCAGTGCCTAAAATTATTCCAGCCACCTCAACTCAGCTGTGTAGGGAAAGGACTGAACTGCCTCCCTTATCTCTAGCACCTTCCACTCTTCTGGTCAGGTCTTTATGGTTAACGGTAGGGGACGAAACTCGCCTATAAGCCATGGATTAGTTCTACCAAAAAAGGCATGGTAATGAAGTTGAGGAGATGAAAAAGCTTTCCACCAGTTTATCCTCCAAGTGTAATGCCGAGTTTGCCAATTATAATAGGTGGAACAAAGCTGTCCCTCCTCTTATAAACAGAGTTGAGTTGACGAAGAAGCTTTGTCCTCGCGTTGGGACCAATGTGTTGCCATTTTTGGCAGACCTATTGGAACTATCGATGTATATTCTCCAAACTTCTCTTTTCGGTGTTGACATTTTAGGATCATCATTTATCCAGTGCATTCTACAATTAAGTCAGCTAAGGCCTGGCCTCTAATCAAAACTCTGGACTGATATTGTATGTCAAACTGACTCAATTCCATTGCCCACTTGAGGAGTCTTCCCGATGATTTTAGTTTTTGTAACACTTGACAGAGAGGGTGGTTAGTTAGTACCCTTATGGTGTGGGCCTGAAAGTACGGTCTTAACTTTCGTGAAGCAATCAATAAGAAAAAGGAGACCTCTTTAATCATAAGATATCTAGACTCCACACCCAGCAGTATCTTGCTTATGTAATATACTAGAAGTTGTAACTTTCCTTCTTCTCTCACTAGTGCAGCGCTTACGGCATGATTAGACAATGCCAGGTACAAAAATAATGGTTCTCTGTCGACTGGTTTGGACAGTATTGGGGCCCTCACTAGATGTTCTTTCAACTGCTAGAAGGCTATCTCACATTCTGTTGTCCTTTCAAATTTGTGATTTCCTCAAAGTACGTTGAATAATTGTATGTAGTTATATGTGGATTTGGAGACAAATCTGCTAAGTGCTCCTATTCTTCCAGTCAGCTTCTAGACATCTTTATGTTTCCTGGGTGAGGGCGTGTCTATAAAGGCTTTGATTTTTTCTGAGTTTGCCTTGATTCCTCGAGAGCTGACTATAAAACCAAGGAATCTCCCTAAAGAAACTTTAAAGGTGCACTGGTTTGGGTTTAACTTCATTCTATTCTCTTGGATGATGGCAAAAGCCTCTTATAGATCTTGGTAATGGCTTCCAAACGTCTTCAAATTTACTAACATGTCGTCAACGTAAAGCTCCATATTATTCCCCAAGGCATTCTTGAACATCTTATTCACCATTCACTGATAAGTGGCTCTAGCATTCTTCAATCTGAATGGCATGACCTTGTAGTAGTAGATCCCTTTGTCAGTTTGGAAACTGGTGTGATCCTGATCAGCTACGTGCATTTTCATTTGGTTGTAGCCGGAGTACGCATCCATAAAGGTCAATAACTAAAATCCCGAGGTAGCATCAACCATCTGATGTGTAGAAGAGGAAAATAGTCTTTAGGACAGGCCTTGTTCAGGTCTGTAAAATCTATACACATCCTCCATGTTCTGTTAGGCTTTGACAAAAACTGGGTTGGCAAGCCATACGGAATACAGAGCTTCCCGAAGGAAGTCGATGTTTGTTAACTTGTCCACTTCTGTTTTTGCTTCCTCCGACCTTGCTGGATATAAAGGTATTTGCTTCTTCCGAACTAGTTTAGCGTTGGGATCTATGTTCGATGCATGGTAAATAACCTTGGGACTAATACTATTAATATCACCATGACTCCAGGCCAAGACATCATTATTTGCCTTGATTGTGGAGACAACTTGTTCTTTTACTACAGGAGGCAAGTTCTTCCCCACCAGGATGACCTTGGTGGGATCTTTGTCATCTGTAGAGACCTCTTCTACTTCCTCCATTAGTTCTATGACACGCTCCACGCCGATTCGCGGGTCAAGCTCATCTTCCGGATTACCCCTAGTGCTGGATGAGAAGATGTTTTGGCTTCAAAGTTATTACCTTCTGTGACCATAAGTACTATTCTAGTTGAAATGTTGTAGCAACTCTACACACTTCATTGATCTCCTTTGATGGTCCCTATGCTTCTGGTATAGTTGGGGAACTTTAAGCATAGATGCTGGATTGATGTCACCACTATGAAATTCATTAAGAATGATCTTCCCAAGATATTATGATAAGCAGTAGGGCAGTTGACTATCACGAACGTGTTGTACTTGAAGGAGGACATTACGTTGCTTCTAGGGACTTCCCATTTATAGTCATCAAAAGTTGTACTTTTCCCATGGGAATTAACGTATCTTCATTGAAACCCTATAGTTGAATCAGACAGGGTAACAAATTGGCTTCTACTAGACCAATGGCATGGAAGGCTCCTTTGAAGATGATGTTCACAGAACTTCCATTGTCCATTAGGATTCCAGAAACTCTCTTGCTGGCTATTTGAGCTTCTATCACTAACGGATCATTATGCGGGAAATGCACATGTCGGGTATCATCTTCTATGAAAGTCATAGGCAAATTCATCATCCTAAGATGCTGGGCAGGTGATTGTACAAAATGACAAGCTTCGCCTTGGTTCAATTCATTCAGATAGTGCTTCTATGCATTTTGAGTGCTTTTAACAATATGTGGTCCACCTAAAATAATTTCCACATGACCATTTAAAGCTAGTAATGCAGATCTAGGAGGGTACGAATTTTCAAGATCGGGGGCCACCACTATTGCCGCTGCTGGAGCGTTTGGTGCCCCTTGAAGGGCTTCTGCACTGGGAGCTTGTATTCTAGGAAGTTATGGGTGGCCTACTCTCTGAGGAGGATTTATGGCTCCCTGTTGTTCGAGAACAAAAAGTTGTCCATGTGCAACTTCTTGTCCTGGATAGATGACTAGGATTCTTACCCAATTGGTCAAGTGTCTGTTCCCTACCAACCCCTCTATTTTATCCTTTAAGTAGTCACACTCATTGGTAGTGTGACCAATATCACCATGATATTCACACTTTTTATTTAGGTCCCTTCTATGTTTTCTGCCCTTGTACATTGGCGGAGGCTTCCTATAGTGTACCATGTTACATGTTGCATTATATACATTCTCCTGAGTATCCATGAGACTTGTGTACTCAGTGTACCTCGATTCTTGAGTTTTACCCTTCTTCGTAGAATCACTCTGATTTGGACCCTTCATACTGTTGGGTTTTATGCCCTAAATAAAACTCATTTCATATAATCAGATTTACTTATTAATAAAGATCAGAAATAACATTTTATGTTGCATGGTTCACATGATTTATTTCATGATTATATGTGTATATAATGTATGAATTCTTTTTAAGTCCAGAACATATGAGTTGGTTAAAGATTATAGTGTTGTCAGCACAGTGGAATATAATCTTTATTATATGTTCAAAAGTTTATTCCCTGATTTTTCAGAACACTGGATTTAGACTGACATGGTATAATCAGCGATAGGTATTCTTACACCTTGGAAAAGTGTTATGTCCTTTCCAGGACATTGGCAAAGTTTACCAGTATCGGATGCATGGAGTATGCATTGGAATGGACCGATATTGAACTTTGAATTAGATTTTGAAACTTACCG
Organism: Cannabis sativa; assembly: GCF_029168945.1. Taxonomy (NCBI): domain Eukaryota; kingdom Viridiplantae; phylum Streptophyta; class Magnoliopsida; order Rosales; family Cannabaceae; genus Cannabis; species Cannabis sativa. The sequence goes on from NC_083602.1 coordinate 75,626,401, forward strand.
TAAACATCTATTCAATTCAATATCATAAGTTGATCCTAGATCACATGATCGAAATCCTGATATGGTTAGGCTCAATTTCAAGAGTGTTACTCGTGTTCTTTGATTTGTTAGTTAAGCCTACTTTTGGGTCAGGGTGATACTTACATTTTGGGAACACGGTAGTGCAATTGAGTGGGAGCGCTAACATAAATATGGAATCTATAGCTTCTATCTGGCAAATAGAAGTAAAGGATGATTTCCTTCGAGCTTAACCAAACGAAGATAAATGGTGGAGATCTCATTTCACTTAGGTGAAATATCATTTATACAGGGTTAAGTGTTTTAAGGATAAAATACATTGTAGGGTGTTACGGTAATTTAATCCCTGTACAGTGTAAATCATCTATATAGAGGATCATTGACCACATTAGGGTTATAACAATGGATAACTAATGATGTGTCTATATCGTGGAACATATAGAGCGTTTCTATATGACTGAGAGTGCAATTCCAAGTTCTAAGTGTGGATTCAATGAGGAATTAATAAGTTAGGGAATTTACTTGGTAAATTCGGTTCGACTTATTGGAAGCTCGGTTATATAGACCCATGGTCCCCATACTAGTTGAGGCCATACTGCTTGTAAGACTCAGTTAATTGATTTTAATTAATCAATTATAATTCTAAAAGTTAGACTGTGTCTACTTTATGAATTCTCACAGTTTAAGGATGAAATCGTAAATAAAAGGGTTTCTAGGTTTAATTATTAATTAAGAGACTTTGTATGTCTAATTAATAATTATTTTAAATGACAATATTATTTAATAATCTATTGTAGTTATTAAATAATTAGTTTTGGCATTTAAATGATTAGAATTGGAAAAATGGCATTTTTGGAGAAATAGAAATAAAATTGAGGAAACTGCAAAATCCAAGTGAGGCCCATTTCCCTCTATGGCCGAGCACTCCTTTGTGTTTCCCAATTATTATTTTTATTTTTTTTTAATTGCCATGTAATTGCTAATCAAAGCCTAGCTATAATAGGAAAGTGGTGGATCACACTAAATAAGGCAGTTAATTGATTACGCAGTAATTAAGGAAACTGTTTTATTTGGAAAGTTGTGCTCTCCCTTTTCCCTATATAAAGCACCCTTGTTCTCTTCTCTTGCACAACATCATATGAATGCTATCAGCCACGAAATTGAGAGAGAAAAATAGAGAGAAATTTCAAAATCCTTGTGAGATGAGTAGTGCCCACACACATCAAGTGGTATCTCAATCATAGTATGGAAGACTATGGAATTTCTGCATCAAAGGAGGAGAAAAGAAGATCCAGGTTCAGATCTTGGTGATGCTCTGCTACAGAAAGGAATCAAGGGCTAGAGATCTGAACGGAAGGAGTCATATTATTCCGCTGCACCCACTGTAAGGTTTTCTAACTTTATATGTGTTTATTTTCATTGTTTTAGAATTCATATTAGGTTGTTAATCCAACATACTTGTTAGTAAATCTAGATCCTGGTAAAATAATTTCCAACAACTGGCACCAGAGCCATGGTAATGATTTACTTTCATGTAATATGAATTAAAACGATGATTGCATGTTTCTGTGTTGATTTGGATGGTTTCATGTTGGTTTATGTGTTGTTTGATGAATGTTGATGTTGTACAGTTTCGTTTTCCATGAAAAATATTTTTTCAATTTTTGAAAATATTTTATTTGGATTCCTTGTGAAAAATTAAGCAATTTTGTTTTTTACGGAACTCGATTCCGATAAAAATTGAGAAAGTTATGAATTTTGGAAAATCGGAATTTCGGGTATGCATGGTGCTCAATCGCGCGCGCGTGACACGTCCGAGTGCACCCTGCATCCGCCCGTGAGCCTCGCCCGTGTGCACCCTGCCAGCGCCCACGTTTGCCGCCCATGCACCCTGCTGGGTGCCCTTGTCCGTGCGCGTATGGGCTGCTAGCAGCCCTCCTGGGCTGCAGTTGCAGCCTACTAGGCAGCCTTTGTGGCAGTTTCCCAAAAAGTTGCAATTTTTGGGATTTTTTCCCAAAAATCCAATTTTTTCATGGGATTGTTTCCCAAAATTCATTTTTCCAATTTTAAATATTTCTAAATTGAAATGGTTCCAATTTTAAATATTTTCAATTTGGAATTTTTCCAATTTTAAATATTTCTATTTTGGATTGTTTTCAATTTTTAAATATTTCCTATTATGGTCAGATTTAAAAATTTGTTAACTTCTTTAATATTTATTTGTTATTTAATTATAAGATTAGATATTTTGATATTTAAGATATTTTAAATTAAAAGATAACTTTGTCTTTTTATTTAAAATATTATATTAAAATTATCTTATATGACAAATTAAATAATTAATAAATTTGAAATTAACATAGATATTTTTATAGATATACTTACCATAATGTTTTTCAAATTCAAAAATTTGTTATTTTGTTAAATATTTGATTATTTATAAATTATAAGTTTAAAAATGATATTTTTTCTATATATATCATTTTTTTTATTAGAGATTTATAAATCATATCTTAAATATTTAAATAACATAGATATTTTTGTAGAGATTTGAATATTGCTTAATTTGAGATATTTTGACATATAATTATGGTAATTATTATTTAACCAAATCTATTTTAAAATTGGTTTATTTTATTAAATTATAAGATCTGGAAGTGATATTGGAGATTCTTTCCTTTTAAATCATTGATCTTATTAGATATTTAATTTAATTTAATTCAAATAAACCTAGATATTTTAAAAATTAGTTTCCTTTATTTGGTTAGTTTAAGAATAATAATTTAATTATATTAATATCTTGATTCACATCTGTTACATGGACAATGTTTGTTTATATTGTTTATTCAAAAACTTTTTTTTAACAAACCTATTATTTATCTGATCTAAATTGCTATGATTAACTTGGTGACAGATCATGATCCAATGATCTGATTTTAATCATAGTCCAATTGACGATAGATCTTATAAATAATTTGTAACAGGTAAATTTTGTACTTCTTTCATCTGTGTAAACCTAGTAACATGATAGGGTCCATCCAAATCATTTGACCTGTGTGAGCCTATATGTTTGCTTTTGGGCTTAGATACATATAGGGAGCCCATTTAAGTTTTTACTAAGTAAATGGACTAGGTTGCTAAAATAAATTTTGACATAAGGAAATTTATTTAGGCCCAATTAGATTTGGGCTTATTCAATGAATAACAATTATTTATTGAAAGGTTAAATTCCTCTCTTTTGGGCCTTGTGTGAGAGTTGGGGGCCATAGAAGTGGGTACGACATACTGAACCCAGCTCCCCCTCACATGAACTACCCCAATTGTGAAGGCCCATTTGCCTTATTTAAATAATTGTATTAGGTTAATTATATTAGTCTAACCTAATTAAAATTGAATTAGCAACATAATTAACTTTTAAAATATATGAAATTTATTTTTCATTGTAATATTTTAAAGTTAATTTTAGAAAAACACTTAGTCAATGATATATTCTAGATAGTTATTTCCAGTACTAGTTATTATTTCTAATATTAAATAGGAAAATATCATTGATTGTGAAATTAATTGTCTCATAATTAATTTTGGTACAATCTAAGTTTAGTATATTTTCCTAGTATTAAACTAGAATCAATAATTAAGTTTCCTATTTACTTAATTATTTAATTCTTGAATTTAATACATTTAATTAAATTGAAAATTTCAATATCTAAGTTGATTTTCATCATGATACTTTAATATTGTTATATTCATGTTATTTAATTAAAGTTGAAAATTATTTTAAGTTTGGAATCTTAATTCAGAATAACTTAAGTTTGAATAATTTTCAAAATATATTTTATTTTATTTTATTAATCATTTCCCAAAATTTCGAAATTACATTTCTTTAATGTAGAAATTTCGAATTTTATTTGAAAAATAGATTAAAGTTGAAAATTATTTATTTAATTTTGGACCAACTTAAATCAGTGACTTTTTCATTTGATGGTTAATTAAAATAAATGAACTAAAATATATTATAATTAGAAATTGGATTAATTAGTCTATGAAAGTCTAGATAGATATTATCTGTTTTGCTTGAAGTATTTTTCTAGTGTATTTAATTAAATAGAAAATTAATATTTAAGTTGATTTTTAATCATGATACTTAAATATTTGAAATTTTTCTTAGATATTTAATTAAATGGGGAAATTATATTTTTTGTTGAAAATTAATTTTTATTAATTAATTTTGGGCCAACATAAAATTAGAGTAATTTTCCAGGATTTATTTTATTTTAAAGCATTTTCGAAAATGCAATATATATTTATAGAAAATTAAATTTGAGTTGTAAATTAATTCAAATTAATTTTGAAACAACTTAAATTGAATAATTTTCTAAATATTTATGGAAATTATTACTAAGATGGAAATAATTCACGTTATTTATCCATCTAAGTATAATTTATAAATATTAAATTAAAATTTATATTTGGAATTTTTCATTCTAAATTGGAAATTTTAATTAAATAAATATATATTTAAAATAAATGGATTAAAATAAATATTAGAAGAAAATACAACCCTTCATTAAATAATGAGCTTTATTATTATAAGGATATTCGATCTCCATTGTTGGTTTTACATAGCTATTGTTTTAGTGAGTAATCCTCCCTAATGGAGGAACGTTCATTAGCAAGTTAGCACCGTTTAATCTCGAAAGATAAGTAATCTTGTAAGTTTTTTATATAGTTTATGATCACCCTAATGGTGGCGACTGTATAAGACTTGCAAGAATATGAAACAATGGTGGAAGCTCATAAGATAGAATAGCCTTGACTCTCGCCTAAACGGGACAACGCGGATTCACATCTTGATCGAATAAAAGGTTGCTAGAATGTTTGACATTTTAGATGAGCTGACAACTCTATTCAATGAATGATAGATTTGACTCTCGCCTAAACGATACACTGATATCAGTTTGTTGAAAACCTTGGAAATTATTTAGGATTGTATGTTTTAGTATTTTCACTTGTCATTCCTACTTGCTATGTGCTTCATAATTTCTGAATTGTGTATGAATTTGTATTGAACCATGTTATTTTCTGTTATTAAATTGTAGTTTAATTTCGAATCTTCATTGTTGGTCTAACTTGATTTGTTTTTCTAATGATATAAATCCCTAATAGATTTTCACCATTAGACTAACATAATAGTGTTAGATCTCGAAAGATAAATATTGTATATGCAAAGTCTAGCTGTTCATCAATTGATGACATCTTAGACTAGTGTCTTACAATATGAAACAAGAAGATTGTATAAATAAGATTACTTTGACTCTCGCTAATCAGAGCATCGTTGGATTCTTATTTAAAACGAAATTATCCTAATTCCTCTTAGCTTATTCATTTCGAATTAGCTTAAAGACATATCATTGGATGAATGGTCTATAAATCATATAAAGTCTTAATTTCTCTTAAGAAATTAGATGACGCATATGATTATATTCCCGGAATTCTATCCCAAAATGATATATATCCTCAATCTTAGATATCTCTTACTTGTATAGGCAAATCATAGAGTTAGATTAGTAGTGGTGGTTCAAGAAAGAGTTACTAATTATACAGTTACACTTTCACAAGTGTTTAATAACCATTTTCTTTCAATGGATTCAAACTGTATGAGTTTAGTATTCTGTGACCAGAATCCACTTGCACTATTCTAAGAACTCTTTGATGTAACTAAAGTAAGTCATCAAAAGATACAACCACATATTTTATAAATCTATGGCATTTGTATCTTGTTCATAATGGTTTTGACAAGATCATTCTCTGCAAAGAGTTAATATGCCTATATCCACTGAAAGTAATTTCATCTCATTCGCAGATGGATGTACATTCAGGGGTGGATATGAGTTTTCGTTGTATTCTTAAAACGATCACTCTAGATTTTACCTTATGCAAAAGAAATTTGAAATGTTTGAAAAATTTCATGAATTTCTAGCAATGGTGAAGGTAAGTGGTTAAAGATCTTGCGAACTGATAGGGGTGGAGAAAAAGTTAGTAGATATGCAGTTCAAAGATCATTAATTTGATTTTTGAATTATATCCAAACTTATCTCCCCAGAAATTTGAGTTGCATATTGATGATTAGTTACTAATCGTTGCCTAAATCCTTCTATGGTAATAAAATTTTAGAATGATGTAATGGTTGTATACTTAATGTAAATCATTACTAGATTCATGGATGACCTAATCGAAATCTTAAGAAAAGCTAGAACTGCTAACCCTGGTTTGCATGTTTGTTAGCCATTCTAAGTGATTAGGGGTGGAGCATCCCATAGTCATTAGATAAGAAAGTGTTTGTTTAAAAAAAATACCACTTTTTCTAAGAAAATGACTAAGTCTGAAAGTAAAGTAGCAAATAAAGGAGATATTTTTTCTTGATTCCATAAGTGTTCTATCATCTTATTTTACAAGATGATCCCACTACCTCTGTTGTCTTAACACAACTGAAGAGGTCTATACTATTTAGTTTTCTTAGACATAGTTCACGGTACCTTGTCGTAGTGGGAGAGTTTCTAGGAACTCACTCTTCTTATGACTTGGAAGACACTAGTGATTAAAATCCATTGTGAGTTTAAACAAGTAATGTATTGTCAAGATAAGAAACTAAGAAGAAAGCCAAGAGAACTATAGTTTGATCCATTCACATGGAGTAACTTAAAGTTTTCTGTTACAAGGACATGAAAGGAAATTTTCGTTCATAAGTCTATTCAATGGACTTAACAAAACTTCCTGTTCCTAGTATTATAGGTTTGAGTTTATCTAAACCTATGGCTTGTGGTATACCTGGAAATTACTTACTCTAATGCAAGCATGAGATGCTGATGCATTTTCTTTCCAATGGAAATCTATAGAAGCTTCACAACTTCTTAGATATAGATTTGATTTATCTGAGGAAAAGTCTCAACTATTCCAGAAAAGATAAAGCCATGAAAGAATTTCTTGAATCAACAGTGAGAGGTCTCAGATATGCTTTAGTATGCCTTAGACCAGACACCTGCTGTTGAGTGGGAGTAATGAGTAAGTATCAGATTAATCCAAGAGAGGAACATTGGAAGACAATCAAGTAAATTTTAAGATTAAGAAGAGGAACTATATGTTAGTCAATAAGGGTGTTTGTTTGAAACTCTTAGACTACACCACATCAGATTTCAAGACTTGCCTTTGTGCTAGAAAGTCTGCTGATGAGATGGTGATTACTTTGGGGGTGGAGTAGCGATTTTGGAAAAGTGTAAAAACCTATCTGAAATCTCTTGGTCTACCAGAGAGAGACTGAATGTTAGAAGTTGCAGGAAAGATACTTTTTCAGTCTAAGGAAAGTTCTATACTTTTGTGGCAGTGTTCCAACTTGCCTTAACTACTAGGGTTACTTCCTGAATAACGAAAGAGTAGTTGCCCAAAAGTATAGAATCCAGTATCCCAAAAGAGTAGACATATAGAGAGGAATTTCACATTATCAAGGATTTTGTGATTAAGGAAGAGTAATAGTGGAGAAGAGATTGTGTTTAATTCAATCTGTCAGATCCTATTACGAGGAGTTTACTACTATTACACTTGATTGGTATATCAAGGTGTTAATGATTATTTGAAATGCACTTTTTGTTTTATATTAGTGCAAGTGGGAGTTTGTTGGGTTTTATGCCCTAAATAAAACTCATTTCATATAATCAGATTTACTTATTAATAAAGATCAGAAATAACATTTTATGTTGCATGGTTCACATGATTTATTTCATGATTATATGTGTATATAATGTATGAATTCTTTTTAAGTCCAGAACATATGAGTTGGTTAAAGATTATAGTGTTGTCAGCACAGTGGAATATAATCTTTATTATATGTTCAAAAGTTTATTCCCTGATTTTTCAGAACACTGGATTTAGACTGACATGGTATAATCAGCGATAGGTATTCTTACACCTTGGAAAAGTGTTATGTCCTTTCCAGGACATTGGCAAAGTTTACCAGTATCGGATGCATGGAGTATGCATTGGAATGGACCGATATTGAACTTTGAATTAGATTTTGAAACTTACCGTAAACATCTATTCAATTCAATATCATAAGTTGATCCTAGATCACATGATCGAAATCCTGATATGGTTAGGCTCAATTTCAAGAGTGTTACTCGTGTTCTTTGATTTGTTAGTTAAGCCTACTTTTGGGTCAGGGTGATACTTACATTTTGGGAACACGGTAGTGCAATTGAGTGGGAGCGCTAACATAAATATGGAATCTATAGCTTCTATCTAGCAAATAGAAGTAAAGGATGATTTCCTTCGAGCTTAACCAAACGAAGATAAATGGTGGAGATCTCATTTCACTTAGGTGAAATATCATTTATACAGGGTTAAGTGTTTTAAGGATAAAATACATTGTAGGGTGTTACGGTAATTTAATCACTGTACAGTGTAAATCATCTATATAGAGGATCATTTATCACATTAGGGTTATAACAATGGATAACTAATGACGTGTCTATATCGTGGAACATATAGAGCGTTTCTATATGACTGAGAGTGCAATTCCAAGTTCTAAGTGTGGATTCAATGAGGAATTAATAAGTTAGGGAATTTACTTGGTAAATTCGGTTCGACTTATTGGAAGCTCGGTTATATAGACCCATGGTCCCCATACTAGTTGAGGCCATACTGCTTGTAAGACTCAGTTAATTGATTTTAATTAATCAATTATAATTCTAAAAGTTAGACTGTGTCTACTTTATGAATTCTCACAGTTTAAGGATGAAATCGTAAATAAAAGGGTTTTTAGGTTTAATTATTAATTAAGAGACTTTGTATGTCTAATTAATAATTATTTTAAATGACAATATTATTTAATAATCTATTGTAGTTATTAAATAATTAGTTTTGGCATTTAAATGATTAGAATTGGAAAAATGACATTTTTGGAGAAATAGAAATAAAATTGAGGAAACTGCAAAATCCAAGTGAGGCCCATTTCCCTCTATGGTCGAGCACTCCATTGTGTTTCCCAATTACTATTTTTATTTTTTTTAATTGCCATGTAATTGCTAATCAAAGCCTAGCTATAATAGGAAAGTGGTGGATCACACTAAATAAGGTAGTTAATTGATTACGAAGTAATTAAGGAAACTGTTTTATTTGGAAAGTTGTGCTCTCCCTTTTCCCTATATAAAGCACCCTTGTTCTCTTCTCTTGCACAACATCATATGAATGCTATCAGCCACGAAATTGAGAGAGAAAAATAGAGAGAAATTTCGAAATCCTTGTGAGATGAGTAGTGCCCACACACATCAAGTGGTATCTCAATCATAGTATGGAAGACTATGGAATTTCTGCATCAAAGGAGGAGAAAAGAAGATCCAGGTTCAGATCTTGGTGATGCTCTGCTACAGAAAGGAATCAAGGGCTAGAGATCTGAACGGAAGGAGTCATATTATTCCGCTGCACCCACTGTAAGGTTTTCTAACTTTATATGTGTTTATTTTCATTGTTTTAGAATTCATATTAGGTTGTTAATCCAACATACTTGTTAGTAAATCTAGATCCTGGTAAAATAATTTCCAACACATACTCCTTTTACTTCTCGAGTGGGTTATATTTGACTCTGGAGCTTCCAATTTTTGGTTCATTTGCTTAGGAGCAGCATTGTATCCAGTCTATGCAGCCCCAAACCCAGAGAAACTAGCCTGTATAGTTGGTTGTACGGAAGTACTTGGTTTATATATTGTGGTAGTAGTAAAAGCAGTTGGTAGACGGTAAGTAGATGGAGCTGTCACCTGTCAAGGTTGGGTGTTTGTTATTTTGGTGGGATGTGCGGGGAGTACACCATATGTCTAAGCATAAGCATTTTCTAGATTTATGAATCCTTGAGCTCTTGTTAAGAATTCACTCAAGGTATCTGCCCTTTTCATTGGAGTTATCCCCATAGTAAAGATCTAGTCTTAGTCCTGATGTTGGACCACCATTTTCATGTCATCAGTAACCTTTGTCTTGGCAACCACGTCCATCATGTGTTGGATGAACTTCTTCAAACTTTCTCCTTGTTGTTGCTTGGCGCTTATCAAGGAGCTAGCTTCCAAATCATAATCCTTGGCCGCTATAAACTGTTTCTTGAACATTACTTGTAGGTCTCTCCAATTGTGGATCGATCTCGGAGACAACCTCTTCCATGAGTCCTCTACGGACTTACTTAATGTTAATGAAAAACACAAACATTTAACATCATCACTGGCCTTGGAAACTTGCATGATGTGATTGTATTTTGATAAATGGTCCCTTGGATCCATTCGTCCTTCATACAATTCCATCTGGGGCATCCTAAAATGCTCCGATAATGGTGCATGAATAATTCTCTTCACAGAAGGCTCTGTATCCTCTTCCTCAAAGTCAGATACGACACCACTTTGTTTCCTAGAGATCTTTTTAATGATCTTTGTCAACTCTTCAACTTTACATTCAAGATGTTGAGTCTTATCATTAGAGGATTCTCTTCCGCAAATGCGGTTGTTAATGTGATTCTTCAAATTGTTTCCATGGGGTCTTACTTTTTTGGCTTTAGCTTTTTCATTTTAAGCATCCAGTTTTCTTTGGAGATCATTTGTAGAAAGGCTTTCGCCACTATCATCCGATATCGGGTGCACTTCTTCAACCTCCTTGTCATGGTTGCTGGAATCACTAAGAAGGGGTGTTTTCTTTCAAGACTCAGGCTTCCGTGTCCCAGCATTAGCTTTGTCTTTTTGTGTGACTCTGCCTCTAGAATTGGTTTGGTCTCCATGCCCTGAAGCATGGTATGCTTTCCTTTTCTATTTTGGTTGGTCAGCTACTTTAGACTTCTTGGGCTGCTTCGTGGAAGGAGTTTCCTTTGGCTCTTCGGGAGCGATTCCTTTGCCTTTGTCCTTGTGAATGCCTGAAGTTTGGGGGTCCTTCAGATCTACCCTTTCAGGTGCATTTATTGTTGGAGGGGCTCGTGCATCGGGTGCCGTCTTAGTTAATGTGGTCATTACAACCTCCATTCTGGTCATCTTACAAAGTAATATCTCATTGAATTGATCTTGCTGAGATAACCTCTTTTTGGTCAATTACAGTTGTTGTGCCATGATGACCACGGGGTCTGATTTGTCACGCTGGCTTTTTCCCCAACATTATTCTCAGTGACTTTGTCTTGAGGGTCGTCTTCATGCATATCCTTCGGCGCATCATCGGTGTTAACTTCGATGTCCTCAAAACTACTTTCTCTTGATTCTACATCCTCTACAATGGGAGCGTCTAGATTCTAGTCTTCGTCCTGACGACCTTGTTGGTGACTAGTTACCTCTTGGGGATCGCACGTATCTCATGCTTTGGCACCGAGATTGGTGAAACAAAGACCGAATTTGGTTCTGGTGAGGGCCATGATTACATTAGGGTTTTCCCTTTTCCCTCTACTGAGGAGTTTACAATTAAAAAATATCTTTGGGCTTTCTCATGATGTCCAGCCCATGAAGAATACGATCTGCTGACTAGGCAAATTGGAGTTACGTTGATCAGGTCAACACCATCTCCGCTAATGGTGGGTGATTATTCTAAATTAATTGCATAGTGTTTGTTATGGGAAGTTTCCCCTTTAATCATGATACGATATTCTGACATGATCTGACAGTTGAAATTTCCTTATTTATTGGCAAAAATAAATAGGGAAACTAGAAGGGTCTTTCAGGAAGGCACTATCTTACCCCTCTGGCCTCATGATACCAGAAGTGTCTTCTAGGCTTGATCCATCGAAGGTGGAAGACTCTGCGAGTACGGAACCAAGATAGCTCCTGGAAGGGCATATCCAGGTGGGCTTGGCCCACTTTATCATTGATGAGGGTCCCACTGATGGGTCTTGAATGCTGACTTGGAGTCCACGTGTCCAATGCCAGGAAAGCAGATAACATGTCTAAAAGATAATCATAAACTGAAAACACGAGATTTTATAGAGATTCAACCCCACTTATTTTGTAATAGCCTACTCACCTTTTAGTTGTATTTCACTTGTGAGAAGAGAAGAAAGAATAACTTGATCTCTCTTAAAAGCTTTTACAGATATTTGAGTAGGGTAATAACTCTCTTGAAAGTATGATTTCCCTTCTCTAAATAACGGAATGGCTCAAGTATTTATTGGGAATAATTACAATAGAAAATAGTTTCCTAAAAGTTGTCAGGCCATGAAATAGAAAACTAATAACTTTCTTAAATTGTGATAATTACATATGGAAATACTCTAAAATAGGGATTTGATTACATATAAAATGGGAACTGACTTTAATGAGTTCTCTTCACACATTTTGCCCTGGTCGAACCACACAAAGCGCTAATTGCTTCGTGTCGTCCAAATTAACTCTGTTTACTCTATACGGAACATTTTACCTTATTATTTCATTGTTGCATCGAGCAAGTTGTTTATCCTGGGCAGGAACTCAAAAGAACATTTATTCTACTCAGGTCTTGATAACATGATACGTGTCACCGAAAAAACATGTTATGTCACTTGAACAAGATTCAGGATACATTTACCCCCCAAGTCCATGTGGAAACTTTTTGGTTGGTGTGTGGACTTGCCCAGCCCACATACTAGGTGAATGCAGTGACACTTGTTAGATGGATAAGCATGGAAAAGAAGGATGTCACTTCAAATCTTTTGAGGCATCTTTTCAAATATTTGACAGATTTAATGCTCTAATATAGATTATCGTGCCCTAGGGGCATGCGTTGACGACTGTACTTATCAAGAGTACTCATTACAAATTTTTAGGGGGAAACAAGAATTCAATTTGGGTGCCAAAATTATGGTTATACCCCTAAAGCTCTTATTAAAAAAAAAAAGAAAGGTTCATTTGGCATTTTTACTCCTTTCGAACTTTCATAATATCATATAGATTTTGCATTTTCTGTGATTTTCAAGAGTATATTTGGAGACTTCAAGTACCCAATTTTGACTTCACTCTTGGCTTTGCCCATTCCAACCAGTAGCTCCAACAATGAGTAAGTATCTATTTTATGTACATTTTCTCTTTACTTCCTTACATTCAACTTTACACACTTTTCTGGGAAAACCCTGGGTTTATGCCATTTATGTTCTTCACTATTTGAATTAAAATTCATATTTTCATAAATTATCGTGGTTGAATGTACTTGCGCAGGGTTTAATTGCAAAATTATTGAACATATACATATTTTTCCTAAGAGGATTCGTTGAATCAAGGCCTGTACATCATTTTGGCAACTTCTGGGTTCTACCCTGTCCTTAAACATCTTTAAACCAAGTTCTTTGTCATTTGGATGGAGTTCTTTTTCTTGATCCAGTCATTCGTCCAGACAGAATAAATGGATTATTTCTATTTGAACTCTTCACTTCTATTCGGTACTTACCTCCCCCTTTTACTTTTGTAGATGAATCTGGATGACTATTGGGGAGGTAATAATCGCATTGACGATGATCTGCTACAACTACTTTTTGAGGATCAACCAAAGGCCCATGCAAAGTCTTCTTTTGATGGTAACTCTTCCTCTAGCTTTGAAGAGTGGGAAGTATCGTTTTTATCCAGAATAGATCGGAGGCAGCGTGTATGAGAGATTCATCTAGGAGTATAACATAGGTTGGAGGCAATACTTGCCCTTTAATTGGACGTACGTTGTCCATGCATGCATCCCAAACATTTTACTAGAAGTGGAATCAGAACCTTCACTACAGCCTAGGGTCATGGCAAAAATTATTATAACTATTGTAGATCACCCTTCATCGAGCTATCCATTCTTCTTAAGAAACGTTGCTCGTGCCAAACAAATTGTCTAAAAAATTGGTCCGGACGATTGGGAGTTCGGTCAATTAATGGATAGGCGACACGAACTAGGCAAAGCAAGCTCTGAGGCAAAAGACGTCATGCCCGTAAGGGACCCAGAAGTCCAAAAAATAGAAGGGCAAGGTGAAAATCATAGGTATGCCCTCATGCCTTTTGAAGGTGTTGGTGGCTATTTAGAGGACAAATGACCTTTTTACTTTCAGGGTCGTCCTATAACCCTAGGCGTCCATTATACGGACAAAGATTTTGATGAGGCTAAACCATCAAAGCCTCAGGAGGTGGATGGCCCAATGTGGGTCTCTTCGCCATCTACCTTAATCATTTTGATAGAAAGGCCCCTCTTGGTGACATGCACATATTTCTTCCCTTTGAGGGACAGCTGGCTAACAATCTGGGTGAGGGGATGTGCGCATGGTCTGACCCACATGCTGAGTAAGGTTCCTTCTTGCCATTTCACTTGTACTTTGTGAAGTTGGCTAATTACTAAATATCCCTGACTAGTTCACACCAAAGTGAATTAAATAATTGGCTACTATGTTTGTATTCTATGCGTAGCAAGGATGGGGGGAACCATCTGCTCATAATATAAACTAGTTCTTTGAACTAAAGTCCTCTCCACATCATGAATGCTCATGATATTTTTAATTTTTTCTACTGGAATGTTAATGGCCGATCAGCACAAACAAGAAGTGTGTCAAAAAAATTGGTGGTTTCCTCCAAGACTATTACATAGTCACCAAGATGAAGACTAAATTTTTGGCCTTTCAACGTGCTAAAACATATGTTTGGCTTGCTTTTACACTTGTCCTAAGAGATAGGGCCCATGCCATCTTGAATTTGTTTGATTCTGCTTGACATATTTTTTTGTTGACATCTCCTAAGAATTTTCTCAAGTATAGGCTCTATCCAAGGCTAGGTAGTGCATTCCTCAATAAGCCCTTAGTGCATGTCAAGTCAACCTCTTCCAAGATGAAAAAGACCAAGGCCAGCAAGGTCAAGGCTTCATCTATGGAAGACTTTATTCGTCTTAGGGATCCCGAGGAATAACCTATACAAAGGGTGGCCCAGCATGTCGAAGGGAAGGGAAAAGTGATCATTGAAGAAATTATAGAAGAATCCTCTGATGATGATCATGGTCCTTCACTTCTTGTTTAGGAGGGTGCTCCTCTAGAAGTTCAGTGTAGACATTATTAATAGGTTGTGCGTCATTTTGTAACCTTGACCAACATTCTGACCAAGTCTTTTCTCTTTTTTGTGCAGATGTGTTCAGCAAACTAAAATCTTTGTACAAAAGGAAGTTGGTCAATACCTCGGGTAAGGAAAGCCCAAACAAGGTACAAAAAACTGACCCTAAGGTCTTTTCAAAGGACTCTTGAGAAGTGGTAGTTGTTATCAACTCTGAACAGGAGACAGTTGGAAATAATTCCTTGGAAATTAAGAGCTTGAAAAGTCTGCCCCTCTCTCCTGCCCCATCATCCCAAAATTCAAAGGACAAGACTATGGCCACAGTGCCCGCAGAGCTGAAACGTGTTGAGGACATTTGCAACAAATATCACGAAAGGTACCGTGCGGAGGCTGGGGAGATACTGGGGGAGGAGACATTCTTATGACTAACTTCTTGATGGGGAAGTTTCTTAAAGAGTGCACCAAGGTATTGTCTTTTACTTGTCGTATTTTATGTCTAACAAATTTATTTCGTGTCATCTAACTAATTCGGTCTTATTTTTTCTTCAACTGAATTTTCAAGTAGGCTACATCTATTCTTGGACTAAGGTCATTGATAAGCAATCCATTACAAACAAAGATGAACTTGGGAAAGTTCAAAAGATATTATCTGAGAAGGAGACGGCCATGGAGCAAGCCATCAAAGGTTTTCTCGAGCAGACAAAGAAGGTCGAGGAGTTGACCCAGTAGATAGCTAACACTCCATCAACTACCCAGCTGGAAAATGACCTTGAGGAGGTTACCAAGGCCAACAATGGGTTGAAGACTAAAAAGGAAGGGTTCTAGACTCTGCTCAAAAAACACAAAGAGCAGATTTGCGAGCTAGAAGCCGCCTAAGTCGAAGCTGACAAAGAAATTGATAATCTTATAAATGCTGACACGGTGGTCTTCTATGAGTTTTGAGCAGCTAATCCTAGGGCTAACTTTGATTATCTAAAATATGACAAGGCATTTATGTTTGCTCGGGTAGAGGAGATAAAAGCCTAATGTGCCAACAAAATCATCTGAGGCTGAAGCTTATTTCGTGCTAGTGGCTTTGGATCCAAACTTCTTTGTGGCCGACTAGGATGCTACCCATAATTACTCTCAACCCAGTAAACCCTATGGATTTTTAATCCATCTTTACTTTTGAATAGTTGTGCGTCCTTTGGTTCTTTATTTTTTAGACAAACATTGACCAAGCGACAATTATCTTTGTTTTTTTTAAGACAAATGGCTAATCGGGCATCCTTTAAGCCCAAACTTAATTCATGCTTTTTGCCTTGATTTTTAATTTGAACACCTTTAATTTTCTTGAAATTTTTGCTGTTACTTTTTAATGCTGTATGGATATAGGTGCCCCCAAGTGACCAAGCAGACTTTTGACTATTGGTCACTTACTATTCACTATTACTTTTTTTTGTCTATTCGGTCTCTTTCTTTTGGGTGGTCTCCATGTGTGCATGTTAAGTAATTTTGTATTTGTTGAAATTAATCATAATATATTGTAAGTAAAATAAACACAATTTGAATGATAAAAATCACTTATTTCATTTACTGATCAGTATGTGTGGTTACTTAAAAGTAACTTACATCTATTGAAGATTAAAGTTGTTTACATGATCTAAATAGATCCTTAGCTTTAATTGAAAAGAAAACATAAAAATAAAAAGTACTTTGAAAGTGGTCAACAGACCTTAGTACTGAATATTCAGTCTACCTTCACACGTAACCGTACATAAGGCCATCAATTAGGAGTGATGTTTCATTGGTAGTATTTTCTTAAAATCTCACCATTTTAGTACCTTGGTACCAAAATCAGCTCCATGTTCTCATTATACTGACCAGCTTATAGGCTCCTAACTCTGTGACTTTGGTTACCTGATACGGGCCTTCCGAATTGGACCCAAGCACATCTACTGCACTATCTTTGGAGTTTAAGAATACTAGTCTGAGCACCATATCTCCTACAAAGAACTTTCTCCCTCTCACTTGTTTGTTGAAGTATCGAGCTATCTTTTGTTGATTGGCTTTTAACTTTAGGTTTGCCATGTCCCTTTGCTCTTCAATTTCATCAAGTGATTCTGTTAAAGTGCATGGTTTGTTTCCTGGCAGTATGCCATATTTATGTGGGATGGAGGATCCATTCCACAAGCAACATTGCTTCATAGTCATAGGCCATAGAAAATTGGGTTTGCCCGATGGAAGTTCTTTCTGTGGTTTTGTACGATCAAAGTACTTTGAGAAGTTCTTTAGGCCAATTGCCCTTAGCTTCTTCTAGCCTTTTCTTCAAGGTGTCCTTGAGAGTTTTATTAACTACTTTGACTTGGCCATTAGCTTGATGGTGTGCAACTGCCAAGAAGCTTTTGATGATTCCTTACTTGATGTAGAAGTCTATGAACATTTGGCTATCGAATTGCTTCCCATTATCTAAACCAATTTTCTGAGGATGACCAAATCGACATATATTTTTTACCACAAAATCTAACACTCTCTTGGAAGTGATTGTTGCTAGTGATTCAGGCTCTGCCCACTTTTTAAAGTACTAAATAGCCACCACTGCATACTGCACTCCAACTTTTCCTTTGGGTAGCTGCCCGATCAGGTTTATTCCCCAAATCACAAATGGCCACAAGTTTTGTATATGTATTAACTCATTGGGCGGTGCCCAAAGAACCTTAGAAAACCTTTGACACTTATCACATTTTTTTCAGATAAGCTTTGGAATCTTTGATCATTATCAGCCAGAAGTAACTTGCCTTAATATTTTCTTAGACAAGCTCTGCCCCTAGTGTGATTGCCACAAAACCCTTCGTTAACTTCAGTTAATAGCTGTGTAGCCTCTTCTTTAGTAACACATGTTAGGAAAGGCATGGATAAGCCTCTCCATAATTAGGTACCACATAGCTTTCCTTCACATTTTTTGAGCTTTATTTCTATCACTTAGTAGCTCATCTGTGCAAAGGAAGGTTGTATTTGGGGTCATTCAGTTGGGAGTAATATCTAGCATCTCAATTTCTTCTATGTAGGTAATGCTCAGGTTCTTTAGAAACTAGATAAGTACAAAGTTTAACTTATTTGTCACTGTATTGCTTGCTAACCATACAAGAGCATTTGTAGTTGCATTTTCCTCTCTTGGAATCTACATGATGGTGTACCCTTTGAATTGTGCGAGCATGTCTTGTATTCTACTTAGGTATGCCATCATTTTTTCTCTCTGAGCCATGTATTCACCCAGAATATGATTTACGACCAACTAGGAGTCACTACAAATTTCTAAGTATTAAACATTTACTTCTCGTGCCAATTTAATCCAGTAGTTAGTGTTTCATATTTGACTTCATTATTTGATGTTGTAAAATCAAACTTTATTGCTCCATGCAAGGGATTCCCCCAGGTGTGATCAAGGTTATCCCTGGTCTAGAGAGCTGGTCTTTGGATGATCCATCCACATGAAGCTTCCAAATGGGCTTGTTTTCACTATTTTCCTTAGGCGTGGATTCTTTTCCTGGCTTGGGACTTTCTTCTAAAATTTCTTTTTCTTTTCTCATGCATTCGGTTACAAAATCTACTAAAGCCTGTCCTTTTGTTACCGTATGTGGCTGGTAAGTGATCTCATATTGCCCTAATTCAATCGCCCATTTAAGTAACTGGCCAAAAGCGGCTGACTTTTGCAAGACCTGATGTAGAGGTTAATCGGTATAAACTCAAATTGGGTGAGCTTGAAAGTAAGGCCTTAGCTTTCTTGATGCTCGAAGCAAAAAGTAGGTTAGTTTTTTTTTATCAGGGGTAATTGACTTTCTGCATCAATTAATCTTTTGCTGACATAGTAGAGTGGGTGTTGGGAGTTACTTTCTTCTATGATCAATAGGACACTTACTGCAAATTCTATCACTGTCATTTAAATCCCTAACTCTTCTCCGTCCAGAGGTTTTGATAAAATAAGAGATTGTGCGAGTTGTATTTTTAGCCCTTGAAAGGCCTTTTCACACTCTCTCCGCTCAAACTTCTTTCTTGTTCAGAGGATATTAAGAAAAGAACGCATTTATCAGTGGATTTTGACACGAACCTGCTTAGTGCAGCTATCCGACCAATAAGACTTTGTACTTCTTTTACTTTTGTTGGCGATTTCTTGTCCAGTTGGGCTTGCATTTTCTCTAGATTGGCTTCTATTCCGTGAGATTTGACAATAAAACGAAGAAACTTACCGAGCTGACCCTGAAGGAACATTGTAAGGGATTGAGTTTCATATTGTATTTTTTGAGGATTTTGAAGCATTCATCTAAGTCATATGTGTCCCCTAACATTTCTAGATTTGACAAGCATATAATCCACATAAACTTCCATGCTTCATTTGATTTGATCTTTAAACATCTTATTGAATAACCTTTGGTAAGTAGCCCTTGCATTCTTTAAACCGAACGATATAACTTTGTAACAGTTAAGCCAACATCTGTATAGAAGCATGTATGCTTTTGATCAGATGGATGCATCCTTATCTGGTTGTACCACGAATAGTATCCATAAAACTCAAAATTTCACGACCTGGTATGGCATCTACGAGCTGGTCAATTCTTGGGAGTCTTTTGAACATGCCTTATTGAGGTTGGTGAAGTCAATGCACACATGCCATTTCTTATTTGGTTTTGGCACTAGGACGGGGTTTACTACCTAGGACGGATAAAAGGCTTTAATGATAAGTCTATTTATACGAAGCTTTTCCACTTCTTCCTTAGTTCCTTTGCTCGTTCTTTGTCGAGTAACCTTCTTTTTTATTGTATGGGTTTAACATCAAGATCTACGTTCAGGACATGTGTAGTTATTAAGGGGTTGATTCCTACCATATCTTCATGCGACCAGGCAAATGCATCAAGATTCGCTCTTAGAAATTTTATCAAAGTTGATTTCATTTTAATTAGAAAACCTTTACCAATTTTGATTTTCCTAGACAGAATGTTTGGATCGATCTCAACTCCATCCAATTCTTCTAGCAACCCAATGTTTGTACTTTGCTCCCCAAGCCACGAATCCACATCCCCATCCCTTCCTTAGGCGGATTCCTGGCTTTTCCTTTCTCTAAACCCTTGTTGGATTTTTCTTCTTTTTTGGCCTTACTTAGAGCAAGGTTGTAACATTCTCGTGCAGTCTTCTGATTGCCTCTTAGACAACCAATCCCATTCTGTGTTAGGAATTCGACACACAAATGAAAAACATAAGTTACTGCTTTTAAGTCATACAAGGCTGGACAACCTAGCATAATGTTAAATACAGAGGGGATGTCTACTACCAAGAATTGTGCCATGATTGTTGTTGTAGCTGGAGATTTCCTACTATGAGTGGTAGGGAGCATGTTTCAAGAGGCGCTATGCTTTGGCCAGAGAATCCCTAAACTAACTGCATACAAGGAACCACGTCTTTAAGTTTAAGATCCATTTTCTCATAAGTAGTCTTGAGCAAGATATTAGATGAGGCTCCATTGTCAATCATGGTCTGTGCCACTATTTTTTTTGATATTTTCACATCCACTGCAAGCGGATCATTGTGCAGATAGATCACATGACTGGAATCTTCATCACTGAAAGTTATGATTTGATCTTCTCTCTTCTACGGCCAAGCCTTCATTGCCCTACTCGTACTGAAGAGTTTGAGCATATCTTTCCCCTATGTATTTAGAATATCTAGCAATATGCGGGCCTCCTATAATAACTTGTAAGTGCCCGTCCACAGGTGGAGGCATTAAGAAATTTTGGTTCTTATCGGGTTTGGTGGCCCTTTGATCTTGGTCAGCCTTTACATACCTTTGTATGTGCGGATTGTTCTTTCTAATGAGAAATTTAATCTTTTCTTTTAAGTTTTTGCACTCATTGGTATCATGGTCAAAGTTCATATAGAAACGGTAGTACTTTGAGTGATCCCTTTTTCTTACATCCCTTTTCATTGGTGGAGGTCTTTTGTACGACACTACCGACTTTATTACCGTAAGGATGGTTTCTATTTCTTCTGTGAGAACAGTGAAAGCTGTGAACTTTGGGGTCTTCTCACAAGGATGTTAGTGTATAGGATTGTTATTAAACTTTCCTTTTTTACCATTTCCTTGATTGTTCATGCCATTCAAGTTTTTTCCACTCTGGCTGTTTCCAGGTTGGTTTGGGGTTTGCGTCATTGACATACCAGTGGCCGTATTAGGAATTTGGCCAATTTTTTTCTAACTGGAAACGTCTACTCTTTGAGTAGCTATTCAAATTTCCTCTTCTAGCTTTATGAATCTGTTAGCTCGGTCCAAAAAAATTTCCATGGATCCCAATATCAACCTCTTGATATCTTTCATAAATCCCCCATTGGTAAAATTCCTCCAAGTATGGTTGTTAGCCTTCCTTCCTCTGTCGACCCCTTCACCCTTACTACCTGTGTCATAAATCAGCCAATATAATCTCTGAGGGGTTCATTTGACAGTTGTTTAACTCTGATCAAGTCTTCCAAGTGAACATGGAGTTGCCTAGAAGACAAAATTATGCATGGAATTTTGATGTGAAGGTATCCCATGAATCAAACTTACCTGGTGAGAACTTGAAATACCATTGTTAGGTAGCTTCCGCTAAAGTAGCTGGAAAAATTCTACAACACACATCTTTGTGCACCACTTGTAAGTCCATTTACATTTCAAAGTTCTTTATATGGGATAAAGGGTCTTCTTTACTAGTATACACCTTCCAAGTTGGCATTTTGAACTTGGGTGGCAGGGGAAGTGCATTTATTCAAGCAGTGAATGGTGAGACTTGTCCTCGGTCAAGTTCTAGGTCAATGATTTTTGGACTAATCAAGCTTTGTACTATGCTCTTAAGATGATCTATTTGAGCTTGCACCCTTGGATCAACTTGACCTATCTGTTGCCCAGTCTATGTCACCTATTGTCCCCTTCTAACTTCAACCAACACATAATTGTCCAAATCAATTGGCTACATGTAGCGAGGAATTACTCTATCTCTTTGCTCTCTCTGTTGATTCAAAGTGTTTTTGAGATCACCTAGTTGAGTTTCAATTCTTTCAAAGATTGACTAACCTTGGGGTCTTCTTGTAGCATCAGCATTGGTTGGTGGCATCTCCCTCTGGGTACCTCAATCTTGCCGTCTTTCAGCACAAGTCACACCATCTGCCCGATCTTCATTGTTACTTAAGAATGATTGACTACGAGCGATTGTAGTCTAATCTTGTTGTTGGGCTGTGTATGGGACATACTGGAAATACTAAACTTGCCCATTTCGATAATAAATAGCTATAGGCTCTCAAAACTTTTCATTAGGCTGGTTGGGTGTTTCCACATGGGGGCAAAATTTTTGACTATTTTTCCTAATGTGACACCCTAGCAATACATGGATGTCTACCGTGGGGCCTACATTTGTATTTTGTGTCCTAGGATTTGACGGTCCAGCTTGCTGGGTGTATTGGGTGTAACTCATTGAAGGAACTTTTGGCCCATGTCTATTTCCAGGTTGGATATATGTCTCTTTTCCTCTATTGGGATCTCTAATGAGGGGAATAATTTCTTGTCGTTGTTGTCCAGTTTTTTGATTAAATTATCTTATCAACTTTGTGGTTTCGTGTGACCGATTAATAATTGCCTCCTATTGAGCCCTTACACTTTCAGCCTATATATCCATCCACTCCTAGAAAAGCCTCTTTTTCAGTGTGAATGATTCATTCATGGTTGCTCGAGTATCTGCTTCACCATGATGAAGTGTATTAGTACGATTCTAAATGTGAGATACTGCTTCTCTTAAATTATGCAACTCAGTATCATCATCTATAGTCACCCGAGGTTCGCAACTGGCGGCCCCCCAATACCTGAGTTGGTCTCTCCAACACCATGGGTACTGGTAGTTCCAGTATTTTGAGTGCCTGGAGTAACGCCAATTCTAGGACAGTTGTTGTTTAGATCATTTTCATGAGGATTTCTCGTATTTTTAGGATTTTGAACATTTGGATAAATCACCATGGGATCCGTAGAATTAGTAGCATGATTCATTTGATTTGTTACAACCATTTATGATTTAAATTGAACAAGATCAATCCAATTGCGTTCTTGAGTTTAGCTCTCAATAAAAGTGCAAAATGTTGACCTCACTTTTGGTCAATAATACTGAGTCTTGAAAGAGATCTAGAATTAATTATATTCAATGAGAATATGTCTATAAAGCATAAACTGAGAACATGAGATTTTATAGAGGTTCAGACCCATTTATTTGGTAATAGCATACTCCTCATTTAGTTGTATTTCACTTGTGAGAAGAGCAGAAAGAACAACTTGATCTCTCTCGAAAGCTTTTATAGATATTTGAGCGGCGTAATAGATCTCTTGAAAGTATGATTTCCCCACCCTAAATAATAGAATGGCTCCACTATTTATAACACATAATTACAATAGAAAATAGTTTCTTAAAAGTTGTCAAGCCGCGAAATAGGAAACAAATAACTTTTTTAAACTGTGATAATTACATATGGAAATCCTCTAAAATAGGTATTTTATTAAATATAAAATGGGAAACTGACTTTAATGAGTTCTCTTCATGCATTTTGCCGAAGTCATTTTGCCGAAGTCAGACCACACAAAGTGCTAATTGCTTCTTGTTGTCCAAATTAACTTTGTTTCCTCTGTACAAAACATTTTATCTTATTCTTTTATTGTTGCATTTGGCAAGTTGATTATCCTAGGCGGGCACTTGGAAGAACATTTATTCCACTCAGGTCTTGATAACATGATACGTGTCACCCAAAAAATATGCCACATCACCCAGACAAGATTCAAGATAATAATGTAAAACGTGAGATAAAGCCCATGATTTATAACTGTCCACTAAATAGTCTTGAGTAACTGTTATCCTGATTCTAGAAATAGTGGGAAAATCAAGGGGAAAGAGATGGCTAATTGATACATAAAAACTCTGCCAAAATTTCTACTTATCAAATACTCAGAAAATATACTGACTCATGGACTAGATAAATTTAAACTACTGAACAAAGTAAAATCTTGTCTTTTTTTATTTTGTTTTACCGCATACTTATTATTATCAACCTACGATCAATTCATAGTATTAATTATCTAGCCTCATTTATTATTACCAAATTTTTGAGTTAACAGATAACCTTTAAAAAAATTATAAAGCAAAAAATAATTATCGAAGATATCTAAATTAACTAAGAAAATCATATTTAATTAAAAAAATAGCCATGAGTACAAAAATGGATTTTCTTCATCCTCATCTTTCCTTCCCGCTAAGTCGCCATAGCTGTCTTGACAAAGGTTCAGCGATTCATTCTAATTGTAAGTAGAATCAAATGGGTTCAAGACGTCGTTTAATTCCTCCATTCTGCTTCAGTACAATGTTGCACACTATTAAATTTTAGGATAAGTTGAATGAGGTTCCATCTCAAAACTAATTGGTAATGGGAGGAGTAGTCCATTCATCTTATATATTCTACTATCTTTCCATACATTAGCAATGTGGGACTCTCTAACATCTCCTCTCAAGATGGTAGCTATTTTATTTCCTCATCATATTGGACAACTCGATCATAAGTGGCTCTTTTTTGGTTCACTATCTCAAATCACAAGTGGCTTTTTTTTTTTTTTTTTTTTTGACTTTTTGGCTCTTGGATCAGTTTTTTTTGAATTTTAGGTGGCTCCTTTTTAATTGGCTTTACTTCTATCAATTTTTTTTGGGTCGGACTTAGAGGTTTTTGTTTGTTTTTTTCTCTAATACCATGTTAAGTTTAAGGATAAGATGAATGAGATTTCTGTCGGGATTTTATGCCCTAAATAAAATCCATTTCAATGTAATCTGATTTGTTCTCAATAGAAGATTAGAAGTCATTTATGTTTACATGTAGTTTTCATGTTTATGGTTTAATGTGTACAAAATCTGTTAAGTCCAGAACATATAGTTATTCATAATTACAGTGATGTCAACACAGTGGAAGGTAATTGTGATTATATGCTTCAAAAGATAATGTCCCTTGATTCATCAGTGCACTGGATTTACATTGATGTGATAATCAGCGATAAAGTATACTTACATGTTGGATAAGTGTTATGTTCTTTCCAGAATATTGGCAAAGTATGCTAGTTTGATATGTATTGAGTATATGTTGGACTGGGACCGATATTGATCTTGGTTAAGATATTATAATCTTACTGTTGTATCTTTTTAAGTCAATATCACCGGTTGATCTTAGATCAAAAGATCTTAATCCTGACATGGTTAGGTTCGATCTCAAGAGTATTATTTGTGTTCCTTGATTTGTTAGTTAAGCGTACCTTTTGGTCCGCATGATACATACATTTTGGGAACATGATAGTACAATTGAGTGAGAGCGCTAAACATAGATATAGAATCTATAGCTCCTATTTGGACATAGAAGTGAAATGATATTTTCCTTCGAGCTTGGCTTAATAGAGATAAATGGAAGAGCTCTTATTTCAATGATTATATTAGTTTACTGAAATATCCTTTATAGGAAGCTAAGTGTTTTAAGCATAAAATACACTGAGGGTGAAACGGTAAATTTGTCTCCACTCGGTGTAAATCATCTATAGAAGATCTTTGATTATTGGGATTAGAACGATGGTTAATTCCAAGTTCTATGGTGGATTCAGTGAGGAATTAATAAGTTAGGGAATTTACTTGGTAAATTCTAAATCTGCTTATTGGAAGCTCGATTGTATAGGCACATGCTCCCCATACTAGTTGAGACAATACTGCTTGTAAGACTCAATTAATTGATTTTAATTAATCAATTATAATTCTAAAATTAGGCTATGTCTAGTTTATGAATTTTCACTAAGCTAGGGCTTAATTGTGAAGAAAATAGATTCTAGGGTTTATTTGTTAGTTAAGAGACTTTATTAAGTCTAATTAATAAATATATTAAATGGCAATTTTATTTTATAATTAATTTTAATTATTAAATAAATAGTTTTGGCATTTAAGTGGTTGAATTGGTAAATATGGTATTTTTGAGAAAATAGGATAAATAGTTAAAAATGACAAAATTGCAAAGTGGTAGGGCCCACATCCATGGTCGGCCACTTGTGGCGTATTCTACCATTTATTTATTAATTTTTCAATGCCAAATAATTCAAACCTAAGCCTAGTTGATTTCCTATAAATAGATAGCGATGACCTCAAATTGAAAGATGATGCATTTAAGCCTTTCAGTCAAATTTTGAGCCTTCTTTCTCTCTATTTTGAATCCTTCATATCTCTTTCTCTCTTCAATTTTGAACCCTATAGTGATAGAGTACATGCCCACACATAACAAGTTGGTACTCAATCATAGTGTGTAAGACTGTGAAGAATCCAATTCAAGTGAAGGAGAATCGGGCTCAGATCTTGGTGATACTCTGTTATAGAAAGGATACAAGGGTTAGAGATCTGAGCAAAATGAGTCATTTAATTCTGCTGCAACCAATGTAAGGTTTCTCAAAATTTATATGTGTTTAAATTACATTGTTTTAGAAAATCATATTTAGGATATTAAACAACATACATGGTAGTAAATCTAGATCCTGGTAGAACCATAATCCAACAACTGGCCTCAGGGCCATGGTAATGATTTACTTTCATGAAATATAGATTTAAAATGATATTTGTGTTGATTTGGACGGTTTCATAATGGTTTATGTGTAAATTTGATGATTGTATGGAAATCGCAATGTATGTTATAAAATATTTTTTGTTTCGTTCTGGAAATATTTTTACTGGAAAGTAGACAAAGATATAATGAATTTAGGCGTTTACAAAACCTAATTTAGATTTTTTATGAATTAGTTATGATTTTTTGAATTTAGATGAAAATATCTGAAACTGGATGCACACGCGCACGCGCACGAGGGGCTTTACTCGGCATTCACGTGGCTTCAGACAAGCCCTGTCTGAGGAAAGTTGGACACGAGCTGTCTTAAGCCTGTGTCACACCGAGTTCCCTCATCCATTGAGACTGTGTGCTGCCTCCTGTCTCGGTCATGTGCCCCATTCCGCGCGCGCAGGGGTATGAATTGCATACCCCTGTGCTCTAAACTTGTTTTCGTCATATCTTTTGATTCAAAAATCATTTTTCATTGAAAAAAAAAATTAAATTTTGGTAGAATTTTGTGTAGAATCTAAATTTTCAATTAAAATATAATTATTAGAAATAAAATTAATTTTAATTAACTAAAATTAGTTTTAGATATTAATAGCCTTTGAATTTGAAAATTTGATTTTCCACAAACTAACCTTATAGTTAATTTTGAAATTTTTTATTATTTTATTTATTTTACTTATTTTAATTATAAGATCAGATATTGCTTATTTTATTATTAAAATTTGAAATGATTTTATTTTGATATTAAAATATTAATAAAATTTAGAAATAATCTATCTTAAATTTCAAATTTGCTAACCATATCAGATTTTCAAAATTTGTTATTTTTGAAATATATTTTATTAAATTAAATTATAAGATTAGAAAAATGTTAGTTTTGACATTTTATCTTATTAGATATTTATTTTAATTAAATTTTATTTTTGGCAAAATAACATGAAATTTTGAAAAGTTTATTAATTTTGGTTTGAATAGAAATTTTAGGGTTTCTAACCATAAAATTTTCAAACTTAGGATATTTTATTTTATTTAATTATTAAATAAAATTGATAATATCCTAATCATTAAAATATCTTATTTTTCAAATTATTTATTTTTGTTATATTTAATTCATTAAATTATAAGATTAAGAATATAATATTAGAAATATCTAAATTTTAAATTAAAATATTATATTATATTATCTTATTAGATATTTAATTAATTTAAATTATTTAAATAACCTGAAAATTTGAAAATTAGTTAGATATTTGAATTTCAGTAAGAATTTAGGATATTTAGGAGATTTGTTAGATTTTATTTTTTTTAAAAAAAAATATTCTCTAACAACCTAAATTTTAAATTCTAGTTAAGATATATTTTAAATATTTAATTTTAAAATAGAAATATTGTAACCTACTTTCCAGTTATCTGTTACATGTTTGTTGTGTTTGTTTAATTATTTATTTATTTATTCAATTTTTTTTTACAAACCTATTATTTATTTGATCTAAATTGCTATGATTAACTTGTTAACAGATCCAATGATCTGATTTTAATCATAGTCCAATTGTCAATAGATCTTATAAATAATTTGTAACATGTAAATTTTGTAATTTCTTTCATCTGTGTAAACCTGGTATCATGATAGGGCCCATCCAAGTTATTTGACATGTGCGAGCATATAAGTTTGCTTTTGGGCTTAGATGCATATAGGAAGCTCATTTAAGTTTTATTAATTAAATGGACTAGGTTGCTAAAATAAAATTTCACATAAGGTAATTTTATTTAGGCCCAATTAGTATTGAGCTTATTCAATGAATAACAATTATTTATTTGAGGAAATTACACTCTATACCCTTTTTATATTGTCCTCTTTTATTTTTACCTTCTTTTTTAAAATCTATTAATTTTACCTCTTTTTTTAAACATTGTACCAATTTTGCCCCTGTCACTTCAAGATACTCTCCATGTGATTCTCTTATGTAAGGGTATTTTAGGTACAATACATATAAAAAGTGGTATGTTTCAAATAAATATAAAATTAGAGGTAAATTTGATTAATTGATGAATAAAAGAGGCATTTTTCAACTTACCCCTATTTATTTAATGGTTAAATTCAACTCTTTTGGGCCTTGTGTGAGAGCTAGTGAGTCATAGTAGTGGGTACGACATACTGAACCCAGCCCTCCCTCACATGAACCACCCCAATTGTGAAGACCCATTTACATTATTTAAATAATTGTATTAGGTTAATTATATTAGTCTAACCTAATTAAAATTGAATTAGCAACATAATTAGCTTTAAAATACATAAAATTTATTTTTCATTGGATTATTTTAAAGTTAATTTTAGAAAAACACTTAGTTTAATGAGATATATTCTAGATAGTTATTTATAGTAACTAATTATATTTTCTAATATTTAATTAATTTGAAAAATATATTTAAGTTGAAAATTAATTATTTTAATTAATTTTAGATCAACTTCAATTAGAATGTTTTTCCTAGTATTAAATTAAAATTAATAATTAAGTTGATTTTATTCAAGATACTTAATTATTTGATTTTTTTATTTAATACATTTAATTAAATTGAAAATTAAATATTTAAGTTGATTTTATTCTAGACACTTAAATATTAGTTATTTTCAGAATATTTAATTAGATAGAAAATTATATTTAAGTTGGAAATTTTAATTTCAGAACAACTTAAATTAGAATAATTTTCAAAATATATTTTATTTTATTTTATTAGTCACTTTCTCACCAATTTCGAAATTGCATTATTTAATGCAGATAATTTTGATTTTTTTTTAAAAAAAGTAGATTAAAGTTGAAAATTAATTATTTTAATTAATTTTAAATCAACTTAAATCAAGTAAATTTTTTATTAATGATTAATTAAAATAAATAAACTAAAATATATTATATTTTGATTAGAAAATAAAGTAATTAGTTAGTGAAAAATCTAGATAGTTATTTTCTGTTTGCTTGAAGTATTTTTCTAGTTATATTTTATTAAATAGAAAATTAAAATTTAAGTTAATTTTATTCAAGATACTTAAAAATTTGATAATTTTCTTAGAAATTTAATTAAATAGGAAAATTATATTTGTGTTGAAAATTAATTTATAAATTAATTTTGGACCAACATAAATTAGAATAATTTTTCAGAATTTATTTTGTTTTGTTCTATAAAATTTCAAAAAATGTATTTATTTTAAAGAGAAAATTACCTTGGGACACCAAATTTCTAAAATATTTACGGAAATGTTATTCTGTATTTTAATACCAAATTTCTATTTAATACTTTGGTGGCGCGTATACCGGAATATCTGACTTTTGTGTTTTTTTTAATAAAAAAATATAGAGGATGTTTGACTCTTACGTCTTTGGCTCTGTTTTTTTTTTTTTTTTTTGTCTTTTCTTTTTACAAAATGACACTCAATCAGGTGTCTTCTCACTTTTTATTTTATTTTCATTTTTTTAAGAAAATAAAAAACAAATTAAAATAAAAATTTACAAATTCTTCTAGTTGAACTATTATATTATTTATTTGAGCTTTCTATTATAGTAATTTACTCATTAAAAAAATTATGCTATCTATATTTATGTCTCTCCTATTTTTATGATTTCTAAAATCATTTTCAGTTAGTAGGAACAATTATTTGAGTTTAAGTTTTTTTGGATTAATATATAAAATTTTGTTAAATTTAAAGTTTGGTTGCTTATTTCTTAATAAGTTATAAAAAGAAACTAAAATATTATTTTTGATATTGGTAATGCTTTTTGGTAATAATATTGTTAGGTTTGACTCTCAAATAAATTTTAAAAGTAATTTAAATGTTGTTACCTAAAATGAAAATTTTAAATTTTATAATGTTTAAGATATCATTTAGTTTCTTTATTAAAAAAAAAAGATATCATTCAGTTTCCTTACCAACGAAAATTGTTTAATAGAATAGACCATGAGATATCAAACAGCCTTATGGTAACATAAGTTAGTTGATATATTGAATTTTATTTGAATTTAAAATTTAGTTACAATTTTATTAATAAATTATAAAAGAAACTGAGTAGTTGCTTTTAATTTTGGTTATATTTTTTGGTAAAAGCAAAAAAATATATGATTTTCACATATTAAAATGATCCAACTTGAAGAGTAGGTCATAATGGTATTATTTTTTAATTAAAATGATTAACAATGTAGTTGTTATTTTTTTTTTAGAGTTGTAGAAAATAAAATAAAAGTAGGTAAAAAAAACTAAGAAAGTCAAAATAAATAAAAATTCTTAACGTCCACTTCATCATCTATTTATTGTTCTAAAAGGAAAAAAAAAAAAAAAAAAAAAAGCCAAAGATACGATGGCGTTAAGTTTGATACTGGCACTGAGAGGAAAGTGCATATAATTGTTTATATGCAGTACAACTACCGTCTATTTCATCATTTAAATATTCAAAGCTACATTTGTTAATAATTTTAAAATTACGTATAAAATTAAAAATTGCCCTATTTTAAATACATTAGATTTTGAATTTTGCTATATATATTTATAGAAAATTAAATTTGAGTGGAAAATTAAGTTTAATTAATTTTGGACCAACTTAAATTAAGTAATTTTTGTAATATTTATTGAGAGTTACTACTAAAATAGAAAATAATTTTATTTATTTTCAAATCTATCTAAGTATAATTTTATAAATATTAAATTAAAATTTATATTTAGAATTTTCTAAATTGGTAATTTTAATTGAATAAATATATATTTTAAAATAAATAGATTAAAATAAATATTAGATGAAAATACACATTAAATAATGAGCTTTATTATAAGGATATTCGATCTCTATTATTAGTTCTACATAGTTCTTGTTTCAGTGAGTTATCATCCCTAATAGATGAACGTTCATTAGCAATTTAACACCATAGAATCTCGAAAGATAAGTATTATTTGTAAGTGTTTTATTCTTAGTAACGTCCACCCCAATAGTGGCTGCTAAGAATAGAACTTACAAAAGTATGAAACAATGGTGGAAGCTCATAAGATAGAATGACCTTGACTCTCGCCTAAACGGGACAACGCTAGATTCTCATCTTGATCGAATAAAAGGTTGCTAGAATGTTTGTCATTTTAGATGAGTTGACTACTCTATTCAATGATTGATATCTTTGACTCTCGCCCAATACGAAGCATTGGTATCACTTTGTTGGAAACCTTAGAAATTATTTAGAATTGTATGTTTTAGTATTTTCACTAATCATTACTACTTGCTAAGTGCTAAAAATTTCTGAATGTGTATGATTTTGTATTAAACCTTATTTGATTTCTATTTATTGATATTTGTAGTACCCAATATGACTATGAACAACCCCATGGTGTCACTGTTGACTGACAACAAGCTCTCTGGAGCTAACTTTATCAAATGGAGAGAGAACATTAATATTGCTCTCATTGGTGAAAATTCCCTGTTTGTGTTGACTGAAGAGGCTCCTGAGCAGCCAGGTGAGAATGCGACCAAGGTAGTTAAGGAAAAGTTCGAGCGTTGGCAGAATGCTAACAACAAAGCTCGGTACTTTATGCTGTCTAGCATGGTCGATACCTTGAAAACAAGGTTTTCCAATACTCTCACGGCTGCAGATATCATGAACCAGTTGACTAAACTATTTGGGATGGCGTCAATTCAAGCTCGCTTTGAGGCAACAGTGAATTTCATCAATGCACGGATGAAACCTCATCAGAACGTGCGTGATCACCTACTCCAAATGACTAGTTACTTCCAAGAGGCTGAGAATCATGGAGCTGTTATAGATCAGACAACTCAAGTGAGTTTGATCTTGAATAGTTTGACTCCAGCTTTTCTGCCCTTTACATCAAATTATGTCATGAACAAGTTAGAGCTTGACTTCCACGAGTTAATCAACAACCTTCAGACATTTGAAAATTTGATTGGAGGACCACAGAAAGGAGGAACTAAAGCTCCTAATCTGGCACTGCTAATGGTACGGCCAAAGTTGAGGCAGGCATTGCCTCTACTTCAAACCCATCAAAAAGAAGAATTGGAAGAATAACAAGAAGCCTCTTAATGCTGTTAAAATAGCTAATAAGAAAAAGGCTGATAATCCCAATGCAAAGCAAAAACGAAAGTGCTTCTATTGCAACGAAAAGGGTCACTGGAAACCCCAGTGTCATAAGTTTTGGGCAAAGAAACAAGGTATGTCTATTTATGCTATAAACTCACGTGTCTTAGAGAATTATTATTCCCTTGGGTTATTAATTCGGGATCTAATAACCAAGTTTATTTTCTTCTTATTTCTGCTCCAACTGCTTAAACTTGGATTGCTATCCTAGCGAGTTGAGTCAGATGGTTGGACAGAAGGGTGGAGATTGTCCAAGTGAAGATGAAGCTCAAAATCTACTTTTATTTTTGATTTAATTGTTTCAGTTTATGAACAATTTAGTTTCAATTATTGGTTTGAGATTTTGTTCTCTATTTCATATTTATGTAGACAATTCATTATGACATTTTTTGAGATTTTTATTAAAGTTTTCTCTTTAAGAAATTTTCATTATGAATTGAGCTTCATATTTCTTTAACTTATATGCCAATACCAATTATATTATATGTTTATCATGTTTTGTATGTGTTTGTATTTTATTAATGATACAAAATCTATGGTATATTTTTCTCTACAAAGAGATAATACCACATAAACACTAGACTTTAAAATCAATGTTTATGAATAATTGTTAATTCTTAAGAAATTATTAAGATTTTGTTTCATAAAAAGATCTTTTGATCTGATAGGGGTGGAAGAAGTTAAGAAGTAATATATGTAGTTCAACGATCTTTTATATCTATTGAACTCTAGATTATATTCATAACTCCATAGGATCTCTATAACACTTAGGGGTGGAAGAAGCTATTGACATATGTAGTTCATTTTGAACTCTAGATTATACTCAATACACCATAGTATCTCTATAGCACACATATTTTGATTAAACATGGATATAATATAATGAACAAATTAGCAAATTATTAGAACTTATTCTTGATCTTGTATTTTGTTCCAATTAATATATTACTGTTGTAATAGAAATTGATACTAATAAAGTTCTTGGACATAGTATCACAGTACTTTATTTGAGTTGGAGAATTTTAAAATTCTTAACCCTTCTTTATTTGGATGACACTAGTGATAGATTTTTATGTTATGATCATGATAGGAACTTTAGAATATAACTGAGAAAGTAAATCTAATCATTCATATGGATATAAATAACTTATCAGAATTTTGAGGATAAGATAGGAGAATTTTGCAAAGTCTATTCGAATGACTTGGGCAAAATACATAATCTTCATGAAATGTTTTATGGTATCTCTAATGATTACTTAATCTTAAGCAAGTATTTTACATTAATGTTAATACTAGAATGTTATGTTGATGACTTAGTCTAGAAGGAACTTATAGTTTCAAACTAAGATAATATGTCACAACAAGATATCCCTAAAAAGCAATAGTAAGAGGTTAAATGTACTTCTATGTATGAACTTAACTAGACTCCTACTGTTGAGTGGAGCCATCAAAGATGTAATCAAACAAGGAACATTAGGAGACAGTCAAGAAAGATCTCTGAAAGTGACCTATATGTAAGATGGTAATGGTGTATATTAGAATCCCCATATCTTCACCAACTCATAACCTATTCGAGATGGTGGTTACTCTGGGGGTGGAGGAATTATTCTAGAAGGATGTAAAAACTCATCTATGATAATTTAAGCTCCATCAGTGAAGCTAAATAACTAAGTTGCTTTCGAAGAGCACTGAAAAAGTTATTCAACTGAAGAAAGTTCTTAACTGTGTTATCTCTATTCTATTTTTGGATAGAATTAGAGATATGTCTTCTGTATATTCAAATGCATTTTAATAAGCAGTAAAGAATTCAATATCCCTAGATGAGTAATGCATAAAGAAAATAATGTTGCATAATGTTTTATGAACACAAAGGAAGTAATGGCGGAGAGAGCAGTAGCTTACCATAGACTTACAGTTCTAGGAATTTGGGTTTAGTCAAGTACACTACACTTAATCTGGATATCGAGGCAATTGATTGATTGAAATGCACTACTTGCTTTATGTTAGTGCAAGTGGGAGTTTGTTGGGATTTTATGCCCTAAATAAAACTCATTTCAATGTAATCTGATTTGTTATCAATAGAAGATTAGAAGTCATTTATGTTCACATGTAGTTTTCATGTTTATGGTTTAATGTGTACAAAATCTGTTAAGTCCAGAACATATAGTTATTCACAATTACAGTGATGTCAACACAGTGGAAGGTAATTGTGATTATATGCTTCAAAAGATAATGTCCCTTGATACATCAGTGCACTGGATTTACACTAATGTGATAGTCAGGGATAAAGTATACTTATACCTTGGATAAGTGTTATGTTCTTTCCAGAACATTGGCAAAGTATGCCGGTTTTGGATGTATGGAGTATACATTGGACTGGGACCAATATTGATCTTGGTTAAGATATAATAATCTTACTGTTGTATCTTTCTAAGTCAATATCACTGGTTGATCTTAGATCAAAAGATCTTAATCCTGACATGGTTAGGTTCAATCTAAAGAGTGTTATTTGTGTTCCTTGATTTGTTAGTTAAGCCTACTTTTTGGGTCCGGGTGATACGTACATTTTGGGAACATGATAGTACAATTGAGTGGGAGTGCTAAACATAGATATGGAATCTATAGCTTCTATCTGGACATAGAAGTGAAATGATAATATCCTTCGAGCTTGGCTTAATAGAGATAAATGGAAGAGCTCTTATTTCAGTAATTATATTAGTTTACTAAAATATCATTTATAGGAAGCTAAGTGTTTTAAGGATAAAATACATTGAGGGGTGAAACGGTAAATTTATCTCCACTCTGTGTAAATCATCTATAGAGGATCTTTGATTATTGGGATTAGAACAATGGTTAAATATTTATAGCGTATCTATATCGTGGAACATATAGATCGTTCTATATAACTGAGAGTGCAATTCCAAGTTCTATGGTGGATTCAATGAGGAATTAATAAGTTAGGAAATTTACTTGGTGAATTCTAGATCTACTTATTGGAAGCTCGGTTATATAGGCCCATGGTCCCCTCACAAGTTGAGATAATACTGCTTGCAGACTCTATTAATTGATTTTAATTAATCAATTATAATTCTAAAATTAGACTATGTCTAGTTTATGAATTTTCACTAAGTTAGTGCTTAATTATTAAGAAAAGAGATTCTAGGGTTTATTTGTTAATTAAGAATCTTTATTAAGTCTTATTAATAAATATAT
Source organism: Cannabis sativa (assembly GCF_029168945.1). Classification (NCBI taxonomy): domain Eukaryota; kingdom Viridiplantae; phylum Streptophyta; class Magnoliopsida; order Rosales; family Cannabaceae; genus Cannabis; species Cannabis sativa. Next base: position 75,662,445 of record NC_083602.1, read on the forward strand.
TAGATGGTAATTTTATTTGATAATTAATTTTAATTATATAATTAATTTTAATTATTAAATAAATAATTTTGGCATTTAAGTGGTTGAATTGGTAAATATGGCATTTTTAAGAAAATAGGATAAATACTTGAAAAATGGCAAAATTGCAAAACGGTAGGGCCCACATCCATGGCCGGGCACTTGTGGTGTATTTTACCATTTATTTATTAATTTTTTAATGCTAAATAATTCAAACCTAAACCTATTTGGATTCATATAAATAGATAGTGATGGCCTCAAATTGAAAGATGATGCATTCAAGCCTTTCAGTCAAATTTTGAGCCCTCTCTCTCTCTCTCTCTCTCTCTCTCTCTCTCTCTCTCTCTCTCTCTCTCTCTCTCTCTCTCTCTCTCTCTCTCTCTCTCTCTCTCTCTCTCTCTCTCTCTCTCTCTCTCTCTCGAATCCTTCATTTCTTTCTCTCTTCAATTTCGAACCCTATAATGATAGAGTACATGCCCACACATAACAAGTTGGTACTCAATCATAGTGTGTAAGACTGTGAAGAATCCAATTCAAGTGAAAGAGAATCGGGCTCAGATCTTGGTGATACTCTGCTACGGGAAGGGTACAAGGGTTAGAGATCTGAGCGGAAGGAGTCATTTAATTCCGCTGCAACCAATGTAAGGTTTCTCAAACTTTATATGTGTTTAAATTACATTGTTTTAGAAATTCATATTTAGAATGTTAAACAACATACATGGTAGTAAATCTAGATCCTAGTAAAAACCATAATCCAACAGTTCCATCTCAAAAAACCAATTGGAAATGGGAAAAGTAGCTCATTCTCTAACACTCACCAACGAACTATGTTTGTTCGATGGAGGGGTTGTTGGATCTCCATCTGAGTGACGAAAGCATCACAGGAAGTTGAGTGTCATATTTTGGTGGGAAGGCTTTCGACTATGACATGGTAAGAAGGGTGAATCGATCAGGGTATTGATTGACAAGTGACTTTTATGTGTAAACCAACACTGGTGGCTTTCTTGAAGAATAAATTTGGGTTTATAAAGATGATAAGCGTGTTTTATTTCACCATAAATTTGATTAATTGTGATTATAATTATGAATTTGTATAATATTTAGTTTTGTTTTATGTGAAGAGATTGAATATTTTGTGAAGTGTGTATGAACTTGGGTTCATAAATCTAGGTTTATTATAATCCGTTTAGTTTTATCTTTGGTTAAGGAGAAAAGAGGAGTACTAAGGAGACTCTCTATCCCACTATCTTTTGCACTCTCTTTGATGTAATGACATATGTCATTTTAAGTAAGGTTTGTTTTTGTTTAATATTTAGTTATGATATTCTAATGTTATTACAATTGTGTCATTCTAATTAAATTATTTTATAATAACTAATTATTTATTATAATCTAATACTTCATTAACTTTTTATTTTTACTTAATTACAATATATTTAGAAGAAAAAAATTACCACATTAAAAAATATTAAAAAAAAATACAATATATATTTAAATTATACATAGATTAATTACAAGTTTTTATTTTTTTTTTTTAAAGTAAAAACTATAATAAGTTTAATGTACACAAAAGTTAATACAATTAAAAAAAATCAATGAATTAAAACTATTATTATTAATCTTTTTTTACTATTTTATATTTTATTAGTTCTTTTATTATACAGTGCTAGTTTTTTTTTTAGATTAATCACTCTATTTTTAAGTTGTTTTTTATTCTTCTTATACAAGTGAAAATTCACTCCACTTCTAATACAGTATTTTTTAAAAAAAAAATAATTATTATTTTTATTTAATATAGCATAAAATGAGATTCAATAAATTAATATACTATTGTTCAAAAAAAATTAATATACTAGGTCAACGATGTATTTTTTAAAAAAAATATATATATTATAGTAGCTCTTTTTTTTTTTTAATTTGCTATACTTTTTACTGTAGAATATATATAGATAAGTGTTTTGAACTTTTATTAATCTTATATATACTTATTTTTACTATATATCAAATTATAATAAAAAGACATTAATATTAGGATGAGTACACCACATGGTATGTGTCTATTCTACTAGTGTATATATATTTATATGAAATACTCTATATGAAAAAAAAAGTACATGTAAATACCACAAAGGAAATAAATAAAACTATTTAATTACATGCGTAACTATTCAATGATTACACTTTTATTGTAACCATCATGGTTACATTTTTCTTTTATTTGTAATAGTAAGTTACTAATAGGTAAACATTCATTTTTAGAATTAATTACTTATAATTAACTATTTTCTTAAAATAATTAATTGAATATTTAACAAGACCTCTTTTAGTAATTAATATTTATATATAATTTATTTTATTTTTATTTAAATCCCTACTCTAATTATTTTAACAATTAAGCCATTTAATTATAATATTTACAATAAAATTTTATTTTTTTTTTACAAAAATTAAACTTCCTTTTACACAAATTAAAATTCTCTTCTTATAATAAATTTTTAAATAATTTATTATTTTTAAATGATATTTAATTATTTTGTTATAATTAGATGAACTAAGTATGACGCCTTAAGCTAGCCAATCGATAACAAAATTTGTATATCTGTATATCTATAAATCGATATAAGTTTAATTTTCTATAACATCTCCTTTTTTCTCCTTTTAAACTTAATACATATATTCATTGACTAGTTTATCATTAATGGTTAATCTATTTCGTAATTTAGTCTTATCTCCCTATCTAGATATTATTCTTACTAAATCTTTTACAGTTTGAAAGATTTGTCAAGTTTTTACTTGACCATAATTTACAAAAGTTTGAAATGATATTACTTTGAATTTATTTATTTATTTAAATATTATTGAGTATTTTTCTTTCTCACATCATATGTCTAGACAAGATCTCTTCTAAGCACAATGTAGTCGAACTATCACTCTCCCATTATTTTGTTCATGATTTATGCTAACTTTAAGATTAACTCAAATATATATTGAAATACATAATATTATTATAAAGACATTTTCTCAATATAGTGTACTTGATTTGATTTAAGATTTGCACCTTGCCAGAAAAGTTTGTTAGTTATTTTTTTAAATACTACTTACTGACATATTTTGGGGTAAAACTTTTGTGAAGTTGTGGTTGACTTTTTCCAAGCAAAATATATGCGTAAAGACTTCAATTCTCAAAGGATTTTGACGGACAACTCAAGGCCCAGACAAGTCTTAAAGGACTTTGCCCAACAACAAACTATTCTCTCTACAACACTATGAGAACACTCTAAAAAGAAAGTGACCACTTTTTATAGAGTTTTAATACTCATTTGAATATTTTAAAATTATCCACCAACTCCATGGCTATCACAAAATATTTTATTGGATGTTTATGAACACAAATAAAAAGATCATAGGACCAATTAGAACAAACAATAAGTTGTAAAACAACTCCAAAATAGAGTTATTATGTACCTGGTGACGACACATCGTCTGATGCACATTATAGGCGCTTTTGTAGATTTTGAGAAAAGGAAAGAAGTCGTGAACTACTTTAAATATTGGGTAAATACTATTTTGAACCCTGTGTTTTGCAAAAGTTATAGATTGGACCCTCTGTTTTGTTAAATGATAAAATGGACCCTGTATTTTCTAAAATGGTGAAAATAGGACCCTGAACTTAATTTTTGATAATTTTTTTTTTAAATACAACCAACTTGAAGACAATTCCTGATACGAACAGATACAAAAAATGTAAACAGTTTTGTCATAACACTTTTAGATCGGATTATAATTAAATTTTAAAAATTAATTCAGGGTCCTATTTGTACTATTTTAGAAAATACAGGGTCCATTTTGTCATTTAATAAAACACATGGTCCAATTGGTAACTTTTGCAAATCACAGGGTCCAAAATGGTATTTACCCTTAAATATTTAATTATTCAACGAGTGTAGCCATTTTTTTTCTAGAAAATCCTTCAACTTATTTCACTTTTTATTTTTTAAATATTTAAATAAATAAATTAAATAATAAAGTGTAGTAATTTAAAATTAAGATTACAAGTATAATAAAATTTAAATTATGAAATTATATGTGTGTAATTTTAAATTATAAAAAGTTTGCTATAAAATTTTAAATAATTTAAGTGTAAAAAAAATAAATTGCTAAAAGATCCTTATATAGTAATAAATTGTAAAAAATAAATTAATAATTATAATTAATTTAATTTTAAAATTTAATTAATCTTAATTAAAAAAATTTAAGGTAATAAATTATCAGATTACTTTCAGGTTACAAGTTATTTATTATTTATTTTATTTAATTTTTAAATTAATCCCAACCATTTAATAGTAATACAATGACTTAAAAAAATATAACCATGATGGTTACAATAAAAATGTAATCATTGAAACTTTCTCCTTAATTACATATATAAATATATGAGATAGTTTATTGGTGTATTTATATTGATAAATAATATAATTATAATAATCATAAAAAAAATAATTACCTTTTTAGAAAGAAAAAAAGATTTAAGTTGTATTAATTTTTATATTGCATAATTTCTTAAAAAGAAAACAAAAACTTACAATTTTTTATATAAATATTAATTGTTACTTTTTTATTTTAAAATATGTGTATATATATATATATATTTTATGTTTATTCTCAATGTGGTTAATTTTTTTATAAGCAAAAAGTTAGTAGAATAACGGTAAATAGTGGCATAAGTACCTAAAGTTTTAGGTTTGTAAGCGGCATAAACCCAATGATTTTTTTTAATGGCATAAATACCCAATGTTTATAAAACTGTAATTTTCTTCTAGTTTTATTAGTATAGACTCTGTTATTGTCTTAAACAGGACACATATAAGACCCAAATTTTAGATTATTTGGTATGGACGAAAAATATGTAGTATCAGTTACTTCCAAATACGTTTTTAATAAATTTAAAACAGAGCTTGTATTGACGAAAATAGAGAAAAATTACAGTTTTACAAACATTGGGTACTTATGCCACTAAAAAAATTATTGGGTTTATGTCGCTTACAAACTCAAAACTTTAGGTACTTATGTCGCTATTTACCCGTAGAATAATTATTTTAGATGTAGTAATGACACAATTGTAATAACATGAGAATATCATAACTAATTATTAAGTAAAAATAACTCTTACTAAAAATATGATATTTGTAATTATATTGAAGAGAGAATGCAAAAGAGAGTAGGATAGAAAGTTCCCTTAACACTCAGAAAATGTTAGTTTTTTTTTTTTACGTGAGAAAATGTTAGTTTTATTGTAAATAGGATTTAATTAAAATTAATATAGATATTTTTTTTATATAATTATTCTATTGCTTCTCTCTGTCATGTAAGCCGTAAGCGTTGTCGCCGCCTATTTTTTTATTTCTATATCTTTCATTTTCTTTCTCTCATCTGACTCTCTTTTTTTTTTTTTTTCATTGTCATATTTTTGGGTCCCTCGTGGTGCTCTTGGCATGGCTCTTTAGTATCAATTCCGAAATCTACAAAACTCACATTCTTTGACTTATTCTCATCGAACAAAAGGTCCAACGTCGACAGCTGCAACCATATACAATTAGTTAGATTCAATGAACAATGAATTCACATCAAACAATGACACTTTGTAACTTTACTATTTCTTTCGTAGCGTCAACACGATACTTCTCATCCATTGCAGTGTGTAAGGAGTCCATAAATGAGACAACCTTCGACTTCATATTAACTTCGACACCAAGCCAATGTGGTGGACCTTCTAGCGTCAAAATCAGCACAAACATCTACAATTGATAAGAAAAACAGTAAAGTCATAAATACATTCAAATTACAGACCATATAGAAACCAATATGCATCATTAACATAAATCAGTTTTCAAAATTAGAAGTAAGAACGAGCTTGTGTATATGATGAAGTACCTTGATGCATTTTTTGAAGATGTCTTCGTAAAACAGTGTTGACCATTCTTGTTCTTTTGCAATCCTCTTCACATTACACGAACCCATAGTTTTTTGTTGCAAATGCATTGTTTATTTTGTCAAGTAACAGAAACAAGTAATAGTCCAACCAAACTAAATTAGTACAAAAATTAAATTAAGTTGCATGAAAAATATCGAGATGTGGGTGGGCACGTACCAAACACGAGGTTGGTCAGGTAGCCGTGTTTCACGTTTGTACTTGTTCATTAGTTGAGAAAAACAGTCAATGATCTGCATCAAGATGAAATACGATTTAGACATGTACAATAAATGAAACATATTTAGTAACCAATTTCACACTTACAGATCCCTGAACTTCTCGCAAGGGTCGCAACGATGCCATGCACCTCCTATCCACTTCAAACTTTCCAAATTTTACAAGCACATATCTGATTCAATTATAATGAATGTAACTGTTAAAGATTTTTATAAGTATATGATAATCACAAATACCAAAATAATATTTACTTACTCCAGATCTAATGTGTTGCTAAAAACGAACTTGTAAAATCCAAACAGCTTACGGGGGATCGCTTCCTTCGTCTTGAACGGCCCCATAACAGTTCTGCTCGAGTCAATAAATTCGTCATAGGCCTTATCATTGAAGTCATCCTGAATTAAAGCCACATTTTTAGACTGTGTCTTCTCCGATTTGACGAGGGATTTGCCTTTATTCCAGAAAGACGCAACTTCGAGTATATCAAAGTCGTCATCCTCAATGGTCTTCTTTGCATAACCTTCAGATTAACAGACATTTCATGCTTCTTGCATGTTACACATTCAAGTACATTAAAATGATGTGAAACTCTTTTCAATTAAATGATTTCCAAAACTTAAAAATTATACGAAACAAAAAGCATTCCCGGAATTCAGACTTCAAACACACCATGCACAACAGATAAAAACATATGATGTTTGACACACAAAAAAATTTGCTTCCAAGCCATTGATCAACTACTCCAAAGAATCAAAACCTTGCACAAACAAAAGAATGAACAAAACAACACTTAACTACTAACTGCCATAAACAATAATACAACACTTGAAACACACAAATATGGTTACCTTGTACCTCTTCATTTCAGTTGCACAAGATGCACTTCAAGTTGCTAAAGGGTTTAATAAAACAATTAACAAAACAACACTTAACTACTAACTGCCATAACCAAAAAGTGGTACAAACCAGTTGGTACAATCCGTGAGAACCAAGAACATAAAGCACATACATGAATAGACAAAATGCCCCAAAAGCTTAACCAATTTGGGTACCTAGTACCTCTTAATTTATAATGAGCAGAGTACAAAACAAGTTGCAAAACATTTAATATCAGAATTAACAAAACAATACTTAACTACTAACTGTCATAACCAATTTCAATAACTACTCGGATAATTGATTTACACAAACAATCAAAACTGCCATAGTTTTTATCAATAGTGTATCTCATTAACTCATGAATCTTATGTCTAAACCATCAATTTTTTCAAAACAAATTTATAACAATAGGAAAATCCAAACTAAAACTTGTAATTAAAGTACAACAGTCACTACCCAACAGATAACAAACATATAACACATCACATTTAAAGTAACAATCAAATTAAAAAATTTAAGACCATAGTTTTTTTTACCAAACTCAAGACATGACAGCCATCACCATTCCATTGTTTTCCTTTCTTTCAATAATTTTTTTGGGTCAAAATAGGGAAGCCAAGGGTATTAAATTGTAAACCAAAACACTTGGGTAAAAAAAAACACACCAAAAGGACCAAACACATGAATCGACTGATGCTTTTCACACAAATTACCAAATAAAATTGATTTTAAAGAACAAGTATTTTTCATCAACACTGTATATACCAATGTTTACATTGCTTTTGTTTCTTTCATTACATTCTTTTGGTAAAAATGTTTCACTGCAAGGGTATTAAATTAATCCAAAACACTTTCACGATAAAAAAAACAAACAAAAAGGATAAACACATGAATCGAATTCACACAAAATATAGGAACTGACATGGATATTTTTAAGTAACTACTTTCCAGTACTCTATATGTAGAAATGGGGAACATAAAATGTACATTCGACTTTCAGCAATATGTGAATCAAAACTTGTTCACAAAGCAGATTTAAGGCCTGTAAAACGGATTACAACTACTCAATAAACCAAAAATAGAACAGAAAAAAAATAGGAAATGCACATACACGAATTGAAGAACAACACTTCTCTTTACAAAAGTTTTAATCTTTTTTAACAATGTTAGCCAAATTTTCAATGCTCCAAAGTAAAGAACGAACAACATGCAAAAGAAGAAGAAAATTTGTACATTCGGAGACACTTACTTGTACAAACCCACCGCGGTTGGAGACGGAGCCGGAGATACAAAAAACCAAGTACACCAACTCTGAAACTACTATAGTTTCCTCTCCCAAATTTTAAATTTATTTTATTCCCTAAAAGAAAATGTGAAGAAGAAGAAGAAAATGTGAAGAAGAAGAAAAAAATGTGGAGAACTGCCCTAAAAGAAACCTAACTGTTATGAATGTATTTTGAATCCACTAACCCACGAAGAAGAAGGAAAGACTTATGTATTTTGAAAAATGGTAACTGTTAGTACATCAATCATCAATCATCAATCACTGTCAGTTTTTTAAAATTAATTATTTTAAAATAAAATACCAACCGGTTACCATTTTTTGCACCCTAACTACCCCTACTTTAACCCCAACTCTTAGATCATGCCCCAATTTAATCCAACGGCTACAGTACAATCAGGGATTGTATTCCCTCATTTGGCATAACGGGACAAAATCACCTCCTTAAAAATGTAACCATTGAAACCTCTTCTATGTATGTATATATTTTTTTTATGTTTATTCTTAATGTGGTCAATTTTTTTATAAACAAAAAGTTAGTAGAATAATTATTTTAGAAGTAGTAATGGCAAAATTGTAATAACATGAGAATATCATAACTAATTATTAAGTAAAAATAACTCTTACTAAAAATATGATATTTGTCATCATATTAAAGAGAGAGTTCAAAATAGAGTGGGATAGAAAGTTCCCTTAACACTCAGAAAATGTTAGTTTTTTTTTTTTTTTACGTGAGAAAATGTTAATTTTATTGTAAATAAGATTTAATTAAAATTAATATAGATATTTTTTTTGGGGAATTACCCAATTTATTATTTTTTTAACTTTTTTTTTTAAATTTACGGTTTGGGTTTCTAAAGTGGTTGCAGCGCTAGTTGCAATTAGGGTTTTTATACGATTTTTTTTATTGCAATTTAGGTTGCAGTGCTAGTTGCAATAGAAATTTCTACGTAGAACTTCGTAAAAATGCAAAAAAAAACTAGTTTGAAGTGTAAAAATGAAAAAACCTCATTTTCTTATATAATTATTCTATTGCTTCTCTTTGTCATGTAAGCCGTAAGCGTTGCCGCCGCCTATTTTTTCATTTTCATATCTTTCATATTTTCTTTCTCTCATCTTACTCTCTTTTTTTTTTTGTTTTCATTTTCATATTTTTGGGTCCCTCGTGGTGCTCTTGGCATGGCTCTTATCTGAGATTTATTTTCCTTTTTTGCATATCCAAGCAAACCCAAAAATATTTTGTTGTTTCTAGTTGTATATCTCAGATCTGAAATCGAAGATCTAGACTGGGTTTGATCGCATATATATATGATATTTTTAATTTGTTTTTTTAGATGTATCTGTGTAAAATCGACGCAAATGTGTGAGAAAATATTCATATTTTATCTTTTTGTGTTGTTTTAAAACCAACAGCGCCACTTTAGAAGTGTAAGTTGAGAACTGAGGCAAATACGTCAGTACTGGTTCAAGCAATTGGTAGATATGTCGAATCTGAACCAATGGAATAGGACGTTTTCATAGTAGTGCAATATACTTTCCAACAGTGTTAAGTTTGTTAGATTCAGTTGTTGAGTTGGTTAGAAACAGAATTTGGTTAGTTAATAGTTAGTTGTAGGTTCAAGTTAGTTATGCTACAGTAGCCCAATTCAGCTACTATAAGTAGCTTAATTGTATATGTTTTCATTACTGATCAATACAATAACAGATTCAGTCTCTTTTCTTCCTATTCTCTCTGTTTTCTTTCTGCCATGGATTTGTGAAATGGTATCAGAGCCACCATTGTTGGTTCGGCTTCATCTTCATCTTTCTTCTTGCTTCTGTGATTTCTTATTTCTTCTTCAATGGCACGTGGTGGAGGAGCTCAAACTCGAACCAATCGAGATGCTGCTAATGCATCAAATGACTCGAACAGGTACTCTGTTCTTGGAGAGAACTCAAGATCCAGCACTGCCAATGATTTGTCAAATCCATTTTTTCTCTCGAATGGTGATAATCCAGCTACAGTTCTTGTACCAAAGATCTTAACAGGGAGTGAAAATTACAGTACCTGGAGAAGATCTATGATGATTGCTCTTGTTGCTAGAAACAAAATGAAGTTTGTTAATGGGAAGATTCCACAACCTGATGAGGATCATGAGGATTTTGATGCTTGGTGTCGATGCAACAGCACTGTAATCTCTTGGATACTTCATGCGATCTCTGCTGAAATTGCTGACAGCATTATGTATCTAGATAATGCAGCTGAGATTTGGTCAGAGTTACATGAAAGATTTAATGAAAAGAATGCTCCAAGAATTTACGATGCAAAGAAGACTATGCAGAATCTTGTGCAGGGTTCGAGCAGTGTTACTAGCTATTTTACAAGATTGAAATCGTTGTGGGATCAGATTCGTGAACTTAGACCACAACCTGTTTGTAATTGTGGTGCTATGAAGGTCATTCTTGAACAGCAGGAAGAGGATCGACTTCTTGAGTTCTTGGTTGGGTTAAATGACTCTTTCAGTAATGTAAGATCACAAATACTGATGAGAGATCCTCTCCCTACTGTAAACAAAGCATATGCCTCAGTTGTTCAAGAAGAAAGGCAAAGGAGTTTAACTTCTGGACCTGTTGGATCTATTACTTCCAGTGATAATGAGAATTCTGCTAATGCTAAGTGTGGACAATTTCTTTGGTGCAGTTCAACCTTTTCGATCCAAATTCAATTGCACTCATTGTGGAATGAATGGACACACTATAGATCGATGTTTCAGGTTGATTGGATATCCACCAGGGCATAGACTCCATGGAAAATTTCCAAACCGAAATGCCAAAGGAAATCCAAACAAAACTGGTTCAAAGATCTCGCACAATTTCCTTTGGTGTAGATGATGAAAAGGCGGAGAATAATTCGGGGAGAAAAGGATTTGGTGTCCAGCTTGTCTAATATTCAGTGTCAAAAGCTCATGGCTCTTCTTGCTCAGAAAGCTGCAGAGAAAACAACCTCTTCTGTTCCTGATGAACAACCTGTTGTATCACACTTCCTTGGTAAGAATTTTCATGCTCATAACTCCAAATGGATCATTGATACAGGTGCTACACATCATGTGTGCCCTGACATTAATCTATTTTCTAAAACTTACAAGGATTCCAATCTTAAAACAGTTTTGTTACCAACTGGTTTACATGTTAAAATCTCTTGTGTTGGTACTGTTATCTTATCTAATAATCTTGTTCTTAAAAATGTCCTATATGTGCCTAATTTTCAATGCAATTTGTTATCTGTTGACTCATTGACAGCTACAGCTAATTGCACTTTCATTTTCACTCATGATAATTGTGTTATTCAGGACAATGTCAAGAACAAGATGATTGGGATGGGTGAAAAATGTGGCAGCCTCTATTACTTGAATTCTAATCATTTTCATGACTCTATTTCTGTGTTCTCTTCATTTTCTGATACTAGAATAACAAATGACACCATTTGGCATTACAGAATGGGTCATCCTTCTTGTGTAAAAGCTCACTCATTAAATAAAGATTTGAGTTTTCATTTCAATTCCAAGTCTGATTCTCATTTCCATTGTTCCATATGCCACTATGCCAAACAAAGGAAATTACCATTCATTTCCAACCATAACATTGCCAAGAATTGCTTTGATCTTATTCATGTTGATATATGGGGTCCCTATAGCACTCTAACTGTTGAAGGGCATAGATATTTTATTACAATTGTTGATGATTGTTCTAGGTTTACTTGGATCAATCTCATCAAAAATAAATCTGATGCCCAATCTGTTATTCCCCATTTTATTCAACTTGTTAAGACTCAATTTGGTAAAGTCATTAAAGGTTTTAGATCTGACAATGCCAAGGAATTACAATTCAATGATTTGTTTTCCAAATTAGGGATTATACACTATCATTCATGTGTTCAAAGGCCACAACAAAACTCTGTTGTTGAAAGGAAACATCAACATCTCCTTAATGTAGCTAGAGCCCTCTTGTTTCAATCCCATGTTCCTTTATGCTATTGGGGAGATTGTATATCCACAGCTGCTTATTTGATTAATAGAACACCTACTCCTAATTTGAAAAACAAATCACCATTTGCTGTTATCCATTCCAAACCAGCAGCTTATGCTCACTTAAAAACATTTGGTTGTCTTGCATATGCATCTACTTTGAGTCAATCAAGATCAAAGTTTCATCCTAGAGCTATTTCTTGTGTTTTTCTTGGCTATCCACCAGGAATGAAAGCTTATAAGCTCCTGGATTTGAACACAAACCAGGTTTTCTACTCAAGAGATGTTCAGTTCTATGAACACATTTTCCCTTTTATTAAAACTGAACATTTACCTGCTGCATATGATCAGTTTTTCTCTGAAATGCCTACTCATACTCAGTTGTTTTTTCCTTGTTCTGAACCTAATTGTGCATCTGATACTACACATGCACAGAATTTTCCTCAACCTGTTGTGCATCCTGAACAGGTTTTTAATTCTGATACACACAGTGAGCAGGTTGTTAATTCCAACCTGCATAATGATCAGGTTTTTCCTACTCCTTCACCTGATTCCTCACAGGTTCCAATTCCTTCTGTTGTCACTCGAACAGGAAGACAAACACATAAACCCTCATATCTCAATGAATACCATTGTTATCTTGCTACTAATGCTTTTGCTTCTTCTTTTCAAAGCAAGTCTAACACACTTTATCCATTATCTGCTGTGTTGTCTTATCACAGGTTGTCTCCTGCCTTTCGAGCAACTGTTATGGCCATTTCGAGTCACTTTGAACCTGAATTTTTTAGTCAAGCACATGGCATACCCGAATGGGATAATGCCATGGACACTGAGATCGATGCTCTTGAAAGGAATGACACTTGGATTGTGGTTTCATTACCTGAGGGACAACATGTCATTGGTTGCAAATGGGTGTACAAAATTAAACTCAATGCTGATGGGAGTGTTGAGAGATTGAAAGCTCGGTTGGTTGCCAAGGGGTACAACCAACAGGAGGGGATTGATTATACTGACACTTTTGCTCCTGTTACTAAACTTGTGACTGTTAAATGTGTCATTGCTCTTGCTGCAATCAAGGGCTGGCACTTACATCAGCTGGATGTAAACAATGCATTCTTGCATGGTGATCTCAAGGAGGATGTTTATATGACTCTTCCTCAAGGTTATAAACCTAAGGGGGAGCTTCCTCACAATCCTGTATGCAAGCTAAAGAAGTCACTTTATGGTTTAAAGCAGGCCTCAAGGCAATGGTTTGCAAAATTCTCCACTGCCTTGTTTGATGAGGGATTTAATCACTCGGCTACAGACCATTCTTTGTTCATTAAACACTTTGGTAGCCATTTCATATTCTTGTTGGTCTATGTTGATGATGTGATACTTGTTAGCAATGACCTTCAAGAATTGGAAGCTCTAAAAATCAGATTAAATGCCCGATTCAAATTGAAAGATTTGGGAAATCTCAAGTACTTCTTGGGGCTCGAGATAGCTAGATCACACAAAGGCATATTTGTCTCACAAAGACCATATGCTTTACAGCTTCTTGAAGACTTAGGACACCTTGGATGCAAACCTATGAACACACCTATGGAAGCCAATCTCAAGCTTGGACAGAATGAAAAAGAAAAATTGGCAGACCCTACTCTATACAGAAGAATAGTTGGAAAATTGCAATATCTGACCATTACAAGGCCAGATATCTCATACTCAGTTAATAAACTGAGTCAATTCCTTGCTGTGCCAAGACTTAGTCATATGAATGCTGCTTTTCGAGTCCTGCAGTATGTGAAAGCCACACCAGTCAGGAATTTATTTCCCCATACTAAAGTCCAATTGAAGGCTTATATGCGATTCGGTAGGCTGCTTGTCCAGACACAAGGAGATCGACAACAGGTTTAATATCTTCTTAGGAGATTGTTATTTCATGGAGAAGCAAGAACGGCATACGGTTTGAGATCCTCGGCGAAGAGTGAGTACAGAGCAATGGCGAATACCACATGTGAGATAGTTTGGCTGCTGTCAATCTTAAAGGAGTTAAAAGTCGATCATGAAGGGCCAGCATTGCTGTTTTGTGATAACAAATCAGCACAACATATTGCAGCAAACCCCGTTTTCCATGAGAGAACGAAGCATATAGAGATAGATTGTCACTTGGTAAGAGACAAGGTTCAAGCTGGAGTTATCAAGACTGTTCATGTGGCTTCCAAAGAACAACTAGCTGATATACTAACCAAACCTTTGTTTCCTAATCAATTCAATTACATTAAAAGCAAGATGGGATTAAAGAACATTTATGGTCCATCTTGAGGGGGAGTGTTAAGTTTGTTAGATTCAGTTGTTGAGTTGGTTAGAAACAGAATTTGGTTAGTTAATAGTTAGTTGTAGGTTCAAGTTAGTTATGCCAGCTGTAACTAAGCACCAGCTACTATAAGTAGCTTAATTGTATATGTTTTCATTACTGATCAATACAATAACAGATTCAGTCTCTTTTCTTCCTATTCTCTCTGTTTTCTTTCTGCCATGGATTTGTGAAAAACAGATTAATAAATCAATGTGTCAATTTTACTAATCCAATGAGTTCACCTAGGCCAGTCTCTTGATTGGCATAATTAAAACAACTGCTGTAATTCGGCTCATATATAGGTTGTAATATTTGAAAATTTTGAATTAATCTGTCGTTTGCAAGCTCACAAATTGGTACTGACTCCACTGCTTAACA
The DNA here is from genome assembly GCF_029168945.1 of Cannabis sativa. Classification (NCBI taxonomy): domain Eukaryota; kingdom Viridiplantae; phylum Streptophyta; class Magnoliopsida; order Rosales; family Cannabaceae; genus Cannabis; species Cannabis sativa. The sequence continues at coordinate 75,677,552 of NC_083602.1, forward strand.
TGCATTTATTAAGGTACATGGCCATTTTCTTGAAGTTTACATAGTTTAAGCAACCTTAATTAGTTGGCAGATTAAAATTACTAATTACATTTTCTTTCACATCATATCATTAATATATGTGTATCAAGTTAATAATGATAATATTGGAGAGATACATTTAAAGGACATTCTTATTATTTTCTCTTTTGAAAGCATTATAAGTTTCTTAGTGGGACTCAACTCAATATTGGGTTTATAAAGTATGAAAATGGAAAATGAACACTCGTGCTCAATACAAATAGATGAATTATGACAAGAATATAATAGTGCACAATTTATGTGAGCTCCTACTGCAATATAGTTTCCATTTACTTTGTTTAAATTAAAAATAATATAGTTAGAAAAATAAAGTGTTAAAACTCAAAACCAACTCTGTGATTAATGCAAAAATACAGGGAAAAAAAATTATATATATATTTAAGTACAAAGTGTGTACAATTATGTACGTTTGTGATGGAGCTTTAATGTTGACCTTTATTAAAGTTTGGCCAATGGCTTATAGGTCTGGCCAAGCAAGAGCCACGCCTTCCCCTCTTCATTGAAAGTAACAGCTTTGGCTCATATTCATTGAGTTTCTATGGCTTATCCCTAATTCTCACTCACCTAATCAATAATTACTAATTAGACCCTGCAACCTCCATTATTCCCTCCACGAAATTAATAAAATATAAATAAAAAACAGTCTTTTTACACCATAGCAATAGGACAAAAATAAGTCCATTTTTATCATAATAATAATAAACAAAAAAGGACAAAAGAAAGTCTTCAAGTGATCATGATGATAATTGATAACAATAATAATAAGTTTTGGATTGGTAAATGGGATCTTATTCCATCTCCCTCCCGCCATATTTATTGGGCAAATAAAATTTAGTTACAACTTAAACACTTAATGTTTAACTTTTGAGAGTATTAATACTTAAATTATATTTTTAAAATTTTTGTAAGTACTTAGTTGTTATATGTCAAGATAAATACTTAAATTGAACTTTTGACAGTATTAATTAAATTATATTTTTAAAATTTTTGTAAGTACCTAATTGTTATATGTCAAGTCATTTTATACGTATCATTTTCTTATTGGTATACTTAATTTAATTTTCAAATAAAAAGTAAAATTTAATGACAAGGATAGCCAAAAACTTTTATATGGATATTGACTTAACACTTAACGCCCTGATAACTACAAATATAACTTAGTTATTATTACCGTAAAAAATTAAATATAAGTATTTATTTAAAGCCAAAAGTTAAATATAAATATTTATGCTACAAATTACCCACTTTAGTAACATTACTTGTTTAGATGAAATTGGTAGTTCGAACTTAGTAGCACTACGTGAGTTATTAAAAGGCATGAAACTTTGCGGGCCATTAATATGTATAGCACTCTAAATAAATGTTCTAATAACTTATTTGTCCATTGGACTAAACCTATTCTGATTGAATTATCCAATTATCCTTTGTTAGGTTATTCCTAAATTTATTAAAAATATAACATACAATAGATGTTCTATTTTGCATAAATTTTTAGAGCAATGAAGGTATAGCAATTCTATTCATTGTTTTAAACTTATTTTATTAGTTTTTTTTTCAGTTTTAAATTATTTTTTGTATCAATAGTGCTATCCCAAATTTTGTTCACTTGATGTGGTATGTCCACGTGATCAAAAGCAGAAGACACGTGGAGAACAGATCATCGCTAACTTCCCATGGTACTGTCGTGCACCTTCCAACCTACCAGGTTAGTGCATACAGTCTTCCAACTTGCCAGGTTAGTGCATACAGCATTAAACTACCAGGACTAGTACCGAGCAGGTTTCCAGACCTGGAATGCATATGTTGCACAACACATACAAGCCAGCAAGAATCCATGTACCTACCAGCAAGGTCTTGGCCAGACTTGTAGCCAGCCGGCTAGGAGGGACAACTTCCATGCATTGAGCAGCTTTCAACAAGGTTAGTCAGCCAAAGCTATAAGAATGCACAAACACTTGTGTTTTTCTCACAAGCCCTCCAGCTTAGCTTCAACATACCTACGACTCTAGATCAGTTATGTTAACGCAGATTTTCGTTCCCTATATTAATGTTGGGTTTTATGCCCTAAATAAAACTCTTTACAATCTGATTAGTTATCAATATAAGAAATTTGAAGTGATTGATGTTTGCATGAATTCTGCATGCTAATGGTTTAATATGTTTATTATGTTTACACACAGAATCCGTTAAATCCAGATCATATGTTTATCCACAATTACAGTATAGTCAACACAGTGGAATGTGATTGTGATCATATGTATCAAAAGACTTGGTCCCTGTTTCATCAGTGTTATTGGATTTACACTAATGTGATAATCAGCGATGATGTATACTTACACTTGGAGTAAGTGTTATGTTCTTTCCAGGACATTAGTAAAGTATACTAGTTTCAAATGTATGGAGTATACATTGGACAGGACCGATATTACAACTAAGTTAAGATATTACAAACTTACCGTTATATATATCTTTCCAAGTCAATATCAGTAGTTGATCTTAAGATTAAAATAATCTAAATCCTGATATGCTTAGGCTCAACTCAGGAGTGCTATTCATGTTCTTTGATTTATTAGTTAAGCCTACTTTTAGGTCAGGGTGATACGTATATTTTGGGAACATGATAGTATGATTGAGTGGGAGTGCTGAACATAAATATGGAATCTATAGCTTCTACTGGTGTATAGAAGTAAAGTGATGATTCCCTTCGAGCTTAGCAAATAGAAGTAAATGGATGAGCTCTTGTTTAACTGACTAATCATTAGATCACTAAACACCATTTACAGGTAGCTAAGTGTTTTAAGGGGCAAAATACATTGAGGGGTGAGAACGGTAAAGAAATCCCATATCGATGTAGATCATCTATATAGAGGATCTTTAAATCACAATAAGATTATAACAATGGTTAAATGAGATAGCATATTGATATCGTGGAACATACAATATGCTCTATATAAGTCTGAGAGTGCAATTCTAAGTTCTAAGAGTGGATTCAACGAAGAATTAATAAGTAGGAATTTACTTGGTAAATTTGGTTCACTTATTTGAAGCTCAACATATAGATCCATGGTCCCCATTCTAGTTGAGAACATTCTGCTTGTAAGACTCATTAATTGATTCGTGATTAGTTAATTATAATTCTAAAGTTAGACTATGTCTAATTTTATGAATTTTCACTAAGTAGGGGTGAAATTGTAAAGAAAAGAGTTTCTAGGTTTATTTATTTATTAATGGACTTTATATGTCTAATTAATAATTAAATTAAATGACAATATTATTTAATAATCTATTTTAGTTATTAAATAATTAGTTTTGGCATTTAAAAGGTTAGAATTGGAAAATTGGCGTTTTTGAGAAAATAGAAATAAAATTTGATAAAACTGCAAAATCAAGTGGGGCCCACTACTACACCTTGGCCAGCCACTTAATGAGGAGTTTCAAATTGATTTTTTCATTATTTTAATGCCAAATAATTCCTAACCTAAACCTAGTAGTTGCCTATAAATAGAAAGTGATGGCTCAGTCAAATCACATGCTTTTCATTAGCTTTCTGACAGAAATTTCTCTCTTCAGAAAAACTGAGCCTTCCCCACTTCCTATACCTGGCCGAAACCCTTTTTTTTCTCTTTTCCCTTCATCAATTTCGAACCCTAGTGAAAGAGTAAGTGCCCACACACAGCAAGCAGTAACTCAATCATAGATTGGAAGACTGTGAAGGATCAAATTTGAAGAAGAAGGACATTCAGGCTCAGATCTTGATTATACTCTGCTACAGAAATGATACAAGGGTTAGAGATCTGAGTGGAAGGAGACATTAATTCCGCTGCATCAATGTAAGGTTTTCTTAACTTTATATGTGTTTAATTTATCGTTTTAGAAAGTTCATATTTAGGGTGTTTAAACAACATACTTGTGAGTAGATCTAAGATCCTGGTAAAATAAATTCCAACAATTAAAGCCTAAATTGTGATGGATTTGCAGAGAAAATAATAGCAGTGAGTAAAAAATAAAGAGCACAAAACATTTTACGTGGTTTTGCAGTTAAAATTCTGCATAGTCCACGAGTCTATCTTATTAGATATTTCTGATACAATTCTAGGGCTTTTTTTCTTAAGGATTTTCCGTCCCTTTTTCAACGTAACCTGCCCCTATTTATAGTTACATAGGAGCACAGTTAATTACAAATCGGACTGATATCTTACAAAAATAATCCCCTAAAATGGTAGGATTTGTTTACGTCCCACGTAAAATAAATGCGGTTATTATTTGAAAATCACAAAGTTGTGATTGGTCCTCTTTTACCAGGTCAATGCATACGTGTATTAAATATGTTGTAAAGCGTATCGTTCTGGGACATCTCGCTGGGAACATAGCAACAATAACCCTGGTAGCAAGCTAGAGCTTTTCTCATGTCTTTTCGAGGTTGATAATGTAAATCTCGTCATTTTTGTGCTTGAAGACATAACGCTCCATCTGACAATCGCAATTCTTGGTGACAAGGTGAACTTCTGTAGTCAACATCATTTGAATGTCAGCTTCTATCTGAGAGTGCTGACTCAATGGAGTAGTGGATCTTATTGAAAGATGTTTGGAGCTGATTAGTGTAAGTACCATGAGTATGTCTCTTTATAGCGAGATGGATGCCTCGCTATTCGTTAGTTTGAGTTCATCCAACTGTTATGCTTGGTTTGTATAATGTACATTATACGATAAGTATTCTAACAATTAACATGTCTCGCTTATTTTTCTTCATACGTAGCGAGGTTGGTGCCTCGCTTTGGATTAATGATGTCGTCCTTGTGATCATATCTTCATATACAAAATGGTTTTTTCGTTAATATGTGAATTAATAGTTTGTACATCTGTGTCTCGCCTAAGACTTTACAATCAGCGAGTTATAGATATACTCTACCAGTTCAGTATTTAATGAGTTATTCCATTTTAACATCTTTTAATATAATTACTATTATATTTTTTGATTCATATTCTCCCAAGTTGACACGTGTCCTTCTCTGAAGTACCAGCCGAATTTTGGGTATAAAAATTGCCCCTTAAAAAGTTCTTTTTAATAAAAAGTGCTTTTTAAATGATTACAGAGGGTATATTTGTCATAATCCCTTTTGAAAAAACGCATGACCTCTAATTTGGCAGTTTTTGAGGTACATCAACATTTAATAACCATCCTTTTCAATTCTTTTTCAAATCCTACTCGTAGGATCAATTATCTCCCTGATCTAACGGTGATTAACCGAAGAGTATAAAATGGAAAAAAGAACCATCTTTGTATTACCTTGGCCATTTTAGAAACCGTGAGAATTTTCTAAGCTTTTTCGTCGAAAAACCATTACCAGATTTGCTCAAAAATTTGCATGTCATCTCTGTCTTTAACATTTTTTCTACGAGTTTCATTTGATTTAATATTTGACTTCAAGCATTCAGAAGAATCTTCACGCCGTTCGTTGATTCGCAGATTGCAGAGTCGTTCATCGTCCCAAAACCCCTTCAAACAGTAAGTGACTTTTCTCATTATTTTCTTACATGTTTGTTACGTTGTATTTCTGGGTTTATTTACCATCTTCTTGGTTAGCATCATTGTTGTCTCATTTGGTTTTAGAAATTTTTAGGGCTGAACTGTATTTGGGTAAATGTTAGGGTTTAGACAGTACGTAGGTTTTCTAAATTCTCCAATTTACCAACTTTTGGTTTGATAAATTTCTTCCAGTAATTGGGATTGCTTTCTCCTTGAACCAATGTCTCAATCTAGTTCAGAAGTTTATCATCCAGGAAATTTAGAAATTGAGCATCCCACTGAATTTGCCATCCCCTACAAACCCAAGATTTCAAAACCCCAAACCAAATTAGAGGTAAATGATGCCAGAATTAGAGATCACCTAGTGAAAATTCACCAAGAAGATATTGCTAGTTGCCACAGACGCTTCTTGCAAGAGATTATTAAAGGCAAATGCCATTTCTTGAGAGAAGCTGCTTGGCTCGAACCTCCCAGTGTGTCTTCTATTCCTTTAGTTGAGCCTCTATTTTTACCCAAGGTCACAATTGCTTTTGAACTAGGTGACTTGGATTTTGAAATAATGTCTCCTAAACCACGTAAATCAAAGATTCATCAGGACCCCAACGTCACTTTTGAGTCAGAGTTAATAGAGTCAAAGGTGCAAGCCATCAGAGGTTATGTAGGTGACTCATTGCGGACTTGTGGTATTGAATACAAGCAAGACTGTCGGGTTAGGTTTGTGCGAGCTGGCGAGTTCAGTTGTTACCCACTAGTGCGACTTACTCATGAAACCTCTAAGGGAACCAGTAGCAAGATCAGTACAAGTGGCTCGACTGGTATAGGGGCTTGGAGCCTTGAGCACATTAGGGCTGGAGCTATAATCCCCCTATGAGACTACTTTAAGGACTTCATAAACCACCTCGGGCTTGCCCCGTTTCAACTAAATCCCATCTCCTACAGAATCCTTGCAAGTTTGAGGGTTCTGTACAAAATCCTGAATTAGGAGTGCCCCACCCCCTGGAAATAGAGTATCTCTACTCTGTTAAGGCTGTTCCAGCGAGGAAGAATGCGACAGGGGGATTCTACCATCTTGGGACTCACACAGGTGATTGCATGATCATCGTGGATTTTCCAACAAAACTTATTTCAAGGACGAATTCTTCTGGACGACCGGCCTTTCTCCCATTGGCACAACCACCTTCCGTATAATTTGTAAGTAATTATTTGCATTAGACTTGGTCAAATTAATCCATGCCTTTTATTCTAGTTTTTCTGAATTTAATTTTGTTTTCTTTTTGACAGCTGTTTCAAAAAGACCTGTTCCTTCTCCTGAGATGGCCGAGCGAAGCAGGCTCTTGCTGAATCTCCCGTATGGCCTTAGGTCATGCGACTTACTTCTGAGCGAGGTCACCCTAAGGTTTGTGGATCTCCTAACTAACAAGGAGTTTGCTTGTGATTATCAATATCCCAAGTATTCTTCTTGGCAGCAGGTTCCCATCCCAGATGAGGAGAAGGCTTATGATTGTGTGGCTCGGGCACAATATCTCCAGAATACTGCTCCTAGGGAAGCCGAAGAAGGAGCATCCCGAGGTAATCAATGTGGTTGGTCACCCACACTGCTTAGGGTTGAGCTTAACACCCTAGTTACCTTTGGAGATAGCCGCTTTAATTTTTATATTTGGCATCCCCTCCTCGTAGACCGTATTACACATAGGTTTGATAGTTGTATCGCAAATTCTATGTCCAAATTAGCTATACTGAGTCGTACTACGGAGTAGCCGAGTAGTACGGGACTATGATGGATAGGGCAAGTCATTTAGACGCGAGCTGGAATTTAGAACCAATTAATCCTTGTGATATATTCAGGATCACAGGTTGTAGGGATGTTAGTGGATATTATGGTCCTTCTAACCCATCTTCTAGTGATACCTCGTCTTCTAGTGATTATGATAAGTTCTTTAGGCAAAAAATCATGCCCCAATCTCTCCTTTTACTTGTCTTCAATTAATGCTAATACTTTATCTTGTCTCGCATAAATGCATTTCGAGGGTCTCGTCCACAGGAAAGGGAAGAAGAGAGTGACCTCCTCAGAGGCTCCTTCTGAGGTCAAGGTGGAGCCCCTCAAAAGGCAGAAGAAGACCACAACTAACAAGAAATAAGCCTCGTAGATCGCTAATCTCGAGGTTCCTAAGGCTAAAACCCAGGATCAAATTCCTCCTTCGGTCTCCGCAAGTACTGACGAGCCTCTCCCTAAAGCGACTCAAGCCTCTGCCTCCTCAAGCCAGGCCATTAAAACACTGCCTGTCGAGGCTGGAAACTGGCTCAGAGTTTACCACAGAGTTTGGAGCTGCGTGTTGGCGTCAGTTCAAGGCTCTCCTTCCCCATGATTGGGATTTAATCAACCATGGGGATTTGGAGGGAGTGCTTACAAGGAGTTTGTCTCACAGCCTCTTGGTAAGTTTCTTTATCCTTATTTGTTCACTTCTTTTATTCCTCTTCTCCTTCTTTTTCTTTTTACTCATACATCTTTATTTGTGGGTTTCAAGGCTTCTTTCTTCTCTTTTGCCGCCCAACGGTGAGGCTTGGAAAATGTAAAATACTTGGAGAGCGAGGTCTAGAACTTAATAGGCCAACGCGAGGTTGTGGCCAAGAAATGGAATGATTCCCAATTGGAGATTACTCGTCTTACCAAAGAAGCCAAGAAGATGAAGAAGAATCTTGAAGCTACCGGGAAGGAGACAAAGGACAAAACCGATGAATGCGAGAAACTAAAAGAGGAACTTGAAGCTGCCAAGGTGACACTTGAAGGGAAAGAGGTTGAAACACAAGAGCGATGTAACGTCGTTGGCCTCCGTACCATTTATCAAGCTTGGATGGAAAATCTGAATATGGATACAAGTTTCTTGGAAGAGTCTGAAGAGGAAATTCTTGCTTACTACAAGAAGACCAAGAAAGAGGAGGAAGAAGCTAAAAAGGCAGCAGAAGAAGAATTGGCCAAGTCTCCTACCATGTAGGCTTGGTTTTTATTTTTATTTTATCAAGGTTGATGGCCATAAGGCCGAGACAGTGATTTGCCCCTTGTGGCATTTTTTGTAAAGACATATTTGCAAGGTTGGACGGCCAACTTTGCTTTCTTTTTTTTTTATCTTTATTGAATGCTTCATACTTTTATATTTGAACTTAATATATGTATGTTTGCTTGCGTTTTCATTCACAATTTAAACAATCATATTTTGATCAAATGTAAAATACTTTAGGTCTTTCCACTGCTCATATTTTCCTTTGATAATATTTAAGTAGTTAGTAATCTACTATGTGTGCGACCAGTTTATTATCTGCCATGATTTTGGTTTGCGAGCAGATATTGATCCTGATTCGCACAAATAGTTATAATCTGTTTTAAGCAAACTTGAATATAATGTTAATGATTTATCACTTTGTATATTTTTGATTGCTTATATGAATAGTTTGATAATCTATTCATACACTAGGTTTAAGTACTTTTTTCAAGGCACCTTGATGTTTCATTTTATACTTTCCTATACAATGCGAGTCATTAGTATTCAGCTTCACATGTGAGTTATGATTTATATCTCATTGGTAACTTTTGATTTTCCTTTCTCTTCAGACATTTTAATCAAAATTTATTCATAATAGTTTGATCTTCCTTTCTCGTCAAAAAGGTTTGATCAACAAGAACTTTAAAAAATTTTAAAGTGGTGGGTTTGCACTATATCATGTATATCCAGATAAATACTGGTTAATCATACACATATACCCCTCAAGTAATTTTAAAGAGTAATACTTTGTCATTACTTGGAAACAATGATTAACTTTATTCATAACTGAAGTACAAAATAATACATCAGAAATGTGAGTTACAAGATCAGTTTTCTGGTAGTAGGGTCGCAAATGTCCTACGTTCGAGTAGTTCTTTATTAGCGAGCCATTCAGTCGAGCTAATTTGTAAACCCCGGTTCCTACTATTACTTCAATCACATAAGGACCCTCCCAGTTTGGGTTGAATACTCCTACAAATGCGTCTCTCATATTTGCGAATACTCACCTTAGTACCAAGTCTCCAACATTGAATAGCCTCTTTTTGACCCTTTTGTTGAAGTATCTTGTTACTCGATGTTGGTACGCTGCATTAGTAATCAACGACTCAGTACGTTTTTCATCAAGTAAATCCAAGGACAATTTTAAGAGTTCTTGGTTTTCTACTTGATTATAAAACTCTCGTCTATGAGTCGAGATATTTACTTCTACAGGTAACATTGCCTCCGAGCCAAATGCTAGCGAGAATGGAGTATGTCCCGTTGCTGTCCTCTCAGTAGTTCTATGAGCCCAAAGTACTTGAGGTAGTTCGTTGACCCATCTACCTTTGGCAGCATCTAACTTTCTCTTGATAGTATCCTTCAAGGTTTTGTTAACAGCTTCCACTTGTCCATTCGCCTGAGGCCTGGATACTAACGAGAAGCTCTTAATTATTTTGTTCCTCTCGCAGAAATCTGTGAATAAGTCACCATCGAGCTGAGTTCCGTTATCGGATACTATCTTCATTGTAATTCCAAACCTGTAGTCAATGTTTTTGACAACAAAGTCGAGGACCTTCTTGTAGGTTATGGAGACGAGAAGTTCAGCCTCAGTCCATTTAGTGAAGAAATTAACTACCACCACTGCGTACTTGGCTCCTCCTTGCCCTGTGGGAAGTGCCCCAATCAGGTTAATCATCCATATAGCAAATGGGTAAGGTGAGGTCATCATTCTTAGTTCCGTTGGTTGTACGCGAGGTATATGTGAGAATCTCTGACACTTATCACATTTTTTGACAAATTCATGGGGGTCCTTGTTGATAGTTGTCTAATGATCTTTTTTGATAGACTTTGCCAACCTGCATGATCCCCACAAAAGCCTTCATGGATCTCCTTGATGATCTCGTTTGCGTCTGCAGGAAGAACACACTGAAGGAGGGGCATCAAATATCCCCTTCTATACAACTTGCCTTCTACTTTAATGTAGCGAGGCATTGAATACAAGAGTTTTTGTGTCTCGTTTTTGTCAGTTGGAAGTTTTCCGTCGAGTTGATAGTTGATTATAGGAGTCATCCATGTGGACGAGCTATCTACCATCTTCATGTCTCCTTTTCACATATACTTGGCTCATTTACCATTTCCACTGGAACCAAGTTTAGTTCTGTTGGAATTATTTTACCAGGATCTAGATTTACTACCAAGTATGTTTTATTAACATCCTAATATGAATTCTAAAACAATGAAATAAACACATAAAAGTTTAAAAAAATCTTACATTGGGTGCAGCAGAATATTATGACCCCTTCCATTCAGATCTCTAGCCCTTGATTCCTTTTTGTAGCAGAGCATTATCAAGATCTGAATCTGGATCTCTTTCTCTCCTTCTTGTTGATGCTGATTTTCCATAGTCTTACATACTATGATTGAGGTACCACTTGATGTGTGTGGGCACTACTCATTCACTCAACGGTTTCAAAATTTAGAGAAGAAAAAAAGAGAGGAAAATGGTGGCTCAGGAATTCACTCTGAAAAGAATGAGATCTAATTCTCTGTCAAACCTGAAGTCTTTACCTTCTATTTATAGAATACAACATAGGGTTAAGGTTGAATTACTTGGCATTTAAAAATGAAAAATAAAATGATAAAATGGAAGCAAAGTGGCCGGCCATAGAAAAATGGAAACAAGCCTCTCACTTTTGCAACTTTCCTATTTTATCATTCCTAGTTTCCCATTCTCCAAAGTTGCCAATTTTCTCATTCAACCATATAAATGTCAAATCTAATTATTTAATAACTATAATTAATTATTAAATAATATATTATCATTTATTTTTATTTATTAATAAAACTAATCAAAGTTTCCCAATTAATAAATATACCCTTTTAACTCTCTATTTACTGTTTTACCCTTGCTTAGTGGAAATTCATAAAGTAGACATAGTCTAACTTTTAGAATTATAATTGATTAATTAAAATCAATTAACTGAGTCTTACAAGCAATATGGTCTCAACTAGTATGGGGACCATGGGTCTATATAACCGAGCTTCCAATAAGTCGAACCGAATTTACCAAGTAAATTCCCTAACTTATTAATTCCTTATTGAATCCACTCTTAGAACTTGGAATTGCACTCTCAGTCATATAGAACGCTCTATATGTTCCACGATATAGACACGTCATTAGTTATCCATTGTTATAATCCTAATGTGATCAATGATCCTCTATATAGATGATCTACACTGTAAAGGAATTAAATTACCGTAACACCCTACAATGTATTTTATCCTTAAAACACTTAACCCTGTATAAATGATATTTCAGCTAAGTGAAATGAGCACTCCATCATTTATTTTCGTTTGGTTAAGCTCGAAGGAAATCATCCTTTACTTTCTATTCGCCAGATAGAAGCTATAAATTCCATATTTATGTTAGCGCTCCCACTCAATTGCACTACCGTGTTCCCAAAATGTACGTATCACTCTGACCCAAAAGTAGGCTTAACTAACAAATCAAAGAACACGAGTAACACTCTTGAGATTGAACCTAATCATATCAGGATTAAGATCATTTGATCTAGGATCAACAGGTGATATTGAATTGAATAGATATTACGGTAAATTCTAATATATCTAATCAAAGTTCAATATCGATCCCTTTCGATGTATACTCCATACATCCGATACTGATAAACTTTGCCAATGTCCTGGAAAGGACATAACACTTTTCCAAGGTGTAAGAATACCTATCACTGATTATACCATGTCAGTCTAAATCCAGTGTTCTGACAAATCAGGGAATAAACTTTCGAACATATAGTTAAGATTATATTCCACTGTGCTGACAACACTAAAATCAGTAACAAATTCATATGTTCTGGACTTAAATGGAATTCATACATTATATATATAATCATGAAATAAATCATGTGAACCATGCAACATAAAATGTTATTTCTGATCTTTATTAATAAGTAAATCTGATTATATTGAAATGGTTTTATTTAGGGCACAAAACCCAACAAACTCCCACTTGCACTAATATAAAATAAAATGTGCATTTCAAATAATTTCAATACCTTGATATACAAATCAAGTGTAATAGTAGTAAACTCCTCGTAATAGGATCAGACAGGTTAAAATAAACACAACCTCTTCTCCACCATTACTCTTCCTTAATCACAAAATCCTTGATAATGTGAAATTCCTCTCTATATGTCTACTCTCTTGGGATACTGGATTCTATACTTTTGGCAACTACTTCTTGGTTATTCAGGAAGTAACACTAGTAGTTAAGGCAAGTTAGAACGGTGCCACAAATGTATAGAACTTTCCTTAGACTGAATAAGTACATTTCCTGCAACTTTAACATTCAGTCTCTTTCTGGTAGACTAAGAGACTTCAGATAGGTTTTTACACTTCTCCAAAATCACTACTCCACCCCCAGAGTAATCACCATTTTATCAGCAGACTTTCTAGCACAAAGGCAAGTCTTGAAATCTAATGTGGTGTAGTCTAAGAGTTTTAAACACACCCTTATTGACTAACATATAGTTCCTCTTCTTAATCTTAAGATTTACTTGATTGTCTTCCAATGTTCCTCTCCTGGATTAATCTGATACCTACTCATTACTCCCACTCAACAGCAGGTGTCTAGTCTAAGGCATACAAAAGCATATCTGAGACCTCTCACTGTTGATTTAAGAAATTCTTTCATGGCTTTATCTTTTCTGGAATAGTTGAGACTTTTCCTTAGATAAATAAAATCTATGCTTAGAAGTTGTGAAGCTTCTATAGATTTCCATTGGAAAGAAAATGCTTCAGCATCTTATTAAAGTAAGTTGCTTGCATTAGAGTAAGTAATTACCAGGTATATCACAAGCCAGGGTCGTCTCAAGGTGAGAAGAGGCCTGGGGCAAAATTTAAAAATAGGCCTTTTTTATATAAAAATTAAAGATAAATATTAATTAAATTTTTGACACAATATCAATTTTAATTATTTTATGTAATAAATAAATTTTTGCCACATAAGCTAACTCGATAAAGTAATATTTAATTAATTATTACGAACATCTCTATTGAAGTGTTATATATTTTAGCATATTTTTTTTAAAAAAAATAATATGTCAAAAATTATATAATTTTTTTTACATATTTATAATTTTTTTAAAAAAGACATAATAAATATAAATTATAGAGGCATGGGGCAAAATTTAAAAATAGGTCTTTTTTATATAAAAATTAAAGATAAATATTAATTAAATTTTTGACACAATATCAATTTTAATTATTTGATATAATAAATAAATTTTTGCCACATAAGCTAACTCGATAAAGCTAACTCGATAAAGTAATATTTAATTGATTATTACGAACATCTCTATTGAAGTGTTATATATTTTAGCATATTTTTTTTAAAAAAAAAAATAATATGTCAAAAATTATATAATTTTTTTACATATTTATAATTTTTTTAAAAAATACATAATAAATATACATTATTTATAGTACTATTAAAAAAAATATATCTTAAAAATAAAAGAACTTCAGTATAATTCTTTTTGAAACATTAATATTTTTCTTTGAAAGAATAACATAATAAAAATGAAGGTGGGAAGGATCGAACCTACAACCTCACAACTCATAGATAACCTCAATTACCAGTTGTGCCATAAGATTTTCATGAAATTTATGGAATTAAAAATGTATATATTATAAGTTTTTATATATGTATATATATTATTTAAATTTTTTCGGGGCCTCGAAAATTATGGGGCCTGGGGCGTATGCCCTGGCTGCCCCACCCTCTGGCCGGCCCTGCCACAAGCCATAGGTTTAGATAAACTCAAACCTATAATACTAGGAACAGAAAGTTTTGTTAAGTCCATTGAATATACTTATTAACAAAAATTTCCTTTTATGTCCTTGCAATAGAAAACTTTAGGTTACTCCATGTGAATGGATTAAACCATAGCTCTCTTGGCTTTCTTCTTAGTTTCTTATCTTGACAATCCATTATTTGTTTAAACTCACAATGGATTTTAATCACTAGTGTCTTCCAAGTCATAAGAAGGTGAGTTCCTAGAAACTCTCCCACTACGACAAGGTACCGTGAATTATGTCTAAGAAAACTAAATGGTATTGACCTCTTCGGTTGTGTCAAGACAACAGAGGCAGTGGGATCATCATATGTCAAATAAGATGATAGAACACTTTTGGAATCAAGAAAAAAAATTATCTCCTTTATTTGCTACTTTATTTTCAGACTTAGTCATTTTCTTAGAAAAGTAGTATTTGCTTAAACAAACACTTTCTTATCTATTGACTATGGGATGTTCCACCCCTAATCACTTAGAATAGCTAACAAACATGCAAACCAAGGTTAGCAGTTCTAGCTTTTCTTAAGATTTTGATTAGGTCATCCATGAATCTAGTAATGATTTATATTAAGTATACAACCATTTCATCATTCTGAAACTATATTACTATAGAAGGATTTAGGCAACGACTAGTAACTAATTATCAATATGCAAATTGAATTTCTGGGGAGGTAAGTTTGGATATAATTCAAAAATCAAATTAATGATCTTTGAACTGCATATCTACTAACTATTTCTCCACCCCTATCAGTTTGCAAGATCTTTAACCACTTACCTTAATGGTTTTCACCATTGCTAGAAATTCATGAAATTTTTTAAACATTTCAAATTTCTTTTGCTTAAGGAAAAATCTAGAGTGATCGTTTTAAGAATACAACGAAAACTCATATCCACCCCTGAATGTACATCCATCTACGAATGAGATGATTATACTTTCAGTGGATATATGCATATTAACTCTTTGCAGAGAATGATCTTGTCAAAACCACTATGAATAAGATAAAAAGGCCATAGATTAAAAAAAATGGTTTTAGTCTTTTGATGACTTAGGTTTAGTTACATCAAAGAGTTCTTAGAATAGTGCAAGTGGATTCTGGTCACAGAATACTCAACTCATACAGTTTGAATCCATTGATAGAAAATGGTTATTAAACACTTGTGAAAGTGTAACTGTATGATGAGTAATTCTTTCTTGGACCACCACTACTAATCTAACTCTAAGTCTGATTTGCCCATACAAGTAGGAGATTTCTAAGATTGAGGATTTATATCATTTTGGGATAGAATTTCGGGAATATAATCAAGTTCGTCATTTAATTTCTTAAGAGAAAATATAAAATGACATGAAATGATTTATAGACCATTTATCCAATGATATGTCTTTGAGCTAATTCGAAATGAATAAGCTAAGAGGAATTAGGATAATTTCATTTTAAATAAGAATCCAACGATGCTCCGATTAGCGAGAGTCAAAGTATTCTTATTTATACAATCTTCTTGTTTCATATTGTAAAATACTAGTCTAAGGTGTCATCAATTGATGAACAGCTAGATGTTGCATATACAATATTTATCTTTCGAGATCTAACACTATTATGTTTGTCTAATGGTGAAAATCCATTAGGAATTTATCTCATTAGAAAAACAAACCAAGTTAGACCAACAATGAAGATTCGAAATTAAACTACAATTTAATAACAGAAAATAACATGGTTCAATATAAATTCATACACAATTCAGAAAATATTAATCACATAGCAAGTAGGAATGACAAGTGAAAATACTAAAACATACAATCCTAAATAATTTCCAAGGTCTTCAACAAACTGATATCAGTGTCCCGTTTAGGCGAGAGTCAGTGATACCATCCATTGAATAGAGTTGTCAGCTCATCTAAAATGATAACATTCTAGCAACCTTTTATTCGATCAAGATTGGAATCCGCGTTGTCCCGTTTAGGCGAGAGTCAAGGCTATTCTATCTTATGAGCTTCCACCATTGTTTCATATTCTTGCAAGTCTTATACAGTCGCCACCATTAGGGTGATCAATACTATATAAAAAACTTACAAGATTACTTATCTTTCGAGATTAAACGGTGCTAACTTGCTAATGAACGTTCCTCCATTAGGGAGGATTACTCACTAAAACAATAGCTATGTAAAACCAACAATGGAGATCGAATGTCCTAATAATAATAAAGCTCATTATTTAATGAAAGTTGTATTTTCTTTTGAAACTTTCTTTTAATCAATTTATTTTAAATATATATTTATCTAATTTAAATTTTCCAATTTAAAATGAAAAATTCTAAATATAAATTTTAATGTAATATTTATAAATTATACTTAGATGGATATGAAAATAACGTGAATTATTTCAATCTTAGTGATAATTTCCAATAAATATTTAGAAAATTATTCAATTTAAGTTGTTTCAAAATTAATTTAAATTAATTTACAACTCAAATTTAATTTTCTATAAATATATATTGCATTTTGAAAAATGAAGTGTATAAGAATACTACTTTCGAAAATGCTTTAAAATAAAATAAAATAGATCCTGGAAAAATTATCTTAATTTTATGTTGGCCCAAAAATTAATAAATATTAATTTACAACAAAAAATATAATTTTTCCTATTTAATTAAACATCTAAGAAAAATTTCAAATATTTAAGTATCATGATTAAGAATCAACTTAAATATTAATTTTCTATTTAATCTATCTAGACTTTCACTGACTAATTAATTCAATTTCTAATAATAATATATTTTAGTTCATTTATTTTAATTAATCATTAAATGAAAAAATCATTGATTTAAGTTGGTCAATAATTTTCAACTTTAATCTATTTTTCAAATTAAAATTCGAAATTTCTGCATTAAAGAAATACAATTTCGAAATTTTGGTAAAAAGATTAATAAAATAAAATAAAATATATTTTGAAAATTATTCAAATTTAAGTTATTCTGAAATAAGATTCCAAACTTAAGATAATTTTCAACTTTAATTAAATAACATGAAAATACCAATAAATAAGTATCATGATGAAAATCAACTTAGACATTGAAATTTTCAATTTAATTAAATGTATTAAATTCAAGAAATAAATAATTAAGTATAGAGGAAACTTAATTATTAATTCTAGTTTAATACTAGGAAAATATACTAAAATTAGATTGTACCAAAATTAATTATTAAACAATTAATTTCACAATCAATGATATTTTCCTATTTAATATTAGAAATAATAACTAGTATAGAAATAACTATCTAGAATATATATCATTAACTAAGTGTTTTTCTAAAATTAACTTTAAAATATTAAATGAAAAATAAATTTCATATATTTTAAAAGTTAATTATGTTGCTAATTCAATTTTAATTAGGTTAGACTAATATAATTAATCTAATACAATTATTTAAATAAGGCAAATGGGCATTCACAATTCGGGTAGTTCATGTGAGGGGGAGCTGGGTTCAGTATGTCGTACCCACTTATATTGGCCCCCAACTCTCACATAAGACCCAAAAGAGAGAAATTTAACCTTTAAATAAATAATTGTTATTCATTGAATATGTCCAAATCTAATTGGGCCTAAATAAAATTACTTATGTCAAATTTTATTTTAGCAACCTAGTCCATTTACTTAGTAAAAACTTAAATGGGCTTTCTATATGCATCTAAACCCAAAAGTAAACATATAGGCTCACACAGGTCAAAAGATTTGGATGGGCACTATCATGTTACTAGGTTTACACAGATGAAAGAAGTACAAAATTTACCTGTTACAAATTATTTATAAGATCTATTGACAATTGGACTATGATTAAAATCAGATCATTGGATCTGTCAACAAGTTAATCATAGCAATTTAGATCAAATAAATAATAGGTTTGTTAAAAAAGTTTTTGAATAAACAATATAAAATAAACAAATATTGTCCATGTAACAGATGTGAAATAAGATATTAATATAATTAAATTATTATTCTGAAACTAACCAATTAAATTTTTGAAAATTTAGGGTTGTTAAAAGCAAACCTTAAAATCTCAAAAATAAAGGAAACTAATTTTAAAATATCTAGGTTTATCAAATTAAATTAAATATCTAATAAGATCAATGATTTGAAAGAAAGAATCTTCAATATCACTTTCAAATCTTATAATTTAATTAAAATAAACCAATTTTAAAATAGATTTGGTTAGATTATTATTATTTTATGAATAAAATAATAAATAAATAATAATTACCATAATTATATGTCAAAATATCTAAATTAAGCAATATTCAAATTTCTACAAAATATTTAGGTTATTTAAATATTCAAAATATGATTTATAAATTTCCAATAAGGAAAAAAATGATATATATATATAGAAAAATATCATTTTTAAACTTATAATTTATAAATAATTAAATATTTAACAAAATAACAAATTTTAAATTTGAAAATATTATGGTAAGTGTATCTATGAAAATATCTACGTTAATTTCAAATTTATTAATTATTTAATTTGTCATATAAGATAATTTTAATATAATATTTTAAATAAAAAAGACAAAGTTATCTTTTAATTTAAAATATGTTAAATATCAAAATATCTAATCTTATAATTAAATAATATATAAATATTAAAGAAGTTAACAAATTTTTAAATCTTACCATAATAGGAAATATTTAAAATTAGAAATATTCCAAAAAGGAAATATTTAAAATTGGAAAAAATTCCAAATTGAAAATATTTCAAATTGGAAATATTTAAAATTGGAAAAATAAATTTTGGGAAACAATCCCATGAAAAATTAGATTTTTGGGAAAAAACCACAAAAGAGGCAATTTTGGGCTGGCTGCCCAAGAGGCTGCAAAAATTGCCCTTACGCGCGCGGAGCTGGAGTTGATGCCGAGTAAACTCAGCTCCTGCAGCATGCCTGATCGAGAAAACTCGGTCAGCTGCAGGGTGCTTCACGGGGTTCTTGCAGCATATGCGCGCACGGATGTGCCTGGCTTGTCCAAGTGCCTGGTGCACTCGATGCACCCACTCGACAACCATGGCACCCAACTTTCGAAAATTCATAACTTTTCTAATTTTTATCGAAATCAAGTTTCGTAAAAAACAAAATTGCTTAATTTTTCACAAGGAATCCAAAATAAAATATTTTAAAAAATAGAAAAAATATTTTTCATGGAAAAAATTCGTACAACACATACATTCATCACATAAACACATAAACCAACATGAAACCATCCAAATCAACACAAAAAACTATAAAACATCGTTTTAATTCATATTACATGAAAGTAAATCATTACCATGGCTCTGGTGCCAGTTGTTGGAATTTTTTTACTAGGATCTAGATTTACTACCGAGTATGTTTTATTAACATCCTAATATGAATTCTAAAACAATGAAATAAACACATAAGAGTTTAAAAAAATCTTACATTGGGTGCAGCGGAATATTATGACTCCTTCCATTCAGATCTCTAGCCCTTGATTCCTTTCTGTAGCAGAGCATTATCAAGATCTGAATCTGGATCTCTTTCTCTCCTTCTTGTTGGTGCTGATTTTCCATAGTCTTACATACTATGATTGAGGTACCACTTGATGTGTGTGGGCACTACTCATTCACTCAAGGGCTTCGAAATTTAGAGAAGAAAAAACGAGAGGAAAGTGATGGCTCAGGAATTCACTCTGAAAAGAATGAGATCTAATTCTATGTCAAACCTGAAGCCTTTACCTTCTATTTATCGAATACCACATAGGGTTAAGGTTGCATTACTTGGCATTTAAAAATGAAAAATAAAATGATAAAATGGAAGCAAAGTGGCCGGCCATAGAAAAATGGAAACAAGCCTCTCACTTTTGCAACTTTCCTATTTTATCATTCCTAGTTTCCCATTCTCCAAACTTGCCAATTTTCTCATTCAAACATATAAATGTCAAATCTAATTATTTAATAACTATAATTAATTATTAAATAATATATTGTCATTTATTTTTATTTATTAATAAAAACTAATCAAAGTTTCCCAATTAATAAATATACCCTTTAAACTCTCTATTTACTGTTTTACCCTTGCTTAGTGAAAATTCATAAAGTAGACATAGTCTAACTTTTAGAATTATAATTGATTAATTAAAATCAATTAACTGAGTCTTACAAGAAATATGGTCTCAACTAGTATGGGGACCATGGGTCTATATAGCCGAGCTTCCAATAAGTCGAACTGAATTTACCAAGTAAATTCCTTAACTTATTAATTCCTTATTGAATCCACTCTTAGAACTTGGAATTGCACTCTCAGTCATATAGAACGCTCTATATGTTCTACGATATAGACACTGTTGGGTTTTATGCCCTAAATAAAACTCTATTTCAATGTAATCCAGATTATTCAATATCAATAAAGTAACAGAAGTATTTTTCATTCATTTGTGTATGTTTTGATTCACCTTATCAATTGTTTGTCTATTTGATTTATAAATTCATTCAAACCCTTTTCACATACTTGATCATGTTTATTGTGTTGTCAACACAGTGGAAAGTAAACATGACTATGTGAATAAAAGATTCCTAGATTTATCAGAACACTGGGTTTTACTGATATGACAATCTACAACAGAGTTTAGTTGCATTTGGAGAAATGCTTTGTTCTTTCCAGAACATTGGTTAAAGTAAAGTTTGGGTTGGATGCATGGAGTATGCATTGGAATGGACCGATATTGAACTTTGAAATAGATTTATTAAACTTACCGTAATATCTATTCAATTCAATATCACTTAGTTGATCCTAGATCAAATGATCTTAATCCTGATATGATAAGGTTTAATCTCAAGAGTATTATTCGCGTTCTTTGATTTGTTAGTTAAGCCTACTTTTGGGTCAGGGTGATACGTACATTTTGGGAACACGGTAGTGCAATTGAGTGGGAGCGCTAACATATATATGGAATCTATAGTTTCTATCTGGCGAATAGAAAGCAAAGGATGATTTCCTTCGAGCTTAACCAAACAAAAATAAATGGTGGAGTACTCATTTCACTTAGCTAAAATATCATTTATACAGGCTTAAGTGTTTTAAGGATAAAATACATTGTAGGGTGTTACGGTAATTAAATCCCTTTACAGTGTAAATCATCCATATAGAGGATCATTGATCAAATTAGGATTATAACAATGGATAACTAATGACGTGTCTATATGGTGGAACATATAGAGCGTTCTATATAACTGAGAGTGCAATTCTAAGTTCTATGCGTGGATTCAACGAAGAATTAATAAGTCAGTGAATTTAAGTTGTAAATTCTTGATCTGCTTATTGGAAGCTCGGATATATAGACCCATGGTCCCGTCACTAGTTGAGACAATATTACTTGTAAGACTCATTTAATTGATTTTAATTAATCAATTATAATTCTCAAGTTAGACTATGTCTATTTGAGAATTTATCACTTATTAAGGGCAAAATAGTAAATAGAGAATTTGAAGGGTATATTTATTAATTGGGAAACTTTGATTAGTTTTATTATTAATAAATAAATGACAATATATTATTTGATAATTAATTATAATTATTAAATAATTAGATTTGACATTTATGTGGTTGAATAAGAGAATTGGCGGTTTTTGACAAAATGGGAAATTAGGAATGATGGAAAAAGAAAGTTGGAAAAGTGGAAGGCTTGTTTCCACAATTGCTAGGCCGGCCACCTTTGCTTCCCTTTTCCCTATGTGGTCTTCTATAAATAGAAGGTAAAGGCTTCAGTTTTTACATACACTTTGACATTATTTTCTTTCACTCAAAAATCATCTTGAAGCCCCCACTCTCTCTCTACCTTCTCTATTTTTCAAAATCCTCTAAGTGATAGAGTAGTACCTACACACATCAAGTAATACCTCAATCATAGTGAGGAAGGCTGTGTAGAATTCAGAGTCAACAAAGAAGGACATTCGGGCTCAGATCTTGATTATACTATGCGACCAAAAGGAATCAAGGGTTAGAGATCTGAGTGGGAGGAGACATATATTCCGTTGCACCCAATGTAAGATTTCTCATACTTTTATGTGTTTAATTTTCTATCGTTTTAGAAGTTCATATTTAGGTTGTTAAATCAACATACTTATGAGTAGATCTAAGATCCTGGTAAAATAATTCCAGCAGACACGTCATTAGTTATCCATTGTTATAATCCTAATGTGATCAATGATCCTCTATATAGATGATCTACACTGTAAAGGGATTAAATTACCGTAACACCCTACAATGTATTTTATCCTTAAAACACTTAACCATGTATAAATGATATTTCAGCTAAGTGAAATGAGTACTCCATCATTTATTTTCGTTTGGTTAAGCTCGAAGGAAATCATCCTTTACTTTCTATTCGCCAGATAGAAGCTATAGATTCCATATTTATGTTAGTGCTCCCACTCAATTGCACTACTGTGTTCCCAAAATGTACGTATCACCCTGACTGTAACGTCCCCGCTTCAAGCCTCCACTGGGTCCTTACACCCACTGAATGAATGGCTCTTATACACGAGTACGTCATTCTGACTGTGTAAAGCCCGCTTAGTTAATTTGGAAATTAACAGTTGTTTATGATTAATTATGAAATTATTTATAGCTATTTAAATAATTTATTATACTGTTATTTATGTTATTCAGTAGCTTGCATATTTTGTAATTCCGGTGCCCGGTATTTTGGAACTCGGCGTTTGGCTCAGTAGAAATCACAACTTAGTATGTTAGTAGTTTGGGGACGGGTTTTAGACATTGGGAATGTCGGGAATGGCCGAGAATATGGTGATTTTTATGTGATTTTATGGTGGAGGGGCAAAATGGTCTTTTTGCCCCATTAGTGCTTTGTCTTATGTGAGTTTATTATTTGAAAAATAATTATTTATTTGAGTATTATTTGGCTGAAAGTGTTATGCTAGGTGTCATTTAATCATTTTTCATTTTTACATCAAAAAAATCCTAAGTAAAGAAAGAAAGAAAATTTCAAAGAACACTCTCTTTTTCTCTCTATTTTCGGCTGGGTTTTGGGATTCAAAGGCTGGGTTTTTCAAGCTTGATTCAACCTATATTTGTGAACTCTTGTTTGTGGTATGTGATCCCTAGCTTTCTCTCTTTAATTTATTGGAAAAAAAAATGATGAAATTGGTGATGCATGCATGATTTTTGGTTGCTGTTACTGCTGTGATTTTGTTGTTAAATTATGTGGTTTAAAGCATGTTAATTGAAGTTAAATGAGCTGTTTTGAAAGCATGTTAGATAGGTTGTGCAAAGCTTTAAGTTTCTATGTAAAAATATGTGATTTTTGAGAGAAAAGGTTATATTTTGTTGCTGTGATGTTGAGGATGTTTGCTTGAGTTTCCAGAGGTCATTCTAAGCTTGATTATGTAGAATTAAGTTGGTTTGATTGCTTGTTAGGTGGATTTGCTCAAGTTTGAGTTTAGAACTCAAAGCTTGAGCTCCAATGGTGATTTTTGTTTATGTGTTTTCTGGGTGGTTTTGAGGCCTTAGAAATGTTCTAGGGAAGGTATAGAACAGGTCTGGAAAGTTTGAGGTGATTTGGGGTTGAATTGGTCGAGTTATGAAAATTTGGGTTTGCTGCCTGCGAGGAACCGGAATTCCGGTTGTGCATCCGGAATTCCGGATGAGGGTTCTGAATTTTCCAGAACCGGAATTCCGGTTGGGCAACCGGTCTACCGGTTGGGGAAAATTCAGGGACCCTAGTTTTCCTCGTTTTTATGTTTTTAGGGGTATTGCCATGCTTTTTATCGATAGGGAAACTTTTAGTTCCTAGTTTTAGTCCCCGGGAAGTGATTTAGCGTGTCACTTATAGCGTTGTGATTTTTATGGTTTAGGAGCCAGTAATCCGCCGCTCAGCTTCAGTTCCAGTCAGGTTGACCGGCACACCTGAATTCGGAATCCAGGTAAGATTAGTATAACAGTATGCATATGTAGATTACATGTTTAGCGTGCATGTAGGAAGCCTATTAGATTACATTAGTTGTATGTTGGCTTCGAACCATCCAACCCTGTCACGTCGGTACAGGCTGGAGTATGACCAGCAGCCGGAGTATGACCGGTTTGACCGATCAGGCTGACACTTGGTTGGTGGTTCCGTGCTATTGACGTATCCCGTCGGTACAGGCTGGAGTATGACCAGCAGCCGGAGTATGACCGGTTCGACCGATCAGGAGGATATAGTAACACGTCGGTACAGGCTGGAGTATGACCAGCAGCCGGAGTATGACCGGTTCGACCGATCAGGTTGTTACGTGTCAATAGTACCGTCCCTATGAACGTTCAGAACTCAGTACCATGTTGGACATGGCAGTAGTGGCTCAGTACCATGTTGGACATGGCAGTAGCGGGACTCAGTATCGTGTTGGACACGGCAGTTAGAATTATGTATGAGTATTATTATGCTTTTCTTACTGAGTCTGTCGACTCACAGTTCTACGTTGATGTGTAGGTAAAGGCAAGGCTAGTGCTGATGGACCGTGAGCGAGCTTATGAAGGTTGTACATGTCGGGGCGGTTAGGCCTGGAGCGTACGATCATCGGGACAGCGAGGCTGATTTTTGTAACTGGTCGTTAGACGACTTTTATTTTATGTAACAGTTAATCAGTTAAATCTTTTTGTAAATGATTTTATAATCGGGATCCCGAGTCTTTTGTAATATCGTTTTATAAGTTTAATCAAAAAGCAAAATTTTAATTAATCACGTTTTTCCATAAACCTCGTTGATTAGCAACGAGCAGCACAGTACGTTTAAAAATCACATAATACGCCTAAGTTAGTTAGGGTGTTACAATTTGGTATCAGAGCCGCCAGGTTGTCTTCCGAAGATCGTCACGACATGTACAATCATCATCAGCAGTTAGCTCGGTTCACGGTTCAGTAAGCCTTTATTGCTTTAGTAGTTTATTTTATTCAGTTATGAAAAAGAAAAGCCTGTTAGGAAGCATGTTAGTAGCCTGATAGTAGAATAGGCGCATGTTTCGTTTTTAATTTCCAAATTAAGCGGCGTTAGTAAGCTCTCGATGATCGTGACCTGAAGTGCCAACTCGGGATTTCGAGGCGGTTCAGACTAGATGGACGCCAAACGAGATATTAGGAGTCAGGGCATCTCAGTCGGGTCAGATCAAGGTCGAGGAGCTCAGTTCCCCTCAAGTGTTTTGGGCGAGGTAGAGGTCCTAGGGGCAGGGTTTGCGGTTGGAGGATGTTAACTCGCCGCAGGCTGCCCAAGTCAATCAGGAAGCACAGAATTGGGAAGTTACGGTTTGCGGAAATGCAAGCCCGGATAGAAGAGCAAGATCTCGAGATTCAGAGGTTGAGACAGCAGGGTGCTCCCGCAGTTCCAGTGCCCGTAGTTCCAGTGGCACCTGCCCCTGCTGCCCAGGCCGAGATAGTGGTGGCGGCCCTTAGATTGGAACCTCTGTATGAGCGGTTCCGGAAGCAAGCACCTCCGGTTTTCCTGGGAGGTCCGGACGTAATGAAAGCCGAGCAGTGGCTGACGGTGATTACCAAGATCCTGAATTTCATGGGTGTCACCGGTAACGACAGAGTGGTGAGTGCCACTTTTCAGTTTTAAGAAGACGCTCTGGTCTGGTGGGACATGGTGTCTCAGATCCATGACGTTATCACTATGATCTGGGAAAGGTTTTAGGAACTCTTCAGCGTTAAATGTTATAACGAGGCGGTCAGAAGCGCGAAGAGGAAAGAGTTCGCCCACCTGACCCAGCGAGAGAATATGAGCATGATGGAATATATTACTCAGTTCAGCCGGTTGGCGAGGTTAGCCTCGGGATTTGTGCCAACCGATTTCAGTAAGAAAGAAAAATATCGGGATGGACGTAATGTGAAGATCAAGTATGACCTTATGATCACTACCGACGATAAGACCATCTAAGCTGAGATGGCGAAGAAAGCATGGTGAGCTGAGGGCGCAGCTAGATGTATGTGGAATCAGTTAGGACTCCGGAATGTGGCGGGGCTCCTACCCCTTCTGCGTCAGGTTTCAGCAGGGGAGGTATTGGTTCGGCCATGGACTGGAGGAGGAATCATCCACTGCATCTGGTGGCTCGAGGCAGAACAAGAGGTTCCGAGGGAACCAGAATCAAGACGAACGTCAGGGTAGTGTTAAGACCCGTTATTCCTACTGGAGTGTCTTATTAGTAAGAGGCATTCTCCGGGTGAGTGCTTGGGTCAAGGTTGTTTTTGTGTGGCTGCTAGAATCTCTAGTAAATTGGGTAGACCCTATGATAGATATGAATCAGGGTTTGGAACCCTGTTACCTGGCGGAGAATTGGTTATCTCCAATAGGTGGATTAGGTCTATGCCGATCAGGATAGATGGTAGAAAGTTAAGCGCTGATCTGATAGAGATGAGTTTAGTCGAATTCGATATTATTTTAGGAATGGATTTCCTATCTAAATATTCGGCGAGCATTGATTGAAAAAGGAAGATGGTGGTCTTCCAACCGGAAAGTGAAGAACCGTTTGTATTTGTTGGTTCAGTTCAGGGATCTCGGATCCCGGTGATCTCGGCTATGTCAGCGAGAGAATTGTTACACGGCGGTTGCTTAGGGTTTCTGGCCGTGGTGGTGGACACCACTCGGCCAGATACCATTCGGCCAGAAGACATCAGAATGGTTCGGGGATTTTTGGACGTTTTTCCCGAAGAACTTCCAGGGTTACCACCTCAGCGGGAGATTGATTTCGTGATAGACTTGGCACCAGGGGTGGAACCGGTTTCCAAAGCCCTGTACAGAATGGCTCCAGCTGAACTTAAGGAATTAAAGATTCAGCTCCAAGGGTTGCTTGACATAGGGTTCATTCGGCCCAGTGTGTCACCCTGGGGAGCCCCGGTTTTGTTCGTCAAGAAGAAGGATGGATCTATGAGGATGTGCATCGACTACAGGGAGTTGAACAAGCTGACGGTGAAGAATAAATATCCATTACCTAGGATCGATGACTTGTTCGATCAGCTTCAGGGGAAGACGGTCTTTTCTAAGATTGATCTCCGTTCGGGTTATCATCAGTTGAGAATCCGAGAGGAGGACATTCCGAAAACGGCTTTCCGCACTAGGTATGGACATTACGAGTTTCTGGTTATGTCATTCGGACTAACCAATGCTCCTGCAGCATTCATGGACCTGATGAATAGAGTATTCAAGGATTTCCTCGATATCTGTGTGATTGTGTTTATCGACGACATCCTCGTGTACTCTCAATTAGAAGAGGAGCATGAGTTACATCTTCAAATGGTACTGCAACGACTTCGAGAACATAAACTTTACGCCAAGTTCAAGAAATGTGAGTTCTGGTTATCTCAGGTGTCCTTCCTAGGGCACATTGTGAGTAAAGATGGGATCAAGGTGGATCCTGGGAAGATTGAATCCGTCAGGGATTGGCCGAGACCGAAGACAGTGACAGAGATCAAAAGCTTCTTGGGATTAGCTGGGTACTACCGTAGGTTCGTGGAGGGGTTCTCCAAAATCTCAATGCCCCTAACCGAGCTTACAAAGAAAAATCAGAGATTTATTTGGTCAGATAAGTGCGAAGCTAGCTTTCAGGAGCTAAAGCAGAGGTTGATTACTGCTCCGGTGCTAGCTTTGCCTTCGGACAAGGAGAAGTTAGTAGTCTACTGTGACGCATCCAAACAGGGTTCGGGTGTGTATTGATGCAAGCCGATCGGGTCATCGCTCATCCCTTCCGTCAGTTAAAGGACTATGAACAGCGATACCCGACTCATGATCTAGAATTGGCCGCAGTGGTTTTTGCACTGAAGATTTGGCGGCATTACCTTTATGGGGAAAAGTGTGAGATCTATACCGACCATAAAAGTCTCAAGTATTTCTTTACTCAGAAAGATTTGAACATGAGACAAAGGCGTTGGTTGGAATTAGTGAAGGATTACGATTGCGAGATCCTCTATCATCCCGGAAAAGCCAATGTAGTGGCCGATGCCCTGAGCAGAAAGGGTCCCGGGCAAGTAGCTTGTATGGTTCAGATCTCACCTCAGCTAGCAGAGGATATGGTTAGATCCAGCATTGAGTTTGTGGTAGGTCAGCTTCACAACTTGACGCTGCAATCTGATCTGTTGGAAAGAATAAAAGTCGCTCAGATGACAGATCCGGAGTTAGTGAAAATCCGAGATGAGGTATTGGCTGGTCAAGCCAAGGACTTTTCAGTGTCAGATAGTGGGATGCTTTTGTATAGAGCCAGGGTTTGTGTTCCGAGCAGTGTGGAACTTAGAAATGAGATCTTTGAGGAGGCTCATTCTACTCCATATTCTCTGCATCCCGGCACCACCAAGATGTACCAAGACTTGAAACCGTACTTCTGGTGGAGCGGTATGAAGAAGAATTTGGTAGAATTCGTATCGAGATGCCTCACTTGTCAGCAGATTAAGGCTGAACATCAGAGACCAGCAGGGTTGTTGCAGCCTCTAACCCTACCTGAATGGAAAGGGGAGGATATTACGATGGATTTTGTGGTCGGGTTACCTAGGACCACGGGTTTATTTGATTCCATCTGGGTAGTGGTGGATCGATTTACGAAATCTGCCCATTTTCTGCCGGTTAGAACAACATTTACAGTGGATCAGTTGGCAGAGTTATATGTCAGAGAGATAGTGAGACTTCACGGGGTACCGAAGTCTATAGTTTCGGACAGGGATCCGAAGTTCACCTCCAAATTTTGGCAAAGTTTGCAACGGGCAATGGGTACAAAACTGAAATTCAGTACAGCATTCCATCCTCAGACAGATGGTCAGTCTGAAAGGATAATTCAGATATTGGAGGACATGTTGAGAGCCTGTATTATGGACTTTGAAGGCTCATGGAATAAATATCTACCGTTGATAGAATTTTCTTACAACAACAGTTATCAGAGTACGATAGGGATGGCTCCCTATGAACTGTTGTACGGTAGGAAGTGTAGATCCCCTATCCACTGGGATGAGACAGGGGAGAGGAAATACCTAGGTCCAGAGTCAGTTCAGCGGACCAATGAGGCGATAGAGAAGATAAAAGCTAGAATGCTTGCCTCACAGAGCAGACAAAAGAGTTACGCAGATCCGAAACGCAGAGATGTTGAGTTCCAAGTAGGGGAACATGTGTTTTTACGGGTATCTCTGATGAAGGGGATTAAACGTTTCGGGAAAAGGGGCAAGTTATGCCCTAGATTTACAGGACCTTTCGAGATTCTCGAGAAGATAGGTCAAGTGGCATATCGGTTAGCATTGCCTCCAGCCTTATCAGCAGTTCGCAACGTATTCCATGTCTCGATGTTGAGAAAATACGTTTCAGATCCCTCTCATATACTCAGTTATGAGAGTCTTCAGCTTCAACCAGACATGACTTATGAGGAACAGCCAGTGCAGATCCTGGATAGAAAGGATAAAGTCCTTCGGAATAAGACCATAGCATTGGTCAAGGTTCTCTGGAGAAACAGCAAGGTGGAGGAAGCCACCTGGGAGCTAGAGTCAGATATGAGAGCTCTATATCCAGAGTTATTCAGGTTAGATTTCGAGGACGAAATCCTTTTAAGGGGGGAATAGTTGTAAAGCCCGCTTAGTTAATTTGGAAATTAACAGTTGTTTATGATTAATTATGAAATTATTTATAGCTATTTAAATAATTTATTATACTGTTATTTATGTTATTCAGTAGCTTGCATATTTTGTAATTCCGGTGCCCGGTATTTTGGAACTCGGCGTTTGGCTCAGTAGAAATCACAACTTAGTATGTTAGTAGTTTGGGGACGGGTTTTAGACATTGGGAATGTCGGGAATGGCCGGGAATTTAGAATTTCCCAAAAATACCCCCCCTTTGGTGATTTTTATGTGATTTTATGGTGGAGGGGCAAAATGGTCTTTTTGCCCCATTAGTGCTTTGTCTTATGTGAGTTTATTATTTGAAAAATAATTATTTATTTGAGTATTATTTGGCTGAAAGTGTTATGCTAGGTGTCATTTAATCATTTTTCATTTTTACATCAAAAAAATCCTAAGTAAAGAAAGAAAGAAAATTTCAAAGAACACTCTCTTTTTCTCTCTATTTTCGGCTGGGTTTTGGGATTCAAAGGCTGGGTTTTTCAAGCTTGATTCAACCTATATTTGTGAACTCTTGTTTGTGGTATGTGATCCCTAGCTTTCTCTCTTTAATTTATTGGAAAAAAAAATGATGAAATTGGTGATGCATGCATGATTTTTGGTTGCTGTTACTGCTGTGATTTTGTTGTTAAATTATGTGGTTTAAAGCATGTTAATTGAAGTTAAATGAGCTGTTTTGAAAGCATGTTAGATAGGTTGTGCAAAGCTTTAAGTTTCTATGTAAAAATATGTGATTTTTGAGAGAAAAGGTTATATTTTGTTGCTGTGATGTTGAGGATGTTTGCTTGAGTTTTCAGAGGTCATTCTAAGCTTGATTATGTAGAATTAAGTTGGTTTGATTGCTTGTTAGGTGGATTTGCTCAAGTTTGAGTTTAGAACTCAAAGCTTGAGCTCCAATGGTGATTTTTGTTTATGTGTTTTCTGGGTGGTTTTGAGGCCTTAGAAATGTTCTAGGGAAGGTATAGAACAGGTCTGGAAAGTTTGAGGTGATTTGGGGTTGAATTGGTCGAGTTATGAAAATTTGGGTTTGCTGCCTGCGAGGAACCGGAATTCCGGTTGTGCATCCGGAATTCCGGATGAGGGTTCTGAATTTTCCAGAACCGGAATTCCGGTTGGGCAACTGGTCTACCGGTTGGGGAAAATTCAGGGACCCTAGTTTTCCTCGTTTTTATGTTTTTTGGGGTATTGCCATGCTTTTTATCGATAGGGAAACTTTTAGTTCCTAGTTTTAGTCCCCGGGAAGTGATTTAGCGTGTCACTTATAGCATTG
The DNA here is from genome assembly GCF_029168945.1 of Cannabis sativa. Lineage (NCBI taxonomy): Eukaryota > Viridiplantae > Streptophyta > Magnoliopsida > Rosales > Cannabaceae > Cannabis > Cannabis sativa. The sequence goes on from NC_083602.1 coordinate 75,708,958, forward strand.
TGATTTTTATGGTTTAGGAGCCGATGTCCGCCGCTCGGCTTCGGTTCCGATCGGAGTTGGCCAAGACACCTGAATTCGGAATCCATGTAAGATTAGTATAACAGTATGCATATGTAGATTACATGTTTAGCGTGCATGTAGGAAGCCTTTTAGATTACATTAGTTGTATGTTGGCTTCGAACCATCCAACCCTGTCACGTCGGTACAGGCTGGAGTATGACCAGCAGCCGGAGTATGACCGGTTTGACCGATCAGGCTGACACTTGGTTGGTGGTTCCGTGCTATTGACGTATCCCGTCGGTACAGGCTGGAGTATGACCAGCAGCCGGAGTATGACCGGTTCGACCGATCAGGAGGATATAGTAACACGTCGGTACGAGCCGGAGTATGACCAGCAGCCGGAGTATGACCGGTTCGACCGATCAGGTTGTTACGTGTCAATAGTACCGTCCCTATGAACGTTCAGAACTCAGTACCATGTTGGACATGGCAGTAGTGGCTCAGTACCATGTTGGACATGGCAGTAGCGGGACTCAGTATCGTGTTGGACACGGCAGTTAGAATTATGTATGAGTATTATTATGCTTTTCTTACTGAGTCTGTCGACTCACAGTTCTACGTTGATGTGTAGGTAAAGGCAAGGCTAGTGCTGATGGACCGTGAGCGAGCTTATGAAGGTTGTACATGTCGGGGCGGTTAGGCCTGGAGCGTACGATCATCGGGACAGCGAGGCTGATTTTTGTAACTGGTCGTTAGACGACTTTTATTTTATGTAACAGTTAATCAGTTAAATCTTTTTGTAAATGATTTTATAATCGGGATCCCGAGTCTTTTGTAATATCGTTTTATAAGTTTAATCAAAAAGCAAAATTTTAATTAATCACGTTTTTCCATAAACCTCGTTGATTAGCAACGAGCTGCACAGTACGTTTAAAAATCACGTAATACGCCTAAGTTAGTTAGGGTGTTACAGACTGCTTCATGGACTGATGACTGACCCTACAGACCAACACAAGTGTTTCCAGCATGCTTTGTCCTCACTCACACGCTTCCTGGGAAAACTTCCCAGGAGGTCACCCATCCTTAAATTACTCCAAGTTAAGCACGCTTAACTATGGAGTTCTTTCGAGATGGGCTACCGAAAAACAAGATGCACCTTGTTGATATAGGTAGTACCAATCAATCCATTTAAGCCCTCTTCAACTGTGTAGTCCCATACCTACACAGTCTCAGAATCATCCCACTTGACCTTCCCCAGGCGGTGTGGGATTGCACAACTTACCTGGTATTTCCCCTTACGGATCACGGGACTACTGACTGTCACAATCACCCCCCCTTACGGGGTCCGACGTCCTCGTCGACCACACTTCCGGCTGGGTCAAGGCTCTGATACCATTTGTAACGTCCCCGCTTCAAGCCTCCACTGGGTCCTTACACCCACTGAATCAATGGCTCTTATACACGAGTACGTCATTCTGACTGCTTCATGGACTGATGACTGACCCTACAGACCAACACAAATGTTTCCAACATGCTTTGTCCTCACTCACACGCTTCCTGAGAAAACTCTCAGGAGGTCACCCATCCTTAAATTACTCCAAGTTAAGCACGCTTAACTATGGAGTTCTTTCGAGATGGGCTACCGAAAAACAAGATGCACCTTGTTGATATAGGAAGTACCAATCAATCCATTTAAGCCCTCTTCAACTGTGTAGTCCCATACCTACACAGTCTCAGAATCATCCCACTTGACCTTCCCCAGGCGGTGTGGGATTGCACAGCTTACCTGGTATTTCCCCTTACGGATCACGGGACTACTGACTGTCACACTGACCCAAAAGTAGGCTTAACTAACAAATCAAAGAACACGAGTAACACTCTTGAGATTGAACCTAATCATATCAGGATTAAGATCATTTGATCTAGGATCAACATGTGATATTGAATTGAATAGATATTACGGTAAATTCTAATATATCTAATCAAAGTTCAATATCGGCCCCTTCTGATGTATACTCCATACATCCGATACTGGTAAACTTTGCCAATGTCCTGGAAAGGACATAACACTTTTCCAAGGTGTAAGAATACCTATCGCTGATTATACCATGTCAGTCTAAATCCAGTGTTCTGACAAATCAGGGAATAAACTTTCGAACATATAATTAAGATTATATTCCATTGTGCGGACAACACTATAATCATTAACAAATTCATATGTTCTGGACTTAAATGAAATTCATACATTATATATATAATCATGAAATAAATCATGTCAACCATGCAACATAAAATGTTATTTCTGATATTTATTAATAAGTAAATCTGATTATATTGAAATGGGTTTTATTTAGGGCACAAAACCCAACAAGTTCATCGAAGTCGTTCTACGAGGCCAATTTTTTTAAGGCATCAGCTTTAGAGTTTTGTTCTCTTGGGATTTGCTCGATTTTCAAATGATCGAACCTTTCCAAGTTCTTTCAAACTCTCTCTAGATACTTAGCCATTTTCAGGCACTTAGCTTGGTATTCCCTGAGAACCTGATTTACAATCAGTTGTGAATCACTATGACATATGAGATTCTTGACCTTCAACGCTTCTACTATCCTCAAACCAACGATCAAGGCTTCATACTCAGCCTCGTTGTTTGACGCATCAAATTGAAATCTCAAAGCATAATGAAACTTAAAGCCTTCTAGCGAAATTAATATCACCCCTGCACCTGAGCCCTGCTCGTTGGATGCACCATCCACGAATAACCTCCAAGTGTCTGCGTCTCGCTGAATAAGCGAATTTTCCTGTAGAGTTATTCCTGTTGGGAATATTTTACCAAGATCTAGATTTACTAACAAGTATGTTGAATTAACATCCTAAATATGAGTTCTCTAAAACAATGAAATAAACACATAAGGGTTTAAGAAAACCTTACATTGAATGTAGCGGAATATAATGACTCCTTCCGTTCAAGATCTCTAGCCCTTGATTCCTTTCTGTAGCAGAGCATTATCAAGATCTGAATCTGGATCTCTTTCTCTCCTTTGGGTTTGGTTACCACAGTCTTACTCACTATGATTGAGTACTTGACTTGCTATGTGTGGGCACGGCACTCATTCACTCAAGGTTCAAATATGGAAGAATAATGAAGGAGGTGATTGAGTACGGCACGACACTCTTTCTCTCCTTCGGGTTTGGTTACCACAGTCTTACTCACTATGATTGAGTACTTGACTTGCTATGTGTGGGCACGACACTCATTCACTCAAGGTTCGAATATGGAAGAATAATGAAGGAGATAAGAAATCACTAAGGAAGAAACTCTCTCATCTAGGTTGGTTGAATAGTCAAGATGACATTAATTTGACAAAGTGTCAAGTGGATGAGATGAGAGCATAATGTTCCTTTTATAGTGTCTCAACTGGGGCTTACGGTTGAATTATATGGATTAAAAAAGAATAAAATATTTGGCAAAAATAACATCATGGTCGTACACTTTAAATGACCAATTTCTAGTTAGATTTTTCCCACTTTATTTCAACCACTTATTCTTCTTTTCAATAATACCATATTTTCCAATTCAATCTTATAAATGCCAAAACTTTTTATTTAATAATTATAATTAATTACTAAATAAAATTGTCATTTATGTAATATATTAATTAGACCATACAAAGTCTCTTAATTAACAAATTGACCCCAAAACCGATTTTCTTCACAATTAAGCCCTTGCTTAGTGAAAATTCATAAATAAGACATAGTCTAATTTTAGAATTATAATTGATTAATAAAAATCAATTAACTGAGTCTGCAAGCGGTATTATCTCAACTAGTGAGGGGACCATGGGCCAATATAACCGAGCTTTCAATAAGTAGATCTAGATTTCACCAAGTAAATTCTCAACTTATTAATTTTATTGGGATTTTATGCCATAAATAAAACCCATTTCAATCTAATCTGATTTGTTATCAATAAAATATTAGAAGTCATTTATGTTTACATGTAGTTTTTCATGTTTATGGTTTAATGTGTACAAAATCTGTTAAGTCCAGAATATATAGTTATTCACAATTACAGTAATGTCTAAACAGTGGAATGTAATTGTGATTATATGCTTCAAAAGACAATGTCCCTGATTCATCAGTGTCCTGGATTTACACTGATGTGATAATCAGCGATGAAGTATACTTACACCTTGGATAAGTGTTATGTTCTTTCCAGAATATTGGCAAAGTATGCTAGTTTCGGATGTAGGGAGTATACATTGGACTGGGACCGATATTGATCTCGATAAAGATATTATAATCTTACCATTGCATCTTTCTAAGTCAATATCACTGGTTATCTTAGATCAAAAAATCTTAATCCTGACATGCTTAGGTTCAATCTCAGGAGTGCTATTCATGTTCTTTGATTTGTTAGTTAAGCCTACTTTTTGGTCAGGGTGATACGTACATTTTAGGAACATGATAGTGCAATTTAGTGGGAGCGCTAAACATAGATATGGAATCTATAACTTCTATCCAGCAAAGAAGTGAAACGATGATTTTCTTCGAGCTTGGCTTAATTAGAGATAAATGGAAGAGCTCTTGTTTCAGTGATTATATTAGCTCACTAAAATATCATTTATAGGAAGCTAAGTGTTTTAAGGATAAAATACATTGAGGGGTGAAACGGTAAATTTATCCTTACTCGGTGTAAATCATCTATAGAGGATCTTTGATTATTGGGATTAGAACGATGGTTAAATGTTTATAGTGTATCTATATCGCGGAACATATAGAGCGTTCTATATTACTGAGAGTGCAATTCAAGTTCTATGGTGGATGCAATAAGGAATTAATTAGTTAAGGAATTTACTTGGTGAATTCTATATATGCTTATTGGAAGCTCGGTTGTATAGGCCCATGGTCCCCATACTAGTTGAGACCACACGGCTTGTAAGACTCAGTTAATTGATTTTAATTGACCAATATTCTAAAATTAGACTATGTCTAGTTTATGAATTTTTCACTAAGCAAGGGCTTAATTGGGAAGAAAAGAGATTCTAGGTCTTATTTATTAATTAAGAGACTTTATTAAGTCTAATTAATAAATATATTAAATGACAATTTTATCTGATAATTAATTTTAATTATTAAATAAATAGTTTTGGCATTTAAGTGGTTGAATTGGAAAAATGGCGTTTTGAGAAAATAAAAAAAAAAATTGTTGAAAAATGGCAAAATTACAAAGTGGGGCCCACATCCTATGGTCGGCCACATGTAGGGAATTTTCCATTTAATTTTTTCAAGATTTTAATGCCTAATAATTCTAACATAAACTTAGGTGGTTGCCTATAAATAGATAGTGATGCCTCATATCAAAAGATGATGAAATTCAGGCCTTCAGTCAAATTTTTCTAAGCCATCTCTTCTACCTATTTCGAACCACTTTTCTCTCTTCCTCTCTTCATATTTTCATACCCTATAGTGGTAGAGTATGTGCCCACACACATCAAGTGGTACTCAATCATAGTGTGTAAAGCTGTGAAGAATCTAGTTTCAAGAGAAGGAGATTCGGACTCAGATCTTGGTGATACTCTGCTACAGATAGGATTCAAGAGTTAGAGATCTAAGTGGAAGGAGTCACTATTATTCCGCTGCACCCACTGTAAGGTTTCTGAAACTTTATATGTGTTTAATTACATTGTTTTAGAGATTCATATTTAGGATGTTAAATAACATACATGGTAGTAAATCTAGATTCTGGTAAAACATATTCCTACAACTAGCCTTCGACCCATGGTAATGATTTACTTTCATGAAATATGGATTTAAAACGATGTTTCTATTGATTTGGATGGTTTCATGATGGATTATGTGCTTATTTGATGATTGTATGGAAATCGCAATGTCTGTTGTAAATTTTTTTTTATTTCGTTCTGGAAATATTTTTACTGGAAAGTAGACAAAAAATTAATGAATTTAGGCTTTCACAGGACCCAATTTGGATTTTTTATGAATTAGTTATGATTTTTAGAATTTTGATGAAAATATCTGGTTTTGGATTGCACGTGTGCGCGCGAGGGGATGTGGCTTCACTCGGACAGCACGCGACTTCAGACACGGGCTGACCGAGGTTTCTCGAACATGGCCCTGTCTGAAGGCCTACTCACGCCGAGCTCCCTCAGCCAACACAGGCTGCACGCAGCCTATTTTCTCGGCCAGTCCCTCCCTTCCGCGCTCGCAGGGGTATGCATTACCCTTGTGCACCAAAATTATTTTTGCCATATTTTTTTATTCAAAAATCATTTTTCATTGAAACAAAATTCAAATTTTGGTAGAATTTTGTGTAGAATCTAAATTTTCAATTAAAAATCTAATTATCAGAATAAAATTAATTAATTAAAATTAGTTTTAGATGTTAATAGGCTTTGAATTCTAAAAAATTGATTTTTCACAAAAATAGCCCTATGGTTATTTTTGAAATTTAAGAATATTTTATTTATTTTAATTATAAGATCAGATATTACATAATTTTATTATTAAAATTCGAATGATCTTATTTTGATATTAAAATATTTTATTTAAGATAATCTAGTTTGAATTTCAAAATTTGCTAACCATATCATTTTTTTTTCAAATTTGTTATTTTTGAGATATATTTTATTAAATTAAAATTATAAAATTTTGAAAAATATTAGTTTTGATATTTTATCTTATTTGATATTTTTTTTAAAATAATATTAATTTTTGGCAAAATAACATGAAATTTTGAAGAAAAAAAAAATTAGTTAGCTTAGGTTTGAATAGAAATTTTAGGGTTTCCAACCATAAAATTTTCAAACTTATTTTTTTTAATAAATTAGTAATATCCTAACAATAAAATATCTTATTTTCAAATTGTTTATTTTTGTAATATTTAATTTATTAAATTATAAGATTAAGAATATAATATTAGGAATATCTAATCTTTTAAAATTCAAGATATTATAGAATATTATCTTATTAGAAATTTAATTAATTTAAATTTTAAATAAACTTGAAATTTGAACATTGGTTAGATATTTGAATTTAAGTTAGAATTTAGGATATTTAAGAGATTTATTAGATTTTTGAATTTTTTTAAATATTCTCTAACAACCTAAATTTTAAATTTTAGTTAAGATATATTTTAAATTTTAAAATAGAGATATCTTAACCTACTTTCCAGTTATCTGTTACTTGTTTAAGTTTGTAATGTTTGATTATTTATTTATTTATTCAAATTTTTTTTACAAACCTATTATTTATTTGATTTAAATTGCTATGATTAACTTGTTGACAGATCCAATGATCTGATTTTAATCATAGTCCAATTGTTAATAGATCTTATAAATAATTTGTAACAGGTAAATTTTGTAATTTCTTTCATCTGTGTAAACCTAGTAACATGATAGGGCCCATCCAAATCATTTGACCTGTGTGAGCCTATATGTTTGCTTTTGGGCTTAGATGCATATAGGAAGGCCATTTAAATTTTATTAATTAAATGGACTAAGTTGCTAAAATAAAATTTCACTTAAGTAATTTTATTTAGGCCCAATTAGAGTTGGGCTTATTCAATGAATAACAATTATTTATTTAAAGGTTAAATTCCTCTCCTTTGGGCCTTGTGTGAGAGTTAGGGGGCCACAGAAGTGGGTACGACATACTGAACCCAGTCCTCCCTCACATGAACTCCCCCAATTGTGAAGGCCCATTTGCCTTATTTAAATAATGGGGATTTTTCATATATATATTTGATTACATAATTATTTAAGAAAATAACAAAATTAATTTAATTAGTTAAAACAGTGTTAGTTCTACCGAAATATAAATAATATACTCAATTACTTATATTTCTTGTATTGTGTTGTCAGCCACTTTTGCTGATTTTTTTTTCTTTTATTTTTCTTTTCTTTTCTTTTTTTAATAACAATTTATTCTTTTTTTTCCTTTTTTTTTTAATATTTATCCTTTTTATTTTTCAAATTACACTGTTAATTTAGTAATCTTAAAAATATAATCATTCCAACCTATTTTTCAATGTAACCATTTTAATATATGGAAATTATATATTTAAAATAAAAAGCAATATTTTAGTTTATTAAATGTTGTTAATAAAAAAAAAACTATATTTAAAAATTATGAGATGTTATTAAAGAAAATAAGACACTAAGATATTAAATAGTTTGTGAGATAATACTATCTCATATATATATATTTGTTTCTTATTTTAACTAATTAATTATAATTATAATTATAAGTACAGTAGAACCTCCAAGAATACACTTGGGACTATTCTAATTGAGAGGTTATAACTAAATAGAGGTACACTAAGAAAAAAAATTTAAAACACCAAAAAATATCAATGTAACAATAATAACATTAAACAATCCTTAATACTATTTAATAATATAATTATTTTTGAGTAAATATATTATCTATACATGTATTACAATTTAGAATAAAATTATTAATTCTACGTAAATAATTTTATAAAATATATGTATATAGTTTACTAAGATGTAATTATTCTTATATAGAGGTATATTTTGTTAATACAGGACTTAAAAAATGTATAACTAATTACAATTTAGAGGTTATTCTTATTTATAATTGGCCCAAATTGGGACTTGATTTTTTTATAACAAATTAGAAGTTATTTTTGAATAGGGTATTCTTAGATAGAGGTTCTACTGTAGTTATAAATTGTTGATCAAAATACACTTATGTTACTTTTTTATTTGTTTATTTTATAGTAACTTTTTGTTGGGTTTTATGCCCTAAATAAAACTCATTTCATATAATCAGATTTAATTATTAATAAAGATCAGAAATAACATTTTATGTTGCATGGTTCACATGATTTATTTCATGATTATAGGTATATAATGTATGAATTCTTTTTAAGTCCAGAACATATGAGTTGGTTAAAGATTATAGTGTTGTCAGCACAGTGGAATATAATCTTTATTATATGTTCAAAAGTTTATTCACTGATTTGTCAGAACACTGGATTTAAACTGACATGGTATAATCAGCGATAGGTATTCTTACACCTTGGAAAAGTGTTATGTCCTTTCCAGGACATTGGCAAAGTTTACCAGTATCGGATGTATGGAGTATACATCGGAAGGGACCGATATTGAACTTTGATTAGATATGTTAAAATTTACCGTAATATCTATTCAATTCAATATCACCTATTGATCGTAGATCACATGATCGAAATCCTGATATGGTTAGGCTCAATTTCAAGAGTGTTACTCGTGTTCTTTGATTTGTTAGTTAAGCCTAGTTTTGTATCAGAGTGATACGTACATTTTGGGAACACGGTAATGCAATTGAGTGGGAGCGCTAACATAAATATGGAATCTATAGCTTCTATTTGGAAAATAGAAGTAAAGGATGATTTCCTTCGAGCTTAACCAAACGAAGATAAATGGTGGAGATCTCATTTCACTTAGGTGAAATATCATTTATACAGGGTTAAGTGTTTTAAGGATAAAATACATTGTAGGGTGTTACGGTAATTTAATCCTGTACAGTGTAAATCATCTATATAGAGGATCATTGATCACATTAGGGTTATAACAATGGATAACTGATGACGTGTCTATATCGTGGAACATATAGAGCGTTTCTATATGACTGAGAGTGCAATTCCAAGTTCTAAGTGTGGATTCAATGAGGAATTAATAAGTTAGAGAATTTACTTGGTAAATTCGGTTCGACTTATTGGAAGCTCGGTTATATAGACCCATGGTCCCCATACTAGTTGAGGCCATACTGCTTGTAAGACTCAGTTAATTGATTTTAATTAATCAATTAAAATTCTAAAAGTTAGACTATGTCTACTTTATGAATTTTCACTAAGCAAGGGCGAAATTGTAAAGAAAAGAGATTTTAGGTTTATTTATTGATTAAGAGACTTTATATGTCTAAATTAATAAATATATTAAATGGAAATATTATTTGATAATTATTTCCAAGTTATTAAATAATTAGAATTGGCATTTAAAAGGTTAAATTGGAAAATTGGCATTTTTGAGAAAATGGGAATGGAAAATAACAAAATGGGAAAGTTGCAAAGTGAGGCCCAATACCCTTTGTATGGCCTACTATGCATGAGAAATACCATTTGTAGTTTCCATTATTTTAATGCGATACAATTCTAACCTAAACCTAGAGGGTTTTCTATAAATAGAAAGTGTTGGCTTGAGGAAACTAAGACACATCCTTGATCACTTTGTTTCTCTCAGAAAAAGCCTCACACGCCTCTCTCTCTCTCTTTTCTTCTCTCTAAATTTCGAAACTTCTTGTGAATGAGTAGTGCCCACACACATCAAGTGGTATCTCAATCATAGTATGGAAGACTATGGAATTTCTGCATCAAAGAAGGAGAAAAGAAGATCCAGGTTCAGATCTTGGTGATGCTCTGCTACAGAAAGGAATCAAGGGCTAGAGATCTGAACGGAAGGAGTCATATTATTTCGCTGCACCCACTGTATGGTTTTCTAACTTTATATGTGTTTATTTTCATTGTTTTAGAATTCATATTAGGTTGTTAATCCAACATACATGGTAGTAAATCTAGATCCTGGTAAAATAAATTTCCAACAACTGGCATCAGAGCCATGGTAATGATTTACTTTCATGTAATATGAATTAAAACGATGATTGCATGTTTCTGTGTTGATTTGGATGGCTTCATGTTGGTTTATGTGTTGTTTGATGAATGTTGATGTTGTACAGTTTCGTTTTCCATGAAAAATATTTTTTCAATTTTTGAAAATATTTTATTTGGATTCCTTGTGAAAAATTAAGCAATTTTGTTATTTACGGAACTCGATTCCGATAAAAATTGAGAAAGATATGAATTTTGGAAAATCGGGATTCAAGGTTGTCAAGGGTGGTGCTCATGCGCACCAGACCCTCGGATCAGCCTTCCCATCCGCGCGCGTAAGTCTGGGTGTGCACCCTGCATCCGCCCCATGACGACCCTGCAAACGCCGACGTTCCTCGGCGCCTTGGTCCCTGTCCGCGCGCGTAGGAGGCTGCGCCTGGGCAGTTTCCCAAGAAGTTGTGATTTTTGAGGTTTTTCCCCAAAAATCTAATTTTTTCATGGGATTGTTTCCCAAATTTTTTTTTTTCCAATTTTAAATATTTTCAATTTGGAATTTTTCCAATTTTAAATATTTCTATTTTGGATTGTTTCCAATTTTTAAATATTTCCTATTATGGTCAGATTTAAAAATTTGTTAAGTTCTTTAATATTTATTTATATTTAATTATAAGATTAGATATTTTGATATTTAAGATATTTTAAATTAAAAGATAACTTTGTCTTTTTATTTAAAATATTATATTAAAATTATCTTATATGACAAATTAAATAATTAATAAATTTGAAATTAACATAGATATTTTTATAGATATACTTACCATAATGTTTTCAAATTCAAAAATTTGTTATTTTGTTAAATATTTAATTATTTATAAATTATAAGTTTAAAAATGATATTTTTTCTATATATATCATTTAATCCTTATTAGAAATTTATAAATCATATCTTAAATATTTAAATGACATAGATATTTTTGTAGAGATTTGAATATTGCTTAATTTGAGATATTTTGACATATAATTAGGGTAATTATTATTCATTTATTATTTTATTTCTAAAATAATAATTATCTAACCAAATCTATTTTAAAATTGGTTTATTTTATTAAATTATAAGATCTGAAAGTGATATTGAAGATTCTTTCCTTTCAAATCATTGATCTTATTAGATATTTAATTTAATTTGATTCAAATAAATCCAGATATCTTAAAATTAGTTTCCTTTATTTGGTTAGTTTAAGAATAATAATTTAATTATATTAATATCTTAATTCACATCTGTTACATGGACAATGTTTGTTTATTTATATTGTTTATTCAAAACTTTTTAACAAACCTATTATTTATCTGATCTAAATTGCTATGATTAACTTGGTCACAGATCCTATGATCTGATTTTAATCATAGTCCAATTGACGATAGATCTTATAAATAATTTGTAACAGGTAAATTTTGTACTTCTTTCATCTGTGTAAACCTAGTAACATGATAGGGTCCATCCAAATCATTTGACTTGTGTGAGCCTATATGTTTGCTTTTGGGCTTAGATGCATATAGGAAGCCCATTTAAGTTTTTACTAAGTAAATGGACTAGGTTGCTAAAATAAATTTTGACATAAGGAAATTTATTTAGGCCCAATTAGATTTGGGCTTATTCAATGAATAACAATTGTTTATTTTAAGGTTAAATTCCTCTCTTTTGGGCCTTGTGTGAGAGTTGGGGGCCATAGAAGTGGGTACGACATACTGAACCCAGCTCCCCCTCACATGAACTACCCCAAATTGTGAAGGCCCATTTGCCTTATTTAAATTATTGTATTAGGTTAATTATATTAGTCTAACCTAATTAAAATTGAATTAACAACATAATTAACTTTTCAAATATATGAAATTTATTTTTCATGTAATATTTTAAAGTTAATTTTAAAAAAACACTTAGTTAATGATATATTCTAGACAGTTATTTCTAGTACTAGTTATTATTTCTAATATTAAATAGGAAAATATCATAGATTGTGAAATTAATTGTTTCCTGATTAATTTTGGTACAATCTAAGTTTAGAATATTTTCCTAGTATTAAACTAGAATTAATAATTAAGTTTTCTCTTTACTTAATTATTTATTTCTTGAATTTAATACATTTAATTAAATTTAAAATTTCAATATCTAAGTTGATTTTCATCATGATACTTTAATATTGTTATTTTCATGTTATTTAATTAAAGTTGAAAATTATTTTAAGTTTGGAATCTTATTTCAGAATAACTTAAGTTTGAATAATTTTCAAAATATATTTTATTTTATTTTATTAATCATTTCCTAAAATTTTGAAATTGCATTTCTTTAATGCAGAAATTTCGAATTTTATTTGAAAAATAGATTAAAGTTGAAAATTATTTATTTAATTTTGGACCAATTTAAATCAATGACTTTTTCATTTAATGGTTAATTAAAGTAAATGAACTAAAATATATTATAATTAGAAATTGGATTAATTAGTCTATGAAAGTCTAGATAGATATTATCTGTTTTGCTTGAAGTATTTTTCTAGTGTATTTAATTAAATAGAAAATTAATATTTAAGTTGATTTTTAATCATGATACTTAAATATTTGAAATTTTCTTAGATATTTAATTAAATAGGAAAATTATATTTTTTTTGTTGAAAATTAATTTTTATTAATTTTGGGCCAACATAAAATTAGAGTAATTTTCCAGGATTTATTTTATTTTATTTTAAAGCATTTTCGAAAATGCAATATATATTTATAGAAAGTTAAATTTGAGTTGTAAATTAATTTAAATTAATTTTGAAACAACTTAAATTAAATAATTTTCTAAATATTTATGGAAATTATTACTAAGATGGAAATAATTCACGTTATTTTCATATCCATCTAAGTATAATTTATAAATATTACATTAAAATTTATATTTAGAATTTTTCATTCTAAATTGGAAATTTTAATTAAATAAATATATATTTAAAATAAATGGATTAAAATAAATATTAGAAGAAAATACAACCCTTCATTAAAATAATGAGCTTTATTATTATAAAGATATTCGATCTCCATTGTTGGTTTTACATAGCTATTGTTTTAGTGAGTAATCCTCCCTAATGGAGGAACGTTCATTAGCAAGTTAGCACCGTTTAATCTCGAAAGATAAGTAATCTTGTAAGTTTTTTTTATATAGTTTATGACCACCCTAATGGTGGCGACTGTATAAGACTTACAAGAATATGAAACAATGGTGGAAGCTCATAAGATAGAATAGCCTTGACTCTCGCCTAAACGGGACAACGCGGATTCACATCTTGATCGAATAAAAGGTTGCTAGAATGTTTGACATTTTAGATGAGCTGACAACTCTATTCAATGAATGATAGCTTTGACTCTCGCCTAAACGGGACACTGATATCAGTTTGTTGAAAACTTTGGAAATTATTTAGGATTGTATGTTTTAGTATTTTCACTTGTCATTCCTACTTGCTATGTGCTTAATAATTTCTGAATTGTGTATGAATTTGTATTGAACCATGTTATTTTCTGTTATTAAATTGTAGTTTAATTTCGAATCTTCATTGTTGGTCTAACTTGATTTGTTTTTCTAATGAGATAAATCCCTAATGGATTTTCACCATTAGACTAACATAATAGTGTTAGATCTCGAAAGATAAATATTGTAAATGCAACATCTAGCTGTTCATCAATTGATGACACTTTAGACTAGTATTTTACAATATGAAACAAGAAGATTGTATAAATAAGATTACTTTGACTCTCGCTAATCGGAGCATCGTTGGATTCTTATTTAAAACGAAATTATCCTAATTCCTCTTAGCTTATTCATTTCGAATTAGCTTAATGACATATCATTGGATGAATGGTCTATAAATCATATAAAGTCATATTTTCTCTTAAGAAATTAGATGACGCATATGATTATATTCCCGGAATTGTATCCCTAAATGATATAAATCCTCAATCTTAGATATCTCCTACTTGTATAGGCAAATCATAGAGTTAGATTAGTAGTGGTGGTCCAAGAAAGAATGACTAATTATACAGTTACACTTTCACAAGTGTTTCATAACCATTTTCTATCAATGGATTCAAACTGTATGAGTTTAGTATTCTGTGACCAGAATCCACTTGCACTATTCTAAGAACTCTTTGATGTTGATGTAACTTAAGTCATCAAAAGATACAACCACATATTTTATAAATCTATGGCATTTGTATCTTGTTCACAGTGGTTTGGACAAGATCATTCTCTGCAAAGAGATAATATGCCTATATCCACTGAAAGTAAGTTCATCTCATTCGCAGAAGGATGTACATTCAGGGGTGGATATGAGTTTTCGTTGTATTCTTAAAACGATCACTCTAGATTTTACCTTATGCAAAGGAAATTTGAAATGTTTGAAAAATTTCATGAATTTCTAGCAATGGTAAGTGGTTAAAGATCTTGCGAACTGATAGGGGTGGAGAAAAAGGTAGTAGATATGCAGTTCAAAGATCATTAATTTGATTTTTGAATTATATCCAAACTTACCTCCCCAGAAATTCGAGTTGCATATTGATGATTAGTTAATAGTCGTTGCCTAAATCCTTCTATGGAAATAAAATTTCAGAATGATGCAATGGTTGTATACTTAATGTAAATCATTACTAGATTCATGGATGACCTAATCGAAATCTTAAGAAAAGCTAGAACTGCTAACCCTAGTTTGCATGTTTGTTAACTATTCTAAGTGATTAGGGGTGGAGCATCCCATAGTCATTAGATGAGAAAATGTTTGTTTAAACAAATACTACTTTTCTAAGAAAATGACTAAGTCTGAAAATAAAGTAGCAAATAAAGGAGATATTTTCTTGATTCCAAAAGTGTTCTTTCATCTTATTTTACAAGATGATCCCACTGCCTCTGTTGTCTTAACACAACTGAAGAGATCTATACCATTTATTTTTCTTTGACATAGTTCACGGTACCTTGTTGTAGTGGGAGAGTTTCTAGGAACTCACCTTGTTATAACTTGGAAGACACTAGTGATTAAAATCCATTGTGAGTTTAAACAAGTAATGGATTGTCAAGATAAGAAACTAATAAGAAAGCCAAGAGAACTATAGTTTGATCCATTCACATGGAGTAACCTAAAGTTTTCTGTTACAAGGACATGAAAGGAAATTTTCGTTAATAAGTCTATTCAATGGACTTAACAAAACTTCCTGTTCCTAGTATTGTAGGTTTGAGTTTATCTAAACCTATGGCTTGTGGTATACCTGGAAATTACTTACTCTAATGCAAGCAACTTACTTTAGTAAGATGCTGGAGCATTTTGTTTCCAATGGAAATCTATAGAAGCTTCACAACTTCTTAGATATAGATTTTATTTATCTAAGGAAAAGTCTCAACTATTCCTGAGAAGATAAAGCCATGAAAGAATTTCTTAAATCAACAGTGAGAGGTCTCAGATATGTTTTAGTATGCCTTAGACCAGACACCTGCTGTTGAGTGGGAGTAATGAGTAAGTATCAGATTAATCCAGGAGAAGAACATTGGAAGACAATCAAGTAAATTTTTAAGATTAAGAAGAGGAACTATATGTTAGTCAATAAGGGTGTTTGTTTAAAACTCTTAGACTACACCACATCAGATTTCAAGACTTGCCTTTGTGCTAGAAAGTCTGCTGATGAGATGGTGATTACTTTGGGGGTGGAGTAGCGATTTTGGAGAAGTGTAAAAACCTATCGGAAATCTCTTGGTCTACCAGAGAGAGACTGAATGTTAAAAGTTGCAGGAAAGATACTTATTCAGTCTAAGGAAAGTTCTATACATTTGTGGCAGTGTTCCAACTTGCCTTAACTACTAGGGTTACTTCCTGAATAACGAAAGAGTAGTTGCCCAAAAGTATAGAATCCAGTATCCCAAAAGAGTAGACATATAGAGAGGAATTTCACATTATCAAGGATTTTGTGATTAAGGAAGAGTAATAGTGGAGAAGAGGTTGTGTTTAATTCAACCTATCAGATCCTATTACGAGGAGTTTACTACTATTACACTTGATTGGTATATCAAGGTGTTAATGATTATTTGAAATGCACTTTTTGTTTTATATTAGTGCAAGTGGGAGTTTGTTGGGTTTTATGCCCTAAATAAAACTCATTTCATATAATCTGATTTACTTATTAATAAAGATCAGAAATAACATTTTATGTTGCATGGTTCACATGATTTATTTCATGATTATAGGTATATAATGTATGAATTCTTTTTAAGTCCAGAACATATGAGTTGGTTAAAGATTATAGTGTTGTCAGCACAGTGGAATATAATCTTTATTATATGTTCAAAAGTTTATTCCCTGATTTGTCAGAACACTGGATTTAGACTGACATGGTATAATCAGCGATAGGTATTCTTACACCTTGGAAAAGTGTTATGTCCTTTCCAAGACATTGGCAAAGTTTACCAGTATTGGATGTATGGAGTATACATCGGAAGGGACCGATATTGAACTTTGATTAGATATGTTAAAATTTACCGTAATATCTATTCAATTCAATATCACCTGTTGATCCTAGATCACATGATCGAAATCCTGATATGGTTAGGCTCAATTTCAAGAGTGTTACTCGTGTTCTTTGATTTGTTAGTTAAGCCTAGTTTTGTATCAGGGTGATACGTACATTTTGGGAACACGGTAATGCAATTGAGTGGGAGCGCTAACATAAATATGGAATCTATAGCTTCTATTTGGCAAATAGAAGTAAAGGATGATTTCCTTCGAGCTTAACCAAACGAAGATTAATGGTGGAGATCTCATTTCACTTAGGTGAAATATCATTTATACAGGGTTAAGTGTTTTAAGGATAAAATACATTGTAGGGTGTTACGGTAATTTAATCCTGTACAGTGTAAATCATCTATATAGAGGATCATTGATCACATTAGGGTTATAACAATGGATAACTGATGACGTGTCTATATCGTGGAACATATAGAGCGTTTCTATATGACTGAGAGTGCAATTCCAAGTTCTAAGTGTGGATTCAATGAGGAATTAATAAGTTAGGGAATTTACTTGGTAAATTCGGTTCGACTTATTGGAAGCTCGGTTATATAGACCCATGGTCCCCATACTAGTTGAGGCCATACTGCTTGTAAGACTCAGTTAATTGATTTTAATTAATCAATTAAAATTCTAAAAGTTAGACTATGTCTACTTTATGAATTTTCACTAAGCAAGGGCGAAATTGTAAAGAAAAGAGATTTTGGGTTTATTTATTGATTAAGAGACTTTATATGTCTAAATTAATAAATATATTAAATGGCAATATTATTTGATAATTATTTCCAAGTTATTAAATAATTAGAATTGGCATTTAAAAGGTTAAATTGGAAAATTGGCATTTTTGAGAAAATGGGAATGGAAAATAACAAAATGGGAAAGTTGCAAAGTGAGGCCCAATACCCTTTGTATGGCCGGCCCTATGCATGAGAAATACCATTTGTAGTTTCCATTATTTTAATGCGATACAATTCTAACCTAAACCTAGAGGGTTTTCTATAAATAGAAAGTGTTGGCTTGAGGAAACTAAGACACATCCTTGATCACTTTGTTTCTCTCAGAAAAAGCCTCACACGCCTCTCTCTCTCTCTCTTTTCTTCTCTCTAAATTTCGAAACTTCTTGTGAATGAGTAGTGCCCACACACATCAAGTGGTATCTCAATCATAGTATGGAAGACTATGGAATTTCTGCATCAAAGAAGGAGAAAAGAAGATCCAGGTTCAGATCTTGGTGATGCTCTGCTACAGAAAGGAATCAAGGGCTAGAGATCTGAACGGAAGGAGTCATATTATTCCGCTGCACCCACTGTAAGGTTTTCTAACTTTATATGTGTTTATTTTCATTGTTTTAGAATTCATATTAGGTTGTTAATCCAACATACATGGTAGTAAATCTAGATCCTGGTAAAATAAATTTCCAACACTTTTACGTTACCTTTAAATATATTTAAAATCTAATAAGGTACTAAATAGTTTATATTAGCAAAATAAATATATATTTTTTAATATATATATAATTATTGTATGATGTTATCGAAATAATTTTATAAAATAAAGTTATAAAGAATATATACCATACAATAACTTTTATATATATAATTACAAATTATTTTTAGTAATATGAAATTAGTTGCCATATTGAATTTTGTTTAAGTTATTGGTTGCTTTTTTTGTCATTAAAAAAAATTAAAAAAAAAACTATAAGGTTAATTCTGAAAATTTTATTCGTTGAAAATTTTTAGAAAAACTATTATTTTTGAAAATTATTTTTAACAATTAACACATCATTTAATTTTAGAAAAATAAAACGTTTCTAACTTTTCTGTTAAGACCAAACATCTTTTCTACTTTGTTTTTTTTTTCTTAAAAAGAAAAACTCTTGGTCTGACAATACATACATTGCAAATAAATGTATTTTTTTTTGTTTTATTTTATTTATTTATAAAATTATAAAATTTTCTCCTTTATAAAAATAAACAATAATGATCGGTTGAACAAAAAAAATATTTGAAAAATTTTACATTGCAACCCCTTAAGAAAAAGGATGTATCTAAAATAGTATTCAAAATATAATTTTTAAGTCTAATTTTTTCTAATGATTATATACATGTTATAGTTATTTAAGACATTCTGTCAAATTTTAAAAAATTCAGAAAACTTTAACATGCTAAAAATAGGGATCAAATATTGTGTTGCAGGTGTGACTATTTTATTTTATACGTGTGTGAAATAGAATGTTTGAACACTATTTCTATATTGTAAATTATTTCGAATTTCTCAAAATTATATAAGATATCTTAAATAATTATAACGTACACAAATATAAAAAAAAATGAACTAAAAAATTCTTCTAAATGACAAAACAAGTAGAGATTACACATTCCTTTAAAGGGGTGCATTATAGAAGGACCCAAAAAACTATATATGTATATGTTATTATTAAATTAAAAAGAAAAAAAAAAACTAATTCTATTTTTCTGCTCTACTTAGTTTATTTTAGTTTATTTTGGGAAATTTTATTTACACCTTAAATGTAAAGACCGCTTAGTTTAATTTGGAAATTAGCAGTTAATTATGATTAATTATGAAAATTATTTATAGATATTTAAATAATTATTTATGCTGTTATTATTGAATTCTGAAATGCATTTTATGTCATATAGTGAATTTCATAATTTTGCATTTCCGGTGCCCGGTAACATGGAACTCGGTGTTTGGCTCAGTAAAATCACAACTTAGTATGTTAGTATATTGGGACGGTTTATTAGACATTGGGAATGTCGGGAGTGGTCGGGAATTTAGAATTTCCCAAAAATACTCTTTAGTACCCCTTTTTGTTATTTTAGTGTGGAGGGGCAAAATGGTCATTTTACCCCAATGTTATTTTGTCCTTTAGTGGACTAAGTGTAATTTGATTATATGTTTTTAAATGTTAATTTTTGGCTGAATATAGAGTGGAATTATTCATTTTAGCCTTTATTTCAAAATTAGAAAATTAGAAAAGAAAAGCAAAACAAATGTTTCCTCTCTCTCTCTCTCTCTCTCTCTCTCTCTCTCTCTCTCTCTCTCTCTCTCTCTCTCTCTCTCTCTCTCTCTCTCTCTCTCTCTCTCTCTCTCTCTCTCTCTCTCTCTCTCTCTCTCTCTCTCTCTCTCTCTCTCTCTCTCTCTCTCTATTCGGCCCTCTTTGAGCGGCAAGAAGTTGGCCATTTCTCTTGGTGTTTCAAGCATTTTCAATCAATTTAGGTGCAGTTCAAGTTGTTGGTAAGATCCTTGAACTTGCCTTGTTATTTTCTTGAATTTTTGAGGAAAATGGATAGGTTGCATGCTTAGTTTTGATTCATAGTTGTTGCTGTGTTTTTGATGTTGTTTACAGAAGTTTAATCTTGATTATTTGAGTAGAATAGAGCTACTTGTGATGCATGTTGTGGTGCTGTTTAAAGTTATGGAATTTTTACTCAAAACTATGGTTTTTCAAAGTGAAATTGTGAAATTTGTTGCTGTTGAGATTGTTTGTGTTTGAATTCGGTTTCTGCAGTTTTTATTTGCATGGTTGAGTAGATTTAAGCTTGTTTTGATGCTTGTAGGTAAGCTTTAGCCAAGTTTGAGTTTTGAACTCAAAGCTTGGAGCTCACATGGCATTTTTCGTATCTGTACTTGCTGGGTTGTTTTGATGCTTTAGAAATGTTCTTTGGGGTATTTAGAACAGGTCTGGAAGGTTTGGTTTAAATTGGGTTTGATTTGAAAGAGTTGTGAATTTTTGAATGATTCCTGCGAGGAACTGGAATTCCGGATGTGCAACCGGAATTCCGAATGGGGTTCAGGAATTCCCAGAACTAGAATTCCGATTGTGCAATTCGTCTGCCGGTTGGAAAATTTTTAGGAACCCTAGTTTTTCTCGTTTTTATGTTATTTAGGGTATTGCCATGCTTTTTATCGATAGGGAAACTTTTAGTTTCTAGTTTAAGTCCCCGGGAAGTGATTTAGCGTATCACTTAATAGTGTTGTGATTGTTATGGTTTAGGAGCCTGTAAACTGCCGCGCAGTTCGTTCCACTTAGGTTGATCGGCACACCTGAATTCGGAATTGAGGTAAGATTAGTATAACAGAATGCATATATATATATATTACATGTTTAGCATGCATGTTAGGAAGCCTATTAGATTACATTAGATATGTATGTTGGCTTCGTACCATCCGACCATATCACCTCGGTTAGGCTAGAGTATGACTAGCAACTGGAGTATGACCAGTATACCGAGTTTAGGCTGATTCTAGGGTTGGTGGTACTGTGTATTTGACCGTATCACATCGGCTAGGCTAGAGTATGACTAGCAGCTGGGGTATGACCAGTGAACCGAGTATAGGCTGATACTATAACACATCGGTTGGGCTAGGTATGACTAGCAGCTGGAGTATGACCAGTGAACCGAGTATAGGTTGTTACTTGTCAATAGTACCATCGTACGAACGTTCGGGACTCAGTATCGTGTGGGACACGGCAGTTAGGGTTATGGTCAGGGGTATGGGCGTCTGATCATAACCCGAGATTTATGTATGATTATGATTTATGCTTTTCTTACTGAGTCTGTCGACTCACAGTGCTATGTTTATGTGTAGGTAAGGGCAAGGCCAAAGCTGAAGAACCGTGAGAACGAGCCGATGAAGATTGTACATGTCGGGGCGATTAGGCCTGGAGCGTACGATCCTCGGAACAACAGTGCTTTTGTAATTAGTCGCTAGGCGACAAGTATTTTGTATTAGACAGTAACTTTTGTAAAGTTTTTTTGTAAATGGGATCCCACAGTATTTTGTATGAAATATTTTATAAGTTTAATTAAAAAGTAAAAATTTTAATTAATCACGATTTCCATAAACCTCGTTGATTAGCAACGAGCTGAACAGTACGTTTAAAAATCACGTAATACGCCTATGCTAGTTAGGGTGTTACATCAAAAATTTTTAAATACACCTCATTTTAATAATTTTTATTTTATATAAAATTTATATCTTTAATTGTACTAAGTTTTTTTAACTTTTTTCTTCCAATTCATATTCTTAAAAAAAAAATATATACCTATCAAATAAAAATAAAGTATATTTCAAATATTATGACAAAAAAATTAAAATAAAAAATTATATGAAATTTTCTTAGAAAAAAAATAAAAAATATATCTATTCTATATAAAGTATACCTATATAACTGAAATTCTTGGTTTTTGAGAATTTTATGGGTGACTTTTAATTTTTATTTAATAAAATTATAAAATATTATTTATCTATAATAAAATAATAATAAATATCCTAAATTAAATATTTGAATTTGAACTGATATTAACAATCACCTCAATCAAATATCCTAAAACAATTGAATCAATCTCTGCCCTCAATTAAATATTCTAAAACAATTGAATCAACCTCTACCCTCAATTAGAGAACCATACGAATGTGTATCATTAACTCATTTATAAGCTATAGGCGTCCTGTATCTCCCAGCCATGCGCATACGAATGTGTATCATTATCTCTTCTTTGTTTTTTTTTTCGAACAATCACAACTTGGCACTTCACTTGGGTTGGGAGGAACCTCCCGCTACTGGATCGGAAAAACCTCCGCCGCCTCCTCCGCCGGAAAAACCGTTGCCTGGGGATTGTTGTGGAAGCGGCTGCGTTCGATGCCTATGGGATATTTATTACGATGAACTTGAGGATTATAACAAGCTTTACAAAACGGATTCGAAGCCTTCGTGAGAAGAAATCAAGATTGATTTGGTTTTTTATACTTCGAAATTTGTTAAATTAATGTTTTAGTTGAGTTGATTGATTTAATTTTGCTGAAGCACTTTGTGTAAAGATTGAAGTTGAATTTGATTTAATTGAACAATAATAAGGTTTCTGCTTTGTTTTTCTTTTGTATGATCATCATATCAAGCAGGATTTATAAGTTGATGTGTAAACAAAAAAAACTGCATTGGAAGTATGTACAGCATACTGGCATGGTTTGCTTCGAGTTTAACTATTTCCCAATCGAATTAATCTCGACCATGATCGCTACTCCACAGAATTTGCTCATCTATCTTGCTGAAATTGTCATCTATGCGCTGCAAGAGAGGGTTGATGTCCAGACAGGTAAAATCACTGTTGATGGCAATATAGATGGTACTGTGTCTTGTATGATGCAAGTACCAACAGTAGAAAGTCTAAAAAAAGGGCCAAGAAATTTATGTAAATCTTCCTCTATATTTAGATGTACAGTCTATCTAAGATATAGAAATCATGGATTTTCTCAATCCTGGCATATCGCATTCGGTATGCTGACTTTGTTTAGGGAAAAGTGATTTTAACCTTTAGAAGAAATTATTGGTTTCTTGATTACAATCTGTTTTTTTCATCAGAATTGGATGTCCATACTCACTACTTAGTCAATAGGAAAAAGTATTCTTTCTCCAACAATCCCTTTAATGATCTGCATTAATATGTTCACGAAACAATAGTACATATTCTTGTTAGCTTCATGTCATCTCTACAAGTAGTTGATCGACATGGATGACATTAATTTTCTATTTCTTTTTTAGTAGTTGTGCAAGCGAAGATAAAGACGTAAAGCCTCTGCAGGACATGCTTCTTGAAGAACCGGAATTAACAAGATTGGGAAGGTAAGACACTTCAATGAATTAAATTTAATGTATTATTGCATGCACTGGCATATGTCGTCTAAACATTCACGTTGGTTGAAAATTTTGCAGGATTATGTAAGAAGTCACTGAGTGCTAAAGATGCCTTATCATCCTGTTCTATGGCAGATGGATTTTGGGGTTGGCTGCTGATATTTTTACTTATCATTGTGTTTGGTATGTATATAACTTTTTTGTTTAATCATTGATTATTATTGTGAAGGAAGAGAAGAAAAATAGAGAGTAGCTAGAGGAGTGGTGCCTTTAGATTTCTTTTGCTTAGGAAACAAGCTTTTGAATAGTATTGGCTTACAGCTACATGGGGTAGTCTTTCCCATCCCAACTACACAAAGAGTATTTGTAATTTTGTACTCTGTCGTCTTTAACCAAAATATGTATCACTAAAATTTAGCAAAGGTTTTTTTTTTTAAAAAAAAAAAAAAGGAAATTTAGCAAGGCTTATGTTTAAGGTAGGAGAACCAAATATCTGTCAATCTGCCTCGCCGCCCAATCCATCAGAATCCATTTGTATGAAGTCTGGCCATTCAAAATCCGTTGAAATTAGATTGGACCTGTTTATTGGACGGACGGGTTCGAATTGGAGTACTAACTAGGGGTGTACATTAGTCGACAGTTTATGCTATATTTTATTTAATTTAATGTAAAGACGGATTACAAAAATCTAAGTGCAATCTATCCAATTAAGCAAAAAGAAAATAATAACCCGCGTAATGAAATTTATCGTTTTGTCGGTTAACCCGTTCAAACCGACCATTTTTTTCTAATTTTTTTTTTTATTTTTACCTTCAATTGTTATAGTGTAACCCAAAGATAAGTGAAGGCTACCATCTTCAATCTCATGCACTACTCTTCACTAATATTATAATTAATAAGATATTGATTATATTTTATGACTCTTTTTATTGATTACGTAGTCATTACTATATTTTTTATTTTGTCTATCTACAGATTTATTTGAAAACAGTTGAATAAATGGCTACAATATATACAACAATTAAGGATATCACCCCAACTACAGAAAGTTGGAAGATTGAAATGAGAGTGTTAGAAAAATTTGGAAAGCGGACAAGCAAGAGTTTACCACTCAAATATCAAAAGCTTATGTTAGCAGATAAAAAGGTATACAATTAGTTTATTTACCGTTGAAATTGTAAATACTCTACTAATAAATGCTATATTTACCGAATTCTGACTATAAACACGCTCCAACAAATTATTATTTCATAAATATATTTTTTTCCTTAAAATGAACACAGGGTAATGATGTTGAAGCAGTAATATTTGGCACTGAAATTGATGCTAGAGAAAACACTTTGGAAGTGTTCCACACTTACTACATCAGCAACGCTTATGTAAAAGCAACAGCCCCACCTTTCGATAAAAAGCGAGACTACAAATATTCTTGGACATTGAACTCAAGAACAGAAATCGAAGAAATCCAAACAGAAGACAACCAGATATCAGCACCAAACTATGATTTCATTCCGTTTAGCGACCTGCATACACCTAAAGAATTCAGCAAACCAATAGGTATTTACAATTTGATTTTTATATATATGTATTCCTCATTGACTAACTATTTAATATTTCAATTTATTAGATATTTTGGCTATTGCTCTCAAAATGAACCTACCAAAAGAAGTCAACACTCCCTATGGACTACATACAATTCAAGAGATATATTTAATTGATGAAAGGTAAACTATACATTTAATCTACCACTATAAATACACCCTTGTGTTCATTTTTATTGTGATATATTAAATACTATTTAACAAAATTTTTGGTAATCCATTTTTTTATTTCTTTACAAAGTTGTAGCTTCAAACCAGTATGTTTGACGATGTGGGGGTATAAAGTTCACGATGAATGCTTACAAATAGCAGAAGTAATCGAAGAAAGACCCATAATATTGGGATCAAAACTAATTGTTCAAACCAAGAGAGGTTTGCATTAATTAAACTACTGATATTTAAAAGCGAAAATTCAAAAATTCAATTAACACATACATTTTGATTTAGGGATGTCTCTATCGTCACGCGACATGAGTACCTTCAAAATCAATCCTCAACTCCTCGAAGCAGAAGCACTAAAGGAATGGTAATACTCATAAAATCAAATACACATACTATTATAGCTACACATTTCACAAAAAAATTTAAATTTTTGTATACTATATTTATAATAATACTTACTCTATTTTAAGGGCGGAGAGCAACGAAACAGAAATTAAAAACGCAATAGCAAACTGCTTGACATACGAATCTTCTCCAAAATCTTTTGATGGATTACACGAAATAGTGACTAACATCTAAATTTCAGAGTTGACGAAAAATCACAAATTTGAACGAGGTAAAAACTACTATAATATTTACTTTATGAAATTTTCGTTTCAATATCTTACTATTATTAACACCATTTGATTTGGATGTAGAAAAAATATTTTTGGATTGAGGCAGCAATAAAAATAACTGACACTCTCCAGAATTTTTATTACATGTCATGTGACGCATGTCATAAAAAATAGATTTATACAATCGCGATGAAAAAATCATATGTGACAAGCCAACATGCGGCCAAGAAGGATTTCCTACACCACGGTATATTACAAAAAACATATAATGTTATTGAAATTAAGTTAAAATAAAAAAATATACTAACAATCTTATAATGCATTTTACAGTGCTATAGCATATGTTGAACTTGATGACAATACAAAGAGCCTATCTGCTGTCATGTTCGCAGATATTGTCGAAAAAATATTTTCGTGTAATGCTGCCCAACTAATGAACTATACTGCAGAGGTGTAGTTTTTAAAAAATTAAATAGTTTTACATGACTTTCATAAGTTGATTTTTTAATTAAATAAATTATGCACATCATGTCTAATCATCTTAAATGAAAATACATCACTGTTTGCAGGAACACCGCCGCTTTGTCGACACTACCATAATCAATTTATCAAAGAAAAAATGGATAATCCAGATATATGCGGACCCGGCTAGAATGAAAAGTGTAAAATACAAAAATTACACTATTGTCTCTATCAAAGAAAATGAAGATTGAAATCCACCAATGACTATCATTAGTTTTCTTATCTACAATTTTAAGACTAATGCTATCTTCAATTATCAACAATTTAGAGATTGATTTTTAATTTTCTTTTTATCTTACCCCCATTTAAGTAATATTTCTTTAAATATTGGAACATCAATTTTTAGTTTATTTTTGGATTAACTTAAGAACATATTTAAATCATTAAGCTTTCTTAAACACTAATATATTGCATTCAGTATTCAATAATAATCTCACTTTCAAATAACATAAAAAAAAACCTAGCATAAAATTTACTATACGTGCCTCGCACGTAGTTTTTTGCTAGTATATATATAAGTATATATATATATATATACATGAGTTAGAAAAAATTATGAAAGTAAAATCAAAATAAGTATTGAAATTAACATAAAATAATATAAGGAAAAAATTTTAAAAAAATATTAACATTAATTTTTAAAAATTATTTAAGTTTATATTTTTTTTTAATAATAGGGTGTATTTATCGTTTTATCTTTGTCTTTATTTTTATTTTTATTTTCATTTTCATTTTCATTTTCATCTTTATTTTTTTCTTTCATAATTAAAAAGTAAGTCTAAATATTAAAATTTTAATTGAGGATTTGGGGAATTTTTTCTCACCAAATTCAACGGGAAATAAAAATTTTATTATTGTTGTGATGATTTCCACAATAGTAAAGAATTATTTTTGTTTTTTTTCTATATATATAAATATAAGTAATAAAGAACATAGTACCGAAAACAATAGCATTCAAAATAAATTTTTTAATCACCTCAATATGCGACTTGTATAAATGAATTAAACTTTTTTTTAATTTGAAGGGGTATGAATTTTCTATTTTATCTGATATTTGTTTCCAGCTCCATCACGATGTTTTGATGGAAAGTATATCATCCTAACTTAAAAAAAATGAGAGTTCCATTCGGAACTATAATGTTGTATTTGTTATAAATATTAATAATTATGTGGATGTCCAAATTTTTTATTTATTATCATTAATTGTAATCAACATTCTTTTTTCTTAGTTTCTCTTTTTCTTAGTTTCTTAATATTTGACTCTTGTATTTGTATAAATAAGAGTTCACCCCATTGGAATAAATAACTGAGAAATTCTTATTCACTTTCTCTTTCTCTCTTCATATTCTTCTTCTTTTCTTCATATCGATTTTATATTATTTTATAACACGTTATCAGCACGAGTCTCTTCCCAAGCTTCAAGCATGAGTCTCTGCCCAAGCCCCAATGTAAGTATTTTGTTAAAGTTCTTAAATTGTTTCAAAATCACGATACACTAAATATATATTTATATATATATATTCATCTGACTGAAACAATTTCAAGAATCTTTTGTTTTCCTTTTTCTTTTTATCTATATATCTATATATTATATATGTATGTATATGTTTTTATATATTTATTATTGATTTCATATATATATATATATTATGTTCTTATCATTTATAATATTTACAATATATGTGTGCCTATGATATAATAGAGAAAATCTATATAAATTATACATATATCCAGAAGATTATGTATCTTCGATAAAATATTGCATATATCCTAAAGATTATGCATCCTCAATAAAATATTACATATATCCTGAAAATTATACAAACGTAATATTCATCATATAGTTGACGGATATATAATGAAATGGATGAATACATATCCATGTATATGTTCTTGTATTCTTTGAGGACAATGAAAAGTAATCTAATATCGATATAGATTTTGACAAATATTTTCTGAAGTAAATGTTTTATATTTGTCAAAAAAATATTATATTTATGTGAATAAAACTAAAGAATCATTAAAAATGATTATTATTGATGCAATTTTATAGAGGATTTTGAATACAAAAAAAAAAGGAGAATGTTAAGAAAATTGCATTGAAACATCAAAGTATAAGAATAACAATGAACATGACTAATGTTATTTAAATACATGAGACATGTATTTATTGTTCATCATTCTCTGCAGAGAATGATACGAATTGAATTCAACTACTTTTCAAGATTGTTCGTATTAGTCATGTTATTATTAGGGTTGTACAAAAAAATTCGTAAACCGCCAAAACCGAATAACCTTCCCAAACCAAACCGAAAAACCCAATAAAAATTACAAACCGAAATAACGAAAAATTACAAACTGTCCAATCTATTAATTGGGCGGGTTGAAAATAGGCCTCACCCGCCCAATTAAACCGACCAACCCGACCAACCCGATTTTGGATTTTAATTTTTTTTTTTTAAATTTTTTAGTTTTTATTATATATAACATAAATGATTAAATATATAATAATATAAAGTTATATACTTAATTGTTAGTTTTAAGGTCATATATATTGTGTTGTACTTTAATGGAATGTGATATTTTTAATTTTTATTGATTTTGACTTTGAAACTAAAAAAAAAAGTTTGGCCGGTTTGGGCGGGTTAACCCGACCAAACCGTTGGTCAGTTTACAGATTTTTTTTTTTTAAATTGGGCGGTTTGCTCTTAAATTTTAGCAACCTGAACTTTAGATTGGGTTAGAAAATATATAGGATAAACCGCCCAAACCGATCGATGTACAACTCTAGTTATTATACATTGTTATTACTTGCAATGTTGAAAATTATTGCATGTGACATATATTAAAGATCAAATTTTACATACATCTTGAAGATTATGCAAAAACTGTATTCATATATTCTTTAAAATATCGTAAAAGAAATTACTGAATAATTTCTTATATTTTAATGGATGAACAAGTAATAAATTTTTAAGAAATTTATAATAATGTTCTACTTGTTTAACGTCATTCCCTGAAGTGAATGCAATATTGTTTACTACTCAAATATTTTCAGAAGAAAGTGGAAACAACCAAAAGATGAGATACCACACACAATCAAAGTGCATGAAATCTATATATCATGTGTGGAATTGAATAATAGTAGTCACATACCTGTAGTACAGACACACTTATAATCAAGATAAAAGTATATTTGATTATTGAATAGAATATGAATTGTACAATTTTATTGTACATTTAGAATATTTAAATATCATTTCCTGAAGAGAATGAATAAACATGAAATTCTATTTCAAATAATATAGATTTCACATATATTGGTAATGCCAGAAGCACATTAATATGTACATATTTTATTATTTCAAAGAATATAGATTTCAAACTATTGTTGGTACAAGATATGTATAAGATATGTTTTGTAACGCCCTAATGCTAAGGCACGCTACAGTGCTTATTCAATTATTGTGCAATCTTTGCTAATCAAAGAGATTTCTCGAAAAACGTGTCAAATTAAAACTTTTGCTTTAAATATTAAACTTTGTAATATAATATAATATTTACAAATTCTGGGATCCCGATTTCAAACTTTGTAAAATTTACTGTTCAAACTTTACATTTCAAAATACATAATTTCCAGGTCGCACAGTGACTTTCAAAATACAACTCCCAGATGTCCCGAGACCGAACACTCCAGGTCGCGCTGCTTGACATGTACAATCTCACCCGAGCTCAGGTTCATTCTTGTTCAGCCTTCGCCTTTCCTTTACCTACACAAGGAAGCAGAAACTGTGAGTCAACAGACTCAGTAAGAAATGCATATAACATACCATATAATTTCCGACCTGTAAATAGGCGCCCATACACCTATTTACAGAGCTTAACAGATGAGTATGAACGTTCAATACCAGGGTACAACCACTATACCACATACACATCGTACCTCACTGTACGAGTGTTGGTAGGGTTTACCCCGAACACTAAGTAATACTGAGTGATGTACCACACACCTTAGCATTTTCCCGTGCCCGTGTTGGTATCACTGTATCGTACTCACAGCCACAATAATCACTATACCAATGCACTCTATAACTTATTCATACAAGTGTTGGTAGTGCTTAACATAATTCAAGCATGCATATATAAACACATATACACACATTCAGATAATCACATCATACATTATACACAGTTCTTACCTGTTTTCCGAATTCAAGTGTGCTGGCCGACCTGAACGGAATTCACGTGCTAGATGGATGCCCTAATCACAATAATAGTAATACAGATGAGTGACTCGCTAAATCACTTTTCGGGACTTAAACTTGAAACTAAAAGTTTTCCTATCGATAAACCTCATGGCAATACCCTAAATATCTCAAAATTGGCCAAAACTAGGGTTCTGGAATTTCCCCCAACAGGCAGACCGGTTCCCAACCGGCAATCCGGTTCTGGGTCAGCAACCGGTCGACCGGTTGGTACTGGTCTCCCAGAACCGGAATTTCGGTTCTGAGCCGGGAACCCAAAAAACATCCCCCTTAATTCAATTCAATTCCAAACCTTACCAAACTCTCCAGTACACCTATACAATGCATAAACATCCATTTCCAACCAATAAATCACAGAACAAACCAACAAATCAAATTATACCATTAAAGCTCAAAGCTTGAGTTTCAAAACTCAAGCTTGCTTAGAACCAATATCAAGCATCAAAACCACTTGCTAGGGACTTAGATTAACTCAAACTAACCCTAGAAATTGAACCCCAAACATTTCACAACCCAACAGCCACTAAACCTAGAAATTTCATAATGAAACTAAACTATAACTTCAAAAACTTAAGGGGAAAAAAAACTAGGGTTACCTTGTTTTGATTCCTCTTGAATCCTTTGCTGAAAACACAGAATTCAGCTCCCAAAATCCCTTGCCTCAGCTGGTTTCGAAGAGAGAGAGAGAAAAGGAGAAAGAGTTCTTCAATATTTTGGTTTTTCTTTCTTTTTTTACAAAAATGAGATAATTCCAAATTGGGAAAACTAATTTGTCCTTTGGCTGAAATAAAGGCCACTTGTCACCTCCCTAGGCAGCCACTACACCATTCTTAAAAAAAAAGACTTAAATACCCTTAAGGTTAAACTTAGGTATTTTCCAATATAGGGGTAAAATGGTCAACTCCCATAACCCCGCTCAACCCCGATAATTTATTTTCTCTAAAATAATTCCCACTATGAAATAGGGTTCTAAACTTACCCATGTGATCAATCTAGCCATCCATCGCATTTTCTATTGTCGCCGAGCAAAAATTACAAAATTAACATATTTCACATATAAGCTAAATAATACCCCTAGAGTTTAATAAAATCTCCGAAATTGAGAAATTATAACTCTAATATTTATTTCTAAATATTTGGGTCCACATTTAAAATTAATTCACAAATAATAATAAAATAATAAAAATTAGTGCTAATTGCCTTTACTAATCCATATTACTAGAGCGGTCATTACATGTATATATACAGTTACTATTTAATTCAGTTTGCATATTTCGAGAAGTGAATATATAATTTACTAATATTTATTAGTGATACAATATAATCAAAGTGATAAAAAATCACAAAATGATTATTTGAAAAGCTTCCTGAAGAAGTCTTACATTCAATTGCTACTTGGAGTAGTAAAATATTTTTGTATGTACCTACATGTATAACTTTTATCTAGTTATGAAAGTGATAAGAAATAACTTATTATATGTACTGGTTGTACATTTAAATATATAATATATCAAGTCATGATAATTAGACTGATGAATAGTCTATTAATAAATTAGATGACTTGTTAGAAAGATACAAGAAAAAATGAATGATATATTATGGTTATATCTATTTGACCATTACAATAACATGATGAAGTTGTCATGTAAATTATACACATAATTTAACTAATGATAGTGATTCCTGAAGAAATATAAAGTTTGATAGAAATAATAGTGACTCCTGAAGAGTGTAAATGTTTTGGAGAATAATATAATTATATTATTCGTGTATATAAAAATGAAACTTGTAATGATTATGTTGTAGTGATACATTACCTTATGAAAGTTTCATTGAAATACAAATTATAGTGAACCTGGAGTTCATGAATTGAGTTATTTTGACATGATCAATAATATGCAATAAATTATCAAAGAATTTGACTAAATTTTATTGAAGAACAAGAAGATTCTTCTCATTGTTAATTTATAAGGCTCAAAAGAAGAATGTGCATATATTTGCATATAGAAAATATTTAAATTATATTTTTGTAACAATCTTGAGCCATAGTTAGATTTTTATTGCATAGTTTCTTATCGATGTGATAAGATCATATGATCATGGATTTATAAAATTTGTAAATTTATGTATTTCTAATTATACACGTATGACTCATTCTTAGAAATGAATTAAGTTCATAAGTATTGAACTTAAACCTGAAGTTTATTGAACCTGAAGTTCATTGTCATATAGTATATATGAGTTTAAATAAATATTAATTTATTGTGATATATTGAAATCCCTACAGGAGTATTAATATTATTACATATCACAATTTTTAAAAATTCTCTCGATCAGAGAGAAGCAGTTGGGATCGATGATAAATAAGAAGGATATAGTTCAAAATGATATATGCCAACTGCAAATCAATATTATCCAAAGTTGAGTTAGAATGAGTTAAAAATGCCTGAAGCGTAAATGAACAATGTAGAAATTATTAGTAAATGTTCATTTGATATGTCCTAAAGCTATTAATCTAGAGGTACTCATGAAGATACATTAATGTTATAAAGTATTGATGATAACCGTGATGGAAACGGTACTCTAGAAGAGACTCTTAAAAGAAGTTAGACATAACACATTTGATCATAATTATTGAATCCCTGAAGTGGTTCTATATAGGTACCTATAAATGATAAACATAATTGAAAAATATGTAATTTAAAGAGATCTCTATAAGTTGTGTCAATATGGGAGGAAATTATCATATAATGAAATTTTTATCGACAATAGATGTTGAATGTGTGCATATGCAATAAACTAACATGAGATAGCAAGGATCATGATATTAGATTTGTTGATAATTATCGACATACATTTTATTTTGACCAAAATATTATGACGCAGTCCAAACAAGTTTACTCGCATAAAGTGAAGTAAGACTTGTAGGGTGTGCAAATAAATATTTATAATGAGAAATTTGCATATATGTATTTGTACATAATGAATTGTTGTACAACGTTTGCATAGACATCAGATTGATTGAAGTAAGGCTTAAATATTGAGAAAATATAATCATGATTTGATTATAGACTGGAATATATTATATGAGGATTTATAAGCGTCACATAAATGTTGCAACAAAAAGTTATTTATTTGGAGCTCCTAATATAGTGAGAATTTGAAATAAGCCTTATTTAAAAATTCTAGAAGAATTTAATACATGTCTTAAGTGATATAAATGTTGGGATTTTATGCCCTAAATAAAACCCATTTCAATCTAATCTGATTTGTTATCAATATAAGATTAGAAGTTATTTATGTTTACATGTAGTTTTCATGTTTATGGTTTGATATATACAAAATCTGTTAAGTCCAGAACATATAGTCATTTACAATTACAGTGATGTGAACACAATGGAATGTGATTGTGATTATATGCTTCAAAAGACAAAGTCCCTGTTTCATCAGTGCACTGGATTTACACTGATGTGATAATCAGCGATGAAGTGTACTTACACTTTGAATAAGTGTTATGTTCTTTCCAAAACATTGGCAAAGTATGCTACTTTCGAATGTATGGAGTATACATTGGCCTGGGACCGATATTGATCTTGGTTAAGATATTATAATCTTACCGTTGTATCTTTCTAAGTCAATATCACTAGTTGATCTTAGATCAAAAGATCTTAATCCTGACATGCTTATGTTCAATCTCATGAGTGTTATTCATGCTCTTTGATTTGTTAGTTAAGCCTACTTTCTGGTCAGGGTGATACGTACATTTTGGGAACATGGTAGTGTGATTGAGTGGGAGCGCTAAACATAGATATGGAATCTATAGCTTCTATCAGGACATAGAAGTGAAACGATGATTTCCTTCGAGCTTGGCTAAATAGAGGTAAATGGAAGAGCTCTTATTTCAGTGATTATATTTTACTTCACTGAAATATAATTTACAGGAAGCTAAGTGTTTTAAGGACAAAATACATTAAGGAGTGAAACAGTAAATTTATCCCTACTCGGTGTAAATCATCTATAGAGGATCTTTGATTATTGAGATTAGAACGATAGTTAAATGTTTATAGCGTATCTATATCGTGGAACATATAGAGCGTTCTATATGACTGAGAGTTCAATTCCAAGTTCTATGAGTGGATGCAACAAGGAATTAATAAGTTAGGGAATTTACTTGGTAAATTCTAGTTCGGCTTATTGGAAGCTCGGTTGTATAGGCCCATGGTCCCCATACTAGTTGAGACCATTGTTAGGCTATTTTTAGCCTATGTTTTGGATCCAATTTATGTGCATTTTTAGCTGTGTTGGGACGGAATTACGCTTGTTTTCTATGTTTTCAGGTTCTTTGGAGTAAAAGAGGTCTCGGGTGCAGAAATTCATTAAAAGACGTGCTGAGCCGAAGAAAAACTTAATTTTTGAGTTTTTGCATATCTGGCCGCGGCGATGAAGAGGCTCGCCGCGGCGAGTTTCGAGATACAGAGAGTGCCTAAATTTGGCACATTCTCGCCGCGGCGAGAGGAAGCTTGGCCGCGGCGAGATCCCGTACGGACCAGGGGCATTTTCGTCCATCGAACCCTAAATTTCAATTATAAATAGAAAACTGCGATTGGAAGTCAGGGAGAGCGATTTGGAACCCTAAAACACAGCTGAGAGCGGCAGGAAGAGCATAGAGATTCAAGTGAAGATCCAGAATTCATCCTCCAACAGTTCTTTTCTTTATTCCTCTTTAATTTATTTATGTTGAATATTGTCATAGGAATGGTTATGGATTTGTTTCTGAACTAAATTTCCCATTTAGGGAGGATGATGATTGTTGTTTAATGTTTTGCCTAGTTAATGTTTAATTACCA
The DNA here is from genome assembly GCF_029168945.1 of Cannabis sativa. Taxonomy (NCBI): domain Eukaryota; kingdom Viridiplantae; phylum Streptophyta; class Magnoliopsida; order Rosales; family Cannabaceae; genus Cannabis; species Cannabis sativa. The sequence goes on from NC_083602.1 coordinate 75,744,841, forward strand.
TTCCTCAATCCTTGTGTGTGAAATTATCTTAGTTTGTGTTTAATTTCATGTTTAAGATTGATCACCTTGTGCATGTTCTATGATCTCAATTCAAAATCTGAAAAGTGAGAATTGAGAATGCTAAAATTAAGATAATCGATGTTCTATGTGAAACGAAAGTATTTACATGACTTATGTGACGAGTAGATTATTGCTTAATGCTGATTTCATGTTAGTTTAATTAAGGAATTAATTAGATAACATGTGATTTAGAATCTAGAAGATCTGAAAGGAGCTAGGTTGTTTCATAATCTGTCATTCACTCCAAGAATAGGATAGTAATTAATCATTAACAATTTGGGTAAACAACAACAGGATTCTCCTCCCTATTGTCTCATCTTGCTTAACTTTAAATTGTGTTATTAAGTTTTCTGAATTTCTTTCATATTTTACTGTTTTTAAATCATAATTGCTTTTGATTTACCGAATAGAATCATAAGTATAATTTAGTAGTACTTAATCCAATTCCCTGTGGGATCGACCTCACCTGTGTGAGATTTACTACTTGATTGCGTATACTTGCGTAGTGTTTAAAAATATAGCAACAAGTTTTTGGCGCCGTTGCCGGGGAATTGTTAAAGATTAATATTACATAAAATTATACTAACTTCTACTTTGGTATATTTTCTCTTGCTGATTTTTCTAACCTTTTTCTTGCAATATTTTCTTGATTTATTTCAGGAATCCTAAGTGCATGCGCCGTCAAGGACAATCAGTCATATTACCAGTTGATCCTGAAATTGAGAAAACTTGCAGGAAGAATCGAAAGAACAAGAGGCAAGAAAGAGTTTCAGCAACTGCTGAAACATCAGAAATCATGGCTGCCAATGTGAACAATAATGTTGGGAACAATGGGCGTAATAATGGTAATAATGGAGGCGCTGTGGAAGATCAAGCTAATGGCCGTAGCTTGAGAGATTACATTCTCCCTACTCTGACGGAGTGCGATCATGTATTAGGCCACCGGCGATGGATGCAAACAACTTCGAGATCAAACCTGCCATCCTTCAAATGGTGCGATCTTCGATTCGGTTGGTGGTCTCCCTTCTGAAGATCCTAATTTGCATCTCTCTAACTTCATGGAACTTTGTGAAACTTTTAAAGTTAATGGAGTTAGCGACGATGCCATTAGATTGAGGTTGTTTCCATTCTCGCTCAGAGAACGAGCCAAGAGTTGGTTGAATTCTTTGCCACCGAATTCTATTGCTACATGGAATGATCTGGCAACAAAATTCTTGTCAAAGTTCTTTCCTCCAGCTAAGTCTGCAAAGCTAAGAGGAGAAATCAATAATTTCTGCCAACAAGATAATGAATCTCTCTATGAGGCTTGGGAGAGGTTTAAAGATCTGATCAGGAGGTGTCCCCATCATGGTATAGAGAAGTGGATGCTGGTTCACAACTTCTACAACGGGTTGGTTGGTAATACTAGAACTCTAATAGATGCAGCAGCGGGCGGAGCTTTTATGAGAAAGAGTGCTAATGAGGCATATGATCTATTAGAGGAGATGGCTCTAAACAACCAGCAGTGGCCAACTGAAAGGAGTCAATCCAAGAAGGTAGCTGGTGTGTTAGAAGTCGATGCCATCACAAAGTTAACAGCTCAGGTTGAGGCATTGACTAAAATCATTGCAGGGCAAGCTAAGCAAGCCCAAATTGTTTGTGAGTTATGTGGAGGAAGTCATCACTTTTCGGAGTGCCAAGCAGATGTGGATGATTTGCCAATGGATGAAGCTAAGGCCATTGGGAATTTTTCACAGAACAACAACAACAACAATTATGGGTTCAACCAGAATAACAACCGAAGAAATAGTGGGTTCTATCAACAAAGAAATCAGAACCAACAGTTTAATCAGCAACAAGCCTCTGGTGGAAGTTCTAGTTTGCAGACAGATTTACTGCTCCAATTCATGACTGAAACTAGATCTTCAATTAAAGACCTGCAGACTCAGATGGGCCAGCTAGCAACTCAAGTAGCAACCCGCCCTCAAGGAAATTTGCCTAGCACCACTGAAGTTAATCCTAAAGAAAACTGCAAGGCAATTACCCTGAGGAGCGGTAAGAAGTATGATGGGCCTGAGTTACCACAACCAGTTGAGGTAGATGTAGAAATAAATGCTCAACCAGTTCCGACACCAACACCGACAGCAGAGAAGGCTACTGATAGCCCAGCTCCACTTCAACAGTCTCCACCGATTAGTATTGATCATCATGTAAAGATACCCTATCCTCAGAGGCTGAGAAAGTCAAGCTTAGACAAGCAGTTCACCAAGTTTCTAGAAGTCTTCAAAAGACTTCACATTAACATTCCTTTTGCTGAAGCTCTAGAGCAGATGCCAAGTTATGTGAAGTTTATGAAGGAAATTTTGTCAAAGAAGAGGAAGATGGAAGACTATGAGACAGTGGCTCTAACTGAAGAGTGTAGCGCTATTCTACAGAAGAAACTCCCTCCAAAACTCAGAGATCCAGGGAGCTTCACTATTCCTTGTACTATTGGTAAAATTGAAGGGATAAATGCACTATGTGATTTAGGAGCCAGTATTAACTTAATGCCTTTGTCAGTGTTCAAAAGATTGCAGCTAGGTGAAGCAAAGCCAACTACTGTAACTCTTCAATTGGCAGATCGATCGCTAGCTCACCCTAGAGGAGTCATTGAGGATGTGTTAGTAAAGGTGGACAAGTTCATCTTCCCAGCTGATTTCATTGTTCTGGATATGGAAGAAGACAGTAATGTTCCTATCATCCTGGGGAGACCTTTCTTGGCAACAGGGAAAGCACTAATTGATGTTCAGAAAGGAGAGTTAAAGCTAAGGGTACAAGGAGATGAAGTTGTATTTAATGTGCTCAAAGCAATGACCTATCCTACAGCTAGTGACAACTGTTTTGCAATTGATGTGGTGGACCAGTTGGTGGAGACAAAGACACATGCTGAAGATCCTCTTAATCTGACTTTGGTACAAGAAGAGGTGGTAGAACAAGATGGTAAGGAAGCTTATGAATATGCTATGTGGCTCGATTCTTATGGACCGCTGAATAGAAAATATTATGAAGAGTTAGGAGTCATACCAACAAAGCCTACCCCATCTACTGAAAAGCCTCCTCAACTAGAGTTAAAAGTCCTACCAGAGCATCTCAGGTATGAATATTTGGGAGAGAATAAGACACTTCCTGTTATTGTGGCTTCTTCCCTATCTTCTGTAGAGACAGATAAGCTATTACGGGTTTTAAGGAAGCATTCAAAAGCCATTGGATGGACTTTAGCAGATATTAAAGGGATCAGCCCTTCAACTGTAATGCATAGAATCTTAATGGAGGAAGGAGTGAAGCCAACTATTGATGCACAACGTAGATTAAATCCACCAATGAAGGAGGTTGTCAGAAAAGAAGTTTTGAAGTGGTTAGATGCCGGGGTAGCGTATCCTATTTCAGACAGTAAATGGGTGAGCCCAGTTCAAGTTGTTCCAAAGAAAGGAGGGATGACGGTGGTGAAGAATGAGAAGAATGAACTCATCCCAACCGTAATCGTCACGGGATGGAGAATTTGCATTGACTACCGAAAACTCAACAAGGCCACAAGAAAAGATCACTTTCCACTCCCATTCATTGATCAGATGTTAGACAAGTTGGCAGGACAAGAGTACTATTGTTTCCTTGATGGATACTCAGGGTATCACCAAATAGCTATAGCACCGGAGGATCAAGAGAAAACAACATTCACATGTCCATATGGTACTTTTGCTTTTCGACGAATGCCATTTGGGCTATGTAATGCTCCAAAGAACATTTCGTAGGTGTATGATGGCTATATTTTCGCATTTAATAGAAAAGTGCATCGAGGTGTTCATGGATGATTTTTCAGTGTTTGGCTCATCGTTTGACCAATGTCTGAGTAACTTGGAGTTGGTTTTAGCAAGATGTGAAGACTCTAATTTGGTGCTGAACTGGGAAAAGTGCCATTTCATGGTTACAGAAGGAATAGTGCTGGGACATAAAATCTCGAAAGAAGGTATTGAGGTTGACAGAGCCAAAGTATCTACAATTGAGAACTTGCCTCCTCCAATTTCAGTTAAGGGAGTTCGAAGCTTTTTGGGTCATGCCGGGTTTTATAGAAGATTTATCAAAGATTTCTCCAAGGTGGCCAAACCGCTATCCAATCTTCTTGCTAGTGGAGTACCTTTTGAATTTGGGAAAGATTGTCTTGAAGCATTCCAAATTCTCAAGGAGAAGTTAATCTCAGCACCGATTGTGACTACACCAAACTGGGAATTACCTTTTGAAATCATGTGCGATGCAAGTGATTATGCTATTGGAGCAGTCTTGGGACAACGGGTTGACAAGGTATTCAGAACCATTTATTATGCAAGCAAAACCTTGAATGATGCCCAACTAAACTACGCTACTACAGAAAAAGAGATGCTGGCCATAGTGTTTGCATGTGACAAATTTCGACCCTACTTAATTCGTAATAAAGTGATAGTGTATACAGATCATTCAGCAATCAAATACTTGATGACTAAGAAGGATGCCAAACCACGACTGATTCGATGGGTTCTTCTTTTGCAAGAATTTGATCTAGACATAAAAGACAAGAAGGGTACTGAGAACTTGGTGGCAGATCACTTGTCAAGACTAGAACTGGAAGAAAGTCAGAATACGAAAGAGGTACAAATAAATGAACAATTTCCCGATGAACAACTCTTTAGTGTGAGGGAAAGTCTGATGGTACCATGGTATGTTGATTATGTTAACTTCTTGGCTGCCAATATCACTCCTCCTGAGCTATCTCGACAACAACTAAAGAAGTTCTTTTCTGAGGTGAAACATTACTATTGGGAAGAGCCAATCCTCTACAAGCACTGTGCAGATCAGATAATAAGAAGGTGTGTGCCCGAAGAGGAGATGTACTCTATTCTTAATCACTGTCATGCTTTACCATGTGGGGGACACTTCGATTGGAACTAGAACAGCTGCCAAGGTGTTGCAAAGTGGATTCTTTTGGCCAACACTTTTCAAAGACGCTAGTACTTTTGTGAAGGCATGTGATCGTTGTCAGCGTACAGGAAACATCTCAAGGAGAAACGAAATGCCTTTGACAGGAATCTTGGAAGTAGAATTGTTTGATGTATGGGGGATAGATTTTATGGGTCCTTTTCCTTCATCGTTTAGCAATCTATACATCCTATTAGCTGTGGATTATGTGTCAAAATGGGTGGAAGCTGCAGCCACACCAGCTAATGATGGTAAAACAGTCCTTCGGTTCCTTCAAAAGAACATATTCACTCGGTTTGGAACTCCCCGAGCAATCATAAGCGATGAAGGGAGTCACTTTTGCAACAAACAATTCGAAGCACTCCTTTCGAGATATGGTGTTCGTCATAGAACAGCTCTACCTTATCATCCGCAAAGTAATGGCCAAGCTGAGATTTCTAACCGGGAAATAAAGATGATTCTGGAGAAAACGGTGCAGAGATCAAGGAAAGATTGGTCAAGAAAGTTGGATGACGCATTGTGGGCTTATAGAACAGCGTTCAAGACGCCAATCGGGATGTCACCATATCGGTTGGTGTTTGGAAAGGCTTGTCATCTACCGGTGGAACTAGAACACAAGGCGTATTGGGCAATGAAAACTTTGAACATGGATTTAAAAGCCGCCGGCGTAAAAGACTACTACGCTTGGATGAGTTGGAAGAATTTCGAAATGAAGCTTATGAAAACGCCAAGATTTACAAGGAAAGAACTAAGAGATGGCATGACAGAAATCTAGTCAGGAAGGAGTTTCAACCTGGTCAACAAGTTCTACTCTTTAACTCAAGACTAAAGTTGTTTCCTGGTAAATTAAAATCAAGGTGGTCAGGGCCATTTACGGTGATCAAAGTGTTTCCCTACGGAGCAGTGGAACTAAAAGGTGAAAGTCCTAATACTTTCAAAGTGAATGGACAACGATTAAAGCTCTACTTGGGAGGTCAATTTGATCAAACCAAGTCCGCCATGATTCTGGCGCCACTTTAAAGATCTCGATCAACGTCTAGCTGAGCGACGATAAAGTTAGCGCTAATTGGGAGGCAACCCAAGTGTTCTTTTGATTTAGTTGAACTCTTTTTAAGTTTACTGTTATTTTTCTTGTAATCATTCTGTTTCGTTATTGAAAAAAAAAAAATAATTTTTTGGTCAGTGGCCGCGGCCATGGGATGTCTGGCCGCGGCCAGAATTGTCTTACAGAAAGTACCTTATTTTCGAGATTTCTCGCCGCGGCGAGGGGACATACCGCCGCGGCGAGATTGGACTTACAGAATCCCCTATATTTTTACGGATTCTCGCCGCGGCGAGGCTACAGGTCGCCGCGGCGAGATGGGTCAGTTTTTCCTTTTTAAGAGCCAAATCCCTACATTTCAAATCAAACACCACATTCAAATCCCTAACTTCTCCACGCCGAAAACACCCTTCCTCACCATTTTTTCTTCATCTAATCCCATTCAAACTCCTTTTCATCAAATCTAACCATAAACTTTCATCAACAATCATCCTAAACCCTTATTTCTCACATTAAACACTATTTCCCACTCAAAATCAACCCCAAATCCCTAAAACCTCACCCAAATACCTTATTCATCCTTTTCTTCTCAAAAGCTTCAAGATGTCAACAATGGAGGATGATTAAAGGAACATTGTCATTGAGGTATTGATTCTAAGACTTCCACTCCAATTTTTATTGAAGAATTTGTGAATTTGTTGGATAGTTTGGATTATTTAGTGGATATTTGGGATTTTTGCTATATACATTGTTGAAATTGATTGTGTGAATAGAATTGGGTTAGATTGAAGGGGATTTAAATCCCGGGAAGTCAATTTTTAAGGGGAAGTGCTGTCAAAATTTTGAAAAATCTTGAAAGTTAGAAAAATTTGGGTGCTATGGGTCCAAAGAGGTCAAGGGTTAATGAAGAGGGAGCTTCATCATCCAACCCATCTAGGGGACGCCCTAATCTAGATAGAGTTAGGTTTACCAACATGGAGGCTCAAGAGCGGTTTTTGAAATTGAAAGATAGGGCATTCATTGAAGATAGAGGGATAGACATTGTCAACCTAAGCCAAACTGCCAACATTCCCCCTGCTTTTGCATCTATTAGGGATCAAATCCTACAGAGGCAGTGGACTAAGTTCGTAGATGTCACTGAGCGTGGTAATCAAACTCTAGCTTTGGAATTTTTAGCCAACTGGCCTGAAAGAGAAGAGGGCAAAGTTAGAGTTAGGGGGGTTAGAGTGCCTGCTACCACAGACGCTATTCATGCCCTTTATGATCTCCAAACTTTCACTTATGAAGAACAACCCTTGAAACGACAATTTTATGAGAGAAGTACGAATTATGTGGATATTGCTGAGACTCTAGGGTATCCTGGCCTTAGGTTCCATGAGCTTAGTGGAGAACCATACCAATTGTACCGATGTGAACTCAACCCAGTGGCCAAGGCTTGGCTTTACTTTGTTAGTGCAAGGATGCTCCCCAACAAGCATTTTTCTGATGCTCAAATGGACAGACTTAAATGGGTTTACGGCATTATGAAAGGGTATAATTTGAATGTGGGGGATATTGTTCGAACGACCTTTGACATTATGGTTGAGGGATCTTCCGGTGGAGGACTTGGGTTGGCTGGAATAATCACTGATCTATGTGAGAAACATGGGGTACCACAGTACTCATATGATACAAAGGCACCGCCACAGCGACCTATTAACTTGGCGACTGTTCTGCGCTTCAAACTTCCTCATCCTCATGGTCAACCGCCAGTTCAAAGAGGTCCTCCGGCAAGAGAAGAAGAGGAACATGAGGACATCGAACCACCGCGTCTTGTCGGGCCTCTTGACCCTGCCATGCAGTACACTCACAATCAGCTGAATTATCTGATTCAGCAGAACATGCATATGCAAAATTACATGGCCCAGAGGAGTATCTTCGATGAGCAGCAGGTGGCTCAATTGAACACACTTGTCACGAGGATGAATATCGGTGTGGATGATCCAAACTATTTTCCCATGCCACCCCGTTTCAACCCTTATGACCAGCCACCGCCGCCAAACCCCTTTTAAGGGGCTCAGGTAAGTTTTTCTCACCCTGGTTTATTTTCACACATTGGGGACAATGTGCATTTTAGTTTGGGGGGGAAACTTAATTTATTTTTTTCGCGTTTATTTGTTTTAGTTTAGTTTGTTTTAGTTTTTTTTTAGTCTTGCGTGATAGCTAAATTGAAAGATGGATTAAATTGTTGTTATTCACTTGTGCAATGGATTGAAACATAACTGTGTGCTTGACTTGCAACTGTTTGAATTAAACTGGATGTGTGCTAGGAAGTGATTCATGTAGATTTAAAACATTTGCTATTCTCACATATCACCTCTGTTCTATTTGGTTTGTGGAATGATTGATTGAACATGGAATAGAATTTGTTTGACATACTCTCTTGAAGCGAAATCCTTGATGATTTTTGTTTGGAAAGTGATTTAGGCAAGTTTTCTTTGGAACGATTGAGCCTTTCAAGCCTGCCTATGAATTTTTTTACCATAGTATACCCAAAGTTGAGCCTTAGCCTGTTTAAAAAAAATTTTCACCACTTAACTGAGCTAAATTCGTTATTTTAAACTCTTTTCACCCTGAACATATCTTATTATGCCATGAGCCTTGAAGCAAGTTTGGGGGGAATAAGTGCTGTAAGTGAAAAAAATATAAAGTGTAGGAATGAGAGATTGAAAAAAAAAAAGGAAAAAAAGAATAATATTGTGTGTTGTGCCTATGAAAAAAAAAAAAATGTGTCTTCTTGAAAAAAGTTAAGAAAATTATGAGGTACATACATAATAAAAATTGCAATCTCTTATTTGTGTTTTTGGGATATATGGAAAGAAAGCAAAAGAATTGTCTAGGTTTGTTTGGTATAATTGTGCTTATGGTATAGTATAGCCTAAATGACTTCTCACCTACCCATGTACCTAAGCCATGTGATGCTAACCGAAAAAGACCTATTGATTCCAAATAGAAATTTGTCAACATTAGTGGAGAGAGGTATGTCATTCAAACTTATTGATCATGTGTTAGTGGGATGTTGGAAAGTTAGAACAGTTGTGATATTGATGGAAATTGCGATGCTTTATGTTTGTATGAATTACTTACTTGTAAATTGCACATTCAACTTAGTTCTTAGAGTTGGCAAGTTGAAATTCTGGTTATTGATGGATTGAAGTTGTGCAGGTGGTGGTAACAATTAAATTGTTGGAAAGTTCAGCTATCATTGTCAGTTTTTTTTAGTTTAGTCTTAGTTTACTCGGGGACGAGTAAAGAGTCAGTTTGGGGGAGTTTGTTAGGCTATTTTTAGCCTATGTTTTGGATCCAATTTATGTGCATTTTTAGCTGTGTTGGGACGGAATTACGCTTGTTTTCTATGTTTTCAGGTTCTTTGGAGTAAAAGAGGTCTCGGGTGCAGAAATTCATTAAAAGACGTGCTGAGCCGAAGAAAAACTTAATTTTTGAGTTTTTGCATATCTGGCCGCGGCGATGAAGAGGCTCGCCGCGGCGAGTTACGAGATACAGAGAGTGCCTAAATTTGGCACATTCTCGCCGCGGCGAGAGGAAGCTTGGCCGCGGCGAGATCCCGTACGGACCAGGGGCATTTTCGTCCATCGAACCCTAAATTTCAATTATAAATAGAAAACTGCGATTGGAAGTCAGGGAGAGCGATTTGGAACCCTAAAACACAGCTGAGAGCGGCAGGAAGAGCATAGAGATTCAAGTGAAGATCCAGAATTCATCCTCCAACAGTTCTTTTCTTTATTCCTCTTTAATTTATTTATGTTGAATATTGTCATAGGAATGGTTATGGATTTGTTTCTGAACTAAATTTCCCATTTAGGGAGGATGATGATTGTTGTTTAATGTTTTGCCTAGTTAATGTTTAATTACCATTCCTCAATCCTTGTGTGTGAAATTATCTTAGTTTGTGTTTAATTTCATGTTTAAGATTGATCACCTTGTGCATGTTCTATGATCTCAATTCAAAATCTGAAAAGTGAGAATTGAGAATGCTAAAATTAAGATAATCGATGTTCTATGTGAAACGAAAGTATTTACATGACTTATGTGACGAGTAGATTATTGCTTAATGCTGATTTCATGTTAGTTTAATTAAGGAATTAATTAGATAACATGTGATTTAGAATCTAGAAGATCTGAAAGGAGCTAGGTTGTTTCATAATCTGTCATTCACTCCAAGAATAGGATAGTAATTAATCATTAACAATTTGGGTAAACAACAACAGGATTCTCCTCCCTATTGTCTCATCTTGCTTAACTTTAAATTGTGTTATTAAGTTTTCTGAATTTCTTTCATATTTTACTGTTTTTAAATCATAATTGCTTTTGATTTACCGAATAGAATCATAAGTATAATTTAGTAGTACTTAATCCAATTCCCTGTGGGATCGACCTCACCTGTGTGAGATTTACTACTTGATTGCGTATACTTGCGTAGTGTTTAAAAATATAGCAACAAACATACTGCTTGTAAGACTCTAATAATTGATTTTAATTAATCAATTATACTTCTAAAATTAGAGTCTAGTTTATGAATTTTCACTAAGCAAGGGCTTAATTGTGAAGAAAAGAGATTCTAGGTCTTATTTATTAATCAAGAGACTTTATTAAGTCTAATTAATAAATATATTAAATAGCAATTTTATTTGATAATTAATTTTAATTATTAAATAATTAATTTTGGCATTTAAATGGTTAGAATTAGAAAAATGGCATTTTTAAGAAAATAAAGGAAAAATTTGTCAAAAGTGGGACCCATTAGTGTGGCTGGTCACTTGAGTGGTAATTTAATATTTCCATCATTTTAATGCCTAATAAATCCTAACCTAAACCTAGGTGGTTGCCTATAAATAGATAGTGATGGCTCACACTTAAAGATGATGAAATTTCTTGCCTTCAGAAAAAATTGAGCCATCTATTCCTTCTATAGAATTTGAACCAGCCCCTCTCTTTTCTTCATCATATTTTCATACCTTGAGTGATAGAGTGAGTGCCCACACACATCAAGTGGTATCTCAATCATAGTGTGTAAGGCTGTGAAGAATCCAGAATCAAGAGAAGGACATTCGAGCTCAGATCTTGGTGATACTCTGCGACAGACAGGATACAAGGGTTAGAGATCTGAGCGGGAGGAGCCATTAATATTCCGCTGCAACCAATGTAAGGTTTCCTAAACTTTATATGTGTTTATTTACATTGTTTTAGATATTCATATTTAGGATGTTAAATAACATACATGGTAGTAAATTTAGATCCTGGTAAAATATATTCCAACAATAAATTCAAAGTCGCACGCACTATATGACAAAGACCTTTTTATGAAATAAAGACATGTAAGTAAATTATTGTTTGAAAAATACGTATGGTTGTCTATGTAATATAAATTCGTAAATTATACATTGTGATAGACTCTTGAAGAGTTTTTGATTAATTGAAGAACAAACTTTTATTTCTTTTGTATATCGAGAAATATTAAATGCATAAAGTTTGTTCATGAGTAGAGAATCCTGAAGTACTTCATATGCATCAAGAATTATAGATATATGATCATTTGATATGGAAATTAAGATCATATAACAAGAATGGAACAACATATGGTATTGGAGTACCATCATTGTCACAAATGAAAATTTATATTATCATTAATGTGTTATGTTCATATCTACTTGAAATGTTAAATTTTAGTATGAATAAAATTGTATACACACATGAATGATACAATTAGTTGGATAAAGATTAATGTTCCACGAACCCCTTATCTATAATTTAGAAGTCTACACATACTCTGGAAGAGTTATAAAAAATATATGATCATAAATAGTATATGGTGATATTTTAAAAGTGATAACAATAATCTTATGAAATATATTATCACCAAAAGAATTATGGATCATATGTGCATGAGGGGGAGACATATTCATGTTGCACTCTTTTTCCCTAAGTTTAGGTTTTGTCCCACTAGGTTTTCCTGACATGGTTTTTAACGAGGCAACTTGCAAATAGTTATGAATATGAAATATATATTGTACTCTTTTTTCTTTAGCTCAGATTTTGTCCCACTGGGTTTTTCTAACAAGGTTTTTAACGAGGCATCTTTAAATCATGTTATCATACTTACATTTTATGAAGCAAGTAGAGAATGTTTGGGAGTGAGATCATTGACATAGCATATTCGGGAAACATATGGATTGCACTCTATAAAGAAGTATCAACACAAGCAGTTCTCTATGAAGATAATACTACTTGCATCGCTCAACTAAAAGGAGGGTACATTGAAGGAGATAGAGTTAGAACACATTTCACCAAATTCTGTTTTATACATTTCAAGAAAATGTATATTGGTGTTCAACAAATTCAATCAAGTGTCAATCTTGCAAACTTATTCACAAAGTTATTACCAACATCAACATTTGAGAAGATGACAGACAAGATCGAAATTCGTCGATTAGAAGATCTCCACGAATGCCTAAATGATGGGGAGTTAGTTTACACTATACTCTTTTTCTTTTGATTAAGTTTTTCAGCAAGATTTTTAATGAGACAGTTATTATGGACATCCAAGGGAGAGTGTTATAAATATTAATAATTATGTGGATGTCCAAATCTTTTCTTTATTATCATTACTTGTAATCAACATTCATTTTTCTTAGTTTTTTAATATTTGACTCTTGTATTTGTATAAATAGGGGTTCACCCTATTAGAATAAACAACCGGGAAATTCTCATTCACTTTCTCTTTCTCTCTTTATCTTCTTCTTCTTTTCTTCATATATATTTTATATTTTATAATAGTATTTTCATTTAATAAATTATCGATTCCTTAAAAAAAATAGAACTTTCTTCAATAAAAAAGTTAAGTAAAAATTATAATATAATATTTTAAGTCTTAGACGAGGACGATACTACTTTCCTATGTAAAACAAAAAATACTTTTTTATTAAAAAATAAAAATAGAAAAGAATACCAAAAGACAAATAAAGATATTCACAGAAAAGTTTAGAGTGTATTCACTCAAACTTCCGTTAATCCATGTGTCAAAATTAAATGACATGTCAATGTCTGATAGGTGGAGACAGGATTGGCACAAATAAAATGGGATAGCAGATTTTTGTTCTAAAAATTTCCTCTAAACTATTAAGATTATTAGATTTAAGGACTGGTCTAATTTCATTAAATTTTACTATTTCAGTGATTGTTTATGTACTAAACATGCTTCATAGACTTTGATATCTACCAAATCATGCTCTTTAAACTTTGATATGTACTAAATCATGCAATTTTTTACTAAAATTAGACAAAAGTTCTTAAATCTAACAATTTTAATAGTTCAAGAGGAATTTTTAACGACCAAAAAAGTTCAAACATAATTTAGTACATGTAAAAATTTGAGTGAAAAAAATCATAATTAGCCTTTACTATTATTTAAGTAAACAATTTTTAAAATTTCTTTTAAAATCTTTAGGGAGTGTAAAGGAAATTAAAGACGTCAAAGGCAATATAAAATAGGGATTTTTTCTTCAATAGACTTTCTAGGTCCAAAATTTACATTTTTATCTTATTAAGAAAAAATAAACAAAAAAAGGAAATTATAAACTTTATTTTTCAAATATACGGACTGAAACAAAACAGCCCCCATCTTCATCTCTCCTTCTCCTCTATTTCCAGCTACACCAAAGCTTCCATATCTCCTTCATTTTCGTTCTCAACTAAGGCACGATTTCAAGTCCAAAAAAATCGTACAAATGAAAAGGGCGCAATGAAGATCTCAACAACAAAACAAAATAATCCTGGAAAATTTAAAATCAAAAGGTAAACCAAAAAAAAAAAGGATTACAACCTCTATTAATTTGAAATCACACAATAACAAACCAAAATAATAATTCGAATTCTATTATGCAGAGAATTTGATAACAACCCAGAAGGAGATTCAGACCTTACCCAAGAACAACTTGGAAGAATCTGAAAAAATATATATATATATATATAAGGTGCCAATACTTTAAATATTTTTCTTCATAATAGGTTGTTATTTAGTATTTTTGAAGCAGATCAAAGCAAATTCATACCAAAAATTAGTTGATCTAAATAAATTGGTGCAAATAATTCACATTTGAAAAAAATAGTGATACATTTAAGGTCATATATTGATCACTGTTATGGAACAGTTGTTTATATGTTGTTCTCGTGTATTAAAATAATTGTTTAACAATATTGAAAAATTGATACGCTAGTTTCATGTATGGAACCTCTGCAAATTTTGGTACAAAACAATGGTCATTGAGATGACAATAAGTACTATGTTGATTACGAAATAAGTAGAGAATTAATATCAAGAGATTGCACTTTTGCTGAACTAGTGCTGATAATAATGGATAAACTACAATGCAACCGTGAAACAACTCAAATACAACTGAAACACTTAACTCAACAAAATGTAGTAGCTAGGCAAACACTGGTAACAACATTGTTGGAGTTCTTGTGTACACAAATGCAATAATGGACATATAATAGCAGAGAAAAGAGGCACAAAAGTGCACGACAGGATTGACCCCATCCTCCTAAAAAAACTCATAGACAACTATGTATACTCGTTGCAATTAACTGTAAGTTAAAATTACATGTAGCATCAGTTATACTAAAGCAGTTTTTTATAGAGTTTTTTCGATGTTTGTAAGTTGCTTTATATAATTTTGCACAAGAAATGATATGCCTATACTAAATGCATCAAAATATATACAAGTGAAGCCAACAAATGAAAACTTATTTGAGGTGCTATATGAAGACAAAACATATTGTAAACTTGAAGGACCGAACATTCACATGCAATAGATTTCAAAATGATGAAATTCCATGTGGGTTGTGATGAAAGACATGAACATAGACACATACTAATATTGTGCACACAACTACACAACAAAATCATGGGTACAACATATCAAGAGATAGTTGACCTAGTCGAGAACCAACGAGAATAGGATCTACTAAAGTTTTTCCAAGACATCGTAGTGTTGCCTCCTATAGAAAGAGTCAAATCTAGAAGGCCAAAGAAAATAAGACTGACTGTGACTTGAGAAACAAAAAAAAAAACAAAATAAGTGCACTAATTGTGGGTACAAAAAGGACATAACAGAAAAATGTGTAGGAACATTGCAAATGAAAACTAAGAAACAACACTTCAGCAACTATAAAACTACTACACTTATACATTTAGATGATCAAACATAATTTCATTGGTTATTTCATATTTTTTATATTTTTTTTATTTTTAATTGTTTAAAAGATGGTTGGGACAAATGAATACTGAAATTATTAATATAGATATTACATAAAAGTAACATTTGAATTAAGAGTTGATTTTGTGAATATGTTGCTTAATATTATATGGTCATAAAACAACTATGTGAACAAACAAGTTTTTTCTTAAAAAAAATTACTAACTTGTCTCTTTAACAAATAATTAGAAAAAATCAACTATATGCAAAACAGATTCCTACTTAGTTGATTAAAAAAAGTGTTGTAGTTAGGTTGTTTTTATGTTGTTTTAGTGTATAAAATTTATGTTAACTAAACAACAAAAGTTAACTAAAAAATAAACACAATTATCATAAAATTACACTTTCAATAAAACTAAAAAAAAAAAAATAAAGAAGTCTCGGGAAAACAAAAAAAAAGAACAACTGCATTAAAATATGTGTCTATTAAAAAAAAAATACTTTCTCCATCAACTAGAAATAACAACTATAAACAAATTTGGGTCTAAAATAAAATCTTCTTTGTGTCATTTGGAGGAGCCTCATCATCACTATCAACATAATTCATTTCTTCCATGCGAGCATACTTGTAGAACATCACAACCAGCCTATCAATGTTTCTCAACATCGAATTTGGAGGGAATATGTTTCATGTCAATAAAGTATTCAGCAAACGATACTACAAAACATCTGCAATCACTATAAAACAACATTAAAATAACATAAAAACAACAACAAAATAACATAAAAATATCATATTTTTGAAAAAAAATTCAAGTTGCTTAGCTGATAAGAAAACCTTAAGCTCTTGGATAATTTTAAAGGTACTTATAGAAAGAGCTTTTGCAACGAATAAATTTTTCTGATCATAAATATAATCCCAATCCTATAGCATTTAAAACAACATTAAACAAACTATAAAACAACTTTCTACTATGAAATATTTTTTTAAATGAATGAACTACAACCAAAGAATATTTCAAACAACACAAAATAAAAAAATAATCTGTAAACCTTGGCAATATTTTTCTTTGGAAGCTTGAACTCGTCAACAACATTAGAGGTCTTACCACGAACATAAAAATATTAGAATGACAAAAATCAATAAAATAATGAACTGGTAAAAATACAATTAATAGTTATACAAACTATAAGTATATCATGAACTGAACAACATAAAAACAACAATATAATAACCAAAAAATAATGTTATTGTAAAAATTAATAAACGTGCAACTAAAAAAAACTCAAATACAACTGATAAATGTAAGACCTAATCCAATGATATAGTTTTTTTTTTTTAAAAGAAAAAAAAAAAAAACTGAAGAACCCTAAAATAAAAACTGTATAATAACTCAATAAAAATTAAAAAGTAATTAATTAGAAACAAGAAAAGTGAGAGACATAAACCCACGAACTATTATTTTAAAAATAAAAAAAAAAACTAAAAAAATTGTAACATAATTTAAACACTCAATTAAAACTCAAATACAACTAAAAAAACAACTGATAAATGAAAGATCTAATACAATAATCAAGTTTTTTTTTTTTTTTTTAAAAAATCTCATGAACCCTAGAATAAAAGTCGTATAATAACTCTATGAAAACTAAAAAATAACTAATTAAAAACAGAATAGTGAAAGACATAAACCCATGAACTATTTCTTTAGAAAGGACAACAAAATTAAAAAAAAAAAAAAACCTAAAATAATAATCCCATAACAACTCAATCAATACTAAAATATAACTTTTTTTTAACTGGGCATTGAAACAACTAAAATCCACACAATAAGAAAAAAAAATACACACACAACAGAAAAAAAAAAAAAAAAGGAAAAAACACAAAAAAAATAATAATAATAAAAAAAAAACACTCAAAATCTTACATACTTGATGTTCTTCAAAGATTTGATCATTTTGGTGGTTCGAGCCTCTACCTTAAATGGTAGATGCTTTTTTTTTTTTTTTTTTTTTTTTTTTTTTTAAAAAAAACTAGAACCCTCTGGTACATCACATTCAATGGACCTTCCCTTTTTTCCAATACCTTTCAATCTCATTTTGGTATTAGCTTGAACCTAAGCTTTGTTGCTCTTCTGAGGAGTTTTTTAGTTTTCTTAGAAAGCTTTTTAGCAAGTGAAGGGGAGTTCGAACATGACCTTATTGTGGCTATTTATACAGTTGGAAAATACAATCGGTTGAACAAAAATAGGATATCGTGAGTAGAGAGAGGTTAAAAATGATAGATGAATCGTGGCTGAAATGGATATTGGGAAAAGGCAAGTGTTAGGGTTTCAACTTCAACAAAACTATCCAGGGAAGAAAAGAAAGAAAAAAACTAGGAAGAAAAGAGAGAGAGAGAGAGAGAAATAATTATGGAGAAATAGAGAGTCAGAACTTAAAATGGGAAGGGGGACAAATTGAGTGTGATGACATCATCAAGTTAGTATTTTTGTAAATATAAAACTTTTGAAAGTTTAAAAAGGTAAAAAATATTTTGTAAAAATGTTTAAAAATACGATTGGGATTAAAAATGTAAAAAAAAAGCTAAATATGACACCTAGTGTAAAAATCTCTATAAAATAAAACTTTCCCGCGAATCGGATTTGTGTGACACGTTGGCAGTCCTCGTGATCCCTAATCTAACCAATAAGATCGCTCTTACTGCTTATATAATTCCACCGCTTCTCCATTTTCTCAAATATTGGTTACTCTGTATTCTGTGCTATCTGTCGCACTAAATCTTCATTCTTTCGAGAAATCTAGGGTTAGGGTTTGTGATTTTCTTCCTAGAAGTGCTGTCGTTTTCGATTCTTGATCGAGAATATGAGTTCTGCTGCTGCCGGTTCAACTAAGGGCGGTAGAGGCAAGCCAAAGGCCTCAAAGTCCGTGTCGAGGTCGCAGAAGGCGGGGCTCCAGTTCCCGGTCGGTAGGATCGCTAGATTTTTGAAGGTTGGAAAGTATGCCGAACGTGTCGGCGCTGGAGCTCCGGTTTATCTTTCTGCTGTTCTCGAATACCTCGCAGCTGAGGTATGTGCTGTTTCGAATTTGTATTCAATTTTTATCTTTTGCCTGTTGCTTCAGTTTGATCAATTTTGACATGTAAATATATATGTTTTGTTTGTTTGATTGGAACTGGTTTCTGATTTGTGTTTGTTATGATTCAGGTTTTGGAGCTTGCCGGTAACGCTGCGAGAGATAACAAGAAAAATCGCATTGTGCCGAGGCATATTCAATTAGCAGTGAGAAACGACGAGGAGTTGAGCAAACTTTTGGGTTCTGTTACTATTGCCAATGGTGGTGTTTTACCCAATATTCACCAAACCCTTTTGCCTAAGAAGGTTGGCAAAGGAAAGGGGGAGATTGGCTCTGCTTCCCAAGAGTTTTAGGTCTTAGTAATTCTTTTGTTACTTTAGGTTATTACTGCAGTTGTAATATATGTAGATATATATTAAAAGTGTTTGTGTTCTATCAATCGAATTGGTGTTATATTAGCAAATGGGTTTTAACTTATGAATCAAAGTCACCTAGTAACATATACTAGTTTAAAGGTGATTTAAAATTAATCCGCATCTTTGTCAAAAAAAAAACAAAACAAACAAAATTAATCTGTTAACATTTTCCAATGTTAAGATGATTCTACGTCAATTCGTATTTAACATTGTCATCAGTAATTATGATATGCACGGCCATGGGTAACATATATATACAGAATTTCAATTAGACGAACGCAAAATTCATAGAAAAGAAAAAAAAGTTGATAGAACTCTTTTAGACGAAGCATTCATTAAAAGTTAAACCTCTTACTCTTCTTTAATTCATCAAATACTAAACGCTTCGTTCCATTTTCTTCAACGTCTTTTAGTGACAGGGGCTATTAGTTTAAAAAATTCCGATGCATTATAAGTAATCTTAGCCGTGTATATAAGGGTGCTCTGTAGTGTACTTTAATAAATCTAGAATAGATGGTCTCTTTATTGGTCTCTTTATCCACTTTCGTGTGGCTTAGACTACGCGAAAACAGAGCTCTCAATTCCCAAAGCACAGTTTGAACTGTTTTGTTTCGTGAATGGGCAGCGCGTGGGATGCTTCATCATGCAGGCTTATCATACCTTCACCCGTTCTCATCTAGTGTTTCCCTCTTTCAGAGTCTTATGTTCATCGGAGCAGGTTAGCTTGTCAAGGCGAAAAACATTAGAGAAATTGGATGAAGAGCTGACCAAGGGGGATGACAAGGCAGCACTTTCATTGGTCAAAGCTTTGCAAGGCAAGCCTGGTGGACTGCGTTGTTTTGGTGCTGCTAGGCAGGTTGGTCAGTGATTTGGTTTTTAAACTAACGAGATTTTGGGGAATTTTTGGTTGTTGTAAGTTGTAATGCTTCAGATTCAGGGCCTGCTTTCATTCAATGCGTTATTCCTTCGTGCAGATACCCCAAAGGCTTTACACTTTGGATGAGCTCAAGCTAAATGGAATAGAAGCTGCATCTCTTCTTTCTCCAGTGGATACTACTCTTGGTGCCATAGAAAGAAATCTTCAGCTTGCTGCTGTTCTGGGAGGTGTTTCTGCCTGGAATGTCTTTAGTTTTACCCCCCAGCAACTTTTCTATATTTCTCTAGGATTGTTGTTCCTGTGGACTTTTGACTCGGTAACTTCCTCATGCTTGTTTAGAAATATGTCTTCAAGATCTTTAATCTCATGTCAAATCAATCCCTTCAACCATATTACAATTTACAGTTTTATAAAAAGGGCATAAATTGACTAATCAGATTGTTATCATTTGACATTGAACTAGATGTGTATTTTCTTCACATGGTTGAGATTTCTTTTATATCTTCTCTATTCCGTCTTCAAATCTTAGGTATCTTTCAATGGAGGAGTCAGTAGCTTGATTCTTGATACAATTGGTCATACCTTTAGCCAGAAGTACCACAACAGGGTCATTCAGGCAAGACCTTTGCTTTCCACCCACTCAAAAGTGCAAATGGAATTTTTAATTTAACCTTTCATTGGTCTCTATACAATGTATACATAAATTATAGAATCTATGATTTTAGGCCATACAAAGGGCATTTTGCTATTCCAGTTATGATTATTATGAATACTCTGCTAAAATAACGGAATCATCATAAAGTAATCATCAAAACAAACTCTATGCAGCATGAAGCTGGGCATTTTCTGATAGCCTACTTGGTTGGAATTCTACCTAGGGGATATACTTTATCTAGTTTGGAAGCATTGAAGAAGGAAGGCTCGCTCAATGTTCAAGCAGGGACTGCATTTGTGGATGTTGAGTTTCTTGAAGAAGTACGAGTTTCTCACGCTTCTGTCACTATTTCTTTTAGAGCTTGATCTAAAACACCAAAAGGGTTATTCTTGAATGCTTGCTTTAAGCTCTACTTCTATAGTAAAGACGTAGTCTTGTTCTTGAGTTTTGATCTATGTGTCATAATAATGCAGGTTAATGGAGGAAAATTATCAGCAACAGTATGTTATATCTACCCTTTACCTATAAATATTGCTGCATCCAAACATGTCAATTTTCCTGTTTGTTGCTAAACCATGCCCTGCTCGTTTGGCAATAAGAATAACTCAATGCAATTCTGGGAATGTGTTACCAGACTCTAAACCGATTCTCATGCATAGCGCTAGCTGGAGTGGCCACTGAATATCTTCTATATGGATGTGCTGAGGGAGGTCTTGATGATATAAACAAGGTCTCTGATTTGACATGAGTCATTATATGTTTTAGTTAAAAGATAAGATGCACTAACCAAAAAGTGGATTTTTTTCTTTCTTTTTGAGATGCAGTTGGATTCATTGCTCAAAGGGTTGGGATTTACACAAAAGAAAGTTGATTCCCAAGTCAGATGGTCTGTACTAAACATAATCCTACTTCTTCGTCGACATGAAAGGGCAAGATCCAAACTAGCAGAGGCCATGACAGCAGGAAAATCTGTAGGATCTTGCATTGAGACCATTGAAGATGCCATTGGAAGTGATGATCTCTAGCAGCTCTTCTACTCTCCTTTTTTTAAGGACTATGACTAAGTTCTTTTGAATAGTGTTGCAGTGTAATGATGTAAACTAAATTCATTACCTGACCAAGTATACATCTCAAAAGTTTTCTGTAGCACTAAAATGATTCTATAAAAAACCACTCATCTTAATAGTTCAATACATCCCTAAGGAAATAATTGTTCTTTTTTATTTAGAAAGATTTAAAAGACCCGACCCTGTCTTGTTAGAATGATAATTTACAAAGACTATTTGGGCACATGAAAATTCAAATACTATATTAAATTCCCACATATTCCAAGCTTATACACTTAAATTGGTATGAATAATGAAAAGTACACAAAGGAAGGGGGAAGAGAAATAAACTGAAATTTGTCGTTTTAAGTATCTGATGAGTGAGAAATGTTTGTAATAGGAGGAATATAGTCAAAGGCAAACTTTCTTGATTTGAAGTAAAAAGGGGCCAACAAAATTACAAAACACAGAGCCAGAGCCTCAGACCGGAGCAGACCAGCCAAGAGCCAACTACTCCGACTAGAACTCCCTCTATTCCCCTAAAACACAAAATTTACGTTGACCCGTTTTTGGTTTTGGGTTTCTCCAAAAACTTATTCGATTGAGAATATATGGCCGTGCAGTGGCTTTTGGTGTGTCATGGACTGGTGACATTGTTAGTGGTGATCTCCTTCCTCTGCGGCCAGTGGCCCATCTTCCAGGGCACCCCAATTCAACGCATCCATTACTTTATAACCTATGGCGCTTATGATTACTTCTTGTATGCATTCATCTCATAAACTAAACTACCATCTCTCTCTATCTGGGTTTTTCGAGCTTTTTGATATACATACACTTATATTATATATATATTTATATTTTCTGCAGGCGGTTTATAGGGTTTGTGTTTGGCACGAAGGGCACAAATGCTATACTTTCTATTGAGCAGTTCTGTTGTGATCGACCCAATCCGATTCTCCAGGTATGCAGAAACATAATTGATTTTTTTTTTTTTACTTTATTCCTTTTTGAGCTGGGGTATTTTGAACTGTTTGATAAGTAACGAAAAGGGAATATGGGCTTCAGGATAGGGGATTTCGGGTCTGTAACAAAGGAAGTCACTGAGGGAGGGGAATTAAGAATAGGGAAGAAAAATTTGAATGAATGGTTGAGTAGTCACATTCAAACTTGTGGTTCATTAAATGCTCAATGGTTGAAACACACAAATGCTGGTGTTTTTCAGTTGGCATAAGATTTTAATGTGGGGTTTCTGTATCATTGAAGGTCATATATCTTGCAATACTTTGGGGGACCTATTACTTTATTATCAAGTCTTCCTTCAGCTACATCCCTGGGTATTATCTGGGTGCAGTTCATAGGTAAGTGTATTCAGTCTCTTATTCTAGTTGTTTCCCTAGTCATTGTAAGGCATTTTGTTGGTGAATTGTCTTAGAAATTACAGCTCTCTTGCAGGTACACAAGCTTGTTGGCTGTTGGTGTAGGTGTTCTGCTATTTCTTTTGACTAGCTTTTCTGATCCAGGAACAGTAACTGCTGAAAATGTCTCTCAATATCTCTCTGCTTACCCCTATGACAATATTATTTACTCTGAGAAAGAGTGTTCGACATGCAAAATTCCAAAGTTAGTTGTTTTTCCTTGGTTATTCTTATGCATCTCTATAATTAGCTATTGTGTTTTTGGATATATGGTGATGGTTTTTCATTTTATGTTTCTTCTCTTTGATGGTTCAGACCTGCAAGGTCCAAGCACTGCAGCATATGCAATCGCTGTGTTGCTCGTTTTGATCATCATTGTGGATGGATGGTTCGGAACCTCTCAAACTTTTCTTTTTAAAAGGAACTAATCTCATTTACATTTGGTGGTCTAGAGTAGTAAGATACTAAGATTTGGCTTGACTTGAGATTTTCATCATTTCAGAATAATTGTATAGGCGAGAGAAACACCCGTCACTTCATGGCATTTCTTTTATGGTCAGTGTCCCAAACTATTGTCCTAAAATTTGTATAAACATCTCAAATGCATAGAATAGTTGAGCATTATCTATGTTCTGATATGCTTCTTTCCTATTGCTAAGTCAATTTCTAATTTTATTAAAATTGGAGGCAATCTGCTACCCTCCTACTTGCCTGCTTTACTTTTCCGTCTGTTATGCACATTTTAATTGCTATTTCAGGCACTTTCTTATTTGCATATATGGATCAGTTGCCCTTGGATTTATTCTTGCTGGCCAAGTTAAAGAATTAAAAGTTGTACATATTTTAACTGGTAAGTTGATTATTTGGGACCTATTGACGGCACTTTGGATTTGAGCTTCCGTCTAACATTAGTTTTTTGCCCATTGTAGTTTATTATGGAATAGAGAGAAATTTTAGAAGTTTAGCTCCACATGTAGTACAGGTATTGCAGCTTATTTTTATTTATTTTCCCCAAAACTTGTGCACATATGCCTTGAACTGTTTTATGTGAACCAATTTGAGGAAATAAACTTCTTCTTATGGCTAGATTTGTTATTTTTTTTACCTCTATTAAAATGTTACCATTTACAATTTAACTTGAATAAATCAGCTATTTTGTCCCTACATTTCAAAAGAAGGGATTATTTCTCTTTTTAACTAGTATTTCGCAGAAATGGCTCTTTTTAACTAGTATTTTGCTGAAATGGCTATGTATGGATTTTTAAATAATGATACCTGAATTTGTCAAGTGCTCATATAGTGTGTGAAAGTGGAACATAACTTTTTTTTCCCATAAAATATGGATTGATTTCAAACGTCAGCATATAAATTTGACTTTCTTTCTTTTTGAATAATTTGACTTGATAAATCTTGTCTCATATAAATTTGACTCATACATCTTCTTGTTGCATTGTTCAGAAGATTTTGTTTTTTACTCACTGTATTGTTTTCTGCTCTTGAACAGTGGTTGCTGGGTGCCTACAATACTCAAATTCTTCTCATGGTGTTTCTTGCCATTGTTTCATTACTGTTGGCAGGTTTCTTTGGCTACCATGCAAATCTTTGTCTCACAAATACCACAACTAATGAGGTCACTTTCTGGCCCTTGAAGCTTCATTCATTTTGTCTTAGTAAAGTCATAAATTGAGATGATTTGGTGAACACTGATTTTGTACAGAGACCATTTTCAATCCTTTGATGTGGGACAAATGAAGACATATAAATATAGAACATAATATGTATTATTCAACAGAGAACAAAAATAACAATAACAGGGTTTCATAATGCAATTAGCAGAAGCTAATAGTAGTTTTAGAACTCGTTGTCATGAAGCTTGTTTGTCATAAATTTTGCTTGAAATGTCTGATGGTATCATGCCATGGGTGACTTCTTTCATATTGTGATTTTTCTTTTTGTAACGACAGACCTTCAAATGGCAAGAGTATCTAAGCTGGCAGAAGAAACTGAATGAAGCAAAGGCAAGTACTGAAGCCCTTAAAGCGAGTATCAGTGAGATGGGTAGTGAAACCAAGCCTGCAGAAAGCAAATGGAAGTTGCTCTGTCGAAGGTCTCCGCTAGAAGATGTTGAGGTGGTTGTTAAGAATAACATGTATGACAGAGGGTTTTTCCATAATCTTTGTGAGATCATCTTTCCCCTTTCGACGAGATCATCATTCGTTTCCCAAACCAAATTGAAGAATAGCTAAGATCATCATAGCTTACTTTGCTCCAATTCTTGCAGTTAAGTAACTTCAAGATTGTTGTGCACTCAACAAACCAAAGCAGATGTTCAACCATTCTTTATTATCCTGGACTTTTAACATTTCTGGTCTTCTGTTGAAGTAAAGATGAGTTATCATTTTGTAATATTAGTGAACACTAAAATTAATGCATATTTGATCATTTGAAGCAAAATAACTTGCCTATGATTTTAATTTGTTTTACCTATATAATTTATATTATGTGAAATAAAAAAAAAATATTCTGTAAGAGAAGTTTGAGAAAATTTTACTAACAGAGTCAAAGGAATTTGTTTTTATATATTGAAAAAAATTTCCGTTGCCGGGACTTGAACCCGGGTCTCTCGGGTGAGAGCCGAGTATCCTAACCAACTAGACTACAACGGATGCTTATAATAAATGCAAATAAAATTAAAATTAAATCTATTTTTTAAGACGCTTGCTTGTGTCGTTTGCGCCTTTTCGTTTTTTCTTGTCCATTCATTACTTTTTGTTGTCGTTTCGTAGCTGTTCCCCTGTCTCTGACCTCAGCGTCGAGGCTGCTCTATTCTAACCTCGACGGCGCCACTGCCCAGCGGACCCACTCGACTCTAACCCCAGATCTCCTTCTCCTCTTTTGCTCCTTGACATTTGCATAAGGTATCGTTGAGCTCTGAGTTTAACGTTTGAATCTCTTTGAACATCCTATTATTTATTTTTTATTATTTTTTTTTTGGCGATAAAAATTGAATGAATATGTCATTGTGGAGGCTAAATTGAGAACTTTGTTTTGTGCTTAAAAAATGGCGGTGGAACGTGAATCTGTTTGTTCTCTAATATATAATAATTGTGGTCGTTTGCTATATGAGATTGATTGACTATCATAGTTGACAAAGGCTTGCAACCAAGATTTATATATTTTCTTTTTTATTAGAATTTCGAGGATGCCTTTGGTAATGCAACGTGATATATATAACATACAAAGTGATTAGAGGGGAGAGAAAGAGGAGTATTTGTGTGGGTGTGTTTTCTTTTGTCGGTAAATTTTAACCAACTGATAATGTTATTTAGATTAAATTAATAACTTATGATCAAAATTATTGGGGAGATTGGGATAATGTATGGGAGAGGTTTAATAGCTATGTTCTTCAAGTGTTTCCAAATTTAGGTACTGCAATCTGTTTTTCAGCTTATGATTTCACATATGTTGTGTGTGATGGGATCAAATGATTCAAAACAATAAATGTTGAGTTTGATTTAGCTTTCCTTTTGTTGAGTACTATAACATTGGAAGATGGCTTCCATGATCTCTTCTCATATATTTCTTTTTCTGAATTTGATCTTTAGCACCCTCAGCCGTAAGGGCTAACTCAACCACTTGAGCATCAGATCGAACAACCCTTGGTTGTTTAGCAGCTACAATTACTTCTCGAGTAATATGTCTTAAAAGCCTCAAATAAACTTGGCCTTTCTAGCAGCTTCAGTGACCACTTCATCAGAAGTAAACTTAGCCAACCAATCAAATTTGGTGGCATAGTCGCTGTCATATTTCCCTGAACCAACTGTATAAACTCTTCCATCATACTAGCACAAATAGATTCATTATAGTACATCTTGTAGAACAAGGTCTAGAATGTATCCCAAGTCATGTTACTCAGGTTATAACCTCGGGACATAATCTCCCACCATATGCGAGCATCCTCTCGTGACATGAATATAGCACATCTAACACGATCATTACTCTCAACTCGCATAAAGTCAAAGATAGATGTTATCATGCTCATCCACTATTTTGCCTTCAATGGATTAGAACCAACCTCAAACACTGGCGGGTTCTATTTCCTGATTCATTCATACAATGATTCTAACTAATTTCCCACATCTTGTGGCACAACCAAAGGTACTGGAGGAATATGGACATAAGTAGGCCGAACTTGCTACTCTCTCAACTCTCTAATTTGGTCTCCTTGTTGTCATATTGTCTCTTGCATTGCAAATACATTTGTTCCAAGTTTTATGGTGGTAGAGGATTTGCATCCATTTGCATCCTCACCACCAGCCCTGAGCTCAGAAAGCTCGCAATTAAACCTACCATATCACCTTGGGTACATAGTATATGTTAAGACTGCTTAGCTTTAATTTAGAAATTATTAGATAATTAGGATTCAATTATGGAAATTGTTTATTAATTTTGAATTATTAATTTACGATGATTTATTTGAATTCAAATGTATTTTATTGTTGGAATATGTTTTACGAGGATCTAGATTTACTAACAAGTATATTTCATTAACATCCTAATATAAATTTCTAAAACAATAAAATTAAACACATATAAAGTTTAGAAAACCTTACATTGGGTGCACCGGAATAATATGTCTCATTCCACTCAGATCTCTAACTCTTGTATCCTGTCTGTCGCAGAGTATCACCAAGATCTGAGCCCGAATGTCCTTCTCTTCAATTTGGATTCTTCACAATCTTCCAAACTATGATTGAGATACCACTTGATGTGTGTGGGCACTCACTCTATCACTCAAGGGTTCGAAAATTTGAAGAAGAAAAGAGGGAGAGAGAGGTTCGGCTATAAACAATAGGATAGGAGGCTCAATTTTTCTGAAGGCAAAATTTTCTGATTTTCAATCTATTTAAGTGTGAGCCATCCCTATCTATTTATAGGTAACCACTAGGTTTAGGTTAAGAATTATTGGGCATTAAAATAATAAAAATATTAATTGAAAAATCACTATTAAGTGGCCGGCCATGAGTTAATGGGCCCCACTTTGGTATTTCGTAATTTTGACAATTTTCATTTCTATTTTCTCAAAAACGCCAATTTTCCAATTCTAACAATTTAAATGCCAAAACTAATTATTTAATAATTAAAATAAATTATTAAATAATATTGTCATTTAATATATTTATTAATTAGACATAATAAAGTCTTCCAATTAATAAATAAAACCTAGAATCTCTTTTCTTAACAATTTAGCCCTTGCTTAGTGAAAATTCATAAACTAAACATAGTCTAATTTTAGAATTATAATTGATTAATTAAAATCAATTATTTGAGTCTTACAAGCAGTATGGTCTCAACTAGAATGGGGACCATCAGCCTATATTACTGAGCTTCCAATAAGCTGAACTAGAATTTACCAGGTAAATTCCCTAACTTATTAATTTCTTATTGCATCCACTCTTAGAACTTGGAATTGCAGTCTCAGTCATATGCAACGCTCTATATGTTCCACCATATAGATACGCTATCACATTTAACTATCGTTATAATCTCAATAATCAAAGATCCTCTATATAGATGATTTACACCAAGTAAGGATAAATTTACCGTTTCACCCCTCAATGTATTTTGATTCTTAAATCACTTAGCTACCTGTAAATGATGTTTTAGTGAACTAAAATATAATCACTGAAACAAGAGCTCTTCCATTTACATCTATTTAGCCAAGCTCGAAGGAAATCATCATTTAACTTTTAAATACCTACAGAAGCTATAGATTCCATATTTATGTTTAGCGCTCACACTCAATCATACTACCATGTTCCCAAAATGTACGTATCACCCTGACCATAAAGTAGGTTTAACTAACAAATCAAAGAACACGAATAGCAGTCTTGAGATTGAACCTAAGCATACCAGGATTAAGATCTTTTGATCTAAGATCAACTAGTGATATTGACTTGGAAAGATACAACGGTAAGTATTAACCAAGATCAATATCGGTCCAGTCCAATGTATACTCCATACATTCGAAACTAGTATACTTTGCCAATGTTCTGGAAAGAACATAACACTTATGCAAAGTGTAAGTACACTTCATCGCTGATTATCACATCAGCATAAATCCAATGCACTGATGAAACAGGAGCTTTATCTTTCGAATCATATAATCACAATCACATTCCACTGTGTTGACATCACTGTAATTGTAAATGACTATATGTTCTGGACTTAACAGATTTTGTATATATATTAAACCATAAACATGAAAACAACATGTAAACATAAATGACTTCTAATCTTTTATTGATAACAAAACAGATTAGATTGGAATGGATTTTATTTAGGGCATAAAATCCCAACAAACTCCCACTTGCATTAACATAAAACAAGCTGTGCATTTCAATCAATCTATTGTCTTGATCTTTAGATCAAGTGTAGTATATTTGACTCAACCCAAATTTCTGGAACCATGTTTATAAAACATTATGCAACATCCTTTACTATATGCATTACTCATCAAGGGATACTGAAATCCTTACTGCTTATTAAGTACATTTGAATAAACAGAAGACGTATCTCTCATTCTTTTAATGAACAAAATAGAGATAATACAGTGTAGAATTTTTTTCAGTTGAATAACTTTCTGGTAATATTGAATTTAAAAAGTTATATATCTTTACTGATGGAGCTTGAATTATTATAAATGGGTTTTTACACTCTTCTAGAATAACTCCTCCACCCCTAGAGTAACCACCATCTCAGATTCTTTATGAGTTGGTGTAGATATAAGGTCTACTAATATATACATCCTTATTATCTAACACATAAGTCACATTCATAAATCTTTCTTGACTGTCCCTTAATGTTCCTTGTTTGATTACATCTCAGATAGCTCCCACTCAACAGTATGAGTCTGGTTAAATTCATACATAAAAGTACATTTAACCTCTTACTATTATTTTGAGGGATATCTTGTTGTGACATATTATCTTAGTTTGAAACTGTAAGTTCCTTCTAGATTAAGTCATCAACATAGCAATCTAGTATTTTAAATTGAGAGTAAAATACTTGGAAGAGATTAAGTAATAAAATTGAGATACCATAAAATTTTACGAGGATTAGGAATTTTTGCCCAAGTTATTCGAATAGACTATGCAAGAATTCTACTATCTTATTCTCATAATTTTGATAAGTTATTTCTATCCATATGAATGGTTAGATTTACTTTCTCAGTTGTGTTCTAAAGTTCCTATCACAAGTGTCAATCAAATGAAGATGGGTAAAGAATTTTAAAATTCTCCCACTCAATTAAGGTAGTGTGATACATTATCAAAGAACTTTTATTAGTATCAATTTCTATTACAACATTAAAATATTAATTAGAACATAAATCAAGATCAAGAATTTATTCTGATAATTTTTGCTAATTCATTATATTACATCCATGTTTAAAATATGTGTGACAAAGAGTACTGTGGTGTATTGAGTATAGTCCAAAGTTCAAAATGAACTACATACTTCAATAGTATAGTCCACGCCTAAGTATATAGAGATTATGATCCCCCCTAAGGGATATAGAGATCATGGTCCATCTCTTAGTGTTATAGAGATCATGTGGAGTTATGAATATAATCCAGAGTTCAATAGATATAAAAGATCGTTGAACTGCATATTATTCTTAACATTTTCCACCCCTATAAGATCAAAAGATCTTTCTATTAAACAAATTCTTAATAATTGTTTTAGAATCAACAATCATTCATAAACATATAAATGAAATTCTAAGTGTTTATGTAGTATTAACTCTTTGAAGAGTTGAAGATACTATAGAATTTGTGTCAATAATAAAAACACATACACAAGCCTTAATTAAAACATATAAATATAATTGGTATTGGCATACACAAGATAAAGTAAATGAAGCTCAATTCATAAATGCAATTCATTTTTCAAAATTAGAAAACTGTTAAAAATTCTCAAAAATAAAGGAATGTTCTGCAACAATATGAAAAATAGAGAATAAAATCTCAAACTAATAATTGAAATCCAAATTGTTCTGAAACTAAAACAATTAATTCAAAAATAATAAAAAAATTTTGAGCTTCATCTTCATCTTGGACTATCTCCACCCTTCTGTCCAACCATCCGATTCAACTCGCTAAGATAGCATCCGAGTTCAAGCAACTGGAGCTGAAGTAAGAAGAAAAACAAATAAACATGGTTAGTAGTTCCAGAATTAATAATCCAAGTGGATAATAATTCACTAAAACACATCAGTTTATAGGAAAAAGAAATACCTTGTTTCTTTGCTAGAAATTTAGGGCATTGGGGTTTCCAGTGTCCCTTTTCATTGCAATAGAAGCATTTTCCTTTTGGTGTATCACCAGTGGTAGCAACCTTTTTCTTTTTAACTGTTTTCACAGCTTGAACATGCTTTTTGCTATTCTTCCTGTAAAGACCGCTTAGTTTAAATTTGGAAATTAGTAGATAATTAGGATTTAATTATGAAAATTATTTATGGATATTTAAATAATTATTTATGTTGATTTATTTGAATTCAGAATGCATTTTTATGTCATATAGTGAAATTTCATAATTTTACATTTTCGGTGCCAAGCAACATGGAACGCGGTGTATGGCTCAGTAGAATCACAATTTAGTATTTTAGTATAGCGGGGCAGTTTATTTAGACATTGAGAATGTCGGGATTGTTCGAGAATTTATAATTTTCCAAAATACCCTTTGTACCCCTTTTATGCCATTTTAGTGTGTGAGGGCAAAATGGTCATTTTGCCCATTTGTGTTTTGTCTTTTGTGGAATATGTTAAGCTGAATGTTTATAGAGTATTGGCTGAATTATGTTGGTAAATCAAGTCATTTTATAATTTATTCAAAAATTAGAAAATTTGGAAAAAATAAGGAAGTTCTCTCTCTCTCTCTCTCTCTCTCTCTCTCTCTCTCTCTCTCTCTCTCTCTCTCTCTCTCTCTCTCTCTTTGAGCAGCAAAGATTGGGTGTTTTTAGTGATCTCAAGTTGTAGGTAAGATTCTTGTAGCTTCCTCTTTGTTTTCTTGAGTTTTAAGAAAATTATGATAGTTTGCATGCTTGATAAATTTGATGTTGTTGCTGCTGTGTTTATGTGATGTTTTCTGTAGTTTCAATATGTTTAATTGAGTGTGTTAAAACAGATTTTGATGCATGTTAGTTGGATTTAACTAAATATGGAGTTTTGAACTCAAAACTTTGGTTTTCATGGTAAAATGATGAGTTTTGTTGCTGTAGTTGCTGCTATTGTTTGATTGTGTTCTCTGTGGTTAAAATATGTTGGAATAAGTTGATTTAAGCTTGAATTGTAGGCTGTTATTGGGTTTAGGCAAGCTTTGAGTCTTAGAACTCAAGCTTGGCCCTTTAATGGCAAGTTTTGATTCTGAGCTGGTAGTTGTGTTTTATTGCCTTGAAAATGTTCTTTGGGATGTTTAGAACAGGTTTGGAGAGTTTGGTTTGAATTGGAGTTGAATTGCATGAGTTGTGAAATTTTTTAGTGTTTCTTGCACTGAACCGGAATTCCGGTACAGAGAGGCCTGTAGGAACCGGAATTTCGGTTGGCTTCCAGGAAGTTTACCCAGAACCGGAATTTCGGTTGGGGAACCGATCTACCGGTTGGGGAACCGATCTACCGGTTGGGGCAAATTTGGGAACCCTAGTTCTTCCCATTTTTGTGTTGTTTAGGGTATTGCCATGCTTTTTATCGATAGGAAAACTTTTAGTTTCTAGTTTAAGTCCCCGGGAAGTAATTTAGAGTGTCACTTATCATGGTTGTGGTTAATGTGATTTAGGAGCCTGTAATTCGCCGAGCAGATTGTTCCACTCAGGTTGACCGGCACACCTGAATTCGGAATCGAGGTAAGATTAGTATAACAGTATGCATATGTATTTACATGTTTAGCGTGCATGTTAGGAAGCCTGTTAGATTACATTAGATATGTATGTTGGCTTCGTACCATCCGACAGTATCACAATGGTACGGCTAGAGTATGACTAGCGTACCGAGTATAGGCTGATATTATGGTCGATGGTACTGTACTGTTTGACCGTATCACATCGGTATGCTCAAAGTATGACTGACATACCGAGTATAGGCTGATATTGTAAAACATCGGTACGACTAGAGTATGACTAGCGTACCGAGTATAGGCTGTTACTATGCATCGTACGAATGTTCGAGACTCAGTACCGTGTGGGACACGGGGATTAGGGTTGTGGTCAGGGGTATGGGCGTCTGATCATAACCTGGGATTTATGTATGTTTTATGATTTATGTTTTTCTTACTGAGTCCGTCGACTCACAGTGCTATGTTTATGTGTAGGTAAGGGCAAGGCCAAAGCTGAGGAACCGTGAGGACGAGCAAATGAAGATTGTACATGTCGGGGCGGTTAGGCCTGGAGCGTACGATCCTCGGGACTCACAGTGCTTTTGTAGTTAGTCGCTAGGCGACAAGTATTTTATAGTAAACGTTTGTAAAGTATTTTGAAAACGGGATCCCGAAATATTTTGTATGTAATATATAAGTTTTAATTAAATAGCAAAATTTTAATTAATCACGATTTTTATTAACCTCGTTGATTAGCAATGAGCTGAACAGTACGTTTAAAATCACGTCAACACGCCTATGCTAGTTAGGGTGTTACACTTCCACTTCTTCTTGTTTTTGGGTTTGGAAGTAGAGGCAAAGTTTGCCTCAGCCTTAGTCGCCCCATGACCATTTCTAGAATTATGAGCTTTAGGCCCCTTCTTCTGCGGTCCTCCAATCAAATTTTCATGTCTGAAGGTCATTGACTAACGTGTGAAAGTCTTGTTCCTTATTATTCACGACATAATTTGAAGTGTAGGGCAGAAAGGCTGGAGTCAGAATATTCAAGATAAGACTCACTTGAGTTGTCTGATCCATTTCAGCTCCATGATTTTGAGCTTCCTGGAAATAACTTGCCATTTGGAGAAGGTGATCACGCATGTTCTGATGAAGACTCATCCGTGCATTGATAAATTTCCTTGTCGCTTCAAAGCGAGACTCGATTGATGCCATTCCGAATAGTTCAGTTAACTGTGTCATGATTTCTGCAGCCGTGATAGTGTTTGCAAACTTTGTTTTCAAGGTGTCAACCATGCTGGAAAGCATGAAGTATCGAGCTTTGTTGTTAGCATTCTGCCAACGCTCGTACTTCTCTTTTACAGCTTTGGTTGCATTGTCACCCGATTTGTTCGGGGAGATTTCGATCAACACAAACAGGGCACTTTCACCAATGAGAGCAATGTTAATGTTCTCTTTCCATTTAGGGAAGTTAGATCCACTCAGCTTATTATCAGTCAACTGTGACAACATGGGATTGGTCATTGTCATATTGGATACTACAAATATTGGAAATTATTTTACCAGGATCTTAGATCTACTCACAAGTATGTTTATTAACACCCTAAATATGAACTTTCTAAAGCGATGAAATAAACACATATAAAGTTTAAGAAACCTTACATTGGGTGCAGCGGAATTAAATGACTCCTTCCGTTCAGATATCTAGCCCTTGATTCCTTTCTGTAGCAGAGCATTATCAATATCTGAACTTGGATCTCTTTCTCTGAATCTTTGATGCTGAAACTCCTTTGCTGATGATCTTTCTTCACGATCTTCCTCACTATGATTGAGGTATCACTTGATGTGTGTGGGCACTACTCTAATCACTAAGGATTTCGAAATATTGAAGAAGAAGAGAGGGAGTGGTCAGCCAGATAGGGAGAGAGAAGGCTCAGTTTTTCTGATTCAGAAAGTCTCAAAAGAAAAGTCTTATTTTTCTGAAGCCTTCACTATCTATTTATAGCATTCCACTAGGGTTAGATTTGAATTATATGGCATTAAAATAATGAAAAAATCAACTTAAAATACTACAATAGGTGGCCGGCCATACACTTAGTGGATTGGGCCTTGCTTTTTGCAATTTTGCAATTTTAACACCTTTTGTATCTGATTTTCTCAAAAATGCCAATTTCCTAATTCAACCATTTAAATGCCAATTCTAACTATTTAATAACTATAAATAATTATTAAATAATATTGTCATTTATCATATTTATTAATTGAACCATACAAAGTATCATAATTAACAAATATGCCCCTATAAACTCTTTCTTTACAATTTCGCCCTTACTTAGTGAAAAATTCACAAATAGACATAGTCTAGTTTGAGAATTATAATTGATTAATCAAAACCAATTACATGAGTCTTACAAGCAATATTATCTCAACTAGTGGGGGGACCATGGGTCTATATAATCGAGCTTCCAATAAGTAGATCAAGAATTTAGCACTAAAATTCACTAACTTATTATTTCTTCGTTGAATCCACGCATAGAACTTAGAATTGCACTCTCAGTATATAGAATGCTCTATATGTTCCACCATATAGACACATCATTAGTTATCCATTGTTATAATCCTAATGTGATCAATTATCCTCTATATGAATGATCTACACAGTAAAGGGATTAGATTACCGTAACACCCCACTATGTATTTTATCCTTAAAACACTTGACCCCGTATAAATGATATTTCAGCTTATGTGAAATGAGATCTCCACCATTTATTTTCGTTTGGTCAAGCTCGAAGGAGATCATCCTTTGCTTACTATTCGCCAGATAGAAGCTATAGATTCCATGTTTATGCTAGCGCTCCCACTCAATTGCACTACCGTGTTCCCAAAATGTACGTATCACCCTGACCTAAAAGTAGGCTTAACTAACAAATCAAAGAACACGAATAGCCTTTCAAGATTGAGCCTAATCATAACAGGATTAAGATCATTTGATCTAGGATCAACTAGGCGATATTGACTTGAATAGATTTTACGGTAAGTTTAATTAAATCTAAGTCAAAGTTCAATATCGGTCCCTTCCGATGCATACTCCATGCATCCAACCTGAGCTTTACTTTAACCAATGTTATGGAAAGAACATAGAATTTCTCCAAATACAAGTAAACTCTTGTTGTAGATTATCATATCGGTAAAACCCCGTGTCGATAAATCTAGGAAACTTTATTCACATAGTCATGTTTACTTTCCAATGTGTTGACGGCACAATAAACGGGATCAAGTATGTGAAAAGGGTTTCGGCATGAATTGATACATTATGTACATATAATCATGAAATAAATCATGTGAACCATGCAACATTAAATGTTATTTCTGATCTATATTAATAAGTAAATCTGATTATATTGAAATGAGTTTTATTTAGGGCATAAAACCCAACAAACTCCCACTTGCACTAATATAAAACAAAAAAGTGCGTTTCAAATAATCTCAACACCTTGATATACAAATCAAGTGTAGTAGTAGTAAACTCCTCGTAATAGGATCTGAAAGGTTGAATTAACCACAACCTTTTCTCCACTATTACTCTTCCTTTAATCACAAAATCATTGATAATGTGAAATTCCTCTCTATATGTCTACTCTCTTGGGATACTGGATTCTATATCTTTGGCAACTACATTTGGTTAATCAGGAAATTAACACTAGTAGTTTAAGGCAATTTGGAATGATGCCAAAAATGTATAGAACTTTCCTTAGACTGAATAAGTACCTTTCCTGCAACCTTAACATTCAGTCCCTCTCTGGTAGACCTAGAGACTTCAGATAGGTTTTTACACTTCTCAAAAATCACTATTCCACCCCCAGAGTAACCACCATCTTATCAGAAATATTTACTAGCAAATAGGCAAATTTCGAAATCTGATGTGGTGTAGTCTAAGAGTTTTAAACACACTCTTATAGACTAACATATAGTTCCTCTTCTTAATCTTAGGATTTACTTGATTGTCTTCCAATGTTCTTCTCCTGGATTAATCTGATACCTACTCATTACTCCTACTCAACAGCAGGTGTCTGGTCTAAGGCATACAAAAACATATCTAAGACCTCTCACTGTTGATATAAGAAATTCTTTCATGGCTTTATCTTTTCTGGAATAGTTAAGACTTTTCCTTAGATAAATAAAATCTATACCTAAGAAGTTGTGAAGCTTCTATAGATTGCCATTAGAAAGAAAATGCTTCAGCATCTTACTAAAGTAAGTTGCTTGCATTAGAGTAAGTAATTACCAGGGATACCACAAGCCATAGGTTTAGATAAACTCAAACCTATAATACGAGGAACAGGAAGTTTGTTAAGTCCATTGAATGGACTTATAAAAGAAATTTCCTTTTATGTCCTTGTAATAGAAAACTTTAGGTTACTCCATGTGAATGGATTAAACCATAGTTCTATTGGCTTTCTTCTTAGTTTCTTATCTTGACAATCCATTACTTGTTTAAACTCACAATGGATTTTAATCACTAGTGTCTCCCAAGTCATAAGAAGGTGAGTTCCTAGAAACTCTCCCACTACGACAAGGCACCGTGAATTATGTCTAAGAAAACTAAATGGTATTGATCTCTTCGGTTGTGACAAGACAACAGAGGCAGTGGGATCATCATATGTTATATAAGATGATAGAACACTTTTGGAATCAAGAAAAATGTCTCCTTTATTTTCTACTTTTTTTCAGACTTAGTCATTATATTAGAAAAGTAGTATTTGTTTGAACAAACACTTTCTTATCTATTGACAATCGGATGGTCCACCCCTAATCACTTAGAATAGCTAAGAAACCATGGTTAACAGTTCTAGCTTTTCTTAAGATTTTGATTAGGTCATCCATGAATCTAGTAATGATTTACATTAAGTATACAACCATTACATCATTCTGAAATTGTATTACCATAAAAGGATTTAGGCAACGACTAGTAACTAATCATCAACATGTAACTCGAAATTTCTTGGGAGGTAAGTTTGGATATAATTCAAAAATCAATTTAATGATCTTAGAACTGCATATCTACTAACTATTTCTCCACCCCTATCAGTTCGCAAGATCTTTAACCACTTACCTTAATGGTTTTAACCATTGCTAGAAATTAATGAAATTTTTCAAACATTTCAAATTTCTTGCTAAAAGGTATAATCTAGAGTTATCGTTTGAAGAATACAACGAAAAACTCATATCCACCCCTGAATGTACATCCATCTGCGAATGAGATGAACTACTTTCAGTGGATATAGGCATATTAACTATTTGCAGAGATTGATCTTGTCAAATCCACTATGAACAAGATACAAATGCCATAGATTAAAAAAAAAAGTGGTAGTGTCTTTTGATGACTTAGGTATAGTTACATCAAAGAGTTCTTAGAATACTTCAAGTGGATCCTGGTCACAGAATACCTAACTCATATTCCATACAGTTTTAATCCATTAATAGAAGATGGATATTAAACACTTGAGAAAGTGTAACTGTATTGTATTCTGGAATTAGAAATATAAGAAAATTTCTATTTGGAATCTAAAATTAAAGTCAAAGACTTAAATTTATACCAAATATTATGAGTAATTCTATCTTGGACCAGCACTACTAATACAAACTCTAAGTCAGATTTGCCCATACAAGTAGGAGATTTCTAAGATTGAGGATTTATATCAATTGGGAATAGAATTTCGGGATTATAATCATAAGCGTCATTTAATTTCTTAAGAGAAAATATAATGACATGAAATGATTTATAGACCATTCATCCAATGATATATTATGGAGCTAATTCGAAATGAATTAGCTAAGAGGAATTAGGATAATTTCGTTTATAAATAAGAATCCAACGATGCTTCGATTAGCGAAAGACAAAGTAATCTTATTTATGTAATCTTCTTGTTTCATATTGTAAAAATACTAGTCTAAGGTGTCATCAATTGATGAACAGCTAGATGTTGCATATACAATATTTATCTTTCGAGATCTTACACTATTATGTATGTCTAATGATGAAAATCCATTAGGGATTTATCTCATTAGAAAAACAAACATGTTAGACCAACAATGAAGATTCGAAATTAAACTACAACTTAATAACAGAAAATAACATGGTTCAATATAAATTCATACACAATTCAGAAATTATAAACATATAGCAAGTAGGAATGACTAGTGAAAATACTAAAACATACAATCCTAAATAATTTCCAAGGTTTTCAACAAACTGATACAGTGTCCCGGTAGGCGAGAGTCAAAGCATCAATTATTGAATAGAGTTGTCAGCTCATCTAAAATAGAAACCATTCTAGCAACCTTATTCGATCAAAATAAGAATCCAATGTTGTCCCGGTAGGCGAGAGTCAAGGTTATTCTCATTTTATGAGCCTCCACCATTGTTTCATGTTTCATAAATTTATCTCTAAGTAGTCACCGTAGGGGAGAGTCTAATAGAGACGAAAACTTACAAAACACTTATCAAATGAAATCTTACGGTGTTAAATGCGTTCAACGAATAACCATCCATAGGGGGACGAAGTCTAGCGTCTCGAGGTTATATTGAAAACATTTAACTTTTGTAAGACCAACAATGGAGATCGAATATCTTAATAATAATCAAGCTCATTATTTAAAGTGAGTTGTATTTTCTTTGATTCTCTTTATTTAATCTATTTATTTTAAATATATATTTATTTAAAATTTCTAATTTAGAATGAAAAATTCTAAATACAAATTTTAATTTAATATTTATAAATTTTACTTAGATGGATATGAAAATAACATGTATTTCTTCCATCTTAGTAATAATTTCCAATAAATATTTAGAAAAATATTCAATTTAAGTTGTTACAAAATTAATATAAATTAATTTACAACTCAAATTTAATTTTCTATAAATAAATATTGCATTTCAAAAAATTAAAGTATTTAAGAATACAATTTTCGAAAATGCATGTTAAAATAAAAAATTAATCCTGGAAAAATTATTCTAATTTAATGTTGGCCCAAAATTAATTAATAAAATTAATTTACAACAAAAAATATAATTTTCCTATTTAATTAAATATATAAGAAAAATTTCAAATATTTAAGTATGATGATAAAAATCAACTTAAATATTAATTTTCTATTTAATTAAATACACTAGAAAAATACTTCAAGCAAAAAATATCACCTATCTAGATTTTCCTTTGACTAATTAATTCAATTTCTAATAATATACTTTAATTCAATTTATTTTAAATTAATCAATAAATGAAAAAATCATTGATTTAAGTTGATCCAAGAATTAATTAAAATAAATAATTAATTTACAACTTAATCTATTTTTCAAGATAAAATTCGAAATTCTAGCATTTAAGAAATGCAATTTCGAAAATTGATTAATAAAATAAAAAAAAAATATATTTTGAAAATTATTTAAATTTAGTTGACAAAGTAAATTTCAACTAAAAATAATTTTCTATTTAATTAAATGTCATGAAAAATAAATATTTAAGTATGATAATGAAAATCAACTTAGATATTTAATTTTCAAATTAATTAAATGTATTAAATTCAAGAAATAAATAATTAAGTGTAGAGAAGGCTTAATTATTAATTTCTAGTTTAATACTAGGAAAAAAAATACTTAAAATAAATTGTACCAAAATTAATTATTTAAATAATTAACTTCACAATTTATAATATTTTCCTATTTAATATTAGAAATAATAAGTAGTCTAGAAATAACTATCTAGAAAATATCTTATTTGACTAAGTATCTTTTCTACAAAATTTGAAAAAAAATATCTAATTTAAGTTGTATTAGAAAAAATCTAGAACTTAAATATTTTTCAAATTTAAATTTAATTAAATATCAAAAATTAAGTTGTAACCACTTAATTTGAAAATATTCTATTTTAAGTTAATATTCGAAAAGATATTAACTTAAAAAATATCTAAAGAATCTTAATAACCAATGCCTAAAATTCCTCAACTTAATTTTGAAATTTGAAATTCAAAAGATATTCAGATTTAAGTTGGTTAGTTGTAGATAACTAAATATCAACTTAAATAAGAATATTTAATGAAAAATTTAAATTAAGTTCCAGAAAGAATCTAGATGGTTATAATTCTATATTTAATTAAATACAAGAAAATACATATAGTTTAGCTTAGAATATAAAATTCTTTAAACTATGATTTTCTAAATTAATTTCAAAATAAATGAAATTAATTATGTTGCTAATCAATTTTAATTAGGTTAAACTAGTGTAATTAACCTAGTACAGTCATTCAAATCAGGCAAATGGGCCTTCACAATTGGGGTGGTTCATGTGAGGGGGTGCTGGGTTCAGTATGTCGTACCCACTTCTATGGCTCCCAACTCTCACACAAGGCCCAAAAGAGAGGAATTTAACCTTAATAAGAACAACTGTTATTAATTGAATAGGCCCAAAAACTAAATGGGCCTAAATAAATTCTATCAAGAACTATGATAATTTATTTTGGCAACAGCAACCTATATGTATCTATAATAAAATTAAACACATAGGCTCACATAGGCACACTTTGGATGGGTCCTATCATGTTGCTAGGTCATACACAGATGAAAGAAGATTGTAAATATACCTGTTACAAATTATTATCTTGACCAAGGGAGCCATCAGATCATTAGATCTGGCAAAAAGTAACCATGGCTATTTGCAATTAAGTAATAATAGGTTTTGAAAACTTACAAACAAGCTAAAACACATACTCCTGCAACAAGGTTAGCTGGATAGTTGGATGTAGGATTTATTTAATTTTAAATTAAATAATTAATTTCGAAAATAATTAATTAAATAAAAAAAATTCAAAAATTTAAAAAAAAAATTGAAAAATTCGAAATTTTTTTTAAAAAAATTTAAATTTAAAATTAAACCTACAATTTTTGAAAAATTAGGTTTCAACCAACCTAAATATCATTTCGAAAATTTGCTAACTACTTTTAAATTTTAAATGTTATTTTATAAATAAAAATTAAATAAAAAATTAGAAAAGATAAATAAATATCTTTTTCAAATTTTAAATGTAATTTAAATAAATAAAATAACAAAATTTAAAAAATTAGCAAAATATCTTATATCATTTAAAAATTACATGATTATAAATATCTTATTTTAAATTTAAAATAAGATAAGATATAATCAAATTTTAAAATAAGATAGATATTTTAAGCAAGAAGATAGATACTAATTCTATTCAAATTCAAATTACACTAATATCTTGAATTAAATTTAAAAAATATTAAATTAATTCAAAATGATAATTAGAATTGAATTAGGAATAGTAATAGTATAAATACAAAACTATCTAAAAAATTGGAAGTTAATTCCATGAAAAAGCATGAAAAATCGAAGAAAAACGAAAAAATTGTGAACTGTACGGACAGATTTGCGATCGCAGGAAAATATCGACAAATTTCCGATTTTTTCAAATCTTCAAAAAATCATAACTAATTCAAATAAAATCCAAATTAAGTTCTGTAAAAGGCTAACTTGCTTAATGTTTTCCATACTATCCAATAAAAATAATTCCAGAGATAAAATCGCAATTATTTTTCACGAAAATTTTACAAACATCAATCAATCATCAAATAACACTCAATACAACATGATACCATCCAAAGAACATACAAACAATCGTTTTAAAGTCCAAATTTCTTGCAAGTAAATCAATTACCATGGCTCTGATACCAGTTATTGGAAATTATTTTACCAGGATCTTAGATCTACTCACAAGTATGTTTATTAACACCCTAAATATGAACTTTCTAAAGCGATGAAATAAACACATATAAAGTTTAAGAAACCTTACATTGGGTGCAGCGGAATGAAATGACTCCTTCCGTTCAGATATCTAGCCCTTGATTCCTTTCTGTAGCAGAGCATTATCAATATCTGAACCTGGATCTCTTTCTCTGAATCTTTGATGCTGAAACTCCTTTGCTGATGATCTTTCTTCACGATCTTCCTCACTATGATTGAGGTATCACTTGATGTGTGTGGGCACTACTCTAATCACTAAGGATTTCGAAATATTGAAGAAGAAGAGAGGGAGTGGTCAGCCAGATAGGGAGAGAGAAGGCTCAGTTTTTCTGATTCAGAAAGTCTCAAAAGAAAAGTCTTATTTTTCTGAAGCCTTCACTATCTATTTATAGCATTCCACTAGGGTTAGATTTGAATTATATGGCATTAAAATAATGAAAAAATCAACTTAAAATACTACAATAGGTGGCCGGCCATACACTTAGTGGATTGGGCCTTGCTTTTTGCAATTTTGCAATTTTAACACCTTTTGTATCTGATTTTCTCAAAAATGCCAATTTCCTAATTCAACCATTTAAATGCCAATTCTAACTATTTAATAACTATAAATAATTATTAAATAATATTGTCATTTATCATATTTATTAATTGAACCATACAAAGTATCATAATTAACAAATATGCCCCTATAAACTCTTTCTTTACAATTTCGCCCTTACTTAGTGAAAAATTCACAAATAGACATAGTCTAGTTTAAGAATTATAATTGATTAATCAAAACCAATTACATGAGTCTTACAAGCAATATTATCTCAACTAGTGGGGGGACCATGGGTCTATATAACCGAGCTTCCAATAAGTAGATCAAGAATTTAGCACTAAAATTCACTAACTTATTAATTCTTCGTTGAATCCACGCATAGAACTTAGAATTGCACTCTCAGTATATAGAATGCTCTATATGTTCCACCATATAGACACATCATTAGTTATCCATTGTTATAATCCTAATGTGATCAATTATCCTCTATATGAATGATCTACACAGTAAAGGGATTAGATTACCGTAACACCCCACTATGTATTTTATCCTTAAAACACTTGACCCCGTATAAATGATATTTCAGCTTATGTGAAATGAGATCTCCACCATTTATTTTCGTTTAGTCAAGCTCGAAGGAGATCATCCTTTGCTTACTATTCGCCAGATAGAAGCTATAGATTCCATGTTTATGCTAGCGCTCCCACTCAATTGCACTACCGTGTTCCCAAAATGTACGTATCACCCTGACCTAAAAGTAGGCTTAACTAACAAATCAAAGAACACGAATAGCCTTTCAAGATTGAGCCTAATCATAACAGGATTAAGATCATTTGATCTAGGATCAACTAGGCGATATTGACTTGAATAGATTTTACGGTAAGTTTAATTAAATCTAAGTCAAAGTTCAATATCGGTCCCTTCCGATGCATACTCCATGCATCCAACCTGAGCTTTACTTTAACCAATGTTCTGGAAAGAACATAGTATTTCTCCAAATACAAGTAAACTCTTGTTGTAGATTATCATATCAGTAAAACCCTGTGTCTGATAATCTAGGAAACTTTATTCACATAGTCATGTTTACTTTCCAATGTGTTGACGGCACAATAAACAGGATCAAGTATGTGAAAAGGGTTTCAGATGAATTTATACATTATGTACATATAATCATGAAATAAATCATGTGAACCATGCAACATTAAATGTTATTTCTGATCTATATTAATAAGTAAATCTGATTATATTGAAATGAGTTTTATTTAGGGCATAAAACCCAACAACAAATAACAATAAACAGAAATCAAGTAAGG
Organism: Cannabis sativa; assembly: GCF_029168945.1. Lineage (NCBI taxonomy): Eukaryota > Viridiplantae > Streptophyta > Magnoliopsida > Rosales > Cannabaceae > Cannabis > Cannabis sativa. The sequence goes on from NC_083602.1 coordinate 75,789,182, forward strand.
TTCAAGACAAAATCTCATTCAGAAATTATTAGCACATAGCAAGTAGGAATGACAAGCGAAAATACTAAAACATACAATCCTAAATAATTTCCAAGGTTTTCAACAAACTGATATCAGTGTCCCGTTTAGGCGAGAGTCAAAGCTACCATCCATTCAATAGAGTTGTCAGCTCATCTAAAATGATAAACATTCTAGCAACCTTTTATTCGATCAAGATAAGAATCCAGCGTTGTCCCGTTTAGGTGAGAGTCAATGCTATTCTACCTTATGAGCTTCCACCATTGTTTCATACTATTGTAAGCCCTATAAAAGTCGCCACCATTAGGGTGATCCATACTAAAATAAACACTTACAAAAAAAAAATACTTATCTTTTGAGATTCTATGGCGTTAAATTGCTAATGAACGTTCCTCCATTAGGGAGGATTACTCACTAAAACAATAACTATGTCAAACCAACAATGGAGATCGAATATCCTAATAATAATAAAGCTCATTATTTAAAATGTATTTTCTATTAATATTTATTTCAATCTATTTATTTTAAATATATATTTATTTAGTTAAAATTTCTAATTTAGAATAAAATTCTAAATAAAATTTTAATTTAATATTTATAAAATTATACTTAGATGGATTATGAAAATAAAATGAATTATTTCCATCTTAGTAATAATTTTTCAATAAATATTTAGAAAATTATTCAAGTTGAGTTATATCAAAATTAATTGAAATTAATTTACAACTCAAATTTAATTTTCTATAAATATATATTGCATTTCAAAAAATTAAAGTATATAAAAATACAATTTTTGAAATGCTCTAAAATAAAATAAAAATAAATCCTGAAAAATTATTCTAATTTTATGTTGATCCAAAATTAATTAATAAAAATTAATTTTCAAGAAAAATATAATTTTCTTATTTAATTAAATATAAAGAAAAATTCAAATATTTAAGTATCATGATGAAAATCAACTTAAATATTAATTTTCTATTTAATTAAATACTACTAGAAAAATACTTCAAGCAAAAACAAATAATATCTATCTAGACTTTCATTGACTAATGTTGACCGAGGTTTTCGGCAACTATTAAAATATGATTATAATAAAGAGCTGTAAGAAAGTGAGATGACGATTTTTTACGTGGTTGGGGCGTTAATGAGCCTTAGTCCACGAGCCTCTGTTATTAATGGATGTATTTAATACAGATTCTACACTTGAGAGAATGTTTTTCTCTTAAATACAGAGAATGTTCTTGGTGAGTATTTTCTCTTCTTGCTCTTTTGCAAACCAAGATTCTCGACCCCATTAAATGAGCTTTGAGGGGGTATTTATAGTGTTTTGGTGGGGTAATCCCTAGAATTGTTCTTACACATGTGTCTGTAAGTATCCATAAAGTTGGGCATTTCCGATGAATATACCATGGGTGATGCATGGTCAAATCCCTAGGTGCTGTAGGGCTTTTATGAAGAATGTCCTTTTTGCCTTGTGATTGACGTGACTCTTCGCAGAGTAGCCGTCGCTAGACTTAAATGATCATTACTGTAGCGCTGCTGTTTGGGGGTTGTGCCGTCAGACTTTATTGCGTGTTACAGTCCCAACACGCTTCCTCCCATGCAGCATTAAATGCGACTTGATTGCTCGGGAGAGACCTGACATATCCCGGAGAGCCTTCACGCTATACTAGCTTCCTGGAGTACCTTGTACTCCGGGTGCCTCCTCCGGGACCCATGCTAACAGCGCTTCCTTGTGGCGCACAAAGACTTATTAAATGTTTACAAGTTATCTGACCCACGTGTCCCCTCTCGACTGGTCCACGTATTTTGGGCGAATTCTGGAGCAACATTTACCCCCCAAGCCTTGTTTACTTAGTAAAAATAAACCAAGGCTTGTTCAAGTGTCTCCGGTTGACTCCTCGTTTCCCTAGCTCAAGCCTCGAGCGCGTGGGGGCAAATTAAATGATGTCATTTAATGCAGCGATTTGCTTTTTGCAGGAATGTCTCCAGCCGCCTCCTCGGTCTTCTGATACGATCTTGGGGCGCGTGGAGGTGCGTCTGATAATGGCATTAAATGCAGCGATTTGCTTTTGCAGACGGATACTCAAACGTTTCCACCGCCTTAATGGTAGATTGATCTGATCCGTTGATTTTTGGGAATTCGAATCGTGCGTTTCCCCCACCGTGCGATTGGTAGGTGATGACGCCTGTTCCTCATGCGTTTTTGCCTATAAAAGCCACCACCTTTCCTTCATTTCGGTTACTTTCCATTCCTTGCCATTTCTGCTCGAATTTCCCAGAGAGAAAATTCCTCAAAGTAGCACGAACTGCCTTAACACTTCGGCACTTCATTCAGTTTTCCAGTGTTTGACTTCGCCAGCTCTCCTCAACTTTCACTCAACCACATTCAGTACCCCCAGTTCAACGATCTACTGTAAGTTTCTTGCATCCTTAGATAATAACATGCTTATATTTACTTCGTTCGTTTCCTGGGTTCGTACTTAGAGGCTTCTGGGTGTATGAGTGTTTAAGTTCTTCGAGTTCTGCTTTATGTTTACTGCGTTAGTTGTAGAATCGCCATTATCATGCCCCTGTTGTAGTTATACAGTTCTGTTTGAAGAGGGCCATGTGTTCTTCGTTTAACAGTTGCTTAGGGCATAAGATGGCTTTTCTCTTTTTTTTTTCTTTTTGCAAAACCACTTTCTGCGATTTCACTGCACCCGACACTTGTTCAGGGAGTCTCTCCAGAGTTTCCCATGTGACACGTGTCCGGAGGGGGCCTCTTTCCAGCGATTAGGGGACCCCCACTCCCTTTTTCTTGATTTAGGGTTTGGTATGGGACCTAACTGCTGGACTTTTCTTTTTCCCTTTTTGTTTTTCTCAGAACACAAAATGTCTGCTTATGGCTCAAAATCTTCGAAGAAGAAAGGGAAAGGTATGGCCACGATGGAGGAGGTTTCTCTGGGACCCGTTGCCCAGGAGGGGTATAAATCCCGTGCAACCGGTTGGGAAGCGGCCGAGCTTCGATCAACCCTGACTTGTCCTCACCAGCTGGAGAACATTATTAATGTGGCTGGGATCAAACCCTCTACCTCAGGGACCTTTCATCGGCCTCCTCGTGACTCGGAGACGCCTAATCATAACTATGACGGCTTCGGGGCTTGGAGTCAGACCCATTTGATGACCGGTGCCATGCTCCCGCTCCAAGATTACTTTGTTAATTTTCTTGTATTTGTCGGCCTTGCGCCATACCAACTTATTCCTCAAGCTTACCGCCTGCTCTCAGGCTTATTTATTTTTTACACCGCCCGTGGCTGGGGGTCTCCCAGCCCGGCGGAGATTTTATATTTTTATGAACTTGTATCCGTCCCCAAGAAAGGGGACAAACTTAAGGATGGTTTTTATGGGTTCTGGATCCACCCTGCTAACGAGGGGGTGGTTCCGTATAATAGGCAGACTCATGTTAAGGAGTACCGCCACCGCTTTTTCTTTTCTTCCGGGTTCAGGGCCGTGGACCACCCGGAGCTTCTCACGGAGTGGGTGCAGATCCCACCTTACCAGCGGACGCTTCCCACTCAGGTTTTCCTTCGAAGGGCCCAAGCCTTCGCCTCCTACGACCACGCCGATCTTGATGTCGGGGGCCTAGTTACCACGGAGAATTGCAGAAAGGCTAAACTTATTCTTTCTCATCAATCCGTGGATGACTCCAACCTCTCACGGGTCATTTGCCCCAATGTGAGGGCACCGGTTGCGGAGAAGGCCTTCCGGGATGAGCTCATTGCTACGGCAGAGAAGAAGTACCAAGATTATCTCTACCGGAAGGCCCAGGAGAAAGCGTACTCTAAGGCCCAGGCTGCCTCTGGTAGAGGGCTTCGTGTGGGGAGTCCGGTGGTGCGAAGGAGCCAAGCCATTGGCGGGAAGTCCGAAGCTAAATTTTTTGACAAGATACTTCAAGAAGAGATTGGGGATCGTCCCGCCGGGAGGCCCCTTCGTCTTGAAGATTCTTCCGAGAAGCAGACTTCCCGGCCACAGCCTTCAGCCCCCGAACCAAACTCGGGTGCTCCCGGTGCTAGCACTTCCGGTGCCGGCGGTAAGTCTCCCTTGATAATTCGCTATGTTCCTTCCGTTGATGAATACACCAGTCATAGGCCCGTAGGGTTCGACGAGCGTCTTTGTAGATTCAAGATGCCGTTGACCCGGTGGGGGGATCGTTTGAAGGAATTTTATTTTACGAACTTAGGAGATTACCTAGGTCGGTCTCGGATGGGCTCCGGCCCTCCGGAACCTGTTCCCTTAGGTCCATCAGCTTACATAGCGTCCAGCTGGTTTCGGCCCTCGGACAGTTATCTTGGAGATGACGCTGCCAGCATTAAAGTACAGGACTTTGCTAGGGCCGAATTAGGAAGTTTGGGTAGGAGTAGCTTATTTGCTGTATCTTTTATAAGCGGTTCCTCACGAACTTCTAACACTTGCTTATTTTTTGGAACAGGTACCTCCATGGATGCCATCTTGGAACAGCTTGCCGGGGTTCATACTCCCGTGGCTCCTCCGGCTTTCACCCCCTCTCCCCCGGCCCCTTCCTTGAAGGTTTCTTCCGGCGCTCCCCCCGAAACCATTGACTTAGTGGATGACGAGGAGGGGCTTCCGGGAGAAGGACAAGGGAAGAGGTGGGACTTCTCGGAGGAAGCCGTTGAGGGCGCAGGAGAGCCTCAGGCCCTTCCGGAGGTAGCAGAGGAGGACGAGGAGGAGCCTGAAGCGGCTCTGATTCGCAAGCGTAAGGGCAAGATGATTGCCCAGGACGAGCCGAAGAGGCCTCGGAGGGCCGACACTCCTGCCCATGGCCTAGACGGCGGGGTCTCCCCGATGGAGGAAAATCCTGCTCCTCCCCACATCGAGCTTACCCCGATTCCGGGGGATGAGGTGAGGCAGGAGCTTCGCATAGCCAAACACAACTACGCTATGGATGAGTACTCCCGGGGGTATGCCGAAGTGGAGGCCCTTAGGAGGATTCTGCGAGCTGAGGTTGAGGCGAGCATCAACCACCCGGAATACCATGATCCGTGGAACCTTAATCTGGACCCCTTAACGGACTGGTTCCGTCCCCTCCTAGGGCCTACCTTGGCTCCCTTTGCCGCGGAGATGACCGGCGAGTTCGCTTCTCAGCTTACACGTTGCGCGCCTAAGCGGTTTGCCACTTGTGCTTCCCTGAACTCCATCTTCCAGGTCCAAGACCTCAGCCATTCTCTCACGGTGGTAAGTACTTTGCAATTTTTGCGTTTCCTCTTTGTTGTTTGTATTTTGTTTTCCTCCTTTGAGAAATTTTTTCTTATACTTTGTTATGGCTCAGCTTGCTGCTGAGGCTGGCCGCCTCTCCAGGAACATCATAAACCATGGCTTCGCTCTGTCCGACTTTGGGGACATGAATGACGTCAGGAAGGTCCTCCAAGACCTCACAGCGGAGAGGCAGATCTACCAGGAGGCTGCTGAGCGCCAGGAGGCAGCGGCCAAGGCCAAGGAAGAGGAGGCCAAACGGAGGGAGGCTCAGGCGGAGGCCATGATCCGGGATGAGGCTCAGCGGAGAGGCAGGATGGAGGCCCATCACCAGGAGGAACTAAGGGTTCAAACCGAGGCTGCTGAGAAGGCCAGGCGAGACCTTCGGGGGGCCAGGGAGGCTTTGGATGAAATGGTCGCCAAGGTGAGATCTTTAGAAGAGACTCACCAATCGGACATTGAATCCAAGGCCGCTCTAGCTGCGGAGTTGAAGGAGCTTAGGGACTTCAAAGAACAATCTACCAGGAAGGCCAAGAGGGCCGAGCTCCTTTCTCCTGTTTCCTGCGCCCGGTGCCCGAAGCGCTTTGATGATGGTGTCTATATGGCTTGGGCCACCAATGATCAAAGTATCAAGCTTACTTTTTATCCCAAACCCGAGGAGATGATTGCCAGATTTCGGGAAAAGAAGAAGAAGCTTGATGCTGTGCTTGAGGCACGGATTGGACCTCGTCTTCCTCCGCGGGCTGACTGAGCTGCCGTATTATTGACCCAGATTCTACCCGTTTCTTTTATAACTCTTTTTTTTGTTTGTACATATTTGCTGCTGCCTTAGAACAATTTACATATAGGCGGCAGCTTTCATTTGAAGGGGAGACAATTATATCTTAAGGCGTGTCCCTGGGCCATTTATATGTATATGACCTGCCCTTTGGGCCAGGATATTTTTTATGCGATCTTTATTCGTCACACTTATATATTTTAACCTGTCCTTTGGCTCAGGGTTTTTACACTTATGCTTTTTATTTTTGTGCATACTTTTTGACCTGCCCTTTGGGTCAGGATATTTTACTTTTGACCTGCCCTTTGGGTCAGGATATTTTACTTAGTTTGTTTTTGTTTGTCCGTGCGGTATACCCTAGTACCCCCCTGAGTGGCATAGAAACTTTGTTTTTAAGGCACTCATTTTTATTTAATATAGAGGAGGTATACATTTGGACGGTACAAACCCTTTGAACAAAATCTAAGTTTAATTCGCTACTGGTAATATTTTCTGAGGTGATCGGCATTCCAGGCTCTTGGGACGGTGGTTCCGTCCATTCTTTTTAGTTTGTAAGTGCCAGAACCGATTTCGTCCTCGATTTCATATGGTCCTTCCCAATTTGGTCCAAGTACCCCCACTCCGGGTTCTTGGGTGGCTGGAAAAACCCTTCTTAGGACCATATCCCCAATAGCGAATTTTCTGTTTTTAACCTTGGAGTTAAAATACTTGGTCACCTTCTTTTGATAAGCAGCCATCCGTATTTGAGACTCATCCCGGAGTTCTTCGACTTGATCAAAAGCCTCTTGGAGCAGTGCCCGATTGGTGGCCGGATCATAAGTCGTCCTCCTGTGGGATGGGAATAATGTTTCCACCGGGACCATTGCTTCACAACCGTACGCCATTGAGAACGGCGAGTGACCGGTTGTGGTTCTGGGGGTCGTCCGGTAGGCCCACAATACCCTTGGCAATTCTTCAGGCCAGTTATTTTTACAGGCCAGTAGCTTCTTTTTCAAGGTGACTTTTAGGATTTTATTGACTGCTTCCGCCTGGCCGTTTGTTTGAGGCCGGGCTACCGCGGAGAAGCTTTTTACCACTCCGTGTCGGTTGCAAAAGTCAATAAATTCCTCGCAATCGAATTGCTTTCCATTGTCTGAGACTATTTTGTGAGGCAAGCCGTATCGACACACTATGTTTTTGACAACAAAGTCCAATGCCTTCTTAGCAGTTATTGTCTTCATAGGCTCAGCCTCTGTCCACTTGGTGAAGTAGTCCACTGCTACTATTGCATACTTTACCCCTCCTTTTCCCGTAGGTAGAGACCCGATGAGATCTATTCCCCAGACCGCGAAGGGCCAGGGGCTGGTCATCAAAGTGATCTCATTTGGAGGAGCTCTCGGTATGTTCGCGTACCTTTGGCACGAGTCACACTTTTGGACATAGTCTATACAATCTCTTTTCATTGTTGGCCAGAAGTACCCTTGCCTCAATATTTTCTTTGAGAGGCTGGGTCCTCCTGTATGATCTCCACAGAACCCTTCGTGGACCTCCAGCATGATTTGTCTAGCTTTAGGGTCCGATACACACCTTAAATAAGGCATGCTGAGTCCTCTCCGGTAGAGAATTTGGTCCATCATTACATAACGATGAGCTTGATACTGAATCTTTCGAGACAGTGCCCTCTCTTGGGGCAACTCACCTGTGGTTATGTACTTTATGATGGGGACCATCCAGCTGGGTTCTTGCCCAACCGTTAGTGTGGTCTCTTTTACTTTGATGCTCGGCTCTGCCAAGCGTTCCACTGGTACTACCCCCAGTTCTTCGATTTCACTGTCCGAGGCTAACTTAGCCAGACAGTCCGCATGAGCATTCTTCTCTCGGGGGATTCGTTGTACTTTGTAGTCCGTGAACTCGTGGAGCAGTTCTCGGACTATTGCTACGTACGCGGCCATCCGTTCGCCGCGAGTTTGGTATTCTCCGGAAACTTGGTTTACGACCAGCTGAGAATCACTGTAGACTTCCACTCTCTTGGCTCCTACAGCTTTAGCCAGTTTTAGCCCTGCTATCAGGGCCTCATATTCGGCTTCATTATTCGAAGCTGTGAAGTTGAATCGGAGTGCTGCCTGGAGCCGCAATCCAGTAGGTGATATCATAGCCACTCCGGCTCCCGAACCGCTTTCATTAGAAGCTCCGTCTACAAATACTCTCCAAGTGGGGATTGGTGGTTCCGGTGTATTGGCTGTTGCCTCGGCTTCATTGCATTCGGTGATGAAGTCTGCCAAGGCTTGGCCTTTTATGGAAATCTGGGGCACGTAATGTAAGTCGAATTGACTTAGCTCCATTGCCCACTTGAGGAGTCTTCCGGATGCTTCAGGTTTTTGGAGAACTTGCCGGAGCGGATGATTGGTCAGGACTCTGATTGGATGGGCTTGGAAGTACGGTCTCAACTTCCTTGATGCCATCAGGAGGCAGAATACTAATTTTTCAATGACCGGGTACCTTGTCTCGGCCCCTATCATGCGCTTACTAACATAGTACACGGGGTGCTGAATTTTTTCTTCCTCCCGGACCAGTGCAGCGCTGACCGCATGCTCGGAGACGGCCAAGTAAAGGAACAAGTCTTCTCCAAGGACGGGTTTTGATAGGATAGGAGGTTTGGCCATGTGGTCTTTTAACCTTTTGAATGCCTCCTCGCATTCATCCGACCATTCGAACTTTTGGCATTTCTTCAGTATGTTGAAGAAGGGTATGCACTTGTCCGTGGATCGTGAGATAAAGCGGCTCAGTGCGGCTACCTTTCCGGTCAAGCTCTGCACGTCCTTATGTTTCTTGGGGGATGGCATATCCAGGAGAGCTTGGATTTTCTCCGGGTTTGCTTCGATCCCCCTTTGGCTGACTATGAAGCCCAGGAATTTTCCCGACTTGACCCCGAAGGTGCATTTTTTCGGGTTGAGCTTCATGCCATATCTCCGGACGACTTCGAAACATTCTTCTAAGTCGCTTGCATGGCTGTTGCATGCTTTGGATTTGACGAGCATGTCGTCTACATATACCTCCATGTTTCGTCCCATGAGGCTTTTAAACATCCGGTTAACCATTCTTTGATAGGTTGCTCCGGCGTTTTTCAGTCCGAATGGCATGACTAGGTAACAGTATACCCCCTTATCGGTCCTAAAGCTAGTGCACTCCTGGTCTGCCGTATGCATTTTTATTTGGTTGTACCCAGCATAGGCATCCATGAAAGACAGCAGCTTAAATCCGGACGTGGCGTCTACCATCTGGTCGATCCTGGGCAGCGGAAAGCAGTCCTTTGGGCAGGCTTTGTTTAGATCTGTGAAATCTATACAAACCCGCCAAGTCCCGTTCGGCTTGGGCACCAGGACCGGATTGGCCAGCCATTCCGGATAATACACGTCGCGGATCATGCCATTGGACAAAAGTTTGTCCACCTCTTTCTCTAAGGCCTCGGCTTTCACCGAGTCGAGCGGGCGTCTCTTTTGCTGTACAGGGGGCATGTCCGGGTTGACATTGAGTACGTGGGTGATGACATGAGGGCTGATGCCGGTCATGTCTTCTTGGCGCCATGCAAAGATGTCGATGGCGCCCTTCAGTGTTTTTATTATTTTATCTTTTTCCTCCGGATCCAGGCTCTTCCCTATCCGGAGTACTTTGGTGGAGTCGTCGTCGCACACTAGTATTTCTTCGACGTCCTCCATTGGTTCCACGACCCTTTCGGACCCTATGCGAGGATCCAACTCATCCTCTTCAGCCTTCTCTATCTCAGGGGACTCCCGGACCATGAGTACAGGTAAGTGGGTGGCAACATTGTAACATTGCCTGGCCTCTCCCTGATTTCCCCTCACCGTTCCGACTCCGGCTTCCTGGGTAGGGAATTTTAGGCATAGATGTCAGATTGAAGTAATTGCACCAAAGTCGACGAGGGCCGGTCGGCCTAGGATTGCGTTGTAGGCTGTTGGACATTCTACCACCACGAAGGTGCAATACTTAAATGTGCTCTGGGGGGTATCCGGGCATAAGGTAACTGGGAGCCTGACTTTTCCCATCGGGATTAGCGTCGTCCCGTTAAACCCTGTGAGCTATGATCCACTAGGCGAGAGGTCCCGGTCGGTGAACCCTATCGCAGTGAAGGCTTCTTTGAAGAGCAAATTCACGGAACTCCCATTGTCAATCAGGACCCTAGCCACCACCTTATTTGCGATGGGGGTCTCTATGACCAGCGGGTCGTGGTGAGGAAAACGCACCGTCTTGGCGTCTTCTTCCGTGAACGTTATGGGCTGGTCCATTAGCCGAGGCCTTTGAGCCGGGAGTTGAGTAACCTCCCACACCTCACTGTGTTTTGCGGCCTCGGTATATCTTTTTCGCTCCTTGCGAGTGTTTCCTCCGATATGGGGACCTCCGGAGATCATGGCTACCCGTCCATTAGGCCGGGGCGGTAGCCCGGGGATATGCTGGGTGTCACCTGCGGGAGCAGCTGGAGGCAATACTCCTGCTGTACCCCCTGGCGTTCCCGGAGGCATACCCCCGGCCACCTGCCCTGGATTCAAGTGGGGCAACCTATTTTTGATCCACTCATAGAGGTGGCCCAAACGGATCAAATTTTCAATCTCGTCTTTGAGATTTTTACACTCATTGGTGCTATGACCAATGTCGTTGTGGTACTCGCATCTTTTACTCGGATCTCTCCGGGAGCTATCTTTGTACAACAGCTGGGGCCTCCGGTAGTGTGTATTTTGCCTAGTGGCAAAATATACACGTTCCTGGGAGTCCGTGAGCTCCGTGTACTGAGTATATTGGGGTGTGTACCCCTTCTTTTGGCGCTTCTCTCCCGTTCGGGTGCTGCCCTTGGAGGACCTTTTGCTCCTCGACCCCTGGGTAGGGCCTGTTAAGCTAGCAGTCGGGGCAGCCTGTGAAGGAGTTCGTCCATTCACCCCGGACGGGTTGCCGTAATGGGAAGATGCCGGTGCCAAAGCTTGATCCTGGCCGTATCCGGGAGTGGCAGAGAACTGTATGCCACTTACCGGTGGAGTTGCGGTCGGGACAGTACCCGAGGGCGACACTCCTGGCATGTATCCAGCTATCCCGGTGGGATAGTAGCCTCCGTAAGCCACGATCTGGGCTTCTTCGAGGTTAATATATTTTTGGACTCGCTTCTGGAAGTCCTGAAGGCTAGCAGCGCCTTCTTGCTGTAATTCGTTCCAGAAGGGAGTCCCAGTGCGGATTCCTGCTTGGAGAAGCGCAAGCTGTTGTCCGTCGTCGACCTTCTTGGTCTTCGAGGCTTCCTCTCGGAACCTCTTGATGTAATTCTTCAAGGTCTCGGTGGGCAGTTGCTTGATGTTGGTCAAGGCACTAACCTCCAAGTTGACCTTCCTGGCAGCGACAAATTGTCTCCGGAAGTTGGTTTGGAGTTTGTTCCAGCAACCTACCGATCCTGGTTCCAGTTTTTTGAACCACTCCTCTGCTGATCCGCTCAGGGTGAGGGGGAAGCACAAGCATTTGGCGTCATTGCTGACCCGCATGACTGTCATGACACGGTTGAACCGTGACAAGTGATCGCTGGGGTCGGAGTTCCCAGTATATGCCGCCATTTCGGGCATCTTGAAGTTTTTAGGGAGCTCCGCCTCCAAGATATGTTTGGCACAAGGCTCCCGATCCTCACTGTCTGAGTCGGAGTCGTCTCCCTTCTGCCTCCGGGAGACTCGAGCAATATCTTTCCGAAGTATGGCAAGTTCCGCCATAATCCCTTCGTTTACGCATGCGAGGAGACCACGGGCCTGTATCTTTTTTGGTCAAGGTGATCCCGGAGGTCACCTTGATTCCCATTGATTTGATTTCTCAGATCAATGGGAGGACATCTCTGTCCTCTTCTTCCTCTACCCCCTGGTTCCTGGTGCACGGAAACGCTTTTCTGGTCCCCTCGATCCCGAGGGCCAAGACTCCCTCTTTGGGGCTTGCCCCTCTGCGGACCTTTCCCTTTAGGGAAATCTGAGCGGACCCTTCGCGGATCCTGCACCTTTTTCTTTCGCCCAGGGGTAGAAGTAGGGTTTTTTGTTTGGTTTTCCTCAGCAGGGTGCCTTATAGGGCTAGGTTCCCTAGGTCTTTGCTGCTGGGAGTTAGGCGAAGACGTCGCTGGCTCCCCGTTGAGCCCAGCGGCCATCGCCTTGGGATGCACGTGAATACCAGCTGCCTCCATGGCTTTCTGCATGGCTAGCATCACTTCCTGCATTTTTTGATTTTGCACTTTCTGAGCTTCGATCTCAGCTTCATGATCGATAGCTTTTTGTCTAAGGAGCACCAACTCCGAGTAGCTTCCTCCGTCATAGGCATATTCGTCGAGGTGTTCCTCGTAGTTCTCGTCGGGAACTATTTCTTCTTCTTCTTCCTCGGACTCCTCTGCTGCCCTTGAGGCTACATCTTCCTCATTGGGATCTTGAGCGTCTTCTAGAGGGCGAGGATGACGTGTAGCTCTTGTCTCCACCATTGTTGTGAAGTCAAACGCTTGTTATGTAGCAGCTTTCCTCAGCTCTCAATGAAAGCACCAAAATGTTGACCGAGGTTTTCGGCAACTATTAAAATATGATTATAATAAAGAGCTGTAAGAAGTGAGATGACGATTTTTTACGTGGTTGGGGCGTTAATGAGCCTTAGTCCACGAGCCTCTGTTATTAATGGATGTATTTAATACAGATTCTACACTTGAGAGAATGTTTTTCTCTTAAATACAGAGAATGTTCTTGGTGAGTATTTTCTCTTCTTGCTCTTTTGCAAACCAAGATTCTCGACCCCATTAAATGAGCTTTGAGGGGGTATTTATAGTGTTTTGGTGGGGTAATCCCTAGAATTGTTCTTACACATGTGTCTGTAAGTATCCATAAAGTTGGGCATTTCCGATGAATATACCATGGGTGATGCATGGTCAAATCCCTAGGTGCTGTAGGGCTTTTATGAAGAATGTCCTTTTTGCCTTGTGATTGACGTGACTCTTCGCAGAGTAGCCGTCGCTAGACTTAAATGATCATTACTGTAGCGCTGCTGTTTGGGGGTTGTGCCGTCAGACTTTATTGCGTGTTACAGTCCCAACACGCTTCCTCCCATGCAGCATTAAATGCGACTTGATTGCTCGGGAGAGACCTGACATATCCCGGAGAGCCTTCACGCTATACTAGCTTCCTGGAGTACCTTGTATTCCGGGTGCCTCCTCCGGGACCCATGCTAACAGCGCTTCCTTGTGGCGCACAAAGACTTATTAAATGTTTACAAGTTATCTGACCCACGTGTCCCCTCTCGACTGGTCCACGTATTTTGGGCGAATTCTGGAGCAACAACTAATTAATTCATTTTCTAATTATAATATATTTTAATTGATTTATTTTAATTAATCATTTAAATGAAAAAGTTATTGATATAAGTTGGTCCAAAATTAATTAAAAAAAATAATTAAATTTCAAGTTTAATCTATTTTTCATAGAAAAAATCAAAATTTTTAGCATAATATATCCTATTTTAATAAAATAAAATAAAATATATTTAGAAAATTATTCAAATTTAAGTTGTTATGAAATTAAAAATTTCTAACTTAAAATAATTTTCTATATAATTAAATATCATGAAAATAATAATATTTAAGTATCATGATGAAAATCAACTTAGATATTTAATTTTCAATTTAATTAAATGTATTAAATTCAAGAAATAAATAATTAAGTAGAGATGAAACTTAATTATTAATTCTAATTTAATACTAGGAAAATATCCTTTATTTAAAATTGATCCAAAATTAATTATAAAAAAATTAATTTTTTATCTAAAATATTTTCCTATTTAATATTAGAAAAATAACTAGTACTAGATTTAACTATCTAGAATATATTTCAATTAATTAAGTGTTTTTCTAAAATAAACTTTAAAATATTAAAATGAAAATAAATTTCATATATTTTAAAAGTTAATCATGTTGCTAATTCAATTTTAATTAGGTTATACTAATATAATTAACCTAATACAATTATTTAAATAAGGCAAATGGACCTTCACAATTGGGGTAGTTCATGTGAGGGAGGGTTGGGTTCAGTATGTCGTACTCACTGCTATTGGCCCCCTAACTTTCACACAAGGCCCAAAGGAGAGGAATTTAACCTTTAAATAAATAATTGTTATTAATTGAATAAGCCCAATTCTAATTGAGCCTAAATAAAATTACCTAAGTAAAATTTTATTTTAGCAACCTAGTCCATTTACTTAGTAAAAGTTAAATGGGTTTCCTATATGCATCTAAACCCAATAAGCTAACACATAAGCTCACACAGGTCAAATGATTTGGATGGGCCCTATCATGTTACTAGGTTTACACAGATCAAAAAAATACAAAATTTACCTGTTACAAATTATTTATAAGATCTATTGACAATTGGACTATGATTAAAATCAGATCATTGGATCTGTCAATAAGTTAATCATAGCAATTTAGATCAGATAAATAATAGGTTTGAATTTTTTTTTGAATATATATTATAATAATCAAACAATACAAACAAACAGGTAACTGATCTGGAATATCTGGAAAGTAAGCTAAAATATCTCAATTTTAATTTTTTTTTTAAAAAAAATTAAAATAAATATCTTAACTAGAATTCAAATTTAGGTTGTTAGAGAATATTTGAAAAAAAATTCAAAATTCAACAAACTCCTGAATTTCCTAGATTCTAACAAAAAATAAAAAAAAATATCTAGCCAATTTTCAATTATCAAGTTTATTCAAAATTTAAATTTATTTAAATTTTTAATAAGATAATATAATAAAATATCTTGAATTTTTAAATTTAGATATTTCAATATTATATTCTAAGTCTTATAATTTAATAAATTTAAATATTACATAAATAAACTAATTGAAAATTAAGATATTTTATATATGGTTAAAATATTTTATTAAGAAAATAAAATAAAACAAGTTTGAAAAATTTATGGTTTCGAAACCCTAAAATTTCTATTCAAACTTAAACTAACCAAACTTTTCAAATTTCATGTTATTTTTGCCAAAATATAATTTTAATAAAAAAATGTTTAATAAGATAAAATGTTAAACCTAACATATTCCCAATCTTATAATTTTAATTAATAAAATATAATTTTAAAAAAAATTCAAAAAAAAAAAAATATGATATGGTTAGCAAATTTTGAAAATTTGAACTAGATTATTTAAAAGATAATATCTTAATATCAAAGTAAGATCATTTAAATTTAATATATAAAAAAAATATCTGATCTTATAATTAAAATAAATAAATAATCTAAAATTTCAAAATTAACCATAAGGCTATTCTTGTGAGAAAGCAAATTTTCAAAATTAAAGCCTACTAATATCTAAAACTAATTTTAATTAATTAAAAAATAAAAAATTAGTTTTATTCTGACAATTAGATTTTTAATTGAAAATTCAGATTCTACACAAAATTCTACAAAAAATCGGCTTTTGTTTCAATGAAAAACTATTTTTGAATGAAAAGATATGAAGAAAATAAAATTGGTGCACAGGGGTATCCATTGCATACCCCTGCGCGCGCGGAAGCAAGAGGATGGCCGAGAAATGAGGCTGCACGCAGCCTACTTGATCGAGGGAGCTCGGCGGGACGCGTCTCCAGTTTCCTCGGTCAAGCTGTCTGAAACTGCGTGGAAATGCCAAGAATTCCCCTCGTGCGCGTGCGTGTGTGCAACCCGATTTCAGATTTTTCATTCAAATTCAAAAAATCATATCTAATTCATAAAAAATCCAAATTAGGTTCTTTAAAAGCCTAAATTTATTAATGTTTTGTCTACTTTTCAGTAAAAATAATTCCAGATCAAAATAAAAAAAATATTTCAGTAACATACATTGCGATTTCTAAACTATCATCACATAAGTAAATCATTACCATGGTTCTGATACCAGTTGTTGGAATATGTTTTACCAGGATCTAGATTTACTAACAAGTATGTTTCATTAACATCCTAATATGAATTTCTAAAACAATGAAATTAAACACATATAAAGTTTAGAAAACCTTACATTGGGTGCAGTGGAATAATATGTCTCCTTCCACTCAGATCTCTAATCCTTGTATCCTGTCTGTCGCAGAGTATCACCAAGATCTGAGCCCGAATGTCCTTCTCTTCAATTTGGATTCTTCACAATCTTCCAGACTATTATTGAGATACCACTTGATGTGTGTGGGCACTCACTCTATCACTCAAGGGTTCAAAAATTTGAAGAAGAAAAGAGGGAGAGAGAGGTTCGGCTATAAACAATAGGATAGGAGGCTCAATTTTACTGAAGGCAAAATTTTCTGATTTTCAATCTATTTAAGTGTGAGCCATCACTATCTATTTATAGGTAACCACTAGGTTTAGGTTAGGAATTATTGGGCATTAAAATAATAAAAATATTAATTGGAAAATCACTATTAAGTGGTCGACCATGATTTAATGGGCCCCACTTTGGTATTTTGCAATTTTGACAATTTTTATTTCTATTTTCTCAAAAACACTAATTTTCCAATTCTAACCATTTAAATGCCAAAAATAATTATTTAATAACTAAAATAAATTATTAAATAATATTGTCATTTAATATATTTATTAAGTAGACATAATAAAGTCTTCCAATTAATAAATAAAACCTAGAATCTCTTTTCTTCACAATTTAGCCCTTGCTTAGTGAAAATTCATAAACTAGACA
The DNA here is from genome assembly GCF_029168945.1 of Cannabis sativa. NCBI lineage: Eukaryota > Viridiplantae > Streptophyta > Magnoliopsida > Rosales > Cannabaceae > Cannabis > Cannabis sativa. Next base: position 75,805,942 of record NC_083602.1, read on the forward strand.
TAGTCTAATTTTAGTATTATAATTGATTAATTAAAATCAATTATTTGAGTCTTACAAGCAGTATGATCTCAACTAGAATGAGGACCATGGGCCTATATTACTGAGCTTCCAATAAGCTGAACTAGAATTTACTAGGTAAACTCCCTAACTTATTAATTTCTTATTGCATATACTCTTAGAACTTGGAATTGAACTCTCAGTCATATGCAACGCTCTATATGTTCCACCATATAGATACGCTATCACATTTAACCATCGTTATAATCTCAATAATCAAAGATCCTCTATATAGATGATTTACACCGAGTATGGATAAATTTACCGTTACACCCCTCAATGTATTTTGATCCTTAAAACACTTAGCTACCTGTAAATGATGTTTTAGTGAACTAAAATATAATCACTGAAACAAGAGCTCTTCCATTTACATATATTTAGCCAAGCTCGAAGGAAATCATCATTTAACTTCTAAATACCTACAGAAGCTATAGATTCCATATTTATGTGTAGCGCTCACACTCAATCATACTACCATGTTCCCAAAATGTACGTATCACCCTGACCAGAAAGTAGGTTTAACTAACAAATCAAAGAACATGAATAACACTCTTGAGATTGAACCTAAGCATATCAGGATTAAGATCTTTTGATCTAAGATCAACTAGTGATATTGACTTGGAAAGATACAATGGTAAGTATTATAATATCTTAACCAAGATCAATATCGGTCCAGTCCAATGTATACTCCATACATTCGAAACTAGTATACTTTGCCAATGTTCTAGAAAGAACATAACACTTAAGCAAAGTGTAAGTACACTTCATCCCTGATTATCACATCAGTATAAATGCAATGCACTGATGAAACAGGGGCTTTATCTTTCGATTCATATAATCACAATCACATTCCACTGTGTTGACATCACTGTAATTGTAAATGACAATATGTTCTGGACTTAACAGATTTTGTATATATATTAAACCATAAACATGAAAACAATATGTAAACATAAATGATTTCTAATCTTTTATTGATAACAAAACAGATTAGATTGGAATGGGTTTTATTTAGGGCATAAAATCCAAACATTTATATGTCATGTATAGAAATTATATAATTTTGCATGTTTTGTGCCCGGCAACATTGGAACGCGGTGTTTGGCTATTAGAATCACATCCTAGTATTTTTAGTATAGCGGGTCAGTATAGTTATGTTGGAAATTTATTTTACCAGGATCTTAGATCTACTCACAAGTATGTTGATTAACACCCTAAATATGAACTTTCTAAAACGATGAAATAAACACATATAAAGTTTAGGAAACCTTACATTGGGTGCAGCGGAAAATAATGACTCCTTCCGTTCAGATATCTAGCCCTTGATTCCTTTCTGTAGAAGAGCATTATCAATATCTGAACCTGGATCTCTTTCTCTGAATCTTTGATGTTGAAACTCCTTCTTGCTGAAAGTCTTTCTTCACGATCTTCCTCACTATGATTGAGGTATCACTTGCTGTGTGTGGGCACTACTCATACACTAAGGATTTCGAAATTTCAATGAGGAAGAGAGAAAGAGTGGGTTCGGCCAAAGATAGGGAGAGAGAGGCTCAGTTTTTTCTGAATCAGAATTGTCAGAAGAAAAGTGTAATTTTCTTGAAGCCTTCACGATCTATTTATAGCATTCCACTAGGGTTAGGTTTGAATTATTTGGCATTAAAATAATGAAAATATCAGAGGGAAAAACCCTACAAAAGTGGCCGGTCCTACAAAGTGGATTTGTGCCTCACTTTTTGCAATTTTGCAGTTTTATCTTTTCTACATCTGATTTTCTCAAAAACGCCAATTTTTTAATTCAACCATTTAAATGCCAATTCTAACTATTTAATAACTATAAATAATTATTAAATAATATTTTCATTTATCATATTTATTAATTGAACCATACAAAGTATCATAATTAACAAATATGCCCCTAAAACTCTTTCTTTACAATTTCGCCCTTACTTAGTGAAAAATTCACAAATAGACATAGTCTAATTTGAGAATTATAATTGATTAATCAAAACCAATTATATGAGTCTTACAAGCAATATTATCTCAACTAGTGCGGGGACCATGGGTCTATATGACCGAGCTTCTAATAAGTAGATTAAGAATTTATTACTAAAATTCACTAACTTATTACTTCTTCGTTGAATCCGCGCATAGAACTTAGAATTGCACTCTCAGTTATATAGAATGCTCTATATGTTCCACCATATAGAGACATCATTAGTTATCCATTGTTATAATCCTAATGCGATCAATGATCCTCTATATGAATGATCTACACTGTAAAGGGATTAAATTACCGTTACACCCTACAATGTATTTATTCCTTAAAACACTTGACCCCGTATAAATGATATTTCAGCTTATGTGAAATGAGTACTCCACCATTTATGTTCGTTTGGTCAAGCTCGAAGGAGATCATCCTTTGCTTACTATTCGCCAGATAGAAGCTATAGATTCCATGTTTATGCTAGCGCTCCCACTCAATTGCACTACCGTGTTCCCAAAATGTACGTATCACCCTGACCTAAAAGTAGGCTTAACTAACAAATCAAAGAACACGAATAGCCTTTCAAGATTGAGCCTAATCATAACAGGATTAAGAACATTTGATCTAGGATCAACTAGGCGATATTGACTTGAATAGATATTACGGTAAGTTTAATAAATCTAAGTCAAAGTTCAATATCGGTCCCTTCCGATGCATACTCCATGCATCCAACTTGAGCTTTACTTTAACCAATGCTCTGGAAAGAACATAGCATTTCTCCAAATGCAAGTAAACTCTATTGTAGATTATCATATCAGTAAAACCCTATGTCTGATAAATCTAGGAAACTTTATTCACATAGTCATGTTTACTTTCCAATGTGTTGACGACACAATAAACAGGATCAAGTATGTGAAAAGGGTTTCAGATGAATTTATACATTATGTACATATAATCATGAAATAAATCATGTGAACCATGCAACATTAAATGTTATTTCTGATCTATATTAATAAGTAAATCTGATTATATTGAAATGAGTTTTATTTACGGCATAAAACCCAACAAACTCCCACTTGCACTAATATAAAACAAAATTGCGTTTCAAATAATCTCAACACCTTGATATACAAATTAAGTGTAGTAGTAGTAAACTCCTCGTAATAGGATCTGAAAGGTTGAATTAAACACAACCTTTTCTCCACTATTACTCTTCCTTAATCACAAAATCATTGATAATGTGAAATTCCTCTCTATATGTCTACTCTCTTGGGATACTGGATTCTATACATACCTTTGGCAACTACTTTTGGTTAATCACGAAATTAACATTAGTAGTTTAGGCAATTTGGAATGGTGCCAAAAATGTATAGAACTTTCCTTAGACTGAATAAGTACCTTTCCTGTAACTTTAACATTCAGTCCCTTCCTGGTAGACCTAGAGACTTCATATAGGTTTTTACACTTCTCCAAAATCACTATTCCACCCCAAGAGTAACCACCATCTTATCAGAATGATTTTCTAGCACAAAGGCAAATTTCAAAATCTGATATGGTGTAGTCTAAGAGTTTTAAACACACTCTTATAGACTAACATATAGTTCCTCTTCTTAATCTTAGGATTTACTTGATTGTCTTCCAATGTTCTTCTCCTGGATTAATCTGATACCTACTCATTACTCCCACTCAACAGCAGGTGTCTGGTCTAAGGCATACAAAAGCATATCTAAGACCTCTCACTGTTGATATAAGAAATTCTTTCATGGCTTTATCTTTTCTGGAATAGTTGAAACTTTTCCTTAGATAAATAAACTCTATGTTTAAGAAGTTGTGAAGCTTCTATAGATTGCCATTTGAAAGAAAATGCTTCAGCATCTTACTAAAGTAAGTTGCTTGTATTAGAGTAACTAATTACCAGGTATACCACAAGCCATAGGTTTAGATAAACTCAAACCTATAATACTAGGAACAGGAAGTTTGTGAAGTCCATTGAATAGACTTATAAACGAAAATTTCCTTTTATGTCCTTGTAATAGAAAACTTAAGGTTACTCCATGTGAATGGATTAAACCATAGTTCTATTGGCTTTCTTCTTAATTTCTTATCTTGACAATCCATTACTTGTTTAAACTCACAATGGATTTTAATCACTAGTGTCTCCCAAGTCATAAGAAGGTGAGTTCCTAGAAACTCTACCACTACGACAAGGTACCGTGAATTATGCCGAAGAAAACTAAATGGTATTGATTGTTGGAAATTATTTTACCAGGATCTTAGATCTACTCACAAGTATGTTGATTAACATCCTAAATAAGAACTTTCTAAAACGATAAATTAAACACATATAAAGTTTAAGAAACCTTACATTGGGTGCAGCGGAATAATATGACTCCTTCCGTTCAGATATCTAGCCCTTGATTCCTTTCTGTAGCAGAGCATTATCAATATCTGAACCTGGATCTCTTTCTCTGAATCTTTGATGCTGAAACTCCTTTGCCGATGATCTTTCTTCACGATCTTCCTCACTATGATTGAGGTATCACTTGATGTGTGTGGGCACTACTCTAATCACTAAGGATTTCGAAATTCAAAGAAAGAAGAAAGAAGAAGTGGTAGCTAAAGATAGGGAGAGAGAAGGCTCAGTTTTTCTGATTCAGAAAGTCTCAAAAGAAAAGTCTTATTTTTCTGAAGCCTTCACTATCTATTTATAGCATTCCACTAGGGTTAGATTTGAATTATATGGCATTAAAATAATGAAAAAATCAACTTAAAATACTACAATAGGTGGCCGGCCATACACTTAGTGGATTGGGCCTTGCTTTTTGCAATTTTGCAATTTTAACACCTTTTGTATCTGATTTTCTCAAAAATGCCAATTTCCTAATTCAACCATTTAAATGCCAATTCTAACTATTTAATAACTATAAATAATTATTAAATAATATTGTCATTTATCATATTTATTAATTGAACCATACAAAGTATCATAATTAACAAATATGCCCCTATAAACTCTTTCTTTACAATTTCGCCCTTACTTAGTGAAAAATTCACAAATAGACATAGTCTAGTTTGAGAATTATAATTGATTAATAAAAACCAATTACATGAGTCTTACAAGCAATATTATCTCAACTAGTGGGGGGACCATGGGTCTATATAACCGAGCTTCCAATAAGTAGATCAAGAATTTAGCACTAAAATTCACTAACTTATTAATTCTTCGTTGAATCCACGCATAGAACTTAGAATTGCACTCTCAGTATATAGAATGCTCTATATGTTCCACCATATAGACACATCATTAGTTATCCATTGTTATAATCCTAATTTGATCAATGATCCTCTATATGAATGATCTACACAGTAAAGGGATTAGATTACTGTAACACCCTACTATGTATTTTATCCTTAAAACACTTGACCCCGTATAAATGATATTTCAGCTTATGTGAAATGAGATCTCCACCATTTATTTTCGTTTGGTCAAGCTCGAAGGTGATCATCCTTTGCTTACTATTCGCCAGATAGAAGCTATAGATTCCATGTTTATGCTAGCGCTCCCACTCAATTGCACTACCGTGTTCCCAAAATGTACGTATCACCCTGACCTAAAAGTAGGCTTAACTAACAAATCAAAGAACACCAATAGCCTTTCGAGATTGAGCCTAATCATAACAGGATTAAGAACATTTGATCTAGGATCAACTAGGCAATATTGACTTGAATAGATTTTACGGTAAGTTTAATAAATCTAAGTCAAAGTTCAATATCGGTCCCTTCCGATGCATACTCCATGCATCCAACCTGAGCTTTACTTTAACCAATGTTCTGGAAAGAACATAGTATTTCTCCAAATACAAGTAAACTCTGTTGTAGATTATCATATCAGTAAAACCCTATGTCTGATAAATCTAGGAAACTTTCTTCACATAGTCATGTTTACTTTCCAATGTGTTGACGGCACAATAAACAGGATCAAGTATGTGAAAAGGGTTTCAGATGAATTCATACATTATGTACATATAATCATGAAATAAATCATGTGAACCATGCAACATTAAATGTTATTTCTGATCTATATTAATAAGTAAATCTGATTATATTGAAATGAGTTTTATTTAGGGCATAAAACCCAACAAACTCCCACTTGCACTAATATAAAACAAAAAAGTGCGTTTCAAATAATCTCAACACCTTGATATACAAATCAAGTGTAGTAGTAGTAAACTCCTCGTAATAGGATCTGAAAGGTTGAATTAACCACAACCTTTTCTCCACTATTACTCTTCCTTTGATCACAAAATCATTGATAATGTGAAATTCCTCTCTATATGTCTACTCTCTTGGGATACTGGATTCTATATCTTTGGCAACTACTTTTGGTTAATCATGAAATTAACACTAGTAGTTTAAGGCAATTTGGAATGATGCCAAAAATGTATAGAACTTTCCTTAGACTGAATAAGTACCTTTCCTGCAGCTTTAACATTCAGTCTCTCTCTGGTAGACCTAGAGACTTCAGATAGGTTTTTACACTTCTCCAAAATTACTATTCCACCCCCAGAGTAATCACCATCTTATCAGAAATATTTTCTAGCACAAAGGCAAATTTCGAAATCTGATATGGTGTAGTCTAAGAGTTTTAAACACACCCTTATAGACTAACATATAGTTCCTCTTCTTAATCTTAAAATTTACTTGATTGTCTTCCAATGTTCTTCTCCTGGATTAATCTGATACCTACTCATTACTCCCACTCAGCAGCAAGTGTTTGGTCTAAGGCATACAAAAGGATATCTAAGACCTCTCACTGTTGATATAAGAAATTCTTTCATGGCTTTATCTTTTCTGGAATAGTTGAAACTTTTCCTTAGATAAATAAAATCTATACCTAAGAAGTTGTGAAGCTTCTATAGATTGCCATTAGAAAGAAAATGCTTCAGCATCTTACTAAAGTAAGTTGCTTGCATTATAGTAAGTAATTACCAGGTGTACCACAAGCCATAGGTTTAGATAAACTCAAACCTATAATACTAGGAACAGGAAGTTTGTTAAGTCCATAGAATAGACTTATTAACTAAAATTTCCTTTTATGTCCTTGTAATAGAAAACTTTAGGTTATTCCATGTGAATGGATTAAACCATAGTTCTATTGGCTTTTCTTCTTAGTTTCTTATCTTGACAATCCGTTACTTGTTTAAACTCACAATGGATTTTAATCACTAGTGTCTCCCAAGTCATAAGAAGGTGAGTTCCTAGAAACTCTCCCACTACGACAAGGCACCGTGAATTATGTCTAAGAAAACTAAATGGTATTGATCTCTTCGGTTGTGACAGGACAACAGAGGCAGTGGGATCATCATATGTTATATAAGATGATAGAACACTTTTGGAATCAAGAATAAAATATCTCCTTTATTTGCTACTTCTTTTTCAGACTTAGTCATTTTCTTAGAAAAGTAGTATTTGTTTGAACAAACACTTTCTTATCTATTGACAATGGGATGGTCCACCCCTAATCACTTAGAATAGCTAACAAACCATGGTTAACAGTTCTAGCTTTTCTTAAGATTTTGATTAGGTCATCCATGAATCTAGTAATGATTTACATTAAGTATACAACCATTACATCATTCTGAAATTGTATTACCATAGAAGGATTTAGGCAACGACTAGTAACTAATCATCAATATGCAACTCGAAATTTCTGGGGAGGTAAGTTTGGATATAATTCAAAAATCAATTTAATGATCTTTGAACTGCATATCTACTAACTATTTCTCCACCCCTATCAGTTCGCAAGATCTTTAACCACTTACCTTAATGGTTTTAACCATTGCTAGAAATTAATTAATGAAATTTTTCAAACATTTCAAATTTCTTTGCTAAAAGGTATAATCTAGAGTTATCGTTTTAAGAATACAACGAAAAACTCATATCCACCCCTGAATGTACATCCATCTGCGAATGAGATGAACTACTTTCAGCGGATATAGGCATATTAACTCTTTGCAGAGATTAATCTTGTCAAATCCACTATCAACAAGATACAAATGCCATAGATTAAAAAAAATGTGGTTGAGTCTTTTGATGACTTAGGTGTAGTTACATCAATGAGTTCATAGAATACTGCAAGTGGATCCTGGTCACAGAATACCTAACTCATATTCCATACAGTTTTAATCCATTAATAGAAGATGGATATTAAACACTTGAGAAAGTGTAACTGTATTGTATTCTGGAATTAGAAATATAAGAAAATTTCTGTTTGGATTCTAAAATTAAAGTCAAAGACTTAAATTCAACCAAATATAATGAGTAATTCTTTCTTGGACCACCACTACTAATTAAACTCTAAGTCAGATTTTCCCATACAAGTAGGAGATTTCTAAGATTGAGGATTTATATCAATTGGGAATAGAATTTCCGGATTATAATCATATGCGTCATTTAATTTCTTAAGAGAAAATATAGAATGACATGAAATGATTTATAGACCATTCATCCAATGATATGTTATTGAGCTAATTCGAAATGAATAAGCTAAGAGGAATTAGGATAATTTCGTTTAAAATAAGAATCCAACGATGCTTCGATTAGCGAAAGTCAAAGTAATCTTATTTATACAATCTTCTTGTTTCATATCGTAAAAATACTAGTCTAAGGTGTCATCAATTGATGAACAGCTAGATGTCGCATATACAATATTTATCTTTCGAGATCTAACACTATTATGTATGTCTAATGGTGAAAATCCACTAGGGATTTATCTCATTAGAAAAACAAACATGTTAGACCAACAATGAAGATTCGAAATTAAACTACAACTTAATAACAAAAAATAACATGGTTCAATATAAATTCATACACAATTCAGAAATTATAAACATATAGCAAGTAGGAATGACTAGTGAAAATACTAAAACATACAATCCTAAATAATTTCCAAGGTTTTCAACAAACTGATACAGTGTCCCGGTAGGCGAGAGTCAAAGCATCATTTATTGAATAGAGTTGTCAGCTCATCTAAAATAGAAACCATTATAGCAACCTTTTATTCAATCAAAAGAAGAATCCAACGTTGTCCCGGTAGGCGAGAGTCAAGGTTATTCTCATTTTATGAGCTTCCACCATTGTTTCATGTTTCATAAGTTTATCTCTAAGTAGTCACCGTAGGGGAGAGTCTAATAGAGACGAAAACTTACAAAACACTTATCAAATGAAATCTTACGGTCTTAAATGCGTTCAACGAATAACCATCCATAGGGGGACGAAGTCTAGCGTCTCGAGGTTATATTGAAAACATTTAACTTTTGTAAGACCAACAATGGAGATCGAATATCTTAATAATAATCAAGCTCATTATTTAAAGTGAGTTGTATTTTCTTTGATTCTCTTTATTTAATTTATTTATTTTAAATATATATTTATTTAAAATTTCCAATTTAGAATGAAAAATTCTAAATATAAATTTTAATTTAATATTTATAAATTTTACTTAGATGGATATGAAAATAACATGTATTTCTTCAATCTTAGTAATAATTTCCAATAAATATTTAGAAAAATATTCAATTTAAGCTGTTACAAAATTAATATAAATTAATTTACAACTCAAATTTAATTTTCTATAAATATATATTGCATTTCGAAAAATTAAAGTATTTAAGAATAAAATTTTCGAAAATGCATGTTAAAATAAAAAATTAATCCTGGAAAAATTATTCTAATTTAATGTTGGCCCAAAATTAATTAATAAAATTAATTTACAACAAAAAATATAATTTTCCTATTTAATTAAATATATAAGAAAAATTTCAAATATTTAAGTATGATGATGAAAAGCAACTTAAATATTAATTTTCTATTTAATTAAATACACTAGAAAAATACTTCAAGCAAAAATATCATCTTTCTAGATTTTCTTTTGACTAATTAATTCAATTTCTAATAATATACTTTAATTCAATTTATTTTAAATTAATCAATAAATGAAAAAATCATTGATTTAAGTTGATCCAAGAATTAATTAAAATAAATAATTAATTTACAATTTAATCTATTTTTCAAGATAAAATTCGAAATTCTAGCATGTAAGAAATGCAATTTCGAAAATTGATTAATAAAATAAAGAAAAAATATATTTTGAAAATTATTTAAATTTAGTTGAAAAAATAAATTTCAACTAAAAATAATTTTCTATTTAATTAAATGTCATGAAAAAGAAATATTTAAGTATGATGATAAAAATCAACTTAGATATTTAATTTTCAAATTAATTAAATGTATTAAATTCAAGAAATAAATAATTAAGTGTAGAGAAGGCTTAATTATTAATCTCTAGTTTAATACTAGGAAAAATATACTTAAAATAAATTGTACCAAAATTAATTATTTAAATAATTAATTTCACAATTTATATAATTTTCCTATTTAATATTAGAAATAATAAGTAGTCTAGAAATAACTATCTAGAAAATATCTTATTTAACTAAGTATCTTTTTCACAAAATTTGAAAAAATATCTAATTTAAGTTGTATTAGAAAAAATCTAGAACTTAAATATTTTTCAAATTTAAATTTAATTAAATATCAACAATTAAGTTGTAACCACTTAATTTAAAAATATTCCATTTTAAGTTAATATTTGAAAAGATATTAACTTAAAAAATATCTAAAGAATCTTAATAACCAATGCCTAAAATTCCTCAACTTAATTTTAAAATTTGAAATTCAAAAGATATTCAGATTTAAGTTGGTTAGTTGTAGATAACTAAATATCAACTTAAATAAGAATATTTAATGAAAAATTTAAATTAAGTTCCAGAAAGAATCTAGATGGTTATAATTCTATATTTAATTAAATACAAGAAAATACATATAGTTTAGCTTAGAATAAAAAATTCTTTAAACTATAATTGTTCTTAAATTAATTTCAAAATAAATGAAATTAATTATATTGCTAATCAATTTTATTAGGTTAAACTAGTGTAATTAACCTAGTACAGTTGTTCAAATCAGGCAAATGGGCCTTCACAATTGGGGTGGTTCATGTGAGGGAGTGCTGAGTTCAGTATGTCGTACCCACTTCTATGGCTCCCAACTCTCACACAAGGCCCAAAAGAGAGGAATTTAACCTTAATAAGGACAACTGTTATTAATTGAATAAGCCCAATAACTAAATGGGCCTAAATAAATTCTATCAAGAACTATGATAATTTATTTTAGCAACAACAACCTATATGTATCTATAATCAAATTAAACACATAGGCTCACACAGGCACACTTTGGATGGGTCCTATCATGTTGCTAGGTCATACACAGATGAAAGAAGATTGTAAATATACCTGTTACAAATTATTATCTTGACCAAGGGAGCCATCAGATCATTAGTTCTGGCAAAAAGTAACCATGGCTATTTGCAATCAAGTAATAGTAGGTTTTGAAAACTTACACATAAGCTAAAACACATACTCCTGCAACAAGGTTAGTTGGTTAGTTGGATAGTTGGATGTAGGATTTATTTAATTTTAAATTAAATATTTAATTTCGAAAATAATTAATTAAATAAAAAATAATTTTTTGAAAAATTTAAAAAAAATTTTGAAAAATTCGAAATTTTTAAAAAATTTAAATTTAAAATTAAACCTACAATTTTTGAAAAATTAGGTTTCAACCAACCTTAAATATCATTTCAAAAATTTGCTAACTACTTTTAAATTTTAAATGTTATTTTATAAATAAAAATTAAATAAAAAATTAGAAAAGATAAATAAATATGTTTTTTAAATTTTAAATATAATTTAAATAAATAAAATAACAAAATTTAAAAAATTAGCAAAATATCTTATATCATTTAAAAATAACATGATTATAAATATCTTATTTTTAAATTTAAAATAAGATAAGATATAATCAAATTTTAAAATAAGATAGATTTTTAAGCAAGAAGATAGATACTAATTCTATTCAAATTCAAATTACACTAATATCTTGAATTAAATTTAAAAAATATTAAATTAATTCAAAATGATAATTAGAATTGAATTAGGAATAGTAATAGTATAAATACAAAACTATACCAAAAATCGGAAGTTAATTCCATGAAAAAGCATGAAAAATCGAAGAAAAACAAAAAAAATTGTGAACTGTACGGACAGATTTGCGATCGCAGGAAAATATCAGCACAGCCCCGATTTTTTCAAATCTACAAAAATTCATAACTAATTCAAATAAAATCGAAATTGAGTTCTGTAAAAGGCTAACTTGCTTAATGTTTCCCATACTATCCAATAAAAATAATTCCAGAAACAAAATCGCAATTATTTTTCACGAATATTTACAAACATCAATCAATCATCAAATAACACTCAATACAACACGATACCATCCAAAGAACATACAAACAATCGTTTTAAAGTCCAAATTTCTTGCAAGTAAATCAATTACCATGGCTCTGAGGCCAGTTGTTGGAAATTATTTTACCAGGATCTTAGATCTACTCACAAGTATGTTGATTAACATCCTAAATAAGAACTTTCTAAAACGATAAATTAAACACATATAAAGTTTAGGAAACCTTACATTGGGTGCAGCGGAATAATATGACTCCTACCGTTCAGATATCTAGCCCTTGATTCCTTTCTGTAGCAGAGCATTATCAATATCTGAACCTGGATCTCTTTCTCTGAATCTTTGATGCTGAAACTCCTTTGCTGATGATCTTTCTTCACGATCTTCCTCACTATGATTGAGGTATCACTTGATGTGTGTGGGCACTACTCTAATCACTAAGGATTTCCAAATTCAAAGAAAGAAGAAAGAAGAAGTGGTAGCTAAAGATAGGGAGAGAGAAGACTCAGTTTTTCTGATTCAGGAAGTGTCAGAAGAAAAGTCTTATTTTTCTGAAGCCTTCACTATCTATTTATAGCATTCCACTAGGGTTAGGTTTGAATTATATGGCATTAAAATAATGAAAAAAATCAATTTAAAACACACACAATAGGTGGCCGGCCATGCCTTAGTGGATTGGGCCTTGGGTTTTGCAATTTTGCAATTTTAACACCTTTTGTATCTGATTTTCTCAAAAATGCAAATTTCCTAATTCAACCATTTAAATGCCAATTCTAACTATTTAATAACTATAAATAATTATTAAATAATATTGTCATTTATCATATTTATTAATTGAACCATACAAAGTATCATAATTAACAAATATGCCCCTATAAACTCTTTCTTTACAATTTCGCCCTTACTTAGTGAAAAATTCACAAATAGACATAGTCTAATTTGAGAATTATAATTGATTAATCAAAACCAATTACATGAGTCTTACAAGCAATATTATCTCAACTAGTGGGGGGACCATGGGTCTATATAACCGAGCTTCCAATAAGTAGATCAAGAATTTAGCACTAAAATTCACTAACTTATTAATTCTTCGTTAAATCCACGCATAGAACTTAGAATTGCACTCTCAGTATATAGAATGCTCTATATGTTCCACCATATAGACACATCATTAGTTATCCATTGTTATAATTCTAATTTGATCAATGATCCTCTATATGAATGATCTACACAGTAAAGGGATTAGATTACTGTAACACCCTACTATGTATTTTATCCTTAAAACACTTGACCCCGTATAAATGATATTTCAGCTTATGTGAAATGAGATCTCCACCATTTATTTTCGTTTGGTCAAGCTCGAAGGTAATCATCCTTTGCTTACTATTCGCCAGATAGAAGCTATAGATTCCATTTTATGCTAGCGCTCCCACTCAATTGCACTACCGTGTTCCCAAAATGTACGTATCCCCCTGACCTAAAAGTAGGCTTAACTAACAAATCAAAGAACACGAATAGCCTTTCAAGATTGAGCCTAATCATAACAGGATTAAGAACATTTGATCTAGGATCAACTAGGCGATATTGACTTGAATAGATTTTACGGTAAGTTTAATAAATCTAAGTCAAAGTTCAATATTGGTCCCTTCCATTGCATACTCCATGCATCCAACCTGAGCTTTACTTTAACCAATGTTCTGGAAAGAACATAGTATTTCTCCAAATACAAGTAAACTCTGTTGTAGATTATCATATCAGTAAAACCTTAAGTCTGATAAATCTAGGAAACTTTATTCACATAGTCATGTTTACTTTCCAATGTGTTGACGGCACAATAAACAGGATCAAGTATGTGAAAAGGGTTTCAGATGAATTCATACATTATGTACATATAATCATGAAATAAATCATGTGAACCATGCAACATTAAATGTTATTTCTGATCTATATTAATAAGTAAATCTGATTATATTGAAATGAGTTTTATTTAGGGCATAAAACCCAACATTGATCTCTTCGGTTGTGACAAGACAACAGAGGCAGTGGGATCATCATATGTTATATAAGATGATAGAACACTTTTGGAATCAAGAAAAATATCTCCTTTATTTGCTACTTGTTTTCAGACTTAGTCATTTTCTTAGAAAAGTAGTATTTGTTTGAACAAACACTTTCTTATCTATTGGCTATGGGATAGTCCACCCCTAATCACTTAGAATAGCTAACAAACCATGGTTAATAGTTCTAGCTTTTCATAAGATTTTGATTAGGTCATCCATGAATCTAATAATGATCTAAATTAAGTATACAACCATTACATCATTCTGAAATTGTATTACCATAGAAGGAATTAGGCAACGGCTAGTAACTAATCATCAACATGCAACTCGAAATTACTGGGGAGGTAAGTTTGGATATAATTCAAAATCAATTTAATGATCTTTGAACTACATATCTACTAACTATTTCTCCACCCCTATCAGTTCGCAAGATCTTTAACCACTTACCTTAATGGTTTTAACCATGGCTAGAAATTAATGAATTTTTTTAAACATTTCAAATTTCTTGCTAAAAGGTATAATCTAGAGTTATCGTTTTTCGAATACAACGAAAAACTCATATCCACCCCTGAATGTACATCCATCTGCGAATGAGATGAACTGCTTTCAGTGGATATAGGCATATTAACTCTTTGCAGAGATTGATCTTGTCAAATCCACTATGAACAAGATACAAATGCCATAGATTAAAAAAACGGTAGTGTCTTTTGATGACATAGGTTTAGTTACATCAAAGAGTTCTTAGAATACTGCAAGTGGATCCTGGTCACAGAATACCTAACTCATATTCCATACAGTTTTAATCCATTAATAGAAGATGTATATTAAACACTTGAGAAAGTGTAACTGTATTGTATTCTGGAATTAGAAATATAAGAAAATTGCTATTTGGAATCTAAAATTAAAGTCAAAGACTTAAATTTATACCAAATATAATGAGTAATTCTATCTTGGACCACCACTACTAATACAAACTCTAACTCAGATTTGCCGATACAAGTAGGAGATTTCTAAGATTGAGGATTTATATCAATTGGGAATAGAATTTCGGGATTATAATCATATGCGTCATTTAATTTCTTGAGAGAAAGTATAATGACATGAAATGATTTATAGACCATTCATCCAATGATATATTATTGAGCTAATTCGAAATGAATAAGCTAAGAGGAATTAGGATAATTTCGTTTATAAATAAGAATCCAACGATGCTTCGATTAGCGAAAGACAAAGTAATCTTATTTATGTAATCTTCTTGTTTCATATTGTAAAAATACTAGTCTAAGGTGTCATCAATTGATGAACAGCTAAATGTTGCATATACAATATTTATCTTTCGAGATCTTACACTATTATGTATGTCTAATGGTGAAAATCCATTAGGGATTTATCTCATTAGAAAAACAAACATGTTAGACCAACAATGAAGATTCGAAATTAAACTACAACTTAATAACAGAAAATAACATGGTTCAATATAAATTCATACACAATTCAGAAATTATAAACATATAGCAAGTAGGAATGACTAGTGAAAATACTAAAACATACAATTCTAAATAATTTCCAAGGTTTTCAACAAACTGATACAGTGTCCCGGTACGTGAGAGTCAAAATATCATTTATTGAATAGAGTTGTCAACTCATCTAAAATAGAAACCATTCTAGCAACCTTTTATTCGATCAAAATAAGAATCCAACGTTGTCCTGGTAGGCGAGAGTCAAGGTTATTCTTATTTTATGAGCTTCCACCATTGTTTCATGTTTTATGAGTTTATCTCTAAGTAGTCACCGTAGGGGAGAGTCTAAATAGAGACGAAAACTCACAAAACACTTATCAAATGAAATCTTACGGTGTTAAATGCGTTCAACGAATAATCATCCATAGGGGGACGAAGTCTAGCGTCTCGAGGTTATATTGAAAACATTTAACTTTTGTAAGACCAACAATGGAGATCGAATATCTTAATAATAATCAAGCTCATTATTTAAAGTGAGTTGTATTTTCTTTGATTCTCTTTATTTAATTCATTTATTTTAAATATATATTTATTTAAAATTTCCAATTTAGAATGAATAATTCTAAATATAAATTTTAATTTAATATTTATAAATTTTACTTAGATGGATATGAAAATAACATGAATTATTTCCATCTTAGTAATAATTTCCAATAAATATTTAGAAAAATATTCAATTTAAGCTGTTACAAAATTAATTTAATTAATTTACAACTCAAATTTAATTTTCTATAAATATATATATTGCTTTTCGAAAAATTAAAGTATTTAAGAATACAATTTTTGAAAATGCATGTTAAAATAAAAAATTAAATCCTGGAAAAATTATTCTAACTTAATGTTGGCCCAAAATTAATTAATAAAATTAATTTACAACAAAAAATATAATTTTCCTATTTAATTAAATATATAAGAAAAATTTCAAATATTTAAGTATGATGATATAAATCAACTTAAATATTAATTTTTCTATTTAATTAAATACACTAGAAAAATACTTCAAGCAAAAATATCATCCATCTAGATTTTCCTTTGACTAATTAATTCAATTTCTAATAATATACTTTAATTCAATTTATTTTAAATTAATCAATAAATGAAAAAATCATTGATTTAAGTTGATCCAAGAATTAATTAAAATAAATAATTAATTTACAACTTAATCTATTTTTCAAGATAAAATTCGAAATTCCAGCATTTAAGAAATGCAATTTCGAAATTTGATTAATAAAATAAAGAAAAAATATATTTTGAAAATTATTTAAATTTAGTTGAAAAAATAAATTTCAACTAAAAATAATTTTCTATTTAATTAAGTGTCATGAAAAAGAAATATTTAAGTATCATGATGAAAATCAACTTAGATATTTAATTTTCAAATTAATTAAATGTATTAAATTCAAGAAATAAATAATTAAGTGTAGAGAAGGCTTAATTATTAATCTCTAGTTTAATACTAGGAAAAATATACTTAAAATAAATTGTACCAAAATTAATTATATAAATAATTAATTTCACAATGAATAATATTTTCCTATTTAATATTAGAAATAATAAGTAGTCTAGAAATAACTACCTAGAAAATATCTTATTTGACTAAGTATCTTCTCCACAAAATTTGAAAAAATATCTAATTTAGGTTGTATTAGAAAAAATCTAAAACTTAAATATTTTTCAAATTTAAATTTAATTAAATATAAAAAATTAAGTTGTAACCACTTAATTTGAAAATATTCCATTTTAAGTTAATATTCGAAAAGATATTAACCTAAAAAATATCTAAAATATTCCATTTTAAGTTAATATTCGAAAAGATATTAACTTAAAAAATATCTAAAGAATCTTAATAACCAATGCCTAAAATTCCTCAACATAATTTTGAAATTTTAAATCCAAAAGATATTCAGATTTAAGTTGATTAGTTAGAGATAACTAAATATCAACTTAAATACGAATATTTAATGAAAAATTTAAATTAAGCTCCAGAAATAATCTAGATGGTTATAATTCTATATTTAATTAAATACAAGAAAATACATATAGTTTAGCTTAGAATAAAGAATTCTTTAAACTATAATTTTCTTAAATTAATTTCTAAATAAATGAAATTAATTATGTTACTAATCAATTTTATTAGGTTAAACTAGTTTAATTAACCTAGTACAGTTATTCAAATCAGGCAAATGGACCTTCGCAATTGGGGTGGTTCATGTGAGGGGGTGCTGGGTTCAGTATGTCGTACCCACTACTATGGCTCCCAACTCTCACACAAGGCCCAAAAGAGAGGAATTTAACCTTAATAAGAACAACTGTTATTAATTGAATAGGCCCAAAAACTAAATGGGCCTAAATAAATTCTATCAAGAACTTGTTGGAATTTTTTTTTGTACCAGAATCTTAGATCTACTCACAAGTATGTTTATTAACACCCTAAATATGAACTTTCTAAAACGATGAAATAAACACATATAAAGTTTAGGAAACCTTACATCGTTTAGATATCTAGCCCTTGATTCCTTTCTGTAGCAGACCATTATCAATATCTGAACCTAGATCTCTTTCTCTGAATCTTTGATGCTGAAACCTCCTTCTTGCTGAAAGTCTTTCTTCACGATCTTCCTCACTATGATTGAGGTATCACTTTCTGTGTGTGGGCACTACTCATACACTAAGGATTTCGAAATTGAAGAAGAAGAAAGAGAGAGTGGGTTCAGCAAAGATAGGGAGAGAGAGAGGCTCAGTTTTTTCTGAATCAGAAGTGTCAGAAGAAAAAGTGTTATTTTCCTGAAGCATTCCACTAGGGTTAGGTTTGAATTATTTGGCATTAAAATAATGAAAATATCAGAGGGAAAAACCCTACAAAAGTGGCCGGCCCTACATAGTGGATTTGGGCCTCACTTTTTGCAATTTTACAGTTTTATCTTTTCCGCATCTGATTTTCTCAAAAACGCCAATTTTCTAATTCAACCATTTAAATGCCAATTCTAACTATTTAATAACTATAAATAATTATTAAATAATATTGTCATTTATCATATTTATTAATTGAACCATACAAAGTATCATAATTAACAAATATGCCGCTAAAACTCTTTCTTTACAATTTCGCCCTTACTTAGTGAAAATTTCACAAATAGACATAGTCTAATTTGAGAATTATAATTGATTAATCAAAACTAATTATATGAGTCTTACAAGCAATATTATCTCAACTAGTGCGGGGACCATGGGTCTATATAACCGAGCTTCCAATAAGTAGATCAAGAATTTAGCACTAAAATTCGCTAACTTATTAATTCTTCGTTGAATCCACGCATAGAACTTAGAATTGCACTCTCAGTTATATAGAATGCTCTATATGTTCCACCATATAGACACATCATTAGTTATCCATTGTTATAATCCTAATGCGATCAATGATCCTCTATATGAATGATCTACACTGTAAAGGGATTAAATTACCGTTACACCCTACAATGTATTTATTCCTTAAAACACTTGACCCTGTATAAATGATATTTCAGCTTATGTGAAATGAGTACTCTACCATTTATGTTCGTTTGGTCAAGCTCGAAGGAGATCATCCTTTGCTTACTATTTGCCAGATAGAAGCTATAGATTCCATGTTTATGCTAGCGCTCCCACTCAATTGCACTACCGTGTTCCCAAAATGTACGTATCACCCTGACCTAAAAGTGGGCTTAACTAACAAATCAAAGAACAAGAATAGCCTTTCAAGATTGAGCCTAATCATAACAGGATTAAGAACATTTGATGTAGGATCAACTAGGCGATATTGACTTGAATAGATATTAGGGTAAGTTTAATAAATCTAAGTCAAAGTTCAATATCGGTCCCTTCCGATGCATACTCCATGCATCCAACCTGAGCTTTACTTTAACGAATGCGCTGGAAAGAACATAGCACTTCTCCAAATGCAAGTAAACTCTGTTGTAGATTATCATATCAGTAAAACCCTATGTCTGATAAATCTAGGAAACTTTATTCACATAGTCATGTTTACTTTCCAATGTGTTGACGGCACAATAAACAGGATCAAGTATGTGAAAAGGGTTTCAGATGAATTTATACATTATGTACATATAATCATGAAATAAATCATGTGAACCATGCAACATTAAATGTTATTTCTGATCTATATTAATAAGTAAATCTGATTATATTGAAATGAGTTTTATTTAGGGCATAATACCCAACAGAACTATGATAATTTAATTTAGCAACAACAACCTATATGCATCTATAATAAAATTAAACACATAGGCTCACACAGGCACACTTTGGATGGGTCCTATCATGTTGCTAGATCATACACAGATGAAAGAAGATTGTAAATATACCTGCTACAAATTATTAACTTGACCAAGGGAGCCATCAGATCATTAGATGTGGCAAAAAGTAACCATGGCTATTTGCAATTAAGTAATAATAGGTTTTGAAAACTTACACACAAGCTAAAACACATACTCCTGCAACAAGGTTAGCTGGATAGTTGGATGTAGGATTTATTTAATTTTAAATTAAATTATTAATTTCGAAATAATTAATAAAATAAATAAATAAAAAAACAAATTGAAAATTTTAAAAAATTTGAAATTTAATTAAATATTTAAATTTAATATTAAACTTACAATTTTGAAAAATTAGGTTTCAACCAACCTAAATATCATTTCAAAAATTTGCTAACTACTTTTAAAATTTAAATGTTATTTTATAAATTAAAATTAAATAAAAAATTAGAAAAGATAAATGAAAATCTTATCCAAATTTTAAATGTAATTTAAATAAATAAAATAACAAAATTTAAAAATTAGCAAAATATCTTACATCTATTTAAAATTACTTGATTATAATTATTTTATTTTAAATTTAAATAAGGTCAACTTATTTAAAAAAAGATTTAATTTAAAAATTTAAAATCTGACCTTAAATTTAAAAATAAGATAAGATATAATCAAATTTAAAAATAAGATAGATTATTAAGCAAAAAAGATAGATACTAACTATTTTTAAATTCAAATTACACTAATATCTTGAATTAAATTTAAAAAATATTAAATTAATTCATAATGATAATTAGAATTGAATTATGAATAGTAATAGTATAAATATAGAACTACACAAAAATCGGAAGTTAATTCCATGAAAAAGCATGAAAAATCGAAGAAAAACGAAAAAATTGCTAGCTGTACGGACAGTTTTCGCGATCGCAGGAAAATTTCAGCACAACTCCGATTTTTTCGAATCTTCAAAAAATCATAACTAATTCAAATTAAATCGAAATTGAGTTCTGTAAAAAAGTAACTTGCTTAATTTTTTCCATACTATCCAATAAAAATAATTCCAGAAACAGATATTCAATTATTTTTAACGAAAATTCACAAACACCAATCAATCATCAAATAACACTCAATACAACATGATACCATCCAAAAACAAACAAACAATCGTTTTAAAGTCCAAATTTCTTGCAAGTAAATCAATTACCATTGCTCTGAGGCCAGTTGTTGGAAATTTATTTTACCAGGATCTTAGATCTACTCACAAGTATGTTGATTAACACCCTAAATATGAACTTTCTAAAACGATGAAATAAACACATATAAAGTTTAGGAAACCTTACATTGGGTGCAGCGGAACATAATGACTCCTTCCGTTCAGATATCTAGCCCTTGATTCCTTTCTGTAGCAGAGCATTATCAATATCTGAACCTGGATCTCTTTCTCTGAATCTTTGATGCTGAAACTCCTTCTTGCTGAAAGTCTTTCTTCACGATCTTCCTCACTATGATTGAGGTATCACTTGCTGTGTGTGGGCACTACTCATACACTAAGGATTTCGAAATTTCAATTAGGAAGAGAGAAAGAGTGGGTTCGACCAAAGATACGGAGAGAGAGGCTCAGGTTTTTCTGAATCAGAAGTGTCAGAAGAAAAGTGTAATTTTCCTGAAGCCTTCACTATCTATTTATAGCATTCCACCAGGGTTAGGTTTGATTTATTTGGCATTAAAATAATGAAAATATCAGAGGGAAAAACCCTACAGAAGTGGCCGGCCCTACATAGTGGATTTGGGCCTCACTTTTTGCAATTTTGCAGTTTTATCTTTTCTGCATCTAATTTCCTCAAAAACGCCAATTTTCTAATTCAACCATTTAAATGCCAATTCTAACTATTTAATAACTATAAATAATATTGTCATTTACCATATTTATTAATTGAACCACACAAAGTATCATAATTAACAAATATGCCCCTAAAACTCTTTCTTTACAATTTCGCACTTACTTAGTGAAAATTTCACAAATAGACATAGTCTAATTTGAGAATTATAATTGATTAATCAAAACTAATTATATGAGTCTTACAAGCAATATTATCTCAACTAGTGCGGGGACCATGGGTCTATATAACCGAGCTTCCAATAAGTAGATCAAGAATTTATTACTAAAATTCACTAACTTATTAATTCTTCGTTGAATCCACGCATAGAACTTAGAATTGCACTCTCAATTATATATAATGCTCTATATGTTCCACCATATAGAGACATCATTAGTTATCCATTGTTATAATCCTAATGCGATCAATGATCCTCTATATGAATGATCTACACTGTAAAGGGATTAAATTACCGTTACACCCTACAATGTATTTATTCCTTAAAACACTTGACCCCGTATAAATGATATTTCAGCTTATGTGAAATGAGTACTCCACCATTTATGTTCGTTTGGTCAAGCTCGAAGGAGATCATCCTTTGCTTACTATTCGCCAGATAGAAGCTATAGATTCCATGTTTATGATAGCGCTCCCACTCAATTGCACTACCGTGTTCCCAAAATGTACGTATCACCCTGACCTAAAAGTAGGCTTAACTAACAAATCAAAGAACACGAATAGCCTTTCAAGATTGAGCCTAATCATAACAGGATTAAGAACATTTGATCTAGGATCAACTAGGCGATATTGACTTTAATAGATATTACGGTAAGTTTAATAAATCTAAGTCAAAGTTCAATATCGGTCCCTTCCGATGCATACTCCATGCATCCAACCTGAGCTTTACTTTAACCAATGCTCTGGAAAGAACATAGCATTTCTCCAAATGCAAGTAAACTCTGTTGTAGATTATCATATCAGTAAAACCTTATGTCTGATAAATCTAGGAAACTTTATTCACATAGTCATGTTTACTGTCCAATGTGTTGACAACACAATAAACAGGATCAAGTATGTGAAAAGGGTTTCAAATGAATTTATACATTATGTACATATAATCATGAAATAAATCATGTGAACCATGCAACATTAAATGTTATTTCTGATCTATATTAATAAGTAAATCTGATTATATTGAAATGAGTTTTATTTAGGGCATAAAACCCAACAAGTTAGACATTGAGAATGTCGGGAATAGTTGAGATTTTAAAATTTACCAAAATACCCTTTAGTGCCCTTTATGCCTTTTGGTGTGGGAAGGGAAAAATAGTCTTTTAGCCTAAGTTAATCTCTTGCCTTTAGTGAGTTTGAATGGGGGTTATATTCTGAATATTAACTTAAATCAATTACCATGGCTCTGAGGCCAGTTGTTGGAATTTATTTTACCAGGATCTTAGATCTACTCACAAGTATGTTGATTAACACCATAAATATGAACTTTCTAAAACGATGAAATAAACACATATAAAGTTTAGGAAACCTTACATTGGGTGCAGGGGAACATAATGACTCCTTCCGTTCAGATATCTAGCCCTTGATTCCTTTCTGTAGCAGAGCATTATCAATATCTGAACCTGGATCTCTTTCTCTGAATCTTTGATGTTGAAACTCCTTCTTGCTGAAAGTCTTTCTTCACGATCTTCCTCACTATGATTGAGGTATCACTTTCTGTGTGTGGGCACTACTCATACACTAAGGATTTCGAAATTTCAATGAGGAAGAGAGAAAGAGTGGGTTCGGCCAAAGATAGGGAGAGAGAGGCTCAGGTTTTTCTGAATCAGAAGTGTCAGAAGAAAAGTGTAATTTTCCTGAAGCCTTCACTATCTATTTATAGCATTCCACTAGGGTTAGGTTTGAATTATTTGGCATTAAAATAATGAAAATATCAGAGGGAAAAACCCTACAAAAGTGGCCGGCCCTACATAGTGGATTTGGGCCTCACTTTTTGCAATTTTGCAGTTTTATCTTTTTTGCATTTGATTTTCTCAAAAACGCCAATTTTCTAATTCAACCATTTAAATGCCAATTCTAACTATTTAATAACTATAAATAATTATTAAATAATATTGTCAATTATCATATTTATTAATTGAACCATACAAAGTATCATAATTAACATATATGCCCCTAAAACTCTTTCTTTACAATTTCGCCCTTACTTAGTGAAAATTTCACAAATAGACATAGTCTAATTTGAGAATTATAATTGATTAATGAAAAATAATTATATGAGTCTTACAAGCAATATTATCTCAACTAGTGCGGGGACCATGGGTCTATATAACCGAGCTTCCAATAAGTAGATCAAGAATTTAGCACTAAAATTCACTAACTTATTAATTCTTCGTTGAATCCACGCATAGAACTTAGAATTGCACTCTCAGTTATATAGAAAGCTCTATATGTTCCACCATATAGACACATCATTAGTTATCCATTGTTATAATCCTAATTCGATCAATGATCCTCTATATGAATGATCTACACTGTAAAGGGATTAAATTACCGTTACACCCTACAATTTATTTATTCCTTAAAACACTTGACCCTGTATAAAGGATATTTCAGCTTATGTGAAATGAGTACTCCGCCATTTATGTTCGTTTGGTCAAGCTCGAAAGAGATCATCCTTTGCTTACTATTCGTCAGATAGAAGCTATAGATTCCATGTTTATGCTAGCGCTCCCACTCAATTGCACTACCGTGTTCCCAAAATGTACGTATCGCCCTGACCTAAAAGTAGGCTTAACTAACAAATCAAAGAACACGAATAGCCTTTCAAGATTGAGCCTAATCATAACAGGATTAAGAACATTTGATCTAGGATCAACTAGGCGATATTGACTTGAATAGATATTACGGTAAGTTTAATAAATCTAAGTCAAAGTTCAATATCGGTCCCTTCCGATGCATACTCCATGCATCCAACCTGAGCTTTACTTTAACGAATGCGCTGGAAAGAACATAGCACTTCTCCAAATGCAAGTAAACTCTGTTGTAGATTATCATATCAGTAAAACCCTATGTCTGATAAATCTAGGAAACTTTATTCACATAGTCATGTTTACTTTCCAATGTGTTGACGGCACAATAAACAGGATCAAGTATGTGAAAAGGGTTTCAGATGAATTTATACATTATGTACATATAATCATGAAATAAATCATGTGAACCATGCAACATTAAATGTTATTTCTGATCTATATTAATAAGTAAATCTGATTATATTGAAATGAGTTTTATTTAGGGCATAAAACCCAACAGAACTATGATAATTTAATTTAGCAACAACAACCTATATGCATCTATAATAAAATTAAACACATAGGCTCACACAGGCACACTTTGGATGGGTCCTATCATGTTGCTAGGTCATACACAGATGAAAGAAGATTGTAAATATACCTGCTATAAATTATTAACTTGACCAAGGGAGCCATCAGATCATTAGATGTGGCAAAAAGTAACCATGGCTATTTGCAATTGTTGACCGAGGTTTTCGGCAACTAATAAGATATGATTATACTATTGAGCTGTAAGAAAGTGAGAGAAGGATTTTTACGTGGTTGGGGCATTAATGAGCCTTAGTCCACGAGTCTTTGTTATTTATGGATGTCTTTAATACAGAATTTATACTCGGGAGAATGTCACCCTTATAAATACAGAGAATGTTCTTGGTGAGTATTTACTCTTCTTGCTCATATGCAGCCCAAGATTCTCGATCCCATTTAATGAGCTTTGAGGGGGTATTTATAGTGTTTTGGTGGGGTAATCCCTAGAATTGTTCTTACAAGTGTATCTGTAAGTATCCATAAAGTTGGGTATTCCCAATGAATATACCATGAGTAATGCATGGTCAAATCCCTAGGTGCCGTAGGGTTTTTATGAGGAATGTCCTTTTTGCCTTGTGATTGACGTGACTCTTCACAGTGTAGCCGTCGCTAGACTTAAATGATCATTACTGTGGCGCTGCTGGTTGGAGGTTGTGCCGTCAGACTTTATTGCGTGTTGCAGTCCCAACACGCTTCCTCCCATGCGGCATTTAATGCGACTTGATTGCTCAGGAGAAGCCTGACACCTCATGGAGATGCTTTAGTGCTATGTGAGCCTCCGGGAGCACCTTAAACTCCGGGTGCCTCCTCCAGGACCTATGTCCAGGATGTTTCCTTGTGGCATAAAAAGACTTAGCAAATATTATAAATTGTTTGATCCACGTGTCCCCGTCCGGTTGGTCCACGTATATTGGGCGAAATCAGGGGCAACATTTACCCCCCAAGCCTTGTTTATTTGAAAAATGAAACAAGGATTGCTCAGGTGCCTCCGATTGACTCCTCAGTTTCCTGGCTCAAGCTTAGACCGCGTGAGGGTGTATTTAATGATGGCATTTAATGCAACGATTCGCTTTTTGCAGAGGTGTCTCCGGTCGACTCCTCGGTTTCCTGGCACGAGCTTAGAGCGCGTGAGGGTGCATTTAATGATGGCATTTAATGCAACGATTCGCTTTTTGCAGAGGTCGATTCGTTTCATGCCCATTGATTGATGCGGCGCATTAATGGTGTCAGACGGATACTCAAACGTTTCCACCGCCTTTATTGTAAATCAATCTGGCCCGTTGATCTTTGGGTATTTGAATCGTGCGTTTCCCCCACCGTTCGATTGGTAGGTGGTGACGCCTGTTCCTCATGCATTTTCGCCTATGAAAGCCACCATCTTTCCTTCATTTCGGTTACTTCCCATTTCTTGCCAACTTTGCTCGAATTTCCTAGAGAGAAAATTCTCAGACCCAGCACGAAGCCTTTGAACACTTTGCGATTTTCCCAGTTCTTCCTTGCTTGCTGCTACCAGTCCTTCTCGTCTTTACTCGACTCGCATCAGGACCCCCAGTTCAACACTTCATTGTAAGTTTTTTGCATTCTTTGGTAATGACATGCTATTACTCGTTCTGTTTGTTCTTTTCTGGGTTTGCATTCGAGATTTCTGGGCATGCAAGTGTTTAAGTTCTTCATGTATTCTGTTTTGAATTTACTGCTTTAGTTGTAGGATTTCCATTATCATGCCTCTGTTGTTATTGTGCATTTTCATTGTAGAAGACCATACGCTCTTCGTTCAATGGTTTCTTAGGGCATAGAATAGGATCTTTTCTTTCTGTTTCCTTTATCGTGTAAAACCACCTTCTGCGATTTTACTACACCCGACACTTGTTCAGGGAATCTTTCTAGGGTTTCCCATGTGACACGTGTCCGGAGGGGGCCTCTTTCCAGCGGTTAGGGGACCCCCATTCCCTTTTTCTTGATTTAGGGTTTGGTATGGGGCCTAACTGCTGGAATTTCTCTTCTTTTTTTTTCTTTCATAGAATAGAAAATGTCTGCCTCTGGCTCGAAGTCCTCAAAGAAAAGCGGGAAGCGCATGGCTACTCTAGAGGAGGTCTCCTTGGGACCCGTTGCCCAGGAGGGGTATAAGTCCCGGGCAACCGGATGGGAAGCGGCCGAGCTTCATTCCACCTTAACCTGTCCCCATCAACTGGAGAATATTGTGGAAGTTGCTGGGATCAAGCCTTCCACCTCAGGAGCCTACCATCGGCCACCTCGCGATGCGGAGACGCCCAACCATAATTATGGCAGCTTCGGAGCCTGGAGCCAGACGCACCTGATGGCCGGTGCCATGCTTCCTCTTTAGGACTACTTTGTTAATTTTCTTGTTTTTGTCGGCCTTGCGCCGTACCAACTCATTCCCCAAGCTTATCGCATGCTCTCAGGCTTGTTTATTTTTTATGCCGCCCGCGGATGGGGATCTCCCCGCCCGACGGAAATTTTGTACTTTTATGAACTTGTATCCGTCCCCAAGAAGGGGGACAAACTTAAGGACGGTTTTTATGGGTTTCGGATCCATCCTGCTAACGAAGGGGTGGTCCCGTATAATAGGCAGACTCACGTCAAGGAGTATCGCCATCGCTTTTTCTTTTCCTCCGGATTTAGGGCAATGGACCACCCGGAGCTCCTTACTGAGTGGGTGACGATCCCTCCATATCAGCGGACTGCCCCTACCCAGACCTTCCTCCGGAGGGCCCAGGCTTTTGCTTCCTATGACCGAGCCGATCTTGACGTCGGGGGTTTGGTCACTACGGAGAACTGCAGGAAGGCCAAACTTATCCTTCTGCATCAATCCGTGGAGGACTCTAATCTCTCCCGGGTCATCTGTCCCAATGTAAGGGCGCCGGTCGCGGAGAAGACCTTCCGGGACGAGATCATTGCCACGGCAGAGAAGAAATACCAGGATTATCTCTACCGGAAGGCCCAGGAGAAGGCTTACTCTAAGGCCCAGGCGGCCTCCGGGAGGGGACTTCGTGTGGGGAGCCCGGTGGTAAGAAGAAGCCAGGCGATTGCCGGGAAGTCCGAGGCTAAATTTTTTGACAAGATTCTTCAAGAAGAGATTGGAGATCGTCCTGCCGGGAGGCCCCTTCGCATTGAGGATTCTTCGGAGAGAATGGCTCCCAGGCCACAGCCTTCGGTTCCAGAGCCAAACTCTGGGGCTCCTGGTGCCAGCACTTCCGGTGCCGGCGGTAAGTCTCCTTTGATAATTCATTATGTTCCTTCCATTGGTGAATATGCCAGTCGTAGGCCCGTAGGGTTCGACGAGCGTCTATATAGGTTTAGGATGCCCTCGACCAGGTGGGGGGATCGTTTGAAGGAATTTTATTTTTCAAACCTAGGAGATTTCCTAGGTCGGTCCCGGATGGGTTCTGGTCCTCCGGAACCTGTTCCCTTAGGTCCTTCAGCTTACATTACATCCAGCTGGTTCCGGCCTTCGGACAGCTATCTCGGAGATGATGCTGCCAGCATTAAAGTTCAGGACTTTGCTAGGGCCGAATTAGGAAGTCCGGGTAGGAGTAGCCTATTTGCCATATCTTGTGTAAGTGGTCTCTCACGGATGTTCTAACACTTGCTTATTTTTGTTGAACAGGTATCTCCATGGACGCCATCTTGGATCAGCTTGCCGGGGTTCACACTCCTGAGGCTCCTCCGACCTTTACTTCTTCCCCAATAGCCCCTGCCCTAAAGGTCTCTTCCAGCGCTCCCCCCGACACTATTGATTTAGTGGATGACGAGGAGGTGCTACCGGGAGAAGGTCAAGAAAAGCAATGGGGCTTTTCTGAGGAAGTTGCAGAAGGTGCGGGAGAGCTCCGGGCTCTTCCTGAGGAAGCTGAAGAAGGTGAAGAAGAGCCTGAAATTGCTCTGATTCGCAAGCGCAAGGGCAAAATGGTTGCCCAGGAGGAGCCCAAGCGGCCTCGGAGAGCTGACACTCCTGCCCATGGTCTTGACGGTAGGGTCTCCCCCATGGAAGAACATCCTGCTCCTCCCAACATTGTGCTGACTCCAGTTCCTGGGGATGAGGTGAGGCAAGAGCTCCGGATAGCCAAGCATAACTATGCCATGGACGAATACTCCCGGGGGTATGCCGAGGTGGAAGCCCTTAGGAGGGTTTTGCGGGTTGAGGTACAGGAAAGTATCAACAACCCGGAGTACCAGGATCCGTGGGACCTTAACTTGGACCCCCTGTCGGACTGGTTCCGTCGCTTCCTTGGGCCCACCTTGGCTCCCTTCGCCGCAGAGATGACTGGCGAGTTCGCTTCTTAGCTTACCCGGTGCGCACCTAAGCGGTTCGCAACTTGCGCCTCCCTGAACTCTATCTTCCAGGTCCAGGACCTCAGCCACTCCCTCACCGTGGTAAGTGCTTTATAGTTTTGCTTTTCCCTTCATTTTTCTTCTTGGGAATTCTTTCTTACCCTTGTGTTGTTGTTCAGCTTGCTGCTGAGGCTGGCCGCCTCTCCAAGAACATCATTAATCACGGCTTCGTTCTGTCTGACTTTGGGGACATGAACGTCGTCAGGAAGGTCCTTCAGGATCTCACTGCGGAGAGGCAGCTCTACCAGGAGGCTGCTGAGCGCCGGGAGGCGGCTGCCAAGGCAATGAGGAGGAGGCCAAACGGAGGGAGGCCCAAGCGGAGGCTATGATCCGGGATGAGGCCCAGCAGAGGGACAGGCTGGAGGCCCAGCATCAGGAGGAGCTGAGGGCAGAAAGTGAGGCTGCTGCCAAGGCCAAGCGGGAGCTCCGGGAGGCCAGGGAAGCCTTGGATGAAATGGTTGCCAAGGTGAGATCCTTAGAGGAAACTCACCAGGCGAACTTAGAGTCCAGGGCCGCTCTAGCCGCGGAGCTGAAGGAGCTCAGGGACTTCAAGGAACAAACCACCAAGAAGACAAAAAGAGTCGAGCTCCTTTCTCCTGTTTCCTGCGGCCGGTGCCCAAAGCGCTTCGACGATGGAGTCTTCATGGCTTGGTCTACCAACGACCAAAATATCAAGCTTACCTTCTACCCCAAACCTGAGGAAATGATTGCCAAATTTCGGGAGAAGAAGAAGAAGCTTGATGCCATGGTAGAGGCGCGTATTCGACCTCGCCTTCCTCCGCGCATTGACTGAGCTGCTTCGAGATTAACCCAGTACAACCAAGATTCCACCCACTTCTTTTATTATTATTATCTCTTTTTTTTGTACATATTTGCTGCTACCTTGGAACAATATATTTAGGTAGCAGTTTTTTATTTGAAGGGGAGACAATTTTTTAAGGCCTATCCCCGGGCCGTTTGTATATATATGACCTGCCCTTTGGGTCAGGATATTTATATGTGATCTTTCTTTTTCCACATATTTCTCCTTTTAACCTGTCCTTTGGATCAGGATTTTTATACTTATGCTTTTTATTTTTGTGCATACTTTTTGACCTGCCCTTTGGGTCAGGATATTTTACTTAGTTTGTTTTGTCTGTCCGTGCGGTATACCCTAGTACCCCCCTGAGTGGCATAGAAACTTTGTTTTTAAGGCACTCAGTTTTATTTAACATGTAGAGGAGGTATACATTTGGACGGTACAAACTCTTTGAACAAAGTCTAAGTTTTATTTTGCTATTGGTAATATTTTCTAAGGTGATCGGCATTCCAAGCTCTTGGCACAATGGTTCCATCCATTCTTTTTAGTTTGTAAGTGCCGGAGCCGATTTCGTCCTCGATTTCATATGGTCCTTCCCAATTTGGCCCAAGTACCCCCACTCCAGGTTCCTGGGTGGCTGGGAAGACTCTTCTTAGGACCATATCCCCAATAGCAAATTTTCTGTTTTTAACCTTAGAGTTAAAATACTTGGTCACCTTCTTTTGATAAGCAGCCATCCGTATTTGAGACTCATCCCGGAGTTCTTCAACTTGATCCAAAGCCTCTTGAAGCAAAGCTTGATTCGTGGCAGGATCGTAAGTCGTCCTCCTGTGGGATGGGAATAATGTTTCTACCGGGACCATCGCTTCACAACCGTATGCCATTGAAAAAGGCGAGTGACCGGTCGTGGTTCTGGGGGTCGTCCGGTCTGAGCTTCGATCTCGGTTTCGTGATCAATAGCTTTTTGTCTAAGAAGCACCAGTTCTGAGTAACTACCTTCGTCATAGGCATACTCGTCGAGGTTTCCCTCGTAGTCATCGTCGGTGACTATTTCTTCTTCCTCGGACTCCTCTGCTGCTCTTGAGGCTACATCTTCCTCGTTTGGGTCTTGAGCGTCTTCCAGAGGGCGATGCTGACGAGTACTTCTTGTCTCCACCATATTTGTGAAGTCAAATGCTTGTTTTGTAGCAACTTTCTTCAGCTCTCAATGAAAGCACCAAAATGAAAACCTCGGTCAACATTTTGGTGCTTTCATTGAGAGCTGAAGAAAGCTGCTACAAAACAAGCATTTGACTTCACAAATATGGTGGAGACAAGAAGTACTCGTCAGCCTCGCCCTCTGGAAGATGCTCAAGACCCAAACGAGGAAGATGTAGCCTCAAGAGCAGCAGAGGAGTCCGAGGAAGAAGAAATAGTCCCCAACGATGACTACGAGGGAAACCTCGACGAGTATGCCTATGACGAAGGTAGTTACTCAAAACTGGTGCTTCTTAGACAAAAAGCTATCGATCACGAAGCTGAGATCGAAGCTCAGAAAGCGCAAAACCAGAAAATGCAGGAAGTGATGCTGGCCATGCAAAAAGCCATGGAAGCAGCTGGCATTCACACACACCCCAAGGCAATGACCGCTGGACTCGACAAGGAGCCAGCGACGTCTTCGCCTAATTCCCAGCAGCAGAAATCTAGGGAGCCTAGCCCTATAAGATATCCTGCTGAAGAGAAACAAACATAAAACCCTACTTCTACCCCTGGGCGAAAGAAAAAGGTGCAGGATCCGCGAAAGGTCCGCTCAGATTTCCTTAAAGGGAAAGGTCCGCAGAGGGGCAAGCCCCAAAAAGGGAGTCTTCGCCCTCAGGATCGAGGGGACCAAAAAAGCGTTTCTGTACACCAAGAACCCGGGGGTAGAGGAAGAAGAGGACAGAGATGTCCTCCCGTTGATCTGAGAAATCAAATCAATGGGAACCAAGGTGATCTTCGGGATCACCTTGACCAAAAAAGATACGGACCCGTGGTCTCCTCGGGTACGTTGAATGAAGGAATTATGGCGGAACTCGCCATACTCCAAAAAGACATTGCCCGAGTCTCCCGGAGGCAGAAGGGAGACGACTCCGACTCGGAAAGCGAGGATCGAGAGCCATGTGCTAAGCACATCTTAGAGGCGGAGCTCCCTAAAAACTTCAAGATGCCCGAAATGGCAGCATATACCGGGAACTCCGATCCCAGCGACCACCTGTCACGGTTCAACCGTGTCATGACGGTCATGAGGGTCAGCAATGACGCCAAGTGTCTGTGCTTCCCACTCACTCTAAGTGGGTCCGCGGAGGAATGGTTCAAAAAACTAGAACCAGGATCCGTGGGCTGTTGGAACAAGCTACAGACCAACTTCCAGAGACAGTTTGTCGCCGCAAGAAAGGTCAACCTGGAGGTCAGTGCCTTGACTAATATCAAGCAACTGCCCTCCGAGACCTTGAAGAATTACATCAAGAGGTTCTGAGAGGAAGCCTCGAAAACTAAGAAGGTTGATGACGGACAACAGCTTGCACTTCTCCAAGCAGGCATCCGTACTGGGACTCCTTTCTGGAATGAGTTGCAGCAAGAAGGAGCTGCCAGCCTCCAGGACTTCCAGAAGAGATTCCAAAAATTTATCAACCTCGAAGAAGCCCAAATCGTGGCTTATGGGGGCTACTATCCCACCGGGATAGCAGGGTATATGCCCGGAGTATCGCCCTCAGGTACTGCCCCCACTGCAACCCCACAAACAAGTGGCATACAATTCTCTGCTACCCCCAGGTATAGCCAGGGCCAAGCTTTGGCACCAGCATCTTCTCATTTTGGCAACCCGTCCGGAGTGAATGGGCAAGCTCCTTCACATTCTGCTCCGGCTGCTAGCCTAACAGGCCCTTCCCAGGGATCAAGGAGTAAAAGGTCCTCCAAAGGCAGCACCCGGACGGGAGAGAAGCGCCAGAAAAAGGGTTACACCCCCCAATATACTCAATACACGGAGCTGTCGGACTCTCAAGAACGTGTGTACTTCGCTACTAGGCAAAATACAAACTACCGGAGACCACAGCCGTTGTACAAAGACAGCTCCAGGAGAGATCCGAGCAAAAGATGCGAGTACCACAACGACATTGGTCATAGCACCAATGAATTTAAAAATCTCAAGGACGAGATCGAAAATCTAATCCGATTGGGCCACCTCTATGAGTGGATCAAGAATAGGTTGCCCCACCTCAATCCGGGTCAGGTGACCGGGGGTATGCCTCCCGGAACACCAGGAGGTACAGCAGGAGTATTGGCTCCAGCTGCTCCCACAGGTGACGCCCAGCATATCCCCGGACTGCCGCCCCAGACTAATGGAAGGGTAGCCATGATCTCCGGAGGTCCCCATATCGGAGGGAATACTTGCAAGGAGCGTAAACGATACGCCGGGGCCGCTAAACACAATGAGATATGGGAAGTTACTCAACTCCCAGCTCAAAGGCCTCGGCTGATGGACCAACCCATCACATTCATGGAAGAAGACGCCAAGACGGTGCGCTTCCCTCATCACGACCCATTGGTCATAGAGACCCCCATCGCGAATAAAGTGGTGGCTAGAGTCTTAATTGACAATGGGAGTTCCGTGAACTTACTCTTCAAAGAAGCCTTCACCGCGATAGGCTTGACTGATCGGGACCTCTCGCCTAGTGGATCCCAGCTCACAGGGTTTAACGGGACGACACTTATCCCAATGGGAAAAGTGAGATTCCCAGTCACCCTGTGCCCGGACACTCCTCAGAGCACATTCAAATACTGCACCTTCGTAGTGGTGGACTGTCCGACAGCCTACAACGCGATCCTCGGCCGACCGGCCCTGGTAGACTTTGGCGCAGTCACTTCAATCTGGCATCTGTGCCTAAAGTTCCCTACGCGGGAGGCCGGAGTCGGAACTGTGAGGGGAAATCAGGGGGAAGCAAGGCAATGTTATAATGTCGCAACCCACCTGCCCGTACTTATGGTCCGGGAGTCCGCTGAGCCAGAAGTGGCTGAAGAGGATGAGTTGGACCCTCGTGTAGGGTCCGAAAGAATCATGGAACCAATGGAGGACGTCGAAGAAATATCAGTGTGCGACGTCGACTCCACCAAAGTACTCCGGTTAGGGAAGAACCTGGACCCAGAGGAAAAGGACAAAATAATAAAAACACTGAAGGGCGCCATCGACATCTTTGCATGGCGCCAAGAAGACATGACTGGCATAAGCCCTCATGTCATCACACATGTACTCAACGTCAATCCGGACATGCCTCCTGTCCAGCAAAAGAGACGCCCGCTCGACTCGGTGAAAGCCGAAGCTCTAGAGAAAGAGGTGGACAAACTTTTGACTAACGACATGATCCGCGACGTGTACTATCCGGAGTGGCTGGCCAATCCGGTCCTGGTGCCCAAGCCGAACGGAACTTGGCGAGTTTGTATAGACTTCACCGATCTAAACAAAGCTTGTCCGAAGAACTGTTTCCCGCTGCCCAGGATCTACCAGATGGTAGATGCCACTTCCGGATTCAAACTGTTATCCTTCATGGACGCCTATGCTGGGTACAATCAAATAAAAATGCATACGGCAGACCAAGAGTGCACTAGCTTCAGGACCGATAAGGGGGTATACTACTACCTAGTCATGCCTTTCGGACTGAAAAACGCCGGAGCAACCTATCAAAGAATGGTTAACCGGATGTTTAAAGGCCTCCTGGGGCGAAACATGGAGGTGTACGTGGACGACATGCTCGTCAAATCCAAAGCATGCAACATCCATGCAAGCGACTTAGAAGAATGCTTTGAAGTTGTCCGGAGATACGGCATGAAACTCAACCCAAAGAAATGCACCTTCGGGGTCAAATCAGGAAAGTTCCTGGGTTTCATAGTCAGCCAAAGGGGGATTGAAGCGAATCCGAAAAAAATCCAGGCTCTCCTGAATATGCCATCCCCCAAGAAACATAAAGATGTGTAGAGCTTGACCGGAAAGGTAGCTGCATTGAGCCGTTTTATCTCACGGTCCATGGACAAGTGCATACCCTTCTTCAACGTGCTAAAGAAATGCCAAAAGTTCGAATGGTCGGACGAGTGCGAGGAGGCATTCAGAAAGCTAAAAGACCACATGGTCAAGCCTCCTATCCTATCAAAACCCGTCCTCGGAGAAGACTTGTTTCTTTATTTGGCCGTCTCCGAACACGCGGTCAGCGCTGCCCTGGTCCGGGAAGAAGAAAAAACTCAGCATCCCGTGTACTATGTCAGCAAGCGCATGATAGGGGCCGAAACAAGATACCCGGTCATTGAAAAACTGGTGTTTTGCCATGGCATCAAGGAAGTTGAGGCCATACTTCCAAGCCCATCCGATCAAAATTCTGACAAATCACCCGCTCCGGCAGGTCCTCCAAAAACCTGAAGCATCCGGAAGGCTCCTCAAGTGGGAAATGGAGCTAAGTCAATTCGACTTGCACTACGTACCTCGAATTTCTATAAAAGGCCAAGCCTTGGCAGACTTCATTACTGAATGCAACGAAGCCGAGGCAACAGCGAATACGCCGATACCGCCAATCCCCACATGGAGGGTATTTGTGGACGGAGCTTCCAATGAGAACGGTTCCGGAGCCGGAGTGGCTATGATATCACCAACTGGACTGCGACTCCAGGCGGCCCTCCGATTCGACTTCGCAGCTTCAAACAATGAGGCCGAATATGAAGCCCTGATAGCAGGGCTGAAATTGGCAAAAGTTGTAGGAGACAAAAGAGTGGAAGTCTACAGTGACTCTCAACTGGTCGTAAACCAAGTATCCGGAGAATACCAAACCCGCGGCGAGCGGATGGCCGCATATGTAACAATAGTCCAAGAGCTGCTCCACGAGTTCACGGACTACAAAATAGAAAGAATCCATCGAGAAAAGAACGCTCACGCGGACTGTCTGGCTAAGTTAGCCTCGGATAGCGAAATCGAAGAGCTGGGGGTAATACCAGTGGAACGCTTGGCAGAGCCAAGCATCAAAATAAAAGAGACCACACTAACGGTTGGGCAAGAACCCAGCTGGATGGTCCCCATCATAAAATACATAACAACAGGTGAGTTGCCCCAAGAAAGGGCACTGTCTCGGAAGATTCAGTATCAGGCTCATCGTTATGTGATGATGGATCAAATTCTCTACCGAAGAGGACTCAGCATGCCTTATTTAAGGTGTGTATCGGACCTGAAGCTAGACAAATCATGCTAGAGGTCCACGAAGGGTTCTGTGGAGATCATACGGGAGGACCTAGCCTCTCAAAGAAAATATTGAGGCAAGGGTACTTCTGGCCAACAATGAAAAAAGATTGTATAGACTATGTCCAAAAGTGTGACTCGTGCCAAAGGTACGCGAACATACCGAGAGCTCCTCCAAATGAAATCACCCTGATGACTAGTCCCTGGCCCTTCGCGGTTTGGGGAATAGATCTTATTGGGTCCCTGCCAACAGGAAAAGGAGGAGTAAAGTATGCAATAGTAGCAGTAGACTACTTCACCAAATGGACAGAGGCTGAGCCTATGAAGACAATAACTGCTAAGAAAGCATTGGACTTTGTTATCAAAAACATAGTGTGTCGATATGGCTTGCCTCACAAAATAGTCTCTGACAATGGGAAGCAATTTGATTGCGAGGAATTTACTGACTTGTGCAACCAACACGGAGTAGTGAAAAGCTTCTCCGCGGTAGCCAGGCCTCAAAAAAACGGCCAGGCGGAAGCAGTCAATAAAATCCTAAAAGTCACCTTGAAGAAGAAGCTGCTGGCCTGCAAAAACAACTGGCCCGAAGAGTTGCCAAGGGTGTTATGGGCCTACCGGACGACCCCCAGAACCACGACCGGTCACTCGCCTTTTTCAATGGCGTACGGTTGTGAAGCGATGGTCCAGGTAGAAACATTATTCCCATCCCACAGGAGGACGACTTATGATCCTGCCACGAATCAAGCTTTGCTTCAAGAGGCTTTGGATCAAGTCGAAGAACTCCGGGATGAGTCTCAAATACGGATGGCTGCTTATCAAAAGAAGGTGACCAAGTATTTTAACTCTAAGGTTAAAAACAGAAAATTTGCTATTGGGGATATGGTCCTAAGAAGAGTCTTCCCAGCCACCCAGGAACCCGGAGTGGGGGTACTTGGGCCAAATTGGGAAGGACCATATGAAATCGAGGACGAAATCGGCTCCGGCACTTACAAACTAAAAAGAATGGATGGAACCATTGTGCCAAGAGCCTGGAATGCCGATCACCTTAGAAAATATTACCAATAGCAAAATAAAACTTAGACTTTGTTCAAAGAGTTTGTACCGTCCAAATGTATACCTCCTCTACATGTTAAATAAAATGTTGACCGAGGTTTTCGGCAACTAATAAGATATGATTATACTATTGAGCTGTAAGAAAGTGAGAGAAGGATTTTTACGTGGTTGGGGCGTTAATGAGCCTTAGTCCACGAGTCTTTGTTATTTATGGATGTCTTTAATACAGAATTTATACTCGGGAGAATGTCACCCTTATAAATACAGAGAATGTTCTTGGTGAGTATTTACTCTTCTTGCTCATATGCAGCCCAAGATTCTCGATCCCATTTAATGAGCTTTGAGGGGGTATTTATAGTGTTTTGGTGGGGTAATCCCTAGAATTGTTCTTACAAGTGTATCTGTAAGTATCCATAAAGTTGGGTATTCCCAATGAATATACCATGAGTAATGCATGGTCAAATCCCTAGGTGCCGTAGGGTTTTTATGAGGAATGTCCTTTTTGCCTTGTGATTGACGTGACTCTTCACAGTGTAGCCGTCGCTAGACTTAAATGATCATTACTGTGGCGCTGCTGGTTGGAGGTTGTGCCGTCAGACTTTATTGCGTGTTGTAGTCCCAACAAGCTTCCTCCCATGCGGCATTTAATGCGACTTGATTGCTCAGGAGAAGCCTGACATCTCATGGAGATGCTTTAGTGCTATGTGAGCCTCCAGGAGCACCTTAAACTCCGGGTGCCTCCTCCGGGACCTATGTCCAGGATGTTTCCTTGTGGCATAAAAAGACTTAGCAAATATTATAAATTGTTTGATCCACGTGTCCCCGTCCGGTTGGTCCACGTATATTGGGCGAAATCAGGGGCAACAGCAATCAATTAATAATAGGTTTTGAAAACTTACACACAAGCTAAAACACATACTCCTGTAACAAGGTTAGCTGGATAGTTGGATGTAGGATTTATTTAATTTTAAATTAAATTATTAATTTTGAAATAATTAATAAAATAAATAAATAAAAAAAATTTAAAATTTTAAAAAATTTGAAATTTAATTAAATATTTAATTTTAATATTAAACTTACAATTTTGAAAAATTAGGTTTCAACCAACCTAAATATCATTTCAAAAATTTGCTAACTACTTTTAAAATTTAAATGTTATTTTATAAATTAAAATTAAATAAAAAATTAGAAAAGATAAATGAAAATATTTTCCAAATTTTAAATGTAATTTAAATAAATAAAATAACAAAATTTAAAAATTAGCAAAATATCTTACATCTATTTAAAATTACATGATTATAGTTATCTTATTTTAAATTTAAATAAGGTCAAATTATTTAAAAAAAGATTTAATTTAAAAATTTAAAATCTGACCTTAAATTTAAAAATAAGATAAGATATAATCAAATTTAAAAATAAGATAGATTATTAAGCAAAAAAGATAGATACTAACTATTTTTAAATTCAAATTACACTAATATCTTGAATTAAATTTAAAAAATATTAAATTAATTCATAATGATAATTAGAATTGAATTAGGAATAGTAATAGTATAAATATAGAACTACACAAAAATCGGAAGTTAATTCCATGAAAAAGCATGAAAAATCGAAGAAAAACGAAAAAATTGCTAGCTGTACGGACAGTTTTCGCGATCGCAGGAAAATTTCAGCACAACTCCGATTTTTTCGAATCTTCAAAAAATCATAACTAATTCAAATTAAATCGAAATTGAGTTCTGTAAAAAAGTAACTTGCTTAATGTTTTCCATACTATCCAATAAAAATAATTCCAGAAACAGATATTCAATTATTTTTAACGAAAATTCACAAACACCAATCAATCATCAAATAACACTCAATACAACATGATACCATCCAAAAACAAACAAACAATCGTTTTAAAGTCCAAATTTCTTGCAAGTAAATCAATTACCATTGCTCTGAGGCCAGTTGTTGGAAATTTATTTTACCAGGATCTTAGATCTACTCACAAGTATGTTGATTAACACCCTAAATATGAACTTTCTAAAACGATGAAATAAACACATATAAAGTTTAGGAAACCTTACATTGGGTGCAGCGAAACATAATGACTCCTTCCGTTCAGATATCTAGCCCTTGATTCCTTTCTGTAGCAGAGCATTATCAATATTTGAACCTGGATCTCTTTCTCTGAATCTTTGATGTTGAAACTCCTTCTTGTTGAAAGTCTTTCTTCACGATCTTCCTCACTATGATTGAGGTATCACTTGCTGTGTGTGGGCACTACTCATACACTAAGGATTTCGAAATTTCAATGAGGAAGAGAGAAAGAGTGGGTTCGGCCAAAGATAGGGAGAGAGAGGCTCAGGTTTTTCTGAATCAGAAGTGTCAGAAGAAAAGTGTAATTTTCTTGAAGCCTTCACTATCTATTTATAGCATTCCACCAGGGTTAGGTTTGAATTATTTGGCATTAAAATAATGAAAATATCAGAGGGAAAAACCCTACAAAAGTGGCCGGCCCTACATAGTGGATTTGGGCCTCACTTTTTGCAATTTTGCAGTTTTATCTTTTCTGCATCTGATTTCCTCAAAAACGCCAATTTTCTAATTCAACAATTTAAATGCCAATTCTAACTATTTAATAACTATAAATAATATTGTCATTTATCATATTTATTAATTGAACCATACAAAGTATCATAATTAACAAATATGCCCCTAAAACTCTTTCTTTACAATTTCGCCCTTACTTAGTGAAAATTTCACAAATAGACATAGTCTAATTTGAAAATTATAATTGATTAATCAAAACTAATTATATGAGTCTTACAAGCAATATTATCTCAACTAGTGCGGGGACCATGGGTCTATATAACCGAGCTTCCAATAAGTAGATCAAGAATTTATTACTAAAATTCACTAACTTATTAATTCTTCGTTGAATCCACGCATAGAACTTAGAATTGCACTCTCAGTTATATATAATGCTCTATATGTTCCACCATATAGAGACATCATTAGTTATCCATTGTTATAATCCTAATGCGATCAATGATCCTCTATATGAATGATCTACACTGTAAAGGGATTAAATTACCGTTACACCCTACAGTATATTTATTCCTTAAAACACTTGACCCCGTATAAATGATATTTCAGCTTATGTGAAATGAGTACTCCACCATTTATGTTCGTTTGGTCAACCTCGAAGGAGATCATCCTTTGCTTACTATTCGCCAGATAGAAGCTATAGATTCCATGTTTATGATAGCGCTCCCACTTAATTGCACTACCGTGTTCCCAAAATGTACGTATCACCCTGACCTAAAAGTAGGCTTAACTAACAAATCAAAGAACACGAATAGCCTTTCAAGATTGAGCCTAATCATAACAGGATTAAGAACATTTGATCAAGGCTCAACTAGGCGATATTGACTTGAATAGATATTACGGTAAGTTTAATAAATCTAAGTCAAAGTTCAATATCGGTCCCTTCCGATGCATACTCCATGCATCCAACCTGAGCTTTACTTTAACCAATGCTCTGGAAAGAACATAGCATTTCTCCAAATGTAAGTAAACTCTGTTGTAGATTATCATATCAGTAAAACCCTATGTCTGATAAATCTAGGAAACTTTATTCACATAGTCATGTTTACTGTCCAATGTGTTGACAACACAATAAACAGGATCAAGTATGTGAAAAGGGTTTCAGATGAATTTATACATTATGTACATATAATCATGAAATAAATCATGTGAACCATGCAACATTAAATGTTATTTCTGATCTATATTAATAAGTAAATCTAATTATATTGAAATGAGTTTTATTTAGGGCATAAAACCCAACAAGTTAGACATTTAGAATGTCGGGAATAGTTGAGATTTTAAAATTTACCAAAATACCCTTTAGTGCCCTTTATGCCTTTTGGTGTGGGAAGGGAAAAATAGTCTTTTAGCCTAAGTTAATCTCTTGCCTTTAGTGAGTTTGAATGGGGGTTATATTCTGAATATTAAATTAAATTAAGTTTGATAAAACCAATTCATTTACTCTTTTATTCAAAAATAAGAAAAAAAATCATGAAAAGGTTCACTCTCTCTCTTTTCGAACCCCCTAAACCACCTAGGGTTCTAATTTTGTTCTTCAATTCTAGCAAATTTCCAGCAGCTCTAAGTGTAATCCAAGCCAAGGTAAGCCTCTTTGCAAGTTCCTCCTTAGTTCTTTGAGTTTTAAGATTGGATTTTTTTGCATGATTTGGAAAGATGGACTTCTGTAGCTACTGTTAGTGTTTGTTAGTGATTTCAGAAGTTAAATTATGTTTGGAAATGTTGATTTAAGCTTGTGATGTTGGGTGGTTTGTTGATTGAGCAAGTCTTGAGTTTTAGAACTCAAGCTTGGCTCTTTAATGGTGTTTTTCAATTCTGAGCTTTGGTAGTTGTTTTACTGCTTGGAATATGTCTATTAGGGTATAATATGCATGTCTGGAAAGTTTGGTAAGGTTTGGAGTCGTTTTGGTTAAGCGTTGAACTTATTTGGGTTTTTTGGGGAATATTGGGTAACTGATTTTACGGGTACCTGTAAAACCGGTTATTTGGTTTCGCAGCTGGGATTCCCGACAAATTTAGGTTGTCGATTCGTACTGGTTTCAGGTTTCTGGTTGGTTAATTCCCTACTAGTTTAGGATATTGCCATATTAAGTTTTTGTAGATAGGTTTTTGGTTTAAAACCTAAGTCCCGGTTGTGATTTAGCGTGTCACTTATCCATGTTGTTATCGATGTGATTTAGGAGCCTGTAATTTGCCGAGCAGTTGTTCCACTTAGGTTGACCGGCACACCTGAATTCAGAATTGAAGTAAGACTAGTATAATGTCATACATATGTTATTACATGTTTATCATACATGTTGTTTATGCCTATTAGATTACATTGATAGCACTAATAGTATACTTAGAGTTGTATTGATTACTGATAAATGTATGTTGGTTGAAGTACTGATCGATGTTGTCACATCAATATGGCTAGAGTATGACTAGCATATTGAGTATAGGCTGACATTATGGTCGATAGTATAGTCATATGAACGTTCTAGACTCAGTACCGTGTGGGACACGGAGATAAGGTTATGATCGGGTGTATGGGCGCCAGGTTATAACCCGGGATAATAGTATGTTTTCTGTTATGCTTTTCTTACTGAGTCTGTCGACTCACAGTGCTATTTCCATGTGTAGGTAAGGGCAAGGCTAAAGTTGAGGAGCCGTGAGAGCGAGCAAGTGAAGATTGTACATGTTGGGGCGGTTAGGCCTGGAGCGTACGATCTTTGGGACTTTAGGGCTTTTGCTGTATAATCGCTAGGCGACAAAACTTTAATATATAGATAGCAAACTTTTGTATATGTAGTTTGTAACGGGATCCCAGAATTTTATAAATGTAATACTTTATGTTTTTTTAATTAAATAAGTAAATTTTAATTAATCACGTTTTTCGTTAATCTCGTTGGTTAGCAATGAGCTGCACAGTATGTTTAAAATCACGCTAACATGCCTAAATTAGTTAGGGTGTTAAAATTTGGTATCAGAGCAGCCATGACTTTAAAGATCCTGAAGACTGGTCGAATATGTACATTTGTTGCGAGGATAGGTTGACTCATGGTATAGTAAGTGTTTATATTATTTGCTATTGGATTACCTGCCTAGGCTATTATAAAGTATGTTAGAAAGTATCATAGTGATAATTTTGATAAGAATATGCGTATGGTATATGCATATTGATATTGTTATCCGTCTGTGTTTAAATGGTTGTCGTATATATTTCTTTAGCAAAACTTTTTATAATAGGGATTCCCGGAACACGCTTTTTATGCCGTTATAATGTCCGTTTTTATTGTTTTGTTTTAGTCAAGTTTTTAATATTATCACGGTTTTTAATAATTAATTATTCTATTAGTATTAAACTAGTTTATAAAATCACACACGTGGCGCCCCTATAAATTAGAGCCTTACAGTATAATACACATGTGACCATAAACTTCCCAAAATTTAGAATTCTTGAACAATTACCAATGCTAATAAGTACTTCCATTCTCACACATACATTATATTGCTACACATAATCCCTATCATGCTTTTCTAACATCACGTTTTCCAAAAATCATATAAGTAAGTAATAAAATAGTAGATAAGTAGGTAGAACTTACTATACATTGAGTCAAACTATTCTTCACAAAAAAATGTACATATCTAGCCAGTTTTAGGACTTTTAAACCTTGGTCGATTTGATACCATGTTGTAACACCCTAGTATTGGGATTTTATGCCCTAAATAAAACCCATTTCAATCTAATCTGATTTGTTATCAATAAAAGATTAGAAGTCATTTATGTTTACATGTAGTTTTCATGTTTATGGTTTAATGTGTACAAAATCTGTTAAGTCCAGAACATATAGTTATTCACAATTACAGTGATGTCAACACAGTGGAATGTAATTGTGATTATATGCTTCAAAAGATAATGTCCCTGATTCACCACTGCACTGGATTTACACTGATGTGATAATCAGCGATAAAGTATACTTACACCTTGGATAAGTGTTATGTTCTTTCCAGAACATTGGCAAAGTATGCTAGTTTCGA
This sequence comes from Cannabis sativa, assembly GCF_029168945.1. NCBI lineage: Eukaryota > Viridiplantae > Streptophyta > Magnoliopsida > Rosales > Cannabaceae > Cannabis > Cannabis sativa. The sequence continues at coordinate 75,850,542 of NC_083602.1, forward strand.
ATGTATGGAGTATACATTGGACTGGGACCCGTATTGATCTTGGTAAAGATATTATAATCTTACCGTAGTATCTTTCTAAGTCAATATTATTGGTTGATCTTAGATCAAAAGATCTTAATCCTAACATGCTTAGGTTCAATCTCAGGAGTGCTATTTGTGTTCTTTGATTTGTTAGTTAAGCCTACTTTTTGGTCCGGGTGATACGTACATTTTGGGAACATGATAGTACAATTGAGAAGGAGCGCTAAACATAGATATGGAATCTATAGCTTCCATCTGGACATAGAAGTGAAACGATGATTTCCTACGAGCTTGGCTTAATAGAGATAAATGGAAGAGCTCTTGTTTTAGTGATTATATTAGCTCACTGAAATATCATTTAAAGGAAGCAATGTTTTAAGGATAAAATACATTGAGGGGTGAAACGGTAAATTTATCCCTACTCGGTGTAAATCATCTATAGAGGAACTTTGATTATTGGGATCAGAATGATGGTTAAATGTTTATAGCGAATCTATATCGTGGAACATATAGAGCGTTCTATATGACTGAGAGTGCAATTTCAAGTTCTATAGTGGATGCAACAAGGAATTAATAAGTTAGGGAATTTACTGGGTAAATTCTAGTTCTGCTTATTGGAATCTCGGTTGTATATGTTGGAAATTATTTTACCAGGATTTAGATTTACTAACAAGTATGTTGGATTAACAACCTAATATGAATTCTAAAACAATGAAAATAAACACATATAAAGTTAGAAAACCTTACAGTGGGTGCAGCGGAATAATATGACTCCTTCCGTTCAGATCTCTAGCCCTTGATTCCTTTCTGTAGCAGAGCATCACCAAGATCTGAACCTGGATCTTCTTTTCTCCTTCTTTGATGTAGAATTTCCATAGTCTTCCATACTATGATTGAGATACCACTTGTGTGTGGGCACTACTCATCTCACAAGGATTTCGAAATTTTCTCTCTTTTTCTCTCTTAATTTCGTGGCTTATAGGCTTCCCAAAGAAGAGAACAAAGGTTGCTTTATATAGGGAGAAGGGAGAGCACAACTTTCCAAATAAAACAGTTTCCTTAATTACTGTGTAATCAATTAACTGCCTTATTTAGTGTGATCAACCACTTTCCTATTTTTGCTAGGCTTTGATTAGCAATTACATGGCAATTAAAATTGAAAATAATAATTGGGAAACACACAAAGAGGTGCCGGCCATAGGGTGATATGGGCCTCACTTGGATTTTGCAGTTTCTTCAATTTTATTTCAATTTCTCCAAAAATGCCATTTTTCTAATTCTAATCATTTAAATGCCAAAACTAATTATTTAATAACTAAAATAGATTATTAAATAATATTGTCATTTAAAATAATTATTAATTAGACATACAAAGTCTCTTAATTAATAATTAAACCTAGAAACCCTTTTCTTTACGATTTCATCCTTAAACTGTCAGAATTCATAAAGTAGACATAGTCTAACTTTTAGAATTATAATTGATTAATTAAAATCAATTAACTGAGTCTTACAAGCAGTATGGTCTCAACTAGTATGGGGACCATGGGTCTATATACCAAGCTTCCAATAAGTCAAACCGAATTTACCAAGTAAATTCCCTAACTTATTAATTCCTTATTGAATCCACACTTAGAACTTGGAATTGCACTCTCAGTCATATAGAACGCTCTATATGTTCCACGATATAGACACGTCATTAGTTATCCATTGTTATAACCCTAATGTGATCAATGATCCTCTATATAGATGATTTACACTGTAAAGGGATTAAATTACCGTAACACCCTACAATGTATTTTATCCTTAAAACACTTAACCCTGTATAAATGATATTTCACCTAAGTGAAATGAGATCTCCACCATTTATCTTCGTTTGGTTAAGCTCGAAGGAAATCATCCTTTACTTCTATTTGCCAAATAGAAGCTATAGATTCCATATTTATGTTAGCGCTCCCACTCAATTGCACTACCGTGTTCCCAAAATGTAAGTATCACCCTAACCCAAAAGTAGGCGTAACTTAACAAATCAAAGAACACGAATAACACTCTTGAAATTGAGCCTAACCATATCAGGATTTCGATCATGTGATCTAGGATCAACAGGTGATATTGAATTGAATAGATATTACGGTAAATTTTAACATATCTAATCAAAGTTCAATATCGGTCCCTTCCGATGTATACTCCATACATCCGATACTGGTAAACTTTGCCAATGTCCTGGAAAGGACATAACACTTTTCCAAGGTGTAAGAATACCTATCGCTGATTATACCATGTCAGTCTAAATCCAGTGTTCTGACAAATCAGGGAATAAACTTTTGAACATATGATTAAGATTATATTCCACTGTGCTGACAACACTATAATCTTTAACCAACCCATATGTTCTGGACTGAAAAAGAATTCATACATTATATACATATAATCATGAAATAAATCATGTGAACCATGCAACATAAAATGTTAGTTCTGATCTTTATTAATAAGTAAATCTGATTATGTGAAATGAGTTTTATTTAGGGCATAAAACCCAACAAACTCCCACTTGCACTAATATAAAACAAAAAGTGCATTTCAAATAATCTTTAACACCTTGATATACTAATCAAGTGTAATAGTAGTAAACTCCTCGTAATAGGATCTGACAGGTTGAATTAAACATAACCTCTTATCCACTATTACTTTCCCTTAATCACAAAATCCTTGATAATGTGAAATTCCTCTCTATATGTTTACTTTCTTGGGATACTGGATTCTATACTTTTGGGCAACTACTCTTTGGTTATTCAGGAAGTAACCCTAGTAGTTAAGGCAAGTTGGAACAGTGCCACAAATGTATAGAACTTTCCTTAGACTGAATAAGTATCTTTCCTGCAACTTTTAACATTCAGTCTCTCTCTGGTAGACCAAGAGATTTCAGATAGGTTTTTACACTTCTCAGAAATCGCTACTCCACCCCCAAAGTAATCACCATCTCATCAGCAGACTTTCTAGCACAAAGACAAGTCTCAAAATCTGATGTGGTGTAGTCTAAGAGTTCCAAAACCACCCTTATTGACTAACATATAGTTCCTCTTCTTAATCTTAAAATTTACTTGATTGTCTTCCATTGTTCTTCTCCTGGATTAATCTGATACTTACTCATTACTCCCACTCAACAGCAGGTGTCTGGTCTAAGGCATACAAAAGCATATCTAAGACCTCTCACTGCTGATTTAAGAAATTCTTTCATGGCTTTATCTTCTCTGGAATAGTTGAGACTTTTCCTTAGATAAATAAAATCTATATCTAAGAAGTTGTGAAGCTTCTATAGATTTCCATTGGAAAGAAAATGCATCAGCATCTCATGCTTGCATTAGAGTAAGTAATTACCAGGTATACCACAAGCCATAGGTTTAGATAAACTCATACCTATAATACTAGGAACAGGAAGTTTTGTTAAGTCCATTGAATAAACTTATTAACGAAAAATTTCCTTTCATGTCCTTGTAATAGAAAACTTTAGGTTACTCCACGTGAATGGATCAAACTATAGTTCTCTTGGCTTTCTTCTTAGTTTCTTATCTTGACAATCCATTACTTGTTTAAACTCACAAAGGATTTTAATCACTAGTATCTTCCAAGTTATAAGAAGGTGAGTTCCTAGAAACTCTCCCACTACAACAAGGTACCGTGAACTATGTCAAAAAAAAAGTAAATGGTATTGACCTCTTCAGTTGTGTTAAGACAACAGAGGCAGTGGGATCATCTTGTAAAATAAGATGATAGAACACTTTTGGAATCAAGAAAAAAAATATCTCCTTTATTTGCTACTTTATTTTCAGACTTAGTCATTTTCTTAGAAAAGCAGTATTTGTTTAAACAAACACTTTCTTATCTAATGACTATGGGATGCTCCACCCCTAATCACTTAGAATAGCTAACAAACATGCAAACCCGGGTTAGCAGTTCTAGCTTTTCTTAAGACTTCGATTAGGTCATCCATGAATCTAGTAATGGTTTACATTAAGTATACAACCATTGCATCATTCTGAAATTTTATTTCCATAGAAGGATTTAGGCAACGACTAGTAACTAATCATCAATATGCAACTCGAATTTCTGGGGAGGTAAGTTTGGATATAATTCAAAAATCAAATTAATGATCTTTGAACTGCATATCTACTACCTTTTTCTCCACCCCTATCAGTTCGCAAGATCTTTAACCACTTACCTTCACCATTGCTAGAAATTCATGAAATTTTTCAAACATTTCAAATTTCTTTTGCATAAGGTAAAATCTAGAGTGATCGTTTTAAGAATACAACGAAAACTCATATCCACCCCTGAATGTATACCCATCTGCGAATGAGATAATTATACTCTCAGTGGATATAGGCATATTAACTCTTTGCAGAGAATGATCTTGTCAAAACCACTATGAACAAGATACAAATGCCATAGATTTATAAAATACGTGGTTGTATCTTTTGATGACTTACTTTAGTTACATCAAAGAGTTCTTAGAATAGTGCAAGTGGATTTTGGTCACAGAATACTAAACTCATACAGTCTGAATCCATTGATAGAAAATGGTTATGAAACACTTGTGAAAGTGTAACTGTATAATTAGTAACTCTTTCTTGGACCACCACTACTAATCTAACTCTATGATTTGCCTATACAAGTAGGAGATATCTAAGATTGAGGATTTATATCATTTAGGGATAGAATTCCGGGAATATAATCATATGCGTCATCTAATTTCTTAAGAGAAAATAAGACTTTATATGATTTATAGACCATTCATCCAATGATATGTCATTAAGCTAATTCGAAATGAATAAGCTAAGAGGAATTAGGATAATTTCGTTTTAAATAAGAATCCAACGATGCTCCGATTAGCGAGAGTCAAAGTAATCTTATTTATACAATCTTCTTGTTTCATATTGTAAAATACTAGTCTAAGGTGTCATCAATCGATGAACAGCTAGATGTTGCATATACAATATTTATCTTTCGAGATCTAACACTATTATGTTAGTCTAATGGTGAAAATCCATTAGGGATTTATCTCATTAGAAAAACAAAACAAGTTAGACCAACAATGAAGATTCGAAATTAAACTACAATTTAATAACAGAAAATAACATGGTTCAATACAAATTCATACACAATTCAGAAATTATGAAGCACATAGCAAGTAGGAATGACAAGTGAAAATACTAAAACATACAATCCTAAATAATTTCCAAGGTTTTCAACAAACTGATATCAGTATCCCGTTTAGGCGAGAGTCAAAGCTATCATTCATTGAATAGAGTTGTCAGCTCATCTAAAATGTCAAACATTCTAGCAACCTTTTATTCGATCAAGATGTGAATCCGCGTTGTCCCGTTTAGGCGAGAGTCAAGGCTATTCTATCTTATGAGCTTCCACCATTGTTTCATATTCTTCCAAGTCTTATACAGTCGCCACCATTAGGGTGAGCATAAACTATATAAAAAACTTACAAGATTACTTATCTTTCGAGATTAAACGGTGCTAACTTGCTAATGAACGTTCCTCCATTAGGGAGGATTACTCACTAAAACAATAGCTATGTAAAACCAACAATGGAGATCGAATATCCTTACAATAATAAAGCTCATTATTTAATGAAGGGTTGTATTTTCGTCTAATATTTATTTTAATCCATTTATTTTAAATAAATATTTATTTAATTAAAATTTCCAATTTAGAATGAAAAATTCCAAATATAAATTTTAATTTAATATTTATAAATTATACTTAGATGGATACGAAAATAACGTGAATTATTTCCATCTTAGTAATAATTTCCATAAATATTTAGAAAATTATTCAATTTAAGTTTGTTGACCGAGATTTTCGGCAACTACTAAAATATGATTATAATTGTTATGGTATCTAAGTTTCTTAATTATGCAAGAGAGCCAACATTGCATGATTGCATGATTTCCATGACACTACATTATTTAATAGGTGCATATTATTATATGGAATGCACTTGATATAGATAATAAATATTTGAGAACTTTTATATTGATTTTATTATGATGATTAATATTTTAAAAGTTATTTGTCAGTGAAATACTTTGTGTGCTCAATGATATGAGATGATACAAGAGATATGTGCTATTGTGTGATGGGCATTATATTTTAGAGTGACTAGTAAAAATAATTAAATAGTAAAATTATGAAATCTCATTATTTATTATTTAACGATAATGGTGTTTTTATAAATATTATTATTATGTTATTCTTTTTATTTGACAATTCGCCTTTAGAAAAAAAAAATAGTTCCACCGACTTTCTTAAGTCGGTAAGCTTCCCCACATTGTTTAGATATTTAATAGAGAGTCATTAGACTATCTTGCTCGATATCATGAAGTAGTCCCTCTCTCTTCAAAATAACACAACAAGAAACCTTTAGTTAAGGAACACTAGAGACCGGTGTTCAAGGAGATTAATAGGTAAAATTCCCATTCAATAGTATAAGATTATATTTTCTTGTGATATTCTTTGAGTTATATATAAATGATTGTTTGAATTATACCTCGGTATGATTGCTATGCTTGCTTTCTTTAGTTGGAATAATTGTTTTGAAATGATATATGAATTAGACACTTGGGAACAACCTTAATGCTTACGTAGAGTATAAAAAAAATAAATACTAGTCTTCCATAATTTTGGTGAGATAATAGATAGTTTTGGCCCTTTTGAACAACTCATATATTTTAGTGAGATGATCATTGAGATTGATAATACCATTGGCCTTTACTTGTGTACTGTAATATTTTTTTAGTGAAATTGTTATATTATAGTTATGGTTTATACTAAGTACTTGGTTGTGTGGATTATAAATTTTATTAAATGGTGAGTTACCTTGTTGTCCTACTTGTATGAGGATGTATCACAGGTATATATGGGAACAATTGGAATTTATACTAAGTATAGATTATATTTTCCTTTTTTTTTATATGGATTGATATCCTACAAAGCTACAGTGGAATAGAAATTTGTTATGCCATGATTATCTCAAGAATAATTATTGATTGAAAAACCAGTTGAACACTCAATGGTTGGGATTTTGTTACTTGTGTTTGAGTGCATGCTTAAACTATTTTATTTGACCTGATTATACTTATAGATCCATTTTATTTGAGATAGTTACGAATAAAGAGAATAAATGTAACTAATAATTAAATCTATAATTGGACAACTATTAGGGTCGAATCACTCATATCTTGAGCAAAGAGTATTTCACTAATAAGAATTCGTAAAGCTCGAAACTAGGTAAGTAAAGTACTCAATTACAATATAAGAATTTTATGTTTTATAAGAATTTGTTGTATGTTATTTATCCTGCTCTTAGTTGCAAACTTATTAACATTTCAGCGTAGCATTTCATGCATGATATGTAGAGATATAAATAGAAATACATATTTTAAGTCCATGCATGATTTTTGAGAAAAGCTCATAGTCTTATGAATTGCTTGATAAGATTTTATTCTAAGCACCATAGGTGAAAGATAAGATATAAGAAATCAAAGAAGGGTTGAAGTGCCACTGTTTCGGGAAGCAATAGAGAAAAGTTGTAGTTTCTGACGGAGGTCTGTATGGCTCATAGTGGCAGCCCAATAGAGTGGGCCATGTCAGAGTTGGCCATGAGATAACATGCCATGTTTCCGTCTTTCTCTCCTCCATTTATATGAGTATTATAGCGTTACAGTTAGGGGCAACCTTAATTCTTGAGCTCGACGGGGCAATGAAGGAACAAGGTTAGTATGTGCCCTGCTGTGACGAGAGATGGCTAGCCAGAGGAGAGCCCATGGGATTTTATAGCTCAAAGAAGCCCCCGCAGCTCGGGCTTAACCGAACAAAGGTGTACCGCCTTAGAGGTCAAAGAGATAAAAGAAAATAAATGTTCTAAATTCACGATCATACTCTGAATCGTATTTTCATAATGTCACGTACATGCAGAACTTTACTTACTGAGCTGTAGCTCACAACTTGTCTTGTGTTGCAGGTAAAGCTATAAATAAGTAGATGGCTGGGTGAGTTGGAGCACAATCCTAACCCTGGTGGTGTACATATGGATATTTTGACCGCGTGGGAGGGTCTAACCCTATACTTTTGATTCGTCTATGTGCTCTTAGTAGTTAAGTGTAATAGTAGACACTTGTTTGTATATGCTTCGATGTAACCAATAGTAGGAACTCTATCTAAAGGTATTTTATTACTTTAAATTAAAAAGTTTAAATTAGCAATAATTTCATAAGTAGTTAATCAATAAACTAATCAAATAATACTTCAAATTGCGATAGTCTAGAATACTGTTGTTATTAGTAAGCCAAAGAAAAACCGAAAAAGGGGTGTTTCGAGTTTGGTATCAGAGCCAGGTTTAAATTGGTTCTGCAGACCATCCATATGTACACATCAAGGAAGGGAAAAGCTCAGCTCACTAGTAAGTTTTTATTTATGCATTTTATGTGGTTTTGTTGTATGCTTCATGTATGCTATTGCTAAATCATATAGGTCGAAGGCACTGCCTACTTCTAAGGCTTGTTGGTGTACAAATGGTTGAAGAACAAACATCTGGAGCTATTGAGAGCTCCAATAATGAAAGACAGGCAAAGGAGTTAGTTGAACTTCGTGAGATTGTTCGTAGGCAAGCAGAACAGATTGATAAGTTGTTACAAGAACAACAACACAGGCAAGTACCCCTTACTAAAAATCCACCACAACCACCTCCCCCTCCACAGGCCCCAGCAGCATTACATCCCTTAGAACCACTATATGAACGTTTCAGAAAGCAACGTCCACCAATATTTGAGGGAATTACAGACCCACTCATTGCACAGGATTGGAAGAGCTCTTTAGAAGATATCTTTGGTTTCATGCAACTAAATGACAGGGAAAAGGTATCTTGTGCCGCCCATACATTAAAGATGGATGCTAAGATATGGTGGGATGTAGTTAAGCAGACTAGAGATGTCAATCAGATGACTTGGGCAGATTTTGAAATGGTTTTTAATGAAAAATTTTATAGTGAAGCAGTACTGACTAGTAAAGTGAATGAATTTAGTAAGCTGCAACAAGGAAGTCTTTCAGTGGCTGAGTATGTGATGAGATTTGATCGATTAGCCAAGTTTGCTCCAGACATGGTTGTTACTGAGTCTAGTAGGGTGAATCGCTTCTTGGATGGACTTCAAGCAAAATTAGCTAGAGATGTTGATATGGGGCGTACAAGGCCTCTTTCTTATGCACAAGCTGTGGAGAAAGCCTTAAGAGCTGAACATAGAGAACAAAAAATAATGAGAGTGAAAGCTGATTCCAGTATTCCTCGTAGGGACCCACGGTTTAGTAGAGAGCAAGTTCGCACTCCATACAACAACAAGCGAGGCGGACAACAATTTCAAGCTAGAGATGGACAAAATAAGAGGTTTAAGGGTAGTCAACAAAATAGGCAATCAGGATACCAACAACGACCACAGTGTCAGAAATGTGGAAGGTATCATTTTGGGGAGTGCAAAGCTCAAACTAAAGGTTGTTATAAGTGTGGTAAGGCAGATCACTTTATAAAAGACTGTCCACTAATGAAGACTCAACAGAAGAGAGAAGAGCCTCAAAAGACCAATGCTAGGGTATTTTCTATTACACAAGCTGATGCAGATGCTAGTACCTCAGTTGTATCAGGTAAGATCCTTATATCTGGTATCCCTACATATGCATTAATAGATTCAGGTGCCACACATTCATTTGCATCCATGACATATATGAAGAAACTAGTTAGACCATCTGAGAAGTTACCTGAAGTGTTTAGTACAGCATTACCATCAGGAGATATATTGTATTCTGATCAGTGGCTAAGAGCAGTTCCAGTTTCCATTGATGGTAGAGAATTATTTGTTGACTTAGTGATATTAGAAATGAGCGATTATGAGGTGATTCTAGGAATGGAGTGGCTTTCCAAATACAATGCCACCATTGATTGTAGGAAGAAGACAGTGACATTTAAACCTTCCGAAGATGATCAATTTGTGTTCATTGGTGCTTCACTAAAGAATAGGATTCCAACCATTTCTATCATGAAGGCGATGAGGTTGTTGAAGAATGGTTGCGTAGGGTACTTGGCCAATATAATAGACACTTCTTTACAAAATGGAGTGAAGCCTGAAGATGTGCCTATAGTAAAAGAATTCTTAAAAGTGTTTCCAGAAGATTTACCAGGACTGCCACCAGATAGAGAAATAGAGTTTGTGATTGAGTTATTACCTGGTACTGGACCTATATCCAAAGCACCTTACAGAATGGCACCATCAGAGTTAAAGGAACTTAAGATACAATTACAGGAACTGCTAGACAAGAGGTTCATCAGACCTAGTTTTTCACCATGGGGAGCCCCTGTATTATTTGTGAAGAAGAAAGATGGAACCATGAGGATGTGCATCGATTATAGAGAATTAAATAAATTTACAATTAAGAACAAATATCCACTTCCTAGAATTGATGATCTTTTTGACCAGTTGCAAGGATCAATAGTATTTTCAAAGATAGATTTGAGATCAGGCTACCATCAGCTTAGAATAAGAGAAGAAGATGTATCAAAGACTGCTTTTCGAACACGGTATGGCCACTATGAGTTCCTTGTGATGCCATTTGGATTAACAAATGCTCCAGCAGCTTTCATGGACCTCATGAATAGAGTGTTTAAGGATTTCCTTGATAAGTTTGTGATTATATTTATTGATGACATCCTAGTTTATTCTAAATCTAAAGAGGAGCATGAAGACCACTTGAGACTAACATTACAAAAGCTAAGGGAGAATCAACTCTATGCCAAGTTTAAGAAATGTGAGTTTTGGCTAGAGAAGGTAGCATTTCTAGGGCATATAATTTCAAGTGAGGGTATTTCACTGGATCCATCAAAGATTGAAGCCGTCAGTAGATGGAATAGGCCAATGAATGCTTCAGACGTACGTAGTTTTCTGGGATTGGCAGGCTATTACAGAAGATTTGTTGAGGGATTCTCTAAAATTTCCATGCCACTGACACAACTTACAAGGAAGAACCATAAGTATGAATGGACAGATACTTGTAAGAAGAGCTTTCAAGAATTAAAACAACGATTAATTTCAGCACCAATTCTTACTATTCCAACCGGATCAGGAGGGTTTGTAATTTACAGTGACGCTTCAAAACAAGGATTAGGGTGTGTTTTGATGCAAAACGGTAAAGTTATTGCATATGCTTCTAGACAGTTGAAAGATTATGAACAGAGATATCCTACTCATGACCTAGAATTAGCAGCAGTTGTGTTTGCTTTAAAGATTTGGAGACATTACTTATATGGAGAACGGTGTGAGATATACACAGACCATAAAAGCTTAAAGTACTTCTTTACTCAAAAGGAACTAAACATGAGGCAAAGACGATGGTTGGAGCTAGCAAAGGACTATGATTGTGAGATTCTTTATCACCCAGGCAAAGCAAACGTAGTTGCTGACGCACTTAGCAGAAAAAGACCTAGTAGTTTGTCAGTTATGAGGAAATTACCCAAATTACTTCAGGAAGATATATGTAGGTCAGAGATTGAGATTATTACAGGAAGATTAAATGAAATTAGTCTACAGTCTACATTACTAGAAAGAATCAAACAAGGTCAACTTGAAGACCCTGATTTAATCAAGGAGAAAAGTGCAGTGGAAGGTGGGAAGAAAACAAATTTTGAGATTTCAGTTAATGGAAGCTTAAAGTTCAAAGGAAGGTTGTGTGTCCCCAACAATGATGAATTGAAGAAAGAAATTCTTACAGAAGCGCATACTACTCCATATTCGCTACATCCGGGTACGACAAAAATGTATAATGATTTAAAGATGCATTATTGGTGGCCAAAAATGAAGAAGGATGTGGTAGAGTTTGTGGCAAAGTGTTTGACATGTCAACAAGTGAAGATAGAGCACCAAAGGCCAGCTGGTTTGCTACAACCCATACAAATACCAGAATGGAAATGGGAGGAGATTACTATGGATTTTGCATGACACTACATTATTTAATAGGTGCATATTATTATATTGAATGCACTTGATATAGAAAATAAATATTTGAGAACTTTTATATTGATTTTATTATGATGATTAATATTTTAAAAGTTATTTGTCAGTGAGATACTTTGTGTGCTCAATGATATGAGATGATACAAGAGATATGTGCTATTGTGTGATGGGCATTATATTTTAGAGTGACTAGTAAAAATAATTAAATAGTAAAATTATGAAATCTCATTATTTATTATTTAACGATAATGGTGTTTTTATAAATATTATTATTATGTTATTCTTTTTATTTGACAATTCGCCTTTAGAAAAAAAAAATAGTTCCACCGACTTTCTTAAGTCGGTAAGCTTCCCCACATTGTTTAGATATTTAATAGAGAGTCATTAGACTATCTTGCTCGATATCATGAAGTAGTCCCTCTCTCTTCAAAATAACACAACAAGAAACCTTTAGTTAAGGAACACTAGTGTAAAGCCCGCTTAGTTAATTTGGAAATTAGCAGTTATTTATGTTAATCATGAAATTATTTATAGCTATTTAAATAATTTAGTATTGATATTTATGGAATTCAGATATGCATAATTATGTCATCAGCAGTTTTTATATTTCGCATTTCCGGTGTCCGGTATTTTGGAACGCGGCGTTTGGCTCAGTAGAAATCACAACTTAGTATGTTAGTATTTTGGGGACGGGTTTTAGACATTGGGAATGTCGGGAATGGCCGGGAATTTAGAATGTCCCAAAAATACCCCTTTAGTATGATTTTTGTGATTTTATGGTGGAGGGGCAAAATGGTCTTTTTGCCCCATTAGTGTTTTGTTTTATATGAGTTTATTAAATGGGAAAAATAAATGTTTATTCTTATTATGTTGGCTGAAATAAATGATTTATATGGCTTATATTCCTCCTTTCTCAAGCATTTTACACTTAGTCATTTTTTAAAAGAAATTTCCAAAAAAAAATCAAACACTCAAAGCTCTCTCTTTCTCCCTCTTTTCGGCTGAGACTTGGGCTGCTAGGGCTGGGAATTTTCTGCCTAAAGCTTGTGATTTTCAACTCATTCTTGTGTAATTCAAGTCAAGGTGTGATCCCTTATAAATTCCCTTTGTGTTCTTCTTGAATTTCTAGTGAAAATGGATGAAATGCATGCTTGAATAGTTGTTGTTGTTGCTGCTGAAATATGATTGTTATTTTGAGTTTAAGCATGTTAGTTTAGGGTTGTTTATGTGATAAAGAAAGCATGTTGTATTGATTGTTTAAAGCTTTTAGTTTATATGTTAAAATAGGTGATTTTTGAGAGAAAATGCCATGTTTTGTTTCTGTGAATTGCTGGATGTTTCTGTTTGTTTTCAGAGATGTTTTTAGGCTTAGTTAAGTAGAATTAAGCTTATGAGATTGTACATGTCGGGGCGGTTAGGCCTGGAGCGTACGATCCTCGGGACAACAGGGCTGAGATTTTTGTAACTGTCGTTAGACGACTTTCATTTTGATGTAAAAGTTGAACAGTTAAAACGTTTGTAAATATTTTTATAAATCGGGATCCCGAGACTTTTTGTAAAATGGTTTATAAGTTTAATGAAAAAGCAAAATTTTAATTAATCACGTTTTTCCATAAACCTCGTTGATTAGCAACGAGCTGCACAGTACGTTTAAAAATCACGTAATACGCCTAAGATAGTTAGGGTGTTACAATTTGGTATCAGAGCCGCCAGGTTGTCTTCCGAAGATCGTCACGACATGTACAATCATCATCAGCAGTTAGCTCGGTTCACGGTTCAGTAAGCCTTTATTGCTTTAGTAGTTTATTTTATTCAGTTATGAAAAAGAAAAGCCTGTTAGGAAGCATGTTAGTAGCCTGATAGTAGAATAGGCGCATGTTTCATTTCTAATTTCCAAATTAAGCGGCATTAGTAAGCTCGCCTTGAATACGACCTGATATGCCAACTCTTGGTTTCGCAGGCGGTTCTAACTAGATGGACGCCAGGCGGACTACCAGGAGTCAGGGCAACTCCGTAGGGTCGAATCAGGGACAGGGAGCTCAGTTTCCCCCACCTGCCAGGGGCCGAGGTAGAGGTCCCCGAGGCAGGGCTCGTGGCCGGGGTGATGAGAACCCGCCACAGGCTGCCCAGGCTCCCCCAGCCGATCAGGGAGCCCCGAATTGGGAGTTGCGGTTTGCGGAGATGCAAGCCCGGATCGAAGAACAAGACCTCGAGATTCAGAGGTTGAGACAGCAGGGTGCTCCTGCAGTTCCAGTGCCCGTAGTTCCAGTGGCACCTGCCCCTGCTGCCCAGGCCGAGATGGTAGTGGCGGCCCATAGATTGGAACCTTTGTATGAGCGGTTCCGGAAGCAAGCACCCCCGGTATTCCTAGGAGGTCCAGACGTATCGAAAGCCGAACAGTGGCTTACGGTGATCACCAGAATCTTGAACTTCATGGGTGTCACCGGTAATGACAGAGTGGTGTGCGCCACATTTCAGTTCCAGGAGGATGCCCTGGTATGGTGGGACATGGTGTCTCAGATTCACGATGTCACCACCATGACCTGGGAAAGGTTCCAGGAACTCTTCAACGCGAAGTACTATAATGAGGCGGTCAGAAGCGCCAAGAGGAAAGAGTTCGTTCACCTGACCCAGCGGGAGAACATGAGTGTCACTGAGTATACTACTCAGTTTGACCGGTTGGCGAGGTTAGCCTCGGGAATTGTGCCGACCGACTTCAGCAGGAAGGAGAAGTATCTGGACGGGTTGAGTCCCAAGATCAGGCATGACCTGATGATTACCACAGACGACAGCACCACCTATGCTCAGATGGTGGAGAAGGCACTGCGAGCTGAGGGCGCAGTGGGGTGTATGTCAGAATCAGCCAGTACTCCGGTTAGTGGCGGAGCTCCTACCCCTCCTGCATCAGGCTTTAGCAGGGGGAGTAGTGGTTCGGCCATTGATCAGAGGAAGAGGGAACCCTTTGCTTCCGGCGGCTCGAGTCAGAACAAGAGGTTCCGGGGGAACCAGAACAGAGGGAGTCGTCCTGGTGGTAATGAGACCCGATTCTCCTATCCCGAGTGCCCTAGCTGCAAGAGGCACCATCGGGGTGAGTGCAAGGGACAGGGATGCTTTCATTGTGGCATGCCCGGGCACTTCAAGAGGGAATGTCCCCAGCTCCGGCCAGAGGCACCGAGAGCTCCAGCGATACCCACTCCAGCCAGGGTATTCGCTATCACGCAGGCTGATGCAGATGCCAGCCCATCAGTTGTTACAGGTCAGCTCTTTATTAACAACTCGTTTTATTCAGTGCTGTTTGATTCTGGGGCTACACATTCTTATGTGGCGGCCAGAGTCTTTAGTAAGTTGGGTAGACCCTTTGATAGATATGAATCAGGGTTTGGAACCCTGTTACCTGGCGGAGAATTGGTTATCTCCAATAGGTGGATTAGGTCTATGCCGATCAGGATAGATGGTAGAGAGTTAAGCGCTGATCTGATAGAGATGAGCTTAGTCGAATTTGATATTATTTTAGGAATGGATTTCCTATCTAAATATTCGGCGAGCATTGACTGTAAGAGGAAGATGGTGGTCTTCCAACCGGAAAGTGAAGAACCGTTCGTATTTGTGGGTTCGGTTCAGGGATCTCGGATTCCGGTGATCTCGGCTATGTCAGCGAGAGAATTATTGCACGGTGGGTGCTTAGGGTTTCTGGCCGTGGTGGTGGACACCACTCGGCCAGACACCATTCGGCCAGAGGACATCAGAGTGGTTCGGGAATTTTTGGACGTTTTTCCCGAAGAACTTCCAGGGTTACCACCTCAGCGGGAGATTGACTTCGTGATTGACTTGGCACCAGGGGTGGATCCGGTTTCTAAAGCCCCGTATAGGATGGCTCCAGCTGAACTTAAGGAATTGAAGATTCAGCTCCAAGGGTTGCTTGACATAGGGTTCATTCGGCCCAGTGTGTCACCCTGGGGAGCCCCGGTTTTGTTCGTGAAGAAGAAGGATGGATCTATGAGGATGTGCATCGACTACAGGGAGTTGAACAAGCTGACGGTGAAGAATAAATATCCATTACCTAGGATCGATGACTTGTTCGATCAGCTTCAGGGGAAGACGGTCTTTTCTAAGATTGATCTCCGTTCGGGTTATCATCAGTTGAGAATCCGAGAGGAGGACATTCCAAAGACGGCTTTCCGCACTAGGTATGGACACTACGAGTTCCTGGTTATGTCATTCGGACTAACCAATGCTCCTGCAGCATTCATGGACCTGATGAATAGAGTATTCAAGGATTTCCTCGATATCTGTGTGATTGTGTTTATCGACGACATCCTCGTGTACTCTCAGTCAGAAGAGGAGCATGAGTTACATCTTCAGATGGTACTGCAACGACTTCGAGAACATAGACTCTACGCCAAGTTCAAGAAATGTGAGTTCTGGTTGTCTCAGGTGTCCTTCCTAGGGCATAGTGTGAGTAAAGATGGGATCAAGGTGGATCCCGGGAAGATTGAATCCGTCAGGGATTGGGCGAGACCGAAGACAGTGACAGAGATCAGAAGCTTCTTGGGATTAGCTGGGTACTACCGTAGGTTCGTGGAGGGGTTCTCCAAAATTTCAATGCCCCTAACCGAGCTTACAAAGAAGAATCAGCGATTTATCTGGACAGATAAATGCGAAGCTAGTTTTCAGGAGCTGAAACAGAGATTGATTACTGCTCCGGTACTAGCTTTGCCTGCGGACGAGGAGAAGTTCGTGGTCTACTGTGACGCATCCAAACAGGGTTTGGGGTGCGTATTGATGCAAGCCGATCGGGTTATCGCTTACGCCTCCCGTCAGTTAAAGGATTATGAACAGCGATACCCGACTCATGATTTAGAATTGGCCGCAATGGTTTTTGCGCTGAAGATTTGGCGGCATTACTTGTATGGGGAGAAGTGCGAGATCTATACCGACCATAAAAGTCTCAAGTATTTCTTTACTCAGAAAGATTTGAACATGAGACAAAGGCGTTGGTTGGAACTAGTGAAGGATTATGATTGTGAGATCCTTTACCATCCCGGGAAAGCCAATGTAGTGGCCGATGCCCTGAGCAGAAAGGGTCCCGGGCAAGTAGCTAGCATGGTTCAGATCTCACCTCAGCTAGCAGAGGATATGGTTAGATCCAGCATTGAGTTTGTGGTAGGTCAGCTTCACAACTTAACGCTGCAATCTGATCTGTTAGAAAGAATAAAGGTTGCTCAGACAACAGATCCGGAGTTAGTGAAGATCCGAGATGAGGTATTGGCTGGTCAAGCCAAAGACTTTTCAGTGTCAGATAGTGGGATGCTTTTGTATAAAGCCAGGGTTTGTGTCCCGAACAGTGTGGACTTGAGAAACGAGATCTTTGAGGAGGCTCATTCTACTCCATATTCTCTACATCCCGGCACCACCAAGATGTACCAAGATTTGAAACCGTACTTCTGGTGGAACGGTATGAAGAAGAATTTGGTAGAATTCGTATCGAGATGCCTCACGTGTCAGCAGATCAAGGCTGAACATCAGAGACCAGCAGGGTTGTTGCAGCCTCTAACCCTACCAGAATGGAAATGGGAGGATATTACGATGGATTTTGTGGTCGGGTTACCTAGGACCACGGGTATGTATGACTCCATCTGGGTAGTGGTGGATCGATTTACGAAATCTGCTCATTTTCTGCCGGTTAGAACGACATTTTCAGTGGATCAGTTGGCAGAGTTATATGTCAGGGAGATAGTGAGACTTCACGGGGTACCGAAATCTATAGTTTCGGACAGGGATCCGAAATTCACCTCCAAATTTTGGCAGAGTTTGCAACGGGCAATGGGTACGAAGCTAAAATTCAGTACAGCATTTCATCCTCAGACAGATGGTCAGTCCGAAAGGACAATTCAGATATTGGAGGATATGCTGAGAGCCTGTGTTATGGACTTTGAGGGTTCATGGAGTAAATATCTACCGTTGATAGAGTTCTCTTACAACAACAGTTACCAGAGTACGATAGGGATGGCACCCTACGAACTGTTGTATGGTAGGAAATGCAGATCCCCTATCCACTGGGATGAGACAGGGGAGAGGAAATACCTAGGTCCGAGTCGAGTTCAACGGACCAATGAGGCAATAGAGAAGATTAAAGCTAGAATGCTTGCCTCCCAGAAGCGAGACGAAGAGTTACGCAGATCCGAAACGTAGGGATGTTGAGTTCCGAGTAGGGGACCATGTGTTTTTGCGAGTATCTCCGATGACGGGGATTAAACGTTTCGGGAAAAGAGGCAAGTTATGCCCTAGATTTACAGGACCTTTCGAGATTCTCGAGAAGATAGGTCAAGTGGCATATCGATTAGCATTGCCTCCAGCTTTATCAGCAGTGCACAACGTATTTCATGTCTCAATGTTGAGAAAATACGTTTCAGACCCCTCTCATATACTCAGTTATGAGGGCCTTCAGCTTCAGTCAGATATGTCTTATGAGGAACAGCCAGTGCAGATCCTGGATAGAAAGGATAAAGTCCTTCGGAATAAGACTATAGCGTTGGTCAAGGTTCTCTGGAGAAACAGTAAGGTGGAAGAAGCCACCTGGGAGCTAGAATCAGATATGCGAGCTCAATTTCCAGAGTTATTCAGGTTAGATTTCGGGGACGAAATCCTTTTAAGGGGGGGATAGTTGTAAAGCCCGCTTAGTTAATTTGGAAATTAGCAGTTATTTATGTTAATCATGAAATTATTTATAGCTATTTAAATAATTTAGTATTGATATTTATGGAATTCAGATATGCATAATTATGTCATCAGCAGTTTTTATATTTCGCATTTCGGTGTCCGTATTTTGGAACGCGGCGTTTGGCTCGATAGAAATCACAACTTAGTATGTTAGTATTTTGGGGACGGGTTTTAGACATTGGGAATGTCGGGAATGGCCGGGAATTTAGAATGTCCCAAAAATACCCCTTTAGTATGATTTTTGTGATTTTATGGTGGAGGGGCAAAATGGTCTTTTTGCCCCATTAGTGTTTTGTTTTATATGAGTTTATTAAATGGGAAAAATAAATGTTTATTCTTATTATGTTGGCTGAAATAAATGATTTATATGGCTTATATTCCTCCTTTCTCAAGCATTTTACACTTAGTCATTTTTTAAAAGAAATTTCCAAAAAAATCAAACACTCAAAGCTCTCTCTTTCTCCCTCTTTTCGGCTGAGACTTGGGCTGCTAGGGCTGGGAATTTTCTGCCTAAAGCTTGTGATTTTCAACTCATTCTTGTGTAATTCAAGTCAAGGTGTGATCCCTTATAAATTCCCTTTGTGTTCTTCTTGAATTTCTAGTGAAAATGGATGAAATGCATGCTTGAATAGTTGTTGTTGTTGCTGCTGAAATATGATTGTTATTTTGAGTTTAAGCATGTTAGTTTAGGGTTGTTTATGTGATAAAGAAAGCATGTTGTATTGATTGTTTAAAGCTTTTAGTTTATATGTTAAAATAGGTGATTTTTGAGAGAAAATGCCATGTTTTGTTTCTGTGAATTGCTGGATGTTTCTGTTTGTTTTCAGAGATGTTTTTAGGCTTAGTTAAGTAGAATTAAGCTTATGAGATTGTACATGTCGGGGCGGTTAGGCCTGGAGCGTACGATCCTCGGGACAACAGGGCTGAGATTTTTGTAACTGTCGTTAGACGACTTTCATTTTGATGTAAAAGTTGAACAGTTAAAACGTTTGTAAATATTTTTATAAATCGGGATCCCGAGACTTTTTGTAAAATGGTTTATAAGTTTAATAAAAAAGCAAAATTTTAATTAATCACGTTTTTCCATAAACCTCGTTGATTAGCAACGAGCTGCACAGTACGTTTAAAAATCACGTAATACGCCTAAGATAGTTAGGGTGTTACAACTAGAGTCCGGTGTTCAAGGAGATTAATAGGTAAAATTCCCATTCAATAGTATAAGATTATATTTTCTTGTGATATTCTTTGAGTTATATATAAATGATTGTTTGAATTATACCTCGGTATGATTGCTATGCTTGCTTTCTTTAGTTGGAATAATTGTTTTGAAATGATATATGAATTAGACACTTGGGAACAACCTTAATGCTTACGTAGAGTATAAAAAAATAAATACTAGTCTTCCATAATTTTGGTGAGATAATAGATAGTTTTGGCCCTTTTGAACAACTCATATATTTTAGTGAGATGATCATTGAGATTGATAATACCATTGGCCTTTACTTGTGTACTGTAATATTTTTTTAGTGAAATTGTTATATTATAGTTATGGTTTATACTAAGTACTTGGTTGTGTGGATTATAAATTTTATTAAATGGTGAGTTACCTTGTTGTCGTACTTGTATGAGGATGTATCACAGGTATATATGGGAACAATTGGAATTTATACTAAGTATAGATTATATTTTCCTTTTTTTTTATATGGATTGATATCCTACAAAGCTACAGTGGAATAGAAATTTGTTATGCCATGATTATCTCAAGAATAATTATTGATTGAAAAACCAGTTGAACACTCAATGGTTGGGATTTTGTTACTTGTGTTTGAGTGCATGCTTAAACTATTTTATTTGACCTGATTATACTTATAGATCCATTTTATTTGAGATAGTTACGAATAAAGAGAATAAATGTAACTAATAATTAAATCTATAATTGGACAACTATTAGGGTCGAATCACTCATATCTTGAGCAAAGAGTATTTCACTAATAAGAATTCGTAAAGCTCGAAACTAGGTAAGTAAAATACTCAATTACAATATAAGAATTTTATGTTTTATAAGAATTTGTTGTATGTTATTTATCCTGCTCTTAGTTGCAAACTTATTAACATGTCAGCGTAGCATTTCATGCATGATATGTAGAGATATAAATAGAAATACATATTTTGAGTCCATGCATGATTTTTGAGAAAAGCTCACAGTCTTATGAATTGCTTGATAAGATTTTATTCTAAGCACCATAGGTGAAAGATAAGATATAAGAAATCAAAGAAGGGTTGAAGTGCCACTGTTTCGGGAAGCAATAGAGAAAAGTTGTAGTTTCAGACGGAGGTCTTTATGGCTCATAGTGGCAGCCCAATAGAGTGGGCCATGTCAGAGTTGGCCATGAGATAACATGCCATGTTCCCGTCTTTCTCTCCTCCATTTATATGAGTATTATAGCGTTACAGCTAGGGGCAACCTTAATTCTTGAGCTCGACGGGGCAATGAAGGAACAAGGTTAGTATGTGCCCTGCTGTGACGAGAGAT
The DNA here is from genome assembly GCF_029168945.1 of Cannabis sativa. NCBI lineage: Eukaryota > Viridiplantae > Streptophyta > Magnoliopsida > Rosales > Cannabaceae > Cannabis > Cannabis sativa. The sequence goes on from NC_083602.1 coordinate 75,871,878, forward strand.
GGCTAGCCAGAGGAGAGCCCATGGGATTTTATAGCTCAGCAACAGTGTGTACCAGTTTAGAGGTCAAAGAGATAAAAGAAAATAAATGTTCTAAATTCACGATCATACTCTGAATCGTATTTTCATAATGTCACATACATGCAGAACTTTACTTACTGAGCTGTAGCTCACAACTTGTCTTGTGTTGCAGGTAAAGCTATAAATAAGTAGATGGCTGGGTGAGTTGGAGCACAGTCCTAACCCTGGTGGTGTACATATGGATATTTTGACCGCGTGGGAGGGTCTAACCCTATACTTTTGATTCGTCTATGTGCTCTTAGTAGTTAAGTGTAATAGTAGACACTTGTTTGTATATGCTTCGATGTAACCAATAGTAGGAACTCTATCTAAAGGTATTTTATTACTTTAAATTAAAAAGTTTAAATTAGCAATCATTTCATAAGTAGTTAATCAATAAACTAATCAAATAATACTTCAAATTGCGATAGTCTAGAATACTGTTGTTATTAGTAAGCCAAAGAAAAACCAAAAAGGGGGTGTTTCAATAATATTGAGCTGTAAGAAAGCGAGAGAAGGATTTTTACGTGGTTGGGGCGTTAATGAGCCTTAGTCCACGAGTCTTTGTTATTAATGGATGTATTTAATACAGATTCCTCACTTGAGGGAATATCACCCTTATAAATACAGAGAATGTTCTTGGTGAGTATTTACTCTTCTTGCTCATATGCAGCCCAAGATTCTCGATCCCATTTAATGAGCTGTGAGGGGGTATTTATAGTGTTTTGGTGGGGTAATCCCTAGAATTGTTCTTACAAACGTATCTGTAAGTATCCATAAAGTTGGGTATTCCCAATGAATATACCATGAGTAATGCATGGTCAAATCCCTAGGTGCTGTAGGGTTTTTATGAGGAATGTCCTTTTTGCCTTGTGATTGACGTGACTCTTCGCAGAGTAGCCGTCGCTAGACTTACATGATCATTACTGTGGCGCTGCTGTTTGGAGGTTGTGCCGTCAGACTTTATTGCGTGTTGTAGTCCCAACACGCTTCCTCCCATGCAGCATTAAATGCGACTTGATTACTCAGGAGAAGCCTGACACCTCACGGAGAGGCTTTATGCTATGCGAGCTTCCGGGAGCACCTTGCACTCCGGGTGCCTCCTCCGGGACCTATGCCCAGGGGGCTTCCTTATGGTATACAAAGACTTAGCAAATATTTACAAATTATTTGATCCACGTGTCCCTGTTCGATTGGTCCACGTATATTGGGTGAAATCAGGGGCAACATTTACCCCCCAAGCCTTGTTTACTTGGAAAATAAACCAAGGCTTGCTTAGGTGCCTCTGGTTGACTCCTCGGTTCCCTGGCTCAAGCTCAGAGCGCGTGGGGGCGTATTTAGTGATGGCATTAAATGCAGCGATTCGCTTTTTACAGAGGTGTCTCCGTCCGACTCCTCGGTTTCCTGGCACGAGCTTGGGGCGCGTGAGGGTGCATCTAATGATGGCATTAAATGCAGCGATTCGCTTTTTGCAGAGGTCGATTCGTTTCATGCCCATTGATTGATGCGGCTCATTAATGGTGTCAGACGGATACTCAAACGTTTCCACCGCCTTTATTGCAACTCAATCTGGCCCGTTGATCTTTGGGTATTTGAATCGTGCGTTTCCCCCTCCGTTCGATTGGTAGGTGGTGACGCCTGTTCCTCATGCACTTTTGCCTATAAAAGCCTCCATCTTTCCTTCATTTCGGTTACTTTCCATTCCTTGCCATTTTTGCTCGAATTTCCCAGAGAGAAAATTCTTCAAAAAACAGCACGAACCTTCTGAACACTTTGCCATTTTTTCCCAGTTTTTCCTTGCTTGCTGTTATCAGTCCTTTTTGTCTTTACTCGACTAAAATCAGGACCCCCAGTTCAACACTTCACTGTAAGTTTCTTGCATCCTTTGGTAATGACATGCTTTTACTTGCTTTGTTTGTTTTTTCTGGGTTCACATTTTGAGATTTCTGGGCATGCAATTGTTTAGGTTCTTCATGTATTCTGTTTTGTGTTTACTGCTTTAGTTGTAGGATCGCCATTATTATGCCTCTGTTGTTATCGTGCATTTTCGTTGAAGAAAACCATATGTTCTTCGTTCAACGGTTGCTTAGGGCATAGAATGGGGTCTTTTTCTTTCCGTTCCCCTTACTGTGTGAAACCACCTTCTGTGATTTTACTGCACCCGACACTTGTTCAGGGAATCCTTCTAGGGTTTCCCATGTGACACGTGTCCGGAGGGGGCCTCTTTCCAGCGGTTAGGGGACCCCCATTCCCTTTTTCTAGACTTAGGGTTTGGTATGGGACCTAACTGCTGGAATTTTTTCTTTCTTTTTTGCTTTTCACAGAATAGAAAATGTCTGCCTCTGGCTCGAAGTCCTCGAAGAAGAGCGGGAAACGCATGGCCACTTTGGAGGAGGTTTCCCTGGGACCCGTTGCCCAGGAGGGGTATAAGTCCCGAGCAACCGGGTGGGAAGCGGCTGAGCTTCATTCCACCTTAACCTGTCCCCATCAACTGGAGAATATTGTGGACGTTGCTGGGATCAAACCTTCCACTTCGGGGACCTATCACTGGCCACCTCGCGACTCGGAGACGCCTAACCATAATTACGGCGGCTTCGGAGCCTGGAGCCAGACGCACCTGATGGCCGGTGCCATGCTCCCACTTCAGGACTATTTCGTTAATTTTCTTGTTTTTGTCGGCCTTGCGCCATACCAACTCATTCCTCAAGCTTATCGCCTGCTTTCAGGCTTATTTATTTTTTATGCCGCCCGCGGATGGGGATCTCCCCGCCCGGCGGAAATTTTGTATTTTTATGAACTTGTATCCGTCCCCAAGAAAGGGGACAAACTTAAGGACGGTTTCTATGGGTTCCGGATCCATCCCGCTAACGAAGGGGTGGTTCCGTATAATAGGCAGACTCACGTCAAGGAGTATCGCCATCGCTTTTTCTTTTCCTCCGGGTTCAGGGCAGTGGATCACCCGAAGCTCCTTACTGAGTGGGTGAGGATCCCACCCTACCAGCGGACGACCCCTACACAGTCCTTCCTCCGGAGGGCCCAAGCCTTTGCCTCCTACGACCGCGCCGATCTCGATGTCGGGGGTTTGGTCACCACAGAAAACTGCAGGAAAGCCAAACTTATCCTTCCGCATCAATCCGTGGAGGACTCTAACCTCTCACGGGTCATCTGTCCCAATGTAAGGGCGCCGGTCGCGGAGAAGACCTTCCGGGACGAGATTATCGCCACGGCAGAGAAAAAATATCAAGACTATCTCTACCGGAAGGCCCAGGAGAAGGCATACTCTCAGGCCCAGGCGGCCTCTGGGAGGGGACTTCGCGTGGGGAGCCCGGTGGTGCGAAGGAGCCAGGCGATTGCCGAGAAGTCCGAGGCTAAATTTTTTGACAAGATTCTTCAAGAAGAGATTGGGGATCGTCCTGCCGGGAGGCCCCTCCGCATTGAGGATTCTTCGGAGAGAAAAACCCCCAGGCCACAGCCTTCGGTCCCAGAGCCAAATTCAGGGGCTCCTGGTGCTAGCACCTCCGGTGCCGGCGGTAAGTCTCCTTTGATAATTCGTGATGTTCCTTCCGTTGGCGAATACGCCAGTCATAGGCCTGTAGGGTTCGACGAGCGTCTTCATAGGTTTAGGATGCCATCGACCCGGTGGGGGGATCATTTGAAGGAATTTTACTTTTCAAACTTAGGAGATTTTCTAGGTCGGTCCCGGATGGGCTCTGGCCCTCCGGAACCTATTCCCTTAGATCCTTCAGCTTACATTACGTCCAGCTTGTTCCGGCCTTCAGACAGCTATCTCGGAGATGATGCTGCCAGCATTAAAGTTCAGGACTTTGCTAGGGCCGAATTAGGAAGTCCGGGTAGGAGTAGCTTATTTGATGTAAATGATGTAAGCGGTTTCCCACGGATATCTAACACTTGCTTATTTTTGTGAAACATGTGTCTCCATGGATGCCATCTTGGAACAGCTTGCCGGAGTTCACACTCCCGTGGCTCCTCCGGCCTTTACCTCTTCCCCCATAGCCCCTTCCTTGAAGGTCTCTTCTAGCGCTCCCCCTGACACTATTGATTTAGTGGACGTCGAGGAGGTGCTTCCGGGAGAAGGCCAAGGAAAGCAATGGGGCTTTTCTGAGGAAGTCGCCGAGGGTGCGGGAGAGCTCCGGGCCCTTCCGGAGGATGCTGAAGAAGGCAAAGAGGAGCCTGAGGTGGCTCTGATTCGTAAGCGCAAGGGCAAGATGATTGCCCAGGACGAGCCCAAGAAGCCTCGGAGAGCCGACACTCCTGCCCATGGTCTTGACGGCGGGGTCTCCCCCATGGAAGAACATCCTGCTCCTCCCAACATCGTGCTTACTCCGGTCCCTGGGGATGAGGTGAGGCAAGAGCTTCGGATAGCCAAGCATAACTATGCCATGGACGAGTACTCCCGGGGGTATGCCGAGGTGGAAGCCCTTAGGAGGGTTTTGTGGGTTGAGGTAGAGGCGAGTATCAACAACCTGGAGTACCAGGATCCGTGGGACCTTAACTTGGACCCTCTATCGGACTGGTTCCGTCGCTTCCTTGGGCCCACCTTGGCTCCCTTTGCCGCGGAGATGACCGGCGAGTTGGCTTCTCAGCTTACCCGATGCGCGCCTAAACGGTTCGCCACTTGTGCCTCCCTGAACTCTATCTTCCAGGTCCAGGACCTCAGCCATTCCCTCACCGTGGTAAGTACTTCGCAATTTTGCTTTTCCCTTTATTTTTCTTCTTGGGAATTTTCTTCTTACACTTGTGTTATTGTTCAGCTTGCTGCTGAGGCTGGCCGCCTCTCCAAGAACATCATAAACCACGGCTTCGTTCTGTCTGACTTTGGGGACATGAACGACGTCAGGAAGGTCCTTCAGGACCTTACTGCGGAGAGGCAGCTGAGCGCCAGGAGGCGGCTGCCAAGGCCAAAGAGGAGGAGGCCAAACGGAGGGAGGCTCAGGCGGAAGCCATGATCCGGGACGAGGCCCAGCGGAGGGACAGGTTGGAGGCCCAACACCAGGAGGAGCTGAGGGCACAAAGCGAGGCTGCTGATAAGGCCAGGCGGGAACTCCGGGAGGCCAGGGAGGCTTTGGACGAGATGGTTGCCAAGGTGAGATCCTTAGAGGAAACTCACCAGGTGAACATAGAGTCCAAGGCCGCTCTAGCTGCGGAGCTGAAGGATCTCAGGGACTACAAGGAGCAATCCATCAAGAAGGCAAAAAGAGCCGAGCTCCTTTCTCCTATTTCCTGCGCCCGGTGTCTGAAGCCCTTCGATGATGGGGTCTACATGGCTTGGTCCACCAACGACCAAAATATCAAGCTTACTTTTTATCCCAAACCCGAGGAAATCATTGCCAAATTCCGAGAAAAGAAGAAGAAGCTTGATGCCATGGTAGAGGCACGTATCGGACCTCGCCTTCCTCCGCGCATCGACTGAGCTGCTGTATGATTGACCCAGTATAACCAAGATTCCACCCGCTTCTTTTATTATTCTCTTTTTTTTTTTGTACATATTTGCTGCTGCCTTGGAACAATATATATATAGGTAGCAGTTTTTATTTGAAGGGGAGACAATATTTTTTAAGGCCTATCCCCGGGCCATTTATATGTATATGACCTGCCCTTTGGGTCAGGATATTTTATATGTGATCTTTTCTTTTGTCACATACTTATGCTTTTTGACCTGTCCTTTGGATCAGGGTTTTTATACTTATGCTTTTTATTTTTGCGCATACTTTTTGACCTGCCCTTTGGGCCAGGATATTTTACTTAGTTTGTTTTTCTGTCTGTCCGTGCGGTATACCCTAGTACCCACCTGAGTGGCATAGAAACTTTGTTTTTAAGGCACTCAGTTTTATTTAACATGTAGAGGAGGTATACATTTGGACGGTACAAACCCTTTGAACAAAGTCTAAGTTTTATTTCGCTACTGGTAATATCTTCTGAGGTGATCGGCATTCCAGGCTCTTGGCACGGTGGTTCCGTCTATTCTTTTTAGTTTGTAAGTGCCGGAACCGATCTCGTCCTCGATCTCGTAAGGTCCTTCCCAATTTGGCCCCAGTACCCCCACTCCGGGTTCCTGGGCGGCTGGGAAAACCCTTCTTAGGACCATATCCCCAATAGCGAATTTTCTGTTTTTAACCTTAGAGTTAAAATACTTGGTCACCTTCTTTTGATAAGCAGCCATCCGTATTTGAGACTCATCCCGGAGTTCTTCGACTTGATCCAAAGCTTCTTGAAGCAGTGCCTGATTCGTGGCAGGATCGTAAGTCGTCCTCCTGTGGGATGGGAATAATGTTTCTACCGGGACCATTGCTTCACAACCGTACGCCATTGAAAAAGGCGAGTGACCGGTCGTGGTTCTGGGGGTCGTCCGGTAGGCCCATAATACCCTTGGCAATTCTTCAGGCCAGTTGTTTTTGCAGGCCAGCAGCTTCTTCTTCAAGGTGACCTTTAGGATTTTATTGACCGCTTCCGCCTGGCCGTTTGTTTGGGGCCTGGCTACCGCGGAGAAGCTCTTCACTACTCCGTGTTGGTTGCAGAAGTCAGTAAATTCCTCGCAATCAAATTGCTTTCCATTGTCGAAGACTATTTTGTGAGGCAAGCCGTATCGACACACTATGTTTTTGATAACAAAGTCCAATGCCTTCTTGGCAGTTATTGTCTTCATAGGCTCAGCCTCTGTCCATTTGGTGAAGTAGTCTACTGCTACTATTGCATACTTTACCCCTCCTTTTCCTGTTGGTAGAGACCCGATGAGATCTATTCCCCAGACCGCGAAGGGCCAGGGACTGGTCATCAGGGTGATCTCATTTGGAGGGGCTCTCGGTATGTTCGCGTACCTTTGGCACGAGTCACACTTTTGGACATAGTCTATACAATCTTTTTTCATTGTTGGCCAGAAGTACCCTTGCCTCAATATTTTCTTTGAGAGGCTGGGTCCTCCCGTATGATCTCCATAGAACCCTTCGTGGACCTCTAGCATGATTTGTCTAGCTTCAGGGTCCGATACACACCTTAAATAAGGCATGCTGAGTCCTCTCCGGTAGAGAATTTGGTCCATCATTACCTAACGATGAGCCTGATACTGAATCTTTCGAGACAGTGCCCTCTCTTGGGGTAACTCACCTGTTGTTATGTATTTTATGATGGGGACCATCCAGCTGGGTTCTTGCCCAACCGTTAGTGTGGTCTCTTTTATTTTGATGCTTGGTTCTGCCAAGCGTTCCACTGGTACTACCCCCAGCTCTTCGATTTTGCTGTCCGAGGCTAACTTAGCCAGACAGTCCGCATGAGCGTTCTTTTCTGGGGGGATTCTTTCTATTTTGTAGTCCACGAACTCGTGGAGTAGTTCTCGGACTATTGTTACGTACACGGCCATCCGCTCGCCGCGGGTTTGGTATTCTCCGGATACCTGGTTTATGACCAGTTGGGAGTCACTGTAGACTTCCACTCTTTTGGCTCCTACAGCTTTTGCCAACTTCAGCCCTGCTATCATTTGGCATTTCTTTAGCACGTTGAAGAAGGGTATGCACTTGTCCGTGGACCGTGAGATAAAACGGCTCAATGCATCTACCTTTCCGGTTAAGCTTTGCACATCTTTATGCTTTTTGGGGGATGGCATATTCAGGAGAGCCTGGATTTTTTCCGGGTTTGCTTCAATCCCCCTTTGGCTGACTATGAAACCCAGGAACTTTCCTGATTTGACCCCGAAGGTGCACTTCTTTGGGTTGAGTTTCATACCGTATCTCCGGACAACTTCAAAGCATTCTTCTAAGTCGCTTGCATGGCTGTTGCATGCTTTTGATTTGACGAGCATGTCGTCCACGTACACCTCCATATTTCGCCCTAAGAGGCCTTTAAACATCCGGTTAACCATTCTTTGATAGGGTGCTCCGGCATTTTTCAGTCCGGAAGGCATGACCAGGTAGCAGTATACCCCCTTATCGGTCCTGAAGCTAGTGCACTCTTGGTCTGCCGTATGCATTTTTATTTGGTTGTATCCAGCATAGGCATCCATGAAGGATAACAGCTTGAATCCGGAAGTGGCGTCTACCATTTGGTCGATCCTGGGCAGCGGGAAGCAGTCCTTTGGACAACCTTTGTTTAGATCAGTGAAGTCTATACAAACTCGCCAAGTCCCGTTCGGCTTGGGCACCAGGACCGGATTGGCCAGCCACTCCGGATAGTACACGTCGCGGATCATGCCATTGGTCAAAAGTTTGGCCACCTCTTTCTCTAGAGCTTCGGCTTTCACCGAGTCGAGCGGGCGTCTCTTTTGCTGTACAGGAGGCATGTCCAGGTTGACATTGAGTACATGGGTGATGACATGAGGGCTTATGCCGGTCATGTCTTCTTGGCGCCATGCAAAGATGTCGATGGCGCCCTTCAGTGTTTTTATTATTTTGTCCTTTTCCTCCGAGTCCAGGTTCTTCCCTATCCGGAGTACTTTGGTGGAGTCGACGTCGCACACTGGTATTTCTTCGATGTCCTCCATTGGTTCCACGATCCTTTCGGACCCTACACGAGGATCCAACTCATCTTCTTCAGCCATCGCTGGCTCAGAGGACTCTCGGACCATAAGTACGGGTAAGTGGGTGGCAACATTATAACATTGCCTTGCTTCCCCCTGATTCCCCCTCACAGTCCCGACTCCGGCCTCCTGGGTAGGGAATTTTAGGCACAGATGTCGGATCGAAGTGATTGCACCAAAGTCCACTAGGGCCGGTCGGCCGAGGATCGCGTTGTAGGCTGTCGGACAGTCCACCACCACGAAGGTGCAATATTTAAATGTGCTTTGGGGAGTATCCGGGCACAGAGTAACCGGGAGTCTCACCTTTCCCATTGGGATAAGTGTCGTCCCGTTAAACCCTGTGAGCTGGGACCCACTGGGCGAGAGGTCACGGTCAGTCAAGCCTATCGCGGTGAAGGCTTCTTTGAAGAGCAGGTTCACGGAACTCCCATTGTCGATCAAGACTCTGGCCACCACCTTATTCGCGATGGGGGTCTCTATGACCAACAGGTCGTGATGAGGGAAGCGCACCGTCTTGGCGTCTTCTTCTGTGAACGTGATGGGTTGGTCCATCAGCCGAGGCCTTTGAGCTGGGAGTTGAGTAACTTCCCATATCTCATTGTGTTTTGCGGCCTCGACGTATCGTTTTCGCTCCTTGCGAGTATTCCCTCCGATATGGGGACCTCCAGAGATCATGGCTACCCGCCCGTTAGGCCGGGGCGGCAGTCCGAGAATATGCTGGGCGTCACCTGCGGGAGCAGCCGGAGACAATACTCCTGTTGTACCCCCTGGTGTTCCCGGAGGCATACCCCCAGCCACCTGACCCAGATTAAGGTGGGGCAGCCTATTCTTGATCCACTCATAGAGGTGGCCCAATCGGATTAGATTTTCGATCTCGTCCTTGAGATTCTTACATTCATTGGTGCTATGACCAATGTCGTTGTGGTACTCGCATCTTTTGCTCGGATCTCTCCGGGAGCTGTCTTTGTACAACGGCTGTGGTCTCCGGTAGTGCGTATTTTGCCTAGTGGCAAAGTACACACGTTCCTGGGAGTCCGATAGCTCCGTGTATTGAGTATATTGGGGGGTGTACCCCTTTTTCTGGCGCTTCTCTCCCGTTCGGGTGCTACCTTTGGAGGACCTTTTACTCCTCGACCCCTGGGAAGGGCCTGTTAAGCTAGCAGTCGGGGCAGCATGTGAAGGAGCTTGCCCATTCACCCCGGACGGGTTGCCAAAATGAGAGGATACTGGCGCCAAAGCTTGGCCCTGGCTATACTCGGGGGTAGCAGAGAATTGTATGCCACTCACTTGTGGAGTCGCGGTCGGGGCAGTACCCGAGGGTGATACTCCGGGCATGTACCCTGCTATCTCGGTGGGATAATAGCCTCCATAAGCCACGATTTGGGCTTCTTCGAGGTTGATATATTTTTGGACTCTTTTCTGGAAGTCCTGGAGGCTAGCAGCCCCTTCTTGCTGCAACTCATTCCAGAAGGGAGTCCCAGTACGGATTCCTGCTTGGAGAAGTGCAAGTTGTTGTCCGTCATCAACCTTCTTGGTCTTCGAGGCTTCCTCTCGGAACCTCTTGATGTAATTCTTCAAGGTCTCAGTGGGCAGTTCCTTGATATTAGTCAAGGCACTGACCTCCAAGTTGACCTTTCTTGCGGCGACAAACTGTCTCCGGAAGTTGGTCTGGAGCTTGTTCCAACAGCCCACAGATCCTGGTTCCAGCTTTTTGAACCATTCCTCCGCGGACCCGCTCAGAGTGAGTGGGAAGCACAGACATTTGGCGTCATTGCTGACCCTCATGACCGTCATGACACGGTTGAACCGTGACAGGTGGTCGCTGGGATCGGAGTTCTCAGTGTATGCCGCCATTTCGGGCATCTTGAAGTTTTTAGGGAGCTCCGCCTCCAGGATGTGCTTGGCACATGGCTCCCGAACCTCGTTGTCTGAATCAGAGTCGTCTCCCTTCTGCCTCCGGGAGACTCGAGCAATGTCTTTTCGGAGTATGGCGAGTTCCGCCATAATTCCTTCATTTAGCGTACCCGAGGAAACCACGGGCCCGTATCTTTTTTGGTCAAGGTGATCCTGGAGGTCACCTTGATCCCCATTGATTTGATGTCTCAGATCAATGGGAGGACATCTCTGTCCTCTTCTCCCTCTACCCCCTGGTTCCTGGTGCACAGAAACGCTTTTTCGGTCCCCTCGATCCTAAGGGCCAAGACTCCCTTTTTAGGGCTTGCCCCTCTGCGGACCTTTCCCTTTAGGGAAATCTGAGCGGACCTTTCGCGGATCCTGCACCTTTTTCTTTCGCCCAGGGGTAGAAGTAGGGTTTTTTGTCTGATTTCCCTCAGCAGGATATCTTATAGGGCTAGGTTCCCTAGATTTCTGCTGCTGGGAATTAGGCGAAGATGTCGCTGGCTCCCTGTTGAGACCAGCGGTCATTGCCTTGGGGTGTACGTGAATGCCAGCTGCTTCCATGGCTTTCTGCATGGCTAGCATCACTTCTTGCATTTTCTGGTTTTGCGCTTTCTGAGCTTCGATCTCGGCTTTGTGATCGATAGCTTTTTGTCTGAGAAGCACCAGTTCTGAGTAACTTCCTTCGTCATAGGCATACTCGTCAAGGTTTCCCTCGTAGTCCTCATCGGGGACTATTTCTTCTTCCTCGGACTCCTCTGCTGCTCTTGAGGCAACATCTTCCTCGTTTGGGTCCTGAGCGTCTTCCAGAGGGCGAGGCTGACGTGTACTTCTTGTCTCCACCATATTTGTGAAGTCAAATGCTTGTTGTGTAGCAGCTTCCTTCAGCTCTCAATGAAAGCACCAAAATGTTGACCGAGATTTTCGGCAACTACTAAAATATGATTATAATATTGAGCTGTAAGAAAGCGAGAGAAGGATTTTTATGTGGTTGGGGCGTTAATGAGCCTTAGTCCACGAGTCTTTGTTATTAATGGATGTATTTAATACAGATTCCTCACTTGAGGGAATATCACCCTTATAAATACAGAGAATGTTCTTGGTGAGTATTTACTCTTCTTGCTCATATGCAGCCCAAGATTCTCGATCCCATTTAATGAGCTTTGAGGGGGTATTTATAGTGTTTTGGTGGGGTAATCCCTAGAATTGTTCTTACAAACGTATCTGTAAGTGTTGACCGAGGTTTTCGGCAACTATTAAAATATAATTATAATAAGGAGCTGTAAGAAAGTGAGATGAAGACTTTTTACGTGGTTGGGGCGTTAATGAGCCTTAGTCCACGAGCCACTGCTATTAATGGATGTATTTAATACAGATTCTACACTTGAGAGAATGTTTTTCTCTTAAATACAGAGAATGTTCTTGGTGAGTTTTTTCTCTTCTTGCTCTTTTGCAACCAAGATTCTCGACCCCATTAAATGAGCTTTGAGGGGGTATTTATAGTGTTTTGGTGGGGTAATCCCTAGAATTGTTCTTACACATGTGTCTGTAAGTATCCATAAAGTTGGGCATTTCCGATGAATATACCATGGGTGATGCATGGTCAAATCCCTAGGTGTTGTAGGGTTTTTATGGAGAATGTCCTTTTTGTCTTGTGATTGACGTGACTCTTCGCAGAGTAGCCGTCGCTAGACTTAAATGATCATTACTGTAGCGCTGCTGTTCGGGGGTTGTGCCGTCAGACTTTATTGCGTGTTACAGTCCCAACACGCTTCCTCCCATGCAGCATTAAATGCGACTTGATTTCTCGGGAGAGACCTGACACATCCCGGAGAGCCTTCATGCTATACTAGCTTCCTGGAGTACCTTGTACTCCGGGTGTCTCCTCCGGGACCCATGCTAATAGCGCTTCCTGGTGGCATAAAAAGACTTAGCAAATCTTTCCAAGTTATCTGATCCACGTGTCCCCTCTCGACTGGTCCACGTATTTTGGGCGAATTTTGGAGCAACATTTACCCCCCAAGCCTTGTTTACTTAGTAAAAATAAACCAAGGCTTGTTCAAGTGTCTCCGGTTGACCCCTCGTTTCCCTAGCTCGAGCCTCGAGCGCGTGGGGGCAAATTAAATGATGTCATTTAATGCAGCGATATGCTTTTTGCAGGAATGTTTCCAGCCGCCTCCTCGGTCTTCTGATACGACTTGGGGGCGCGTGGAGGTGTGTCTGATAATGGCATTAAATGCAGCGATTCACTTTTGCAGAGGTCGATTCGTTTCACGCCCCATGATTGATGCGGCGCATTGATGGTGTCAGACGGATACTCAAACGTTTCCACCGCCTTAATGGTAGATTGATCTGGTCCGTTGATCTTTGGAAATTCGAATCGTGCGTTTCCCCCACCGTGCGATTGGTAGGTGAAGACGCCTGTTCCTCATGCACTTTTGCCTATAAAAGCCACCACCTTTCCTTCATTTCGGTTACTTTCCATTCCTTGCCATTTCTGCTCGAATTTCCTAGAGAGAAAATTTCTCGAAGTAGCACGAACTATCTTAATACTCAGACACTTCATTTAATTTTCCAGTGTTTGATTTTGCCAGTGCTTCTCAACTCTCACTCAACCACCTTTCAGTTCCTCCAGTTCAACGATCGACTGTAAGTTTCTTGCATCCTTAGATAATAACATGCTTATATTTACTTCGTTCGTTTTCTGGGTTCGCACTTAGAGGCTTCTGGGTGTGTGAGTGTTTAAGTTCTTCGAGTTCTTTTTTTTTTTTATGTTTACTGCATTAGTTGTAGAATCGCCATTTATCATGCCCCTGTTGTAGTTATACAGTTCTGTTTGAAGAGGGCCATGTGTTCTTCGTTTAACAGTTGCTTAGGGCATAGGATGGCTTTTCTCTCCTTTTTTTTTCTTTTTGCGAAACCACTTTCTGCGATTTCACTGCACCCGACACTTGTTGAGGGATTCTCTCCAGAGTTTCCCAGGTGACACGTGTCCGGAGGGGGCCTCTTTCCAGCGGTTAGGGGACCCCCACTCCCTTTTTCTTGATTTAGGGTTTGGTATGGGACCTAACTGCTGGGTTTTTCTTTTTCCCTTTTGTTTTTCTCAGAACATAAAATGTCTGCTTCTGGCTCGAAATCTTCGAAGAAGAAAGGGAAAAGCATGGCCACCCTGGAGGAGGTTTCTCTGGGACCCGTTGCCCAGGAGGGGTACAAGTCCCGTGCAACTGGTTGGGAAGCGGCCGAGCTTCGATCGACCCTGACTTGTCCTCACCAGCTGGAGAACATTATTAATGTGGCTGGGATCAAACCCTCCACCTCGGGGACCTTCCACCGGCCTCCTCGTGACTCGGAGACGCCTAACCACAACTATGAGGGCTTCGGGGCTTGGAGTCAGACCCATTTGTTGACCGGTGCCATGCTCCCGCTCCAAGATTACTTTGTGAATTTTCTTGTATTTGTCGGCCTTGCGCCATACCAACTTATTCCTCAAGCTTACCGCCTGCTCTCAGGCTTATTCATTTTTTACACCGCCCGTGGCTGGGGGTCTCCCAGCCCGGCGGAAATTTTATATTTTTATGAACTTGTATCCGTCCCCAAGAAAGGGGACAAACTTAAGGATGGTTTTTATGGGTTCCGGATCCACCCTGCTAACGAGGGGGTGGTTCCATATAATAGGCAGACTCATGTTAAGGAGTACCTCCACCGCTTTTTCTTCTCGTCCGGGTTCAGGGCCGTGGACCACCCGGAGCTTCTCACGGAGTGGGTGCGGATCCCACCTTACCAGCGGACGCTTCCCACTCAGGCTTTCCTTCGAAGGGCCCAAGCCTTCGCCTCCTACGACCATGCCGATCTTGATGTCGGGGGCCTGGTCACCACGGAGAATTGTAGGAAGGCCAAACTTATCCTTTCTCATCAATCCGTGGATGACTCCAACCTCTCACGGGTCATCTGCCCCAATGTGAGGGCGCCGGTTGCGGAGAAGGCCTTCCGGGATGAGCTCATTGCTACGGCAGAGAAGAAGTACCAAGATTATCTCTACCGGAAGGCCCAGGAGAAGGCGTATTCTAAGGCCCAGGCTGCCTCTGGGAGAGGGCTTCGCGTGGGGAGTCCGGTGGTGCGAAGGAGCCAAGCCATTGGCGGGAAGTCCGAGGCTAAATTTTTTGACAAGATACTTCAAGAAGAGATTGGGGGTCCTTCCGCCGGGAGACCCCTTCATCTTGAAGGTTCTTCTGAGAATTAGACTTCCCGGCCTCAGCCTTCAGCCCCCGAACCAAACTCGGGTGCTCCCGGTGCTAGCACTTCCGGTGCCGGTGGTAAGTCTCCCTTGATAATTCGCTATGTTCCTTCCGTTGATGAATATACCAGTCATAGGCCCATAGGGTTCGACGAGCGTCTCCGTAGGTTTAAGATGCCGTCGACCCGGTGGGGGGATCATTTGAAGGAATTTTATTTTACGAACTTAGGAGATTACCTAGGTCGGTCCCGGATGGGCTCCGGCCCTCCGGAACCTATTCCCTTAGGTCCGTCGGCTTTCATAGCGTCCAAATCGGTTTCGGCCCTCGGACAGTTATCTTGGAGATGATGTTGCCAGCATTAAAGTTCGGGACTTTGCTAGGGCCGAATTAGGAAGTTCGGGTAGGAGTAGCTTATTTGCTGCATCTTTTATAAGCGGTTCCTCACGAACTTCTAACACTTGCTTATTTTATTGGAACAGGTACCTCCATGGATGCCATCCTGGAACAGCTTGCCGGGGTTCATACTCCCGTGGCTCCTCCGGCTTTCACCCCCTCTCCCCCGGCTCCTTCCTTGAAGGTTCCTTCCGGCGCTCCCCCCGAAACCATTGACTTAGTGGATGACGAGGAGGTGCTTCCGGGAGAAGGCCAAGGGAAAGGGTGGGACTTCTCGGAGGAAGCCGTTGAGGGTACTGGAGAGCCTCAAGCCCCTCCAGTGGTGGCAGAGGAGGACGAGGAGGAGCCTGAAGTGGCTCTGATTCGCAAGCGTAAGGGCAAGATGATTGCCCAGGACGAGCCGAAGAGGCCTCGGAGGGCCGACACTCCTGCTCATGGCCTAGACGGCGGGGTTTCCCCGATGGAGGAAAATCCTGCTCCTCCCCACATTGATCTTACCCCGATTCCGGGGGATGAGGTGAGGCAGGAGCTTCGCATAGCCAAACACAACTATGCTATGGACGAGTACTCCCGGGGGTATGCCGAAGTGGAGGCCCTTAGGAGGATTCTGCGAGCTGAGGTTGAGGCGAGCATCAACCACCCGGACTATCATGATCCGTGGAACCTCAATCTGGACCCCTTAACGGACTGGTTCCGTCCCCTCCTAGGGCCCACTTTGGCTCCCTTCGCCGCGGAGATGACCGGTGAGTTCGCTTCTCAGCTTACACGTTGTGCGCCCAAGCGGTTTGCCACTTGTGCTTCCCTGAACTCTATCTTCCAGGTCCAGGACCTCAGCCATTCTCTCACAGTGGTAAGTACTTTGCAATTTTTTGCGTTTCCTTTTTGTTGTTTGTATTTTGTTTTCTTCCTTTGAGAAATTTTTCCTTATACCTCGTTATGGTTCAGCTTGCTGCTGAGGCTGGTCGCCTCTCCAGGAACATCATAAACCATGGCTTCGCTCTGTCCGACTTTGGGGACATGAACGACGTCAGGAAGGTCCTCCAAGACCTCACAGCGGAGAGGCAGATGTACCAGGAGGCTGCCGAGCGCCAGGAGGCAGCGGCCAAGGCCAAGGAAGAGGAGGCCAACCGGAGGGAGGCTCAGGCGGAGGCCATGATCCGGGACGAGGCCCAGCGGAGAGACAGGATGGAGGCCCATCATCAGGAGGAACTAAGGGCTCAAACCGAGGCTGTCGAGAAGGCCAGGCGAGATCTCCGGGAGGCCAGGGAGGCTTTGGATGAAATGGCCGCCAAGGTGAGGTCTCTAGAGGAGACTCACCAGTCGGATATCGAATCCAAGGCCGCTCTAGCTGCGGAGTTGAAGGAGCTTAGGGATTACAAAGATCAGTCTACCAGGAAGGCCAAGAGGGCCGAGCTCCTTTCTCCTGTTTCCTGCGCCCGGTGCCCGAAGCGCTTTGATGATGGTGTCTACATGGCTTGGGCCACCAATGATCAGAGTATCAAGCTTACTTTTTATCCCAAACCCGAGGAAATGATTGCCAGATTTCGGGAAAAGAAGAAGAAGCTTGATGCTGCGCTTGAGGCACGGATTGGACCTCGTCTTCCTCCGCGGGCTGACTGAGCTGCCGTATTATTGACCCAGATTCTACCCGTTCTTCTTATAACTCTTTTTTTTTTTGTTTGTACATATTTGCTGCTGCCTTAGAACAATTTACATATAGGCGGCAGCTTTTATTTGAAGGGGAGACAATTATATCTTAAGGCCTGTCCCCGGGCCATTTACATGTGTATGACCTACCCTTCGGGCTAGGATATTTTTTTCTTATATATATGCGATCTTTATTTGTCACACTTAGGTATTTTAACCTGTCCTTTGGCTCAGGGTTTTTATACTTATGCTCTTTATTTTTGCGCATATTTTTTGACCTGCCCTTTGGGTCAGGATATTTTACTTAGATTGACCTGCCCTTTGGGTCAGGATATTTTACTTAGATTGACCTGCCCTTTGGGTCAGGATATTTTACTTAGTTTGTTTTTGTTTGTCCGTGCGGTATACCCTAGTACCCCCCTGAGTGGCATAGAAACTTTGTTTTTAAGGCACTCAGTTTTATTTAATATAGAGGAGGCATACATTTGGACGGTACAAACCCTTTGAACAAAATCTAAGTTTAATTCGCTACTGGTAATATTTTCTGAGGTGATCGGCATTCCAGGCTCTTGGGACAGTAGTTCCGTCCATTCTTTTCAGTTTGTAAGTGCCAGAACCGATTTCGTCCTCGATTTCATATGGTCCTTCCCAATTTGGTCCAAGTACCCCCACTCCGGGTTCTTGGGTGGCTGGGAAAACCCTTCTTAGGACCATATCCCCAATAGCGAATTTTCTATTTTTAACCTTGGAGTTAAAATACTTGGTCACCTTCTTTTGATAAGCAGCCATCCGTATTTGGGACTCATCCCGGAGTTCTTCGACTTGATCCAGAGCCTCTTGGAGCAGGGCCTGATTGGTGGCCGGATCATAAGTCGTCCTCCTGTGGGATGGGAATAATGTTTCCACCGGGACCATTGCTTCACAACCGTACGCCATTGAGAACGGCGAGTGACCGGTTGTGGTTCTGGGGGTCGTCCGGTAGGCCCACAATACCCTTGGCAATTCTTCAGGCCAGTTATTTTTACGGGCCAGCAGCTTCTTTTTCAAGGTGACCTTTAGGATTTTATTGACTGCTTCCGCCTGGCCGTTTGTTTGAGGCCGGGCTACCGCGGAGAAGCTTTTTACCACTCCGTGTTGGTTGCAAAAGTCAGTAAATTCCTCGCAATCAAATTGCTTTCCATTGTCTGAGACTATCTTGTGAGGCAAGCCGTATCGACACACTATGTTTTTGATAACAAAGTCCAACGCCTTCTTAGCGTTATTGTCTTCATAGGCTCGGCCTCTTGTCCACTTGGTGAAGTAGTCCACTGCTACTATTGCATACTTTACCCTCCTTTTCCCGTAGGTAGAGACCCGATGAGATCTATTCCCCGTACGCGAAGGGCCAGGGGCTGGTCATCAAAGTGATCTCATTTGGAGGAGCTCTCGGTATGTTCGCGTACCTTTGGCACGAGTCACACTTTTGGACATAGTCTATACAATCTTTTTTCATTGTTGGCCAGAAGTACCCCTGCCTCAATATTTTCTTTGAGAGGCTGGGTCCTCCCGTATGATTTCCACAAAACCCTTCATGGACCTCCAGCATGATTTGTCTAGCTTCAGGGTCCGATACACACCTTAAATAAGGCATGCTGAGTCCTCTCCGGTAGAGAATTTGATCCATCATTACATAACGATGAGCCTGATACTGAATCTTTCGAGACAGTGCCCTCTCTTGGGGCAACTCACCTGTGGTTATGTACTTTATGATGGGGACCATCCAGCTGGGTTCTTGCCCAACCGTTTGTGTGGTCTCTTTTATTTTGATGCTTGGCTCTGCCAAGCGTTCCACTGGTACTACCCCCAGCTCTTCGATTTCGCTGTCCGAGGCTAACTTAGCCAGACAGTCCGCGTGAGCGTTCTTTTCTCGGGGGATTCTTTCTATTTTATAGTCCGTGAATTCGTGGAGTAGTTCTCGGACTATTGTTACGTACGCGGCCATCCTTTCGCCGCGAGTTTGGTATTCTCCGGAAACTTGGTTTACGACCAGCTGAGAATCGCTGTAGACTTCCACCCTCTTGGCTCCTACAGCTTTAGCCAATTTTAGCCCTGCTATCAGGGCCTCATATTCGGCTTCATTATTCGAAGCCGTGAAGTTGAATCGGAGTGCTGCCTGGAGCCGCAATCCAGTAGGTGATATCATAGCCACTCCGGCTCCTGAACCGTTCTCATTAGAAGCTCCATCCACAAATACTCTCCAAGTGGGGATGGGTGGCTCCGGTGTATTGGCTGTCGCCTCGGCTTCATTACATTCGGTGATGAAGTCCGCCAAGGCTTGGCCTTTTATGGAAATCCGGGGCACGTAATGTAAGTCGAACTGACTCAGCTCCATCGCCCACTTGAGGAGCCTTCCGGATGCTTCAGGCTTCTGGAGAACTTGCCGGAGTGGATGATTGGTCAAGATTCTGATCGGATGGGCTTGGAAGTATGGTCTCAACTTCCTTGATGCCATCAGGAGGCAGAATACTAATTTTTCAATAACCGGGTACCTTGTCTCGGCCCCTACCATGCGCTTACTAACATAGTACACGGGGTGCTGAATTTTTTCTTCCTCCCGGACCAGTGCAGCACTGACCGCATGCTCGGAGACGGCCAAGTAAAGGAACAAGTCTTCTCCAAGGACGGGTTTTGATAGGATAGGAGGTTTGGCCATGTGGTCTTTTAACCTTTTGAATGCCTCCTCGCATTCATCTGTCCATTCGAACTTTTGGCATTTCTTCAGTATGTTGAAGAAGGGTATGCACTTGTCCGTGGACCGTGAGATAAAGCGGCTCAGTGCGGCTACCTTTCCGGTCAAACTCTGCACGTCCTTATGTTTCTTGGGGGATGGCATGTCCAGGAGAGCTTGGATTTTCTCCGGGTTCGCCTCGATCCCCCTTTGGCTGACTATGAAGCCCAGGAATTTTCCCGACTTGACCCCGAAGGTGCATTTTTTCGGATTGAGCTTCATGCCGTATCTCCGGACGACTTCGAAACATTCCTCTAAGTCGTTTGCATGGCTGTTGCATGCTTTGGATTTGACGAGCATGTCGTCTACATATACCTCCATGTTTCGTCCCAGGAGGCTTTTAAACATCCGGTTAACCATTCTTTGATAGGTTGCTCCGGCGTTTTTCAGTCCGAAAGGCATGACTAGGTAACAGTATACCCCCTTATCGGTCCTGAAGCTAGTGCACTCCTGGTCTGCCGTATGCATTTTTATTTGGTTGTACCCAGCATAGGCATCCATGAAAGACAGCAGCTTAAATCCGGACGTGGCGTCTACCATCTGGTCGATCCTGGGCAGCGGAAAGCAGTCCTTTGGGCAGGCTTTGTTTAGATCTGTGAAATCTATACAAACCCGCCAGGTCCCGTTCGGCTTGGGCACCAGGACCGGATTGGCCAGCCATTCCGGATAGTATACATCGCGGATCATGCCATTGGACAAAAGTTTATCCACCTCTTTCTCTAAGGCCTCGGCTTTCACCGAGTCGAGCGGGCGTCTCTTTTGCTGGACAGGGGGCATGTCCGGGTTGACATTGAGTACATGGGTGATGACATGAGGGCTGATGCCGGTCATGTCTTCTTGGCGCCATGCGAAAATGTCGATGGCGCCCTTCAGTGTTTTTATTATTTTATCTTTTTCCTCCGGATCCAGGCTTCTCCCTATCCGGAGTACTTTGGTGGAGTCGTCGTCGCACACTGGTATTTCTTCGACGTCCTCTATTGGTTCTACGACCCTTTCGGACCCTATGCGAGGATCCAACTCGTCCTCTTCAGCCTTCTCTATCTCAGGGGGCCCCCGGACCATGAGTACTGGCAAGTGGGTGGCAACATTGTAACATTGCCTGGCCTCTCCTTGATTTCCCCTCACCGTTCCGACTCCGGCTCCTGGGTAGGGAATTTTAGGCATAGATGTCGGATTGAGGTTATTGCACCAAAGTCGACGAGGGCCGGTCGGCCTAAGATTGCGTTGTAGGCTGTTGGACAGTCTACCACCACGAAGGTGCAATACTTGAATGTGCTTTGGGGGGTATCGGGGCACAGGGTAACCGGGAGCCTGACTTTTCCCATCGGGATTAGCGTCGTCCCGTTAAACCCTGTGAGCTGCGATCCACTAGGCGAGAGGTCCCGGTCGGTCAACCCTATCGCAGTGAAGGCTTCTTTGAAGAGCAAGTTCACGGAACTCCCGTTGTCAATCAGGACCCTAGCCACCACCTTATTTGCGATGGGGGTCTCTATGACCAGCGGGTCGTGATGAGGAAAACGCACCGCCTTGGCGTCTTCTTCCGTGAACGTTATGGGTTGGTCCATTAGCCGAGGCCTTTGAGCCGGGAGTTGAGTGACCTCCCACACCTCACTGTGTCTTGCGGCCTCGGCATATCTCTTTCGCTCCTTGCGAGTGTTTCCTCCGATATGGGGACCTCCGGAGATCATGGCTACCCGTCCATTAGGCCGGGGCGGTAGTCCGGGTATATGCTGGGTGTCACCTGCGGGAGCAGCTGGAGGCAATACTCGTGCTGTACCCCCTGGTGTTCCCGAAGGCATACCCCCTGCCACCTGCCCCGGATTAAGGTGGGGCAACCTATTTTTGATCCACTCATAGAGGTGGCCCAAACGGATCAAATTCTCAATCTCGTCTTTGAGATTTTTACACTCATTGGTGCTGTGACCAATGTCGTTGTGGTACTCGCACCTTTTACTCGGATCTCTCCGGGAGCTGTCTTTGTACAATGGCTGTGGTCTCCGGTAGTGCGTATTCTGCCTTGTGGCAAAATATACACGTTCCTGAGAGTCCGTGAGCTCTGTGTACTGGGTGTATTGGGGTGTGTACCCCTTCTTTTGGCGCTTCTCTCCCGTTCGGGTGCTGCCCTTGGAGGACCTTTTGCTCCTCGACCCCTGGGTAGGGCCTGTTAAGCTAGCAGTCGGGGCAGCCTGTGAAGGGGTCCGTCCATTCACCCCGGACGGGTTGCCGTAATGGGAAGATGCCGGGGCCAAAGCTTGGCCCTGGCTGTATCCGGGAGTAGCAGAGAACTGTATGCCACTTACCGGAGGGGTCGCGGTCGGGACAGTACCCGAGGGCGATACTCCTGGCATGTATCCCGCTATCCCGGTGGGATAATAGCCTCCGTAAGCCACGATCTGGGCTTCTTCGAGGTTAATATATTTTTGGACTCGCTTCTGGAAGTCCTGAAGGCTAGCAGCGCCTTCTTGCTGTAATTCGTTCCAGAAGGGAGTCCCAGTGCGGATTCCTGCTTGGAGAAGCGCAAGCTGTTGTCCGTCGTCGACCTTCTTGGTCTTCGAGGCTTCCTCTCGGAACCTCTTGATGTAATTCTTCAAGGTCTCGGTGGGCAGTTGCTTGATGTTGGTCAAGGCACTAACCTCCAAGTTGACCTTCCTGGCAGCGACAAACTGTCTCCGGAAGTTGGTTTGGAGTTTGTTCCAACAACCCACCGATCCTGGTTCCAATTTCTTGAACCATTCCTCTGCCGATCCGCTCAGAGTGAGGGGGAAGCATAAGCATTTGGCGTCATTGCTGACCCGCATGACCATCATGACCCGGTTGAACCGTGACAAGTGATCACTGGGGTCAGAGTTCCCAGTATATGCTGCCATTTCGGGCATTTTGAAGTTTTTAGGGAGCTCCGCCTCCAGGATATGTTTGGCACAAGGCTCCCGATCCTCACTGTCCGAGTCGGAGTCATCTCCCTTCTGCCTCCGGGAGACTCGAGCAATATCTTTTCGAAGTATGGCAAGTTCTGCCATAATCCCTTCGTTTACAGTACCCGAGGAGACTACGGGCCTGTATCTTTTTTGGTCAAGGTGATCCCGGAGGTCACCTTGATTCCCATTGATTTGATTTCTCAGATCAATGGGTGGACATCTCTGTCCTCTTCTTCCTCTACCCCCTGGTTCCTGGTGCACGGAAACGCTTTTCCGGTCCCCTCGATCCTGAGGGCCAAGACTCCCTCTTTGGCGCTTGCCCCTCTGCGGACCTTTCCCTTTAGGGAAATCCGAGCGGACCTTTCGCGGATCCTGCGCCTTTTTCTTTCGACCAGGGGCAGAAG
Source organism: Cannabis sativa (assembly GCF_029168945.1). Lineage (NCBI taxonomy): Eukaryota > Viridiplantae > Streptophyta > Magnoliopsida > Rosales > Cannabaceae > Cannabis > Cannabis sativa. The sequence continues at coordinate 75,894,719 of NC_083602.1, forward strand.
TAGGGTTTTTTGTTTGATTTTCCTCAGCAGGGTGCCTTATAGGGCTAGGTTCCCTAGGCCTTTGCTGCTGGGAATTAGGCGAAGACGTTGCTGGCTCCCCGTCGAGTCCAGCGGCCATCGCCTTGGGATGCACGTGAATACCAGCTGCCTCCATGGCTTTCTGCATGGCTAGCATCACTTCCTGCATTTTTTGATTTTGCGCTTTCTGAGCTTCGATCTCAGCTTCATGATCGATAGCTTTTTGTCTAAGGAGCACCAACTCCGAGTAGCTTCCTCCGTCATAGGCATACTCGTCGAGGTGTTCCTCGTAGTTTTCATCGGGAACTATTTCTTCTTCTTCTTCCTCGGACTCCTCTGCTGCCCTTGAGGCTACATCTTCCTCATTGGGATCTTGAGCGTCTTCTAGAGGGCGAGGATGACGTGTAGCTCTTGTCTCCACCATTGTCGTGAAGTTAAATGCTTGTTGTGAAGCAGCTTTCCTCAGCTCTCAATGAAAGCACCAAAATGTTGACCGAGGTTTTCGGCAACTATTAAAATATAATTATAATAAGGAGCTGTAAGAAAGTGAGATGAAGACTTTTTACGTGGTTTGGGCGTTAATGAGCCTTAGTCCACGAGCCACTGCTATTAATGGATGTATTTAATACAGATTCTACACTTGAGAGAATGTTTTTCTCTTAAATACAGAGAATGTTCTTGGTGAGTTTTTTCTCTTCTTGCTCTTTTGCAACCAAGATTCTCGACCCCATTAAATGAGCTTTGAGGGGGTATTTATAGTGTTTTGGTGGGGTAATCCCTAGAATTGTTCTTACACATGTGTCTGTAAGTATCCATAAAGTTGGGAATTTCCAATGAATATACCATGGGTGATGCATGGTCAAATCCCTAGGTGCTGTAGGGTTTTTATGGAGAATGTCCTTTTTGTCTTGTGATTGACGTGACTCTTCGCAGAGTAGCCGTCGCTAGACTTAAATGATCATTACTGTAGCGCTGCTGTTCGGGGGTTGTGCCGTCAGACTTTATTGCGTGTTACAGTCCCAACACGCTTCCTCCCATGCAGCATTAAATGCGACTTGATTTCTCGGGAGAGACCTGACACATCCCGGAGAGCCTTCATGCTATACTAGCTTCCTGGAGTACCTTGTACTCCGGGTGTCTCCTCCGGGACCCATGCTAATAGCGCTTCCTGGTGGCATAAAAAGACTTAGCAAATCTTTCCAAGTTATCTGATCCACGTGTCCCCTCTCGACTGGTCCACGTATTTTGGGCGAATTTTGGAGCAACAGTAAGTATCCATAAAGTTGGGTATTCCCAATGAATATACCATGAGTAATGCATGGTCAAATCCCTAGGTGCTGTAGGGTTTTTATGAGGAATGTCATTTTTGCCTTGTGATTGACGTGACTCTTCGCAGAGTAGCCGTCGCTAGACTTAAATGATCATTACTGTGGCGCTGCTGTTTGGAGGTTGTGCCGTCAGACTTTATTGCGTGTTGTAGTCCCAACACGCTTCCTCCCATGCAGCATTAAATGCGACTTGATTGCTCAGGAGAAGCCTGACACCTCACGGAGAGGCTTTATGCTATGCGAGCTTCCGGGAGCACCTTGCACTCCGGGTGCCTCCTCCGGGACCTATGCCCAGGGGGCTTCCTTATGGTATACAAAGACTTAGCAAATATTTATAAATTATCTGATCCACGTGTCCCTGTTCGATTGGTCCACGTATATTGGGTGAAATCAGGGGCAACAAAGTTGTTTCAAAATTAATTTAAATTAATTTACAACTCAAATTTAATTTTCTATAAATATATATTGCATTTCGAAAAATGCTTTAAAATAAAATAAAAATAAATCCTGGAAAATTACTCTAATTTTATGTTGGCCCAAAATTAATAAAAATTAATTTTCAACAAAAAATATAATTTTCCTATTTAATTAAATATCTAAGAAAAATTTCAAATATTTAAGTATCATGATTAAAAAATAAACTTAAATATTAATTTTCTATTTAATTAAATACACTAGAAAAATAATTCAAGCAAAACAAATAATATCTATCTAGACTTTCATTGACTAATTAATTGAATTTCTAATTATAATATATTTTAGTTCATTTATTTTAATTAACCATTAAATGAAAAAGTCATTGATTTAAGTTGGTCCAAAATTAAATAAATAATTTTCAACTTTAATCTATTTTTCAAATAAAATTTGAAATTTCTGCATTAAAGAAATGCAGTTTTAAAATTTTGGGAAATGATTAATAAAATAAAATAAAATATATTTTGAAAATTATTCAAACTTAAGTTATTCTGAAATAAGATTCCAAACTTAAAATAATTTTCAAGTTTAATTAAATAACATGAAAATAACAATATTAAAGTATCATGATGAAAATCAACTTAGATATTGAAATTTTCAATTTAATTAAATGTATTAAATTCAAGAAATAAATAATTAAGTAAAGAGGAAACTTAATTATTAATTCTAGTTTAATACTAGGAAAATATTCTAAACTTAGATTGTACCAAAATTAATTATGAGACAATTAATTTCACAATCAATGATATTTTCCTATTTAATATTAGAAATAATAACTAGTACTAGAAATAACTATCTAGAATATATCATTGACTAAGTGTTTTTCTAAAATTAACTTTAAAATATTACAATGAAAAATAAATTTCATATATTTTAAAAGTTAATTATGTTGCTAATTCAATTTTAATTAGGTTAGACTAATATAATTAACCTAATACAATTATTTAAATAAGGCAAATGGGCCTTCACAATTGGGGTAGTTCATGTGAGGGGGAGCCGGGTTCAATATGTCGTACCCACTTCTATGGCCCCCAACTCTCACACAAGGCCCAAAAGAGAGGAATTTAACCTTAAAATAAACAATTGTTATTCATTGAATAAGCCCAAATCTAATTGGGCCTAAATAAATTTCCTTATGTCAAAATTTATTTTAGCAACCTAGTCCATTTACTTAGTAAAAACTTAAATGGGCTTCCTATATGCATCTAAGCCCAAAAGCAAACATATAGGCTCACACAGGTCAAATGATTTGGATGGCCCTATCATGTTACTAGGTTTACACAGATGAAAGAAGTACAAAATTTACCTGTTACAAATTATTTATAAGATCTATCATCAATTGGACTATGATTAAAATCAGATCATAGGATCTGTCAACAAGTTAATCATAGTAATTTAGATCAGATAAATAATAGGTTTGTTAAAAAGTTTTGAATAAACAATATAAATTAACAAACATTGTCCATGTAACATATGTGAATCAAGATATTAATATAATTAAATTATTATTCTTAAACTAACCAAATAAAGGAAACTAATTTTAAAATATCTAGGTTTGTTTGAATCAAATTAAATTAAATATCTAATAAGATCAATGATTTGAAAGGAAAGAATCTTCAATATCACTTTCAGATCTTATAATTTAATAAAATAAACCAATTTTAAAATAGATTTGGTTTGATAATTATTATTTTAGGAATAAAATAATAAATGAATAGTAATTACCATAATTATATGTCAAAATATCTCAAATTAAGCAATATTCAAATCTCTACAAAAATATCTATGTTATTTAAATATTTAAGATATGATTTATAAATTTCTAATAAGGAAAAAATGATATATATAGAAAAAATATCATTTTTAAACTTATAATTTATAAATAATTAAATATTTAACAAAATAACAAATTTTTGAATTTGAAAAACATTATGGTAAGTATATCTATAAAAATATCTATGTTAATTTCAAATTTATTAATTATTTAATTTGCCATATAAGATAATTTTAATATAATATTTTAAATAAAAAGACAAAGCTATCTTTTAATTTAAAATATCTTAAATATCAAAATATCTAATCTTATAATTAAATAATAAATAAATATTAAAGAAGTTAACAAATTTTTAAATCTGACCATAATAGGAAATATTTAAAATTGGAAATATTCCAAAATAGAAATATTTAAAAATTGGAAAAATTCCAAATTGAAAATATTTAAAATTGGAAACATTTCAATTTAGAAATATTTAAAAATAGAAAAATGAATTTTGGGAAACAATCCCATGAAAAAACCTCAAAAATTCGCAATTTGTGGGGAACTTCCAGGATAGACTGTATGCAGCATCCATGATTTCCAATCTTCCAAAATTCATATCTTTCTCAATTTTTATCAGAATCGAATTCCATAAAAACAAAAATTGCTCAATTTTTCACAAGGAATCCAAATAAAATATTTTCAAAAATTGAAAAAATATATTTCATGGAGAAATTTTGTACAACATCAACATTCATCAAACAACACATAAACTATCATGAAACCATCCAAATCAACACAGAAACATGCAATCATCATTTTAATTCATATTAAATGAAAGTAAATCATTACCATGGCTGTGGTGCTAGTTGTTGGAAATTATTTTACCAGGATCTAGATTTACTAACAAGTATGTTGGATTAACAACCTAATATGAATTCTAAAACAATGAAAATAAACACATATAAAGTTAGAAAACCTTACAGTGGGTGCAGCGGAATAATATGACTCCTTCCATTCAGATCTCTAGCCCTTGATTCCTTTCTGTAGCAGAGCATCACCAAGATCTGAACCTGGATCTTCTTTTCTCCTTCTTTGATGTAGAATTTCCATAGTCTTCCATACTATGATTGAGATACCACTTGATGTGTGTGGGCACTACTCATCTCACAAGGATTTCGAAATTTTCTCTGTTTTTCTCTCTTAATTTCGTGGCTTATAGGCTTCCCAGAGAAGAGAACAAAGGTTGCTTTATATAGGGAGAAGGGAGAGCACAACTTTCCAAATAAAACAGTTTCCTTAATTACTGTGTAATCAATTAACTGCCTTATTTAGTGTGATCAACCACTTTCCTATTTTTGCTAGGCTTTGATTAGCAATTACATGGCAATTAAAATTGAAAATAATAATTGGGAAACACACAAAGAGGTGCCGGCCATAGGGTGATATGGGCCTCACTTGGATTTTGCAGTTTCCTCAATTTTATTTCAATTTCTCCAAAAATGCCATTTTTCCAATTCTAATCATTTAAATGCCAAAACTAATTATTTAATAACTAAAATAGATTATTAAATAATATTGTCATTTAAAATAATTATTAATTAGACATACAAAGTCTCTTAATTAATAATTAAACCTAGAAACCCTTTTCTTTACGATTTCATCCTTAAACTGTGAGAATTCATAAAGTAGACATAGTCTAACTTTTAGAATTATAATTGATTAATTAAAATCAATTAACTGAGTCTTACAAGCAGTATGGTCTCAACTAGTATGGAGACCATGGGTCTATATAACCAAGCTTCCAATAAGTCGAACCGAATTTACCAAGTAAATTCCCTAACTTATTAATTCCTCATTGAATCCACACTTAGAACTTGGAATTGCACTCTCAGTCATATAGAACGCTCTATATGTTCCACGATATAGACACGTCATTAGTTATCCATTGTTATAACCCTAATGTGATCAATGATCCTCTATATAGATGATTTACACTGTAAAGGGATTAAATTACCGTAACACCCTACAATGTATTTTATCCTTAAAACACTTAACCCTGTATAAATGATATTTCACCTAAGTGAAATGAGATCTCCACCATTTATCTTCGTTTGGTTAAGCTCGAAGGAAATCATCCTTTACTTCTATTTGCCAAATAGAAGCTATAGATTCCATATTTATGTTAGCGCTCCCACTCAATTGCACTACCGTGTTCCCAAAATGTAAGTATCACCCTAACCCAAAAGTAGGCTTAACTTAACAAATCAAAGAACACGAATAACACTCTTGAAATTGAGCCTAACCATATCAGGATTTCGATCATGTGATCTAGGATCAACAGGTGATATTGAATTGAATAAATATTACGGTAAATTTTAACATATCTAATCAAAGTTCAATATCGATCCCTTCCGATGTATACTCCGTACATCCGATACTGGTAAACTTTGCCAATGTCCTGGAAAGGACATAACACTTTTCCAAGGTGTAAGAATACCTATCGCTGATTATACCATGTCAGTCTAAATCCAGTGTTCTGACAAATCAGGGAATAAACTTTTGAACATATGATTAAGATTATATTCCACTGTGCTGACAACACTATAATCTTTAACCAACCCATATGTTCTGGACTGAAAAAGAATTCATACATTATATACATATAATCATGAAATAAATCATGTGAACCATGCAACATAAAATGTTATTTCTGATCTTTATTAATAAGTAAATCTGATTATATGAAATGAGTTTTATTTAGGGCATAAAACCCAACAGTATAGGCCCATGGTCCCTATACTAGTTGAGACCATATTGCTTGTAAGGCTCAGTTAATGGATTTTAATTAATCAATTATAATTCTAAATTAGACTATGTCTAGTTTATGAATTTTCACTAAGCAAGGGCTTTATTGTGAAGAAAAGAGATTCTAGGGTTTATTTATTAATTAAGAGACTTTATTAAGTCTAATTAATAAATATGTTAAATGAAAATTTTATTTGATAATTAATTTTAAATATTAAATAAATAGTTTTGGCATTTAAGTGGTTGAATTGGAAAAATGACGTTTTTGAGAAAATAAGAAAAAATTAGAAAAATGGCAAAATTGCAAAGTGAGGGCCCACATATCCATGGCTGGCCACTTACCCTTATTTTACCATTTAATTTTTTCAATATTTTAATGCCAAATAATTCTAACCTAAACCTAGGTGTTTGCCTATAAATCAATAGTGATGGTCTCAAATCAAAAGATGATGAACACTTGCCTCCAGTTAGATTTTTGAGTCAGCTCTTATTCCTTTTTCAAATCACTCTTCTCTCTTCCTCTCTTCATATTTTCAAACCCTATAGTGATAGAGTAAGTGCCCACACACATCAAGTGGTACTCAATCATAGTGTGTAAGGCTGTGAAGAATCCATATTCAAGAGAAGGAGATTCAGGCTCAGATCTTGGTGATACTCTGCTACAGACATGATACAAGGGTTAGAGATCTAAGTGGAAGGAGCCATTATTATTCCGCTGCACCCACTATAAGGTTTCTTAAACTTTATATGTGTTTATTTACATTGTTTTAGAGATTCATATTTAGAATGTTAAATAACATACATGTTAGTAAATCTAGATCCTGGTAAAATATATTCCAACAACTGACCTCAAAGCCATGGTAATGATTTACTTTCATGAAATATGGATTTAAAACGATGTTTGTGTTGATTTGGATAGTTTCATGATGATTTATGTGCTTATTTGATGATTGTATGGAAATCACAATGTTTGTTGTAAAAATATTTTTTATTTTGTTCTGAAAATATTTTTACTGGAAAGTAGACGAAAAATTAATAAATATAGGCTTTTACAGAACTCAATTTAAATTTTTTATGAATTAGTTATGATTTTTTGAATTTTGATAAAAATATCTGAAGTTGATGCACACACACGCGCGCGCACCAAGACAGACACTCGGCACCATCACGTGTTTTCAGACAGCCTGACCGAGGAAACTCGGACACGGGCTGTTTGAAACCATGTCACGCAGAGTTCCCTCGGCCATTGAGGCTGCGTTCAGCCTCTGTCTCGGTCAGACACCCCACTTCCACGCGCGCAGGGGTGTCCGTGCACCAAACTTGTTTTTGTCATATTTTTTGATTCAAAAATTATTTTTCATTGAAACAAAATTCAAATTTGGTAGAATTTTATGTAGAATCTAAATTTTCAATTAAAAATCTAATTATTAGAATAAAATTAATTTTTAATTGATTAAAATTTGTTTTAGATATTAGTAGGCTTTGAATTTTAAAAATTTGATTTTTCACAAAAATAGCCTTATGGTTAATTTTTGAAATTTATGATTCTTTTATTTATTTTAATTATAAGATCAGATATTACTTAATTTTATTATTAAAATTTGAATGATCTTATTTTGATATTAAAATATATATTTTGTTTTAAATAATTTAATTTAAATTTCAAAAATTTGCTAACCATGTCATTTGTTTCAAAATTTATTATTTTTTTGAAATATATTTTATTAAATTAAATTATAAGATTTGAAAAATGTTAGTTTTGACATTTTATCTTATTAGATATTTTTATTAATTAAAATTAATTTTGGCAAAAATAACATGAAATTTTTGAAAATTTGTTAGTTTAGGTTTGAATAGAAATTTTAGGATTTTTAACCATAAAATTTTCAAACTTAGGATATTTTATTTTTTTTTTTAAAATAAAATTGATAATATCCTAACCATAAAATATTTTTTTTTTCGAATTGTTTATTTTTGTAATATTTAATTTATTAAATTATAAGATTAAGAATATAATATTAGGAATATCTAAATTTTAAAATTCAAGATATTTTATTATATTATCTTATTAGAGATTTAATTAATTTAAATTTTAAATAAACTTGAAATTTGAAAAATTGGTTAGATATTTGAGTTTAAGTTAGAATTTAGGATATTTAGGAGATTTGTTAGTTTTTTTGAATTTTTTCAAATATTCTCTAACAACCTAAATTTTAAATTCAACTTAAGATATATTTTAAATTTTAAATTTTAAAATAGAAATATCTTAACCTACTTTCCAGTTATCTGTTACATGTTTGGTTTGTAATGTTTGATTATTTATTTATTTATTTATTCTTTTTTTTTTTTACAAACCTATTATAACTTGCTATAATTAACTTGTTGACATATTCAATGATGTGATTTTAATCATAATTCAATTGTAAATAGATCTTATAAATAATTTGTAACAGGTAAATTTTCTAATTTCTTTCATCTGTGTAAACCTAGTAACATGATAGGGCCCATCCAAATTATTTGACCTGTGTGAGCCTATATGTTTGCTTTTGCTCTTAGATGCATATAGGAAGCCCATTTAAGTTTAATTAATTAAATGGACTAGGTTGATAAAATAAAATTTCACATAAGTAATTTTATTTAGGCCCAATTTGAATTGGGCTTATTCAATGAATAACAATTATTTATTTAAAGGTTAAATTCCTTTCCTTTTGGCCTTGTGTGATAGTTAGGGGCACATAGAAGTGGGTACGACATACTGAACCCAACCCTCACATGAGCCACCCCAATTGTGGAGGCCCATTTGCCTTATTTAAATAATTGTATTAGGTTAATTATATTAATCTAACCTAATTAAAATTGAATTAGCAACATAATTAATTTTAAAATATATGAAATTTATTTTTCATTGAATATTTTAAAGTTTATTTTAGAAAAACACTTAGTTAATGAGATATATTCTAGATAGTTATTTCTAGTAACTAATTATATTTTCTAATATTTAATTAGGAAAATATTTTAATTTGAAAATTAATTATTTATTAATCAATTTTAGACCAACTTAAATTAGAATATTTTTCCTAGTATTAAATTAGAATTAATAATTAAGTTAATTTTATACTTGATTATTTAATTCTTATATTTAATACATTTAATTAAATTAAAAATTTAATATTTAAGTTGATTTTATTCTTGATACTTAAATATTAATTTTGGAAATTTAACTAAATAGAAAGTTATTTTAAGTTGGAAATTTTAATTTCAGAACAACTTAAATTTGAATAATTTTCAAAATATATTTTATTTTATTTTATTAATAATTTTTATAATAAATTCGAAATTGCATTATTTAAAACCAGATAATTTCATTTTTTTTTTTGAAAAATAGATTAAAGTTGAAAATTAATTATTTTAATTAATTTTAGATCAACTTAAATCAAATAAATTTTTCATTAATGATTAATTAATATAATTGGACTAAAATATATTATAATTAGAAAATAAAGTAATTAGTTAGTGAAAGTCTAGATAGTTATTTTCTGTTTGCTTGAAGTATTTTTCTAGATATATTTAATTAAATAGAAAATTAATATTTAAGTTGATTTTAATCATGATACTCAAATATTTGATAATTTTCTTAATATTTAATTAAATAGGAAAATTATATTTGTATTGAAAATTAATTTTTTTTAATTAATTTTGGACCAACACAAATTAGAATAATTTTTCATGATTTATTTTATTTTATTTTAAAAATTTTTCAAAAAATGTATTTATTTTAAATACATTAATTTTCGAATTTTGCATTATACATTTATAGAAAATTAAATTTGAGTTGAAAATTAATTTTTTAATTAATTTTTGAATCAACTTAAATTGAATAATTTTCGAAATATTTATTGAAAATTATTACTAAGATGGAAAATAATTTTATTTATTTTCTAAATCAATCTAAGTATAATTTTATAAATATTAAATTAAAATTTATCTTTAGAACTTTTCTAAATTGGAAATTTTAATTAAATAAATATATATTTTAAAATAAATAGATTAAAATAAATATTAGAAGAAAATATACTTTAAATAATGAGCTTTATTATAAGGATATTCGATCTCCATTGTTGGTTCTACATAGTTCTTGTTTTAGTGAGTAATAATCCCTAATGGATGAACGTTCATTAGCAATTTAACGCCGTAGAATCTCGAAAGATAAGTATTATTTGTAAGTGTTTTGTTTTTAGTATGGATCACCCTTATGGTGGTGACTATTAGTAAGACTTACAAAAGTATGAAACAATGGTAGAAGCTCATAAGATAGAATGGTCTTGACTCTCGCCTAAACGGGACAACGCTGGATTCTCAACTTGATCGAATAAAAGGTTGCTAGAATGTTTATCATTTTAGATGAGTTGATAACTCTATTCAATGGATAATATCTTTGACTCTCGCCTAAACAGGACGCTGATATCAGTTTGTTGAAAACCTTGGAAATTATTTAGGATTGTATATTTTAGTATTTTCGCTTGTCATTCCTACTTGCTAAGCGCTAATAATTTCTAAATATGATTTTGTGTTAAACCTTATTTGATTTCTATTTATTGTTATTTGTAGTATCCAATATGACTATGACCAATCCTATGGTGTCACTGTTGACTGATAATAAGCTCAATGGAGCTAACTTTATCAAATGGAGAGAGAACATCAACATTGTTCTCATTGGTGAAAATGCCATGTTTGTGTTGACTGAAGAGGCTCCTGAGCAGCCGGGTGAGAATGCAACCAAGGCAGTTTAAAAAAAGTTCGGGCGTTGGCAGAGTGCTAACAACAAAGCTTGATACTTTATGTTGTCTAGCATGGTTGACACCTTGAAAACAAGGTTTGCAACTACTCTCACGGCTGCAAAAATCATGAACCAGTTAACTGAACTGTTCGAGTTGGCATCTATTCAAGCTCGCTTTGAAGCGACTAAGAATTTCATCAACGCACGGATGAAACCTCATCAGAGCGTGCGTGATCACCTTCTCCATATGACTAGTTACTTCTAAGAAGCTAAGAATCATGGAGCTGTTATAGATCAGACAACTCAAGTGAGTTTGATCTTAAACAGTTTGACTCCAGCCTTTCTGCCCTTCACTTCAAATTATGTCATGAACAAGTTGGAGCTTGACTTCCACGAGTTGATCAACAACCTTCAGACATTTAAAAATTTGATTGGAGGACCACCAAAAGGAGGAGCTAAAGCTCCTAATTCTGGGAATGCTAATGGTGCGACTACGGCAGAGGCAAAGATTGCCTCTAACCCAACAACAAGAAGAAGTGGAAGAATTTCAAGCTGTGAAAATAGTTAAAAAGAAAAAGGCTGCTAATCCCGATGGAAAGCCAAAAGGAAAATGCTTCTATTGCAATGAAAAGGGCCACTGGAAACCCCAATGCCCTAAGTTTCTAGTAAAGAAACAAGGTATTTCTTTCTATGCTATAAACTCATGTGTTTTAGAGAATTATTATCCCCTTGGGTTATTAATTCTGGATCTACTAACCATGTTTGTTTTCTTCTTATTTCAGCTCCAGCTGCTTAAACTTGGATTGCTACCCTAGCGAGTTGAGTCGGATGGTTGGACAGAAGGGTGGAGATTGTCCAAGATTGAAGATGAAGCTTAGAATCTTCTTTTATAAATTTTGAATTAATTGTTTTAACTTATGAACAATTCGATTTCAATTATTGGTTTGAAATTTTTATTCCTTATTTTTTATATTATTGCAGACAATTTTTTTTTTAGAGTTTTAATAAAGTTTTCTCTTTTAAGTAATGAATTGTATTTATGAATTGAGCTTCATATTTCTTTATCTTGTGTAAGCCAATACCAATTATATTTATGTGTTTATAATTTTTGTATGTGTTTGTGTTTTATTATTGATAGAAAATCTATTGTATATTCTTTCTCTGCAAAGAGATAATACCACATAAACATTTTGAATTTCAAATTAATGTTTATGAATAATTGTGATTTCTTAAACAATTAGTAAGATTTTGTTTAATAAAAAGATCTTTTGATCTGATAGGGGTGGAAGAAGTTAAGAATAATATATACAGTTCAACGATCTCTTATATCTATTGAACTCTGGATTATATTCATAACTCCACATGATCTCTATAACACTTAGGGTGGATAAAAGCTATTGACATATGTAGTTCATTTTGAACTCTAGACTATACTCAATACACCACAGAATCTCTATGGCACACATATTTTGATTAGACATAGATGTAATATAATGAACTAATTAGCAAATTATTAGAACTTATTCTGGTATTTCCAAGTGGAATATAGGACATGCGTAGTTAATGGAGACATCAATCTAATTGATTCAAATAACAAAATATTTTGTTTAGAAGTGATCTAGCATTAGAAAAGGTGGGACAATTTATAAGTATTGTCTAAAATCCTAGGTGAATTGAAGGCGGGGATTGTGTAATAATTTTGAGATTATGAAGGCATGGGACTATACCTATGTTAGAAAGAAGCATCTTGTTTTGGTAGCTCACCATGAAGAAACTCCATGGTTGAGTGTCCTTGACTTGGGGTGATTTTATTTAGGAAATTTCCCCATGAAGCGTGCGAGTCAGAGCAAAGCACGTTGGAAACGCTTGGATTAGTCCGTGGGGGCCAGTCATCAGTCTGAGAAGCAGCTAGAGTGATGCACTCGTGTATAAGAGCATCATTCCATGGGAATAAGGGCCCAATGGAGGCTTGAAGCGAGGACTTGACTGGGGTAACATATAAAAGAACGTCAGGAATAGTAGTGGTATCACTAAGGTAAAAAAGATTATCTAAATTACTTAAGGTGATACAGTAATGATGGAAAGTACTTTATAATTGATTGGATAGTCAATATGGTATATAAGGAGACCATTGAAATTCTGGGAAAAGATTACTTTATTAAGCAATTATAGAAAAGCATACTTACCCAAAATAGGGAAAAGCTTATAAATTGAGATGCAATTTAATGGACATGTATTTGAGTAATTGGTGAATGTTGGATCATAAAGTAGGTTGTTTATTAAACAACGAGCTATATATTGAGTGTAAAATAAGTTTTAAAGTAGTTAACCAAGTATGAAGATAGTGATGATTGCAAGAGGTTAATGAAGGGAGTGGTGGAAATTGAATTTTATTAACGAAAGAATGAAAGTAAGAAATACTATTAGGAACGACAAAGAATCATCTACTTTCTGATAACCCACCATGAGCTTACTTTGGAGTTATATATACTTAAGTTGGGGTAATCTCAAGATGGGAAATCTTTCGAGGAGTCATCTCAGAAAGTGTATGAGTGAGGACAAAGTACGGTGGAAAGATTCATATTAGAATGCAGAATTGGTAGTCGTTCTAGAGATTTCCAAGAGGAAAGAATGTGTTAACAAATAAAGATTTACAAGGAATCAAGATGAGTTCATATTAGTGGGTGGAAATAAGAAATGCTCTAATTGAATATCTATCAGAAATAAATACTTAACTTGTTACTAAGTTAAGTCAGTAGATCAGCTTAGGAAATAACACTTATCCAAGGTGTAAGTATACCTTATCGCCGATTATCATGTCAGTCTAAATCCAGTGAACGGACAAAACATGGGAATTGAACTTTTGAACATATAATTATGATTATATTCCACTATGCTGGCGACACTATAATCATAAATAAATATATATATTTATATATATTCTGGACTTAATAGAATATATACATTAAACATAATCATTAAGTAAATCATGTGAACCATGTAACAAAAAAGCTATTTCTGATCTTGATTAATTAGTAAATCTGATTATATTGAAATAGGTTTTATTTAGGGTACAAAACCTAACACTTTTCTACTCAAGGCATCCACCACAACATTGGATTTCCAGGGATGATAAAGAGTCTCACAATCATAATCTTTAACCAATTCCAGCCACCGTCTCTACCTCATATTTAAATCTTTAGTGAAGAAATACTTGAGGCTCTTATGATCAGTGTAAATCTCGCACTTATACTGTAAAGGTAGTGTTGCCATATTTTTAAAGAAAAAACTACAACAACAAGCTCTAAATCATGCGTTGGGTAACAGTGCTCATAATCCTCCAGTTGACGAGAGGCATAAGCTATAACCTTGTCCGCTTGCATCAGAACGCATTCCAGACCCTGTCTGGATGCATCACAGTAAACAACAAACTTTTCTTGATCTAATGGCAAAGCTAACACCCGATGCTGTTATTGTTGGGTTTTGTGCCCTAAATAAAACCCTTTACAATCTGATTAGTTATCAATATAAGAAATTTGAAGTGATTTATGTTTGCATGAATTTTACATGCTAATGGTTTAATATGTTTATTACATTTACACACAAAATCAGTTAAGTCCAGATCATATGCTTATTCACAATTACAGTATCGTCAACACAGTGGAATGTGATTGTGATCATATGAATCAAAATACTAAGTCCCTATTTCATCAGCGTTTTGGATTTACACTAATGTGATAATCAGCGATGATGTGTACTTACACTTGGAGTAAGTGTTATTTTCTTTCCAGGACATTAGTAAAGTATACTAGTTTTGAATGTATGGAGTATACATTGGACTGGACCGATATTGCAACTTAGTTAAGATATTATAAACTTACCGTCATATCTTTCCAAGTCAATATTAGTAGTTGATCTTAAGATTAAAAGAATCTAAATCCTGATATGCTTAGGCTCAACTCAGGAGTACTATTCATGTTCTTTGATTTATTAGTTAAGCCTACTTTTGGGTCAGGGTGATACGTATATTTTGGGAACATGATAGTATGATTGAGTGGGAGTGCTGAACATAAATATGGAATCTATAGCTTCTACTGGTGTATAGAAGTCAAGTGATGATTCCCTTCAAGCTTAGCTAAATAGAAGTAAATGGATGAGCTCTTGTTTAAGTGACTAATTTTAGATCACTAAACATCATTTACAGGTAGCTAAGCGTTTTAAGAGGCAAAATACGTTGAGGGGTGAGAACGGTAAAATTATCCCATCTCGATGTAAATCATCTATATAGAGGATCTTTGATCACAATAAGATTATAACAATGGTTAAATGAGATAGCATATCTATATCGTGGAACATATAATATGCTCTATATAAGTCTGAGAGTGCAATTCTAAGTTCTAAGAGTGGATTCAACGAAGAATTAATAAGTAGGAATTTACTTAGTAAATTCGGTTCACTTATTGGAAGCTCAGCATATAGATCCATGGTCCCCATTCTAGTTGAGACTATACTACTTGTAAGACTCAATAATTGATTTGTGATTAATCAATTATAATTCTAAAGTTAGACTATGTCTAATTTGTGAATTTTCACTAAGCAGGGGCGAAATTGTAAAGAAAAGAGATTCTAGGTTTATTTATTTATTAATAGACTTTATATGTCTTATTAATAATTAAATTAAATGACAATATTATTTAATAATTATTTTAGTTATTAAATAATTAGTTTTGACATTTAAAAGGTTAGAATTAGAAATTTGGCGTTTTTGAGAAAATAGAAATAAAAATTGTGAAAACTGCAAAATCCAAGTAAGGCCCATTAACTGTTGGGTTTTATACCCTAAATAAAACTCATTTCAATATAATCAGATTTACTTATTAATATAGATCAGAAATAACATTTAATGTTGCATGGTTCACATGATTTATTTCATGATTATATGTACAGAATGTATAAATTCATCTGAAACCCTTTTAACATACTTTATCCTGTTTATTGTGCCGTCAACACATTGGAAAGTAAACATGACTATGTGAATAAAGTTTCCTAGATTTATCAGACATAGGGTTTTACTGATATGATAATCTACAACAGAGTTTACTTGCATTTGGAGAAGTGCTATGTTCTTTCCAGAGCATTCGTTAAAGTAAAGCTCAGGTTGGATGCATGGAGTATGCATCGGAAGGGACCGATATTGAACTTTGACTTAGATTTATTAAACTTACCGTAATATCTATTCAAGTCAATATCGCCTAGTTGATCCTAGATCAAATGATGTTAATCCTGATATGATTAGGCTCAATCTCGAGAGGCTATTCGTGTTCTTTGATTTGTCAGTTAAGCCTACTTTTAGGTCAGGGTGATACGTACATTTTGGGAACACGGTAGTGCAATTGAGTGGGAGCGTTATCATAAACATGGAATCTATAGCTTCTATCTGGCGAATAGTAAGCAAAGGATGATCTCCTTCGAGCTTGACCAAACGAACATAAATGGTGGAGTACTCATTTCACATAAGCTGAAATATCATTTATACGGGGTCAAGTGTTTTAAGGAATAAATACATTGTAGGGTGTAACGGTAATTTAATCCCTTTACAGTGTAGATCATTCATATAGAGGATCAGTGATCAAATTAGGATTATAACAATGGATAACTAATGATGTGTCTATATGGTGGAACATATAGAGCATTCTATATACTGAGAGTGCAATTCTAAGTTCTATGCGTGGATTCAACGAAGAATTAATAAGTTAGTGAATTTTAGTAATAAATTCTTGATCTACTTATTGGAAGCTCGGTTATATAGACCCATGGTCCCCGCACTAGTTGAGATAATATTGCTTGTAAGACTCATATAATTGGTTTTGATTAATCAATTATAATTCTCAAATTAGACTATGTCTATTTGTGAATTTTTCACTAAGGGCGAAATTGTAAAGAAAGAGTTTATAGGGGCATATTTGTTAATTATGATACTTTGTATGGTTCAATTAATAAATATGATAAATGGCAATATTATTTAATAATTATTTATAGTTATTAAATAGTTAGAATTGGCATTTAAATGATTGAATTAGAAAATTGGCGTTTTTGAGAAAATCAGATGCAGAAAAGATAAAACTGCAAAATTGCAAAAAGTGAGGCCCAAATCCACTATGTAGGGCCGGCCACTTTTATAGGAATTTACCTCTGATATTTTCATTATTTTAATGCCAAATAATTCAAACCTAACCCTAGTGGAATGCTATAAATAGATAGTGAAGGCTTCAGGAAATTTACACTTAAATTTCACACTTTTCTTCTGACACTTCTGAATCAGAAAAACCTGAGCCTTCTCTCTCCCTATCTTTGGCCGAACCCACTCTCTCTTTCTTCTTCCTTAAATTTCGAAAATCTTAGTGTATGAGTAGTGCCCACACACAGCAAGTGATACCTCAATCATAGTGAGGAAGATCGTGAAGAAAGATTTTCAGCAAGAAGGAGTTTCAGCATCAAAGATTCAGATAAAGAGATCCAGGTTCAGATATTGATAATGCTCTGCTACAGAAAGAAATCAAGGGCTAGATATCTGAACGGAAGGAGTCATTTAATTCTGCTGCACCCAATGTAAGGTTTACTAAATTTTATTTGTGTTTATTTTATCGTTTTAGAAAGTTCATATTTAGGGTGTTAATCAACATACTTGTGAGTAGATCTAAGATCCTGGTAAAATAAATTCCAACATTAACACCTATGGCCGGCCACTTGGGATGGTTTTTCAAATTGATATTTTCATTATTTTAATGCCAAATAATTACTAACCTAAACTTAGTAGTTGCCTATAAATAGAAAGTGATGGCTCAGTCAAATCATAAGTTTTTAATAAGTTTTTAATAAGTTTTTAATAAGTTTTCAACAAGCTTTCTGTCAAAAAATTACTTTTCTCAGAAAACTGAGCCTTCCCTTTCTCTTCTATAGCCGAACCTACCCTCTCTCTTTTCCTCTTCTCAATTTCGAACCTTAGTCATAGAGTAAGTGCCCACACACAGCAAGTGGTACCTCAATCATAGATTGGAAGACTGTGAAGGATCACACACAAAGAGAAGGACATTCGGGCTCAGATCTTGATTATACTCTGCGACAGAAAGGATACAAGAGTTAGAGATCTGAGTGGAAGGAGACATTATTCCGCTGCCTTCAATGTAAGGTTTTCTTAACTTTATATGTGTTTATTTATCGTTTTAGAAAGTTCATATTTAGGGTGTTAAACAACATACTTGTGAGTAGATCTAAGATCCTGGTAAAATAAATTCCAACAACTGGCCTCAGAGCCATGGTAATTGATTTGCTTGCAAGAAATTTGGACTTTAAAACGATTGTTTGTGTTTTGGATGGTTTCATGTTGTGTTGTGTGTTATATGATGATTGATTGATGTTTGTAAATTTTCGTGAAAAATAATTGAAATTCTGTTTCTGGAATTATTTTTATTGGATAGTATGGAAAAAATTAAGCAATTTACTTTTTTACAGAAGTCAATTTCGATTTAATTTGAATTAGTTATGATTTTTTGAAGTTTCGAAAAATATCAGGCATGATGCACTCACTCACGCGCGCGGACGAGGGTTACACCCTCGGACAGCACGCGTTCAGACAGTGCTCGACTGAGCTTCTTGTCTGAATCTCGCCCCTCCGCGCGCGAAAATCATTCAGCACTCCTGCTGCGCCGAGTTTTCTCGGCCATGCACTCCCATACGCGCGCGCGGGCAGTATGCTCAGCATACTGTCCGAAGAGCTCGCATTTTTTTTCGTTATTCTTCGATTTTTCATGCTATTTCATGGATTTAACTTCCAATTTTTGGTGTAGTTTTGTATTTAGACATTTATTATTCCTATTTCAATTCTAAAGATCATAATTAAATTAATTAATTTTTTTTAAATTAATTTATGATATTAGTGTAATTTGAATTTGAAAATAGTAAATCTCTATCTTTTTTGCTTAATTATCTATCTTATTTTTAAATTTGATTATATCTTATCTTATTTTTAAATTTAAGGTCAGATTTTAAATTTTAAAATAAATATTTTTTTAAAATAATTTGACCTTATTTAAATTTAAAATAAGATAACTATAATCATGTAGTTTTAAATAGAAGTAAGATAATTTGCTAACTTTTAAATTTTGTTATTTTATTTATTTAAATGAAATCTAAAATCTGAAAAAGATATTTATTTATTTTTTTTTATTATTTTTATTGAATATTTAATTTATAAAATAACATTAATCTTTTTTTTAAAAAGTAGTTAGCAAATTTTGAAATGATATTTAGGTTAGTTGAAACCTAATTTTTTAAAATTGTAGGTTTAATTTTAAATATTATTTTATTAATTTCGAAAATACATATATATTTTATTTTTTAATTCGAAAATAAATATTTTTTTTTATTATTTAATTATTTAAAATTATATAAATCCTACATCCAACTATCCAGCTAACCTTGTTGCAGGAGTATGTGTTTTAGCTTGTTTGTAAGTTTTATAAAACTTATTATTGCTTGATTGCAAATAGCCATGGTTAACTTGTTAAAAGACCCAATGGTCTGATTTTAACCCATGGTTCAATTGGTCAAGTAAATAATTTGTAACAGGTAAATTTTACAATCTTCTTTCATCTGTGCATGACCTAGCAATATGATAGGATCCATCCAAATGTGTGCCTGTGTGAGCCTATATGTTTATTTTATTATATAGATGCATATAGGTTGTTGCTAAATAAAATGTCACATCATGATAGATTTTATTTAGGTCCATTTAGTTTTTGGACATATTCAATTAATAACAGTTATTTATTTTAAGGTTAAATTCCTCTCTTTTGGGCCTTGTGTGAGAGTTGGGGGCCAATAGAAGTGGGTACGACATACTGAACCCAGCTCCCCCTCACATGAACTACCCCAATTGTGAAGGCCCATTTGCCTGATTTGAATAACTGTGCTAGGTTCATTAAATTAGTTTAACCTAATAAAAATTGATTAGCAACATAATTAACTTTTAAAATATATGAAATTTATTTTCATTTTAATATTTTAAAGTTAATTTTAAGAAAAACACTTTTAGTTTTAGATATTATTTCTAGACAAACTATTTGTATTTTTCTTGTATTTAATTAAATAAAGAATTTTAACTAACTAGATTCTTTCTGGAGCTTATTTAATTAAATATTCCTATTTAAGTTATAAATTAGTTATATTAACTGATTTTTCTTATCTAACTTAAATTTGAATATTTTATTTAAATTTAAAATTAAGTTGAGGAATTCTAGGCATTAGTTATTAAAGATTCTTAAGATATTTTTTAAGTTAGTTTTAAACTTAAAATGGAATATTTTTTAAATTTAGTGGTTACAACTTAATTTTTGATATTTAGTTAAATTTAAATTTGAAAATATTTAAGTTCTAGATTTTTTTAATAAAAACTTAAATTGATATTTTTTTAAATTTTGTGGAAAAGATACCTAGTCAAATAAGATATTTTGTAGATAGTTATTTCTAGACTACTTATTATTTCTAATATTAAATAGGAAAATATTATATATTGTGAAATTAATTATTTAAATAATTAATTTTGGTACAATTTATTTAAGTATATTTTTCCTAATATTAAATTAGAAATTAATAATTAAGCCTTCTCTACACTTAATTATTTATTTCTTGAATTTAATACATTTAATTAAATTGAAAAATTAAATATCTAAGTTGATTTTCATCATGATACTTAAATATTTATTTTTCATGACACTTAATTAAATAAAAAATTATTTTTTAGTTAAAATTTATTTTTTCAACTTAAATTTAAATAATTTTCAAAATATATTTTTTCTTTATTTTATTAATCAATTTCGAATTGCATTTTATTATGCTAGATGTTTTTGAATTTATCTTGGAAAATAGATTAAGTTGTAAATTAATTATTTATTTTAATTAATTCTTGGACCAACTTAAATCAATGATTTTTTCATTAATTGATTAATTTAAAGTAAATGAATTAAAATATATTATTAGAAATTGAATTAATTAGTCAAAGGAAAATCTAGATAGGTGATATTTTTACTTGATATATTGTTTTTTCTAAGTATTTACTATTTAGTATTTCGAAATATAAAGTTTTTATACTTTCTTTTTCAAAATACAATAAATATATTCCCATGAAAATTTATTTTGAGTTGCAAATTAATTTAAATTAATACAACTTAAATAATTTTCTTAATATTTATATATCAAAATTACTACTAAGATGGAAATAATTCAATTTATTTCAATCACCATCTAAGTATAATTTTATAAATATTAAATTAAATTCTAATTTAGAATTTTAATTCTAAATTCGTATTTAATGAATATATTTTATTAAAATAATAAAGAAAATAAATTTTAAAGAATGAGCTTTATTATTATTAAGATATTCGATCTCCATTGTTGGTTTTACATAGCGTTTGTTTTAGTGAGTAATCCTCCCTAATGGAGGAACGTTCATTAGCAAGTTCGCACTGTTTAATCTCGAAAGATAAGTAGCTTTGTAAGTGTTTTATATAGTATGGATCACCCTAATGGTGGCGACTATATTTGACTTGCAAAATATGAAACAATGGTAGAAGCTCATAAGATAGAATGGCCTTGACTCTCGTCTAAACGGGACAACGCTAGATTCCAATCTTGATCGAATAAAAGGTTGCTAGAATGTTTAACATTTTAGATGAGCTGACAACTCTATTCAATAAATGGTAGCTTTGACTCTCGCCTAAACGGGACACTGATATCAGTTTGTTGAAAACCTTGGAAATTATTTAGGATTGTTTTTTTTTAGTATTTTCTCTTATCATTCCTACATGCTATGTGCTTATAATTTCTGAATTGGATTTTTTGTTAAACCACTATTGATTTCTATTTATTATTTTGTACTATCCTGTATAACCATGATGAATTCCATGTTATCACTCTTGACCGAAAATAAGGTAAATGGATCTAACTTTCCAAAATGGAATGAGAACATTAATATTGCTCTCATAGGAGAAAGTTCCTTGTTTGTGTTAACTGAGCCGTCTCCAAAAGTGCCGGGGGACAATGCATTCAAAGCTGTGAAAGAAAAGTATGAGCGTTGGCAGAAAGCAAATGACAAAGCTCTATACTTCATGCTTTCCAGCATGGTTGACACCCTTAAAACTCAGTTTTCTAAAACCGAAAAGGCTGCTGAAGTAATGACGAAGTTAACTGAGCTATTCGGTAGGGCATCTCTTCAGTCTCGCTTTAACGCGACTAAGAAGTACATCAATGCACGGATGGAACCCCATCAAAACGTGCGTGATCATGTTCTTGTTGGAAGTTATTTTACCAGGAACTTAGATCTACTCACAAGTATGTTGATTTAACAACCTAAATATGAACTTCTAAAACGATATGAAATTAAACACATAAGAGTATCAGAAATCTTACAGTGATTGCAGCGGAATATATGTCTCCTCCCACTCAGATCTCTAACCCTTGATTCCTTTCTGTAGCAGAGTATAATCAAGATCTGAGCCCGAAAGTCCTTCTTTGTTGTCTCTGAAATCTACACAGCCTTCCTCACTATGATTGACGTATTACTTGATGTGTGTGGGCACTACTCTAGCACTCATACATTTCGAAACAGTGAAGGAATAGAGAGAGAGAGGGTGGCGGCTCAGAGAGAATTTTCTGAGAGAAAATTCTTTCAGAATAATGCTGTGAAAAGCTTTTTCAGTTATACAGATGTGTGTAACTCTGAAGCCTTTGCCTTCTATTTATAGAAGACCACCAAGGGCTATGATTGACATTTTGAATTGAGAAAATCAAAGGGAAAAGGAAGCTAAGTGGCCGGCCTAGGCAATGTGGAAACAAGGCTTGCCACTTTTCCAACTTTCCTTTTCCTACACTTGATAGTTTCCTTTTTGTGAAAAATTGCCAATTCCATTGTTCAACCATATTAATGATAAATCTAATTATTTAATAATTAAAAATAATTATCAAATAATATATTATCATTTATTTTATTAATAATGAAACTAATTAAAGTTTCCTAATTAATAAATATGCCCTTCAAAATCTCTATTTACTGTTTTGCCCTTAATAAGTGCTAAATTCTCAAACTGACAAGTCCATCTTGAGAATTTTTAATTGATTAATTAAAATCAATTAAATGAGTCTTACAAGTAATATCATCTCAACTAGTGAGGGGAGCATGGGTCTATATATCCGAGCTTCCAATAAGCAGATCTAGAATTTACCACTTAAATTCACTGACTTATTAATTCTTCGTTGAATCCACACATAGAACTCAGAATTGCACTCTCAGTATATAGAATGCTCTATATGTTCCACCATATAGACACATTATTAGTTATCCATTGTTATAATCCTAATGTGATCAATGATCCTCTATATGGATGATCTACACTGTAAAGGGACTTAAATTACCGTAACACCCTACAATGTATTTTATCCTTAAAACACTTAACCCTGTATAAATGATATTTCAACTAAGTGAAATGAGTACTCAATCATTTATCTCGTTTGGTTAAGCTCGAAGGAAATCACCCTTTGCTTACTATTCGCCAGATAGAAGCTATAGATTCCATATTTATGTTAGCGCTCCCACTCAATCGCACTACCGTGTTCCCAAAATGTATGTATTGCCCAGACTAAAGATTTAGGCTTAACTAACAAATCAAAGAACACGAATAACACTCTTGAAATTAAGCCTAACCATATCAGGATTTAGATCATGTGATCTAGGATCAACTTATGATATTGAATTGAATAGATGTTTACGGTAAGTTTCAAAATCTAATTCAAAGTTCAATATCGGTCCATTCCAATGCATACTCCATGCATCCAACCTGAGCTTTACTTTAACCTATGTCTAGAAAGAACATAACATTTCTCCAAATGTAAGTAAACTCTGCTGTAGATTGTCATATCAGTGAAACCCAGTGTTCTGATAAATCTAGGAATACTTTATTCACATAGTCATGCTTATTTTCCACTGTGTTGACAACACAATAAACATGTTCAAGTATGTGAAAGGGGTTTGGATGAATTTATAAATCAAATAGACAAGCAATTGATTAAGTGAACCAAAACATACACAAGTGAATGAAAAATTACTTCTGTTACTTTATTGATATAGAATAATCTGGATTACATTGAAACAGAGTTTTATTTAGGGCATAAAACCCAACAAACTCCCACTTGCACTAATATAAAACAAATCAGTACATTTCAATTAATCCTAAATTCTGACGGTGCTTTTCGAATGAAGTTACTGCCAAGACTTTGGTGAATGGATCAGCCAAGTTATCCTGCGTATCCACTTTCTCCACCAGTACATCCCCTCTTGCCACATATTCTCTGATAATATGATACTTTCTTTCTATATGCTTACTTCTCTTGTGGCTCCGAGGTTCCTTACTGTTGGCTATAGCTCCAGTGTTATCACAAAGCAGGACTAGAGGCCTTTCCATTCCAGGAATTACACCAAGACTGGTGAAGAACTTCCTTAGCCAGACAACCTCTTTAGTCGCTTCACACGCAGCCTATGTATTCTGCCTCCATGGTAGAATCCAAAATCGCAGTTTGTTTAGCACTTCTCCAAACCACTGCTCCACCCCCAAGAGTAAACACCATCCCAGATGTAGATTTCCTGTCTTCAAGACATCCCTGGAAATCTGAGTCTGTATAGCCTAAGGGATTCAAAGCACCACCCTTGTAGACTAATACATAATCTCTCGTACTCTTTAAGTATTTCAAAATATACTTAACATCATTCCAATGTACCCTTCCTGGATTTGACTGATACCTGCTCACGATTCCAACTGCATAGCAGATGTCAGGTCTAGTGCATAGCATAGCATACATTAGACTTCCAACTGCAGAAGCATAAGGAATTTTTGCCATGTCTTCTATCTCTTGAGGATCAGTAGGACACTGCTCCTTAGATAGACGGATACCATGTCTAGAGGGCATGTTTGCCCCTTTGGTATTGGTCATGGAAAATCTCTCAAGAACTTTGTCAATGTAAGCTGTTTGAGAGAGAGCAAGGGATCTGTTCTTCCGATTTCTGACAATCTGAATACCAAGAACATAGGCTGCCTCACCCAAGTCTTTCATGTCGAATTGAGTGTCAAGCCATTCCTTGATGTGAGTCATTTTCTTGACATTGTTTCCAATGATCAAAATGTCATCAACATAAAGGACCAAGAATACTACTACTTGGTTTTCCTTGAGTTGGTAAACACAAGGTTCATCTTCATTCTGATGAAAGCCGTAGGTCTTGATGATCTCATCAAACCTTTTGTTCCATGAGCGAGAAGCTTGCTTAAGCCCATATATGGACCTATTTAATTTGCAAACTTTATTCTCCTGCCCAGGAAGAACATAACCTTCTGGTTGCTCCATATAGATGGTTTCTTCAAGAAGCCCATTAAGAAAGGTCATCTTGACATCCATTTGCCAGATTTCATAATCTAAAGCGGCAGCTATGGAGAGAAGAATTCGGATGGATTTGAGCATGGCAACAGGACTAAAAGTTTCCTCATAGTCCACACCTTCTCTTTGGGTATAACCCTTGGCGACCAGTCTAGCTTTGAAAGTTTCGACTTCACCTCCAGCACCTCTTTTCTTCTTGTAGACCCATTTACATCCAATTGGACGAAAATCTTCAGGTGGTTCTACATATTCCCAGACTTTGTTCTTTTTCATGGAATCCATTTCTGAATCCATACCGGCTGACCATCGCTTCCGTTGCGGACTTGCCATTGCCTGTTTATAGGTCAATGGGTCGTCATCAATACCGTCACCAACGACCATATTGATTTCACCATCCAAGCCATAATGAGATGGTTTCGTAGAAACCCTCCCACTACGACGAGGAGCGGTGACCTTCTGAACAGGAGCTTTAGTAGTAGTTTTCTCAGTTGCTATAACTGAGGGAGTGGGATGTTCCTCTTCTTGAGTAGAAGAAGATGGTACATTTGAAGGAACAGTATCTGTGAGCATTTCCTCTAATACAATTTCACTTTTCAGTTTGTTGTCTTTCATATAGTTATCTTCAAGGAAAGTTGCATTTGTAGAGACAAACACTTTATTATCCTTGTGACTATAGAATAGTCCACCCCTAGTCTCTTTAGAATTTCCGACAAACATGCAAACCTCAGTTCGCGATTCCAGTTTGCCTTCTTTCTTTCTTAAGACGTGAGCAGGGCACCCCCAAATCCTATAATGGCGCAAACTAGGTGTGCGACCATTCCATAGTTCGACGGGTGTCTTAGGGACTGCTTTAGATGGAACAACATTTAAAATGTCGTTTGCCATTTGAATAGCATATCCCCAGAAGGACGTAGACAGAGTTGAGTAACTCAGCATAGACCTAACCATTTCTAAGAGAGTGCGATTTCTTCTTTCTGCAACTCCATTCTGCTGTGGAGTGCTAGGGGCAGTATATTGGGATTCAATTCCAAGTTCAATTAAATGATCTTTGAACTGCATATCCATATATTCTCCACCCCTATCAGTTCGCAAGATCTTTAATGTTTTACCTAATTGGTTTTGAGCCAAAGCATGAAATTCCTGAAACTTTTCAAACGTTTCAGATTTCTTTTGCATTAGGTAAAGAAAACTATATCTAGAGAAATCGTCAATGAAAGTGACGAAATACTCATAACCTCCTCTGGCTTTTACATTCAGCGGTCCGCAAACATCTGAATGTACTAACCCTAGGGGTTCTTTGGCACGCTCTCCCTTTGCAGAGAAAGAACGTTTGGTCATTTTTCCTTCTAGGCAAGACTCGCAGACTGGCAGCTCTCCTAAGACGACATTTTTCAATGCACCATCTTTGGTTAGCCTATTGAGTCTATCAAAGCCTATATGACCTAAACGTAAATGCCATAGATAAGTTTGATCATCATTATCAATCTCTTTTCTCTTAAGGCTTCTAGGTTTAGCTACATTGAAAAGTTCAGTATTTAGTGAGATTTGAGTATCAGGTCTTAAAACATAAAGCCCTCGTTCCATGTTTGCAACACATATATGAAATCCATTACGAGAAATTGAACAATTTGAACTCGAAAAATTCAATATATAAAATTGTGTCTGTAAACATGAAACACTAATCAAGTTTCTACTAAAATTAGGAATATATAAAACATTCTCTAAAAGTAAAAACTTCTTAGAATTAAACTTGATTCGGGCTGTTCCTCTTGCTTTAACTGATACCAACTCGCCATTTCCAACTTTAAGCTTTAACTCATCTGGGTGAAGATTCTCCCAAGTTTCAAGCAGCTGTAATGAAGAACATACATGGTTAGTAGATCCAGAATCAACAATCCAGGAGGATTTGTCGTTCTCTAAAACACATGATTCAAATACAAAAGCATCACCTTCGTTTGAATTGTCTAGAAGCCTGGGACATTGTTCTTCTTTATGTCCCTTTCCATTACAATTCGCAGATAGAACATGATGTCTGATAATTGTACTTGAAGAAGCAGCTTTGTTAGAGCCCTCATGCTTAATCTTCTTCCTCTGATTAAAGTTTGCAATGCTAGGAGGTCTCATTGCAATCCGATCCCGCTCATGGGCCCTCAACTCAGACTCGAGTTTGTCCATGTCGGAGGAGTTAGGATAGTTCAATAAATAATATAGAACAAAACTGTTATATTCCTGAGGAAGACTATAAAGTATGAGTTTTACCCATTGTTCCTTTGATAAATCAATTCCTAGTAGATTTGCCTTTTGGAATTTCAGATTCATCAACAATAGGTGCGAGTTAATGCAACTACCAGGATGCATTTTCACACTATTGAGTTCTTTTGCAAAGATACTAACTAGGAGTGGATCGGGATGAGGGTTATTCATATTGGCACTACAACATATCAATAAACAGAAGTAAGGTTTTGGTTCTATAAATTCATACACAGGTTCAGAAAACAAACAATCACTTATGTTATAAAAATACTAAATCTAACATAGTTTATTTCCAAGGTTTCCAACGAACTGATACAGTGTCCCGTTTAGGCGAGAGTCAAAGCATCATCCATTGAATAGAGTTGTCAATTCATCTAAAATGTCAAACATTCTAGCAACCTTTTATTCGATCAAGATTGGAATTCAGCGTTGTCCCGTTTAGGCGAGAGTCAAGGCAATTCTATCTTATGAGCTTCTACCATTGTTTCGTATTCTTATAAGTCTTACATAGTCGCCACCATTAGGGTGGTCATGAACCATATAAATAAACCTATAAGAATACTTATCTTTCGAGATTAAACGGCGCTAACTTGCTAATGAACGTTCCTCCATTAGGGAGGATTACTCACTAAAACAATAGCTATGTAAAACCAACAATGGAGATCGAATTTCTCTTTGATTAAAGCTCATTATTTAAACATGTATTTTGTTTAATCATTTATATTCCATATCTCAATAATGAAATATTACAAATTAAAGTAAAAACTTTAATTAAATTTCAAAAATGGAATAATTTTGAAAAATATCTTATTTAAGTTGTTTAGAAAATCTAAATACCCAACTTAAAATATTCTTCAAACAATGACTTAATTAAATATTACCAATTAAGTAGTAACCACTTAATTTAGAAGATATTCCATTTTAAGTTCCCATATTTAGAAAATATCAACTTAAAAAAAATCTAAAGAATCTCAATAAACAATTTCCAAAATTCCTCAACTTAATTTATAAATTCAAAAATATTCAAATCCAAGTTGATTTGATAGATTTAACTAAATCTCAACTTAAATAGGAATATTTAATGAAATTATAAAATTAAGATTCAGAAAGAATTTATATGGTTATAATTCCATATTTAATTAAAACAAGAAAAATACATATAGCTTTCCAGAATATAACTATTCAAACTATGTTTTTCTTAAATTAATTTCAAGGAAGAATGAAATTAATTATGTTGCTAATCAATCTTTTATTAGGTCAAACTAATATAATTAACCTAGCACAGTTATCCAAATCAGGCAAATGGGCCTTCACAATTGGGGTTGTTCATGTGAGGGGGGGCTGGGTCCAGTATGTCGCACCCACTTCTAAGGCTCCCAACTCTCACACAAGGCCCAAAAGAGAGGAATTTAACCTTACAATGAATAACTGTTATTAATTGAATAGGCTCACAACTAAATGAGCCTAAATAAAATCTATCAGTTATGATATTTTATTTAGCAACAACCACCTATATGTATCTATAATAGAAATTAAACATATAGGCTCACACAGGCATACACATTTGGATGGATCCTATCATGTTGCTAGGTCATACACAGATGAAAGAAGTTTGTAAAAATTACCTGTTACAAATTATTTACTTGATCTATCGTCAATTGAACCTTTGGTTAAAATTAGATCAACTGATCTATCATCAAGTTAACCAAGGCAATTTAGATCAAGCAATAATAGGTTTTAGAAAACTTACAAACAATCTAAAACACATACTCCTGCAACAAGGTTAGATTTGGATAGTTGGATGTAGGATTTATTTAATTTTAATCATTTATTTCGAAAAATAAAAATAAAATTAAACCTACCATTTTGAAAAATTAGGTTTTGGGTAACCTAAATGTCATTTCAAAATAAATTGCTAACTTTCCTTTTAAATTTCATGTTATTTAATAAATTAAATAATAAAATAGAAAATGGTAAATACATACCCTTTTCTTGTTTTACAATTTAATTTAATTAAAAAATAACAAAATTTAAAAGTTAACAAAAATACCTTATTTCCTCTTTTAAAATTATCATGATTATTGTGATCTTATTTTAATTAAGGTCAAGTTACCAAAAAAAATTAATATCTGACCTTAAAAAAAAAAAAAATAATCAAATTTTAAAGGAAATAAGAAAAAGGTAAGCAAAACTTGATTTTTTCCTATTTTCAAAATCAAATTACACTAATATCTAAAATTAATTTTAAAAATTAAAATTAATTTATTTCTGATAATTAGATTTGAAATTTGAAAAACAAAAATCAACATACAAAACTACACAAAAAATCGGAATTTAATTCCATGAAATAGCATGAAAAATCGAAAAAATTGGAAAATTGGATGAACTGTACGGATGGCATGCTGTGCATGGCCATCCGCGCGCAAATCCAAGGTGCATGACCGAGAGATCACGGCGCAGGGAGGCTGCAAGCAGCCATTCCACGCGCGTGATGAGTTGCTCGTCACCCCGATTTTTCCAATTTTCAAAAAATCATAACTAATTCAAATTAAATCGAAATCGAGTTCTGTAAAAAAGTAAATTGCTTAGAATTTTCCAAACTATCCAACAAAAATAATTACAGAATAAAAACAGTAACCATTTTTCTCAGAATTCACAAACAACATTCAAACATCAATATGACTCTCAAAGCAACATGATACCATCCAAAAAACAAGCAAATCGTTTTAAGTCCAAATTTCTTGCAAGCAAATCAATTACCATGGCTCTGGTGCCAGTTGTTGGAAGTTATTTTACCAGGAACTTAGATCTACTCACAAGTATGTTGATTTAACAACCTAAATATGAACTTCTAAAACGATATGAAATTAAACACATAAGAGTATCAGAAATCTTACAGTGATTGCAGCGGAATATATGTCTCCTCCCACTCAGATCTCTAACCCTTGATTCCTTTCTGTAGCAGAGTATAATCAAGATCTGAGCCCGAAAGTCCTTCTTTGTTGTCTCTGAAATCTACACAGCCTTCCTCACTATGATTGAGGTATTACTTGATGTGTGTGGGCACTACTCTAGCACTCATACATTTCGAAACAGTGAAGGAATAGAGAGAGAGGGTGGCGGCTCAGAGAGAATTTTCTGAGAGAAAATTCTTTCAGAATAATGCTGTGAAAAGCTTTTTCAGTTATACAGATGTGTGTAACTCTGAAGCCTTTGCCTTCTATTTATAGAAGACCACCAAGGGCTATGATTGACATTTTGAATTGAGAAAATCAAAGGGAAAAGGAAGCTAAGTGGCCGGCCTAGGCAATGTGGAAACAAGGCTTGCCACTTTTCCAACTTTCCTTTTCCTACACTTGATAGTTTCCTTTTTGTGAAAAATTGCCAATTTCATTGTTCAACCATATTAATGATAAATCTAATTATTTAATAATTAAAAATAATTATCAAATAATATATTATCATTTATTTTATTAATAATGAA
Source organism: Cannabis sativa (assembly GCF_029168945.1). NCBI lineage: Eukaryota > Viridiplantae > Streptophyta > Magnoliopsida > Rosales > Cannabaceae > Cannabis > Cannabis sativa. The sequence goes on from NC_083602.1 coordinate 75,926,095, forward strand.
ACTAATTAAAGTTTCCTAATTAATAAATATGCCCTTCAAAATCTCTATTTACTGTTTTGCCCTTAATAAGTGCTAAATTCTCAAACTGACAAGTCCATCTTGAGAATTTTTAATTGATTAATTAAAATCAATTAAATGAGTCTTACAAGTAATATCATCTCAACTAGTGAGGGGAGCATGGGTCTATATATCCGAGCTTCCAATAAGCAGATCTAGAATTTACCACTTAAATTCACTGACTTATTAATTCTTCGTTGAATCCACACATAGAACTCAGAATTGCACTCTCAGTATATAGAATGCTCTATATGTTCCACCATATAGACACATTATTAGTTATCCATTGTTATAATCCTAATGTGATCAATGATCCTCTATATGGATGATCTACACTGTAAAGGGACTTAAATTACCGTAACACCCTACAATGTATTTTATCCTTAAAACACTTAACCCTGTATAAATGATATTTCAACTAAGTGAAATGAGTACTCAATCATTTATCTCGTTTGGTTAAGCTCGAAGGAAATCACCCTTTGCTTACTATTCGCCAGATAGAAGCTATAGATTCCATATTTATGTTAGCGCTCCCACTCAATCGCACTACCGTGTTCCCAAAATGTATGTATTGCCCAGACTAAAGATTTAGGCTTAACTAACAAATCAAAGAACACGAATAACACTCTTGAAATTAAGCCTAACCATATCAGGATTTAGATCATGTGATCTAGGATCAACTTATGATATTGAATTGAATAGATGTTTACGGTAAGTTTCAAAATCTAATTCAAAGTTCAATATCGGTCCATTCCAATGCATACTCCATGCATCCAACCTGAGCTTTACTTTAACCTATGTTCTGGAAAGAACATAACATTTCTCCAAATGTAAGTAAACTCTGCTGTAGATTGTCATATCAGTGAAACCCAGTGTTCTGATAAATCTAGGAATACTTTATTCACATAGTCATGCTTATTTTCCACTGTGTTGACAACACAATAAACATGTTCAAGTATGTGAAAGGGGTTTGGATGAATTTATAAATCAAATAGACAAGCAATTGATTAAGTGAACCAAAACATACACAAGTGAATGAAAAATTACTTCTGTTACTTTATTGATATAGAATAATCTGGATTACATTGAAACAGAGTTTTATTTAGGGCATAAAACCCAACAGTTCTCCTCATGGCAAGTTATTTCCAAGAAGCCCAGGATCATGGTGCTGAAATGGATCACACTACTCAAGTAAGCCTTATCTTGAATAGTCTGACTCCAGCATTTCTGCCCTATACATCAAATTATGTCATGAATAAAAAGGACATAGACTTTCATGAGTTAGTCAATGACCTTCAGACAGATGAAAATTTGATTGGAGGCCCCAAGAAGAAAGGGAGTAAACCTCAAAATTCTGGCAATGGTAATGGGACGGTCAAACCTGAGGCAAATGTTGCCTCTGCTTCTAAACCCAAATCTAAGAAGAAGTGGAGAAACACCAAGAAGCGTGCCAAAGCCATGAAAAACAAAAAGGCTCCTGCTTCTGGTGATACACTCAAAGGAAAGTATTTCTACTGCAATGAGAAAGGTCATTGGAAACCCCAATGTCCTAAACTTCTTGCAAAGAAACAAGGTATTTCTTTCTATAAACTTTAAGAGTTTTAGTGAATTATTATCCAATTGGATTATTGATTCTGGACTAACTTTGTTTATTTGTTTCTTCTTCTCATAGGCCAAGCTACTTGAACTCAGATGCCATCTTCATGAGTTGGATCAGAAAGCTGGACAAAGGGTGAAGATCGTCCAAGATGAAGATGAAGCTCATTTATCTATTTTTGAATTAATTGTTTTAGTTTAAAGACAATTTGGATTTCGAATTTTAGTTAGGGATTTTTATCTCTGTTTTTCTCATATTGTTGCAATACATTTTTTTTATTATTAATAATATTTTATTTTATTTTCTATTTCAAACAAATTGCAACTTATGAGATTGAGCTTCATTTACTTTATCTTAAACCACAATTACCACATTATATTTATATGTTTGTATGTGTAGGTATTTTTATTGTTGATGCAAATTCTATAATATTTACAACTCTTCATAGAGTTCTATTAAATAAATACTAGAAATTAATTCTATGTTTATTAATAATTGTTAATTCTGATACAATTATTAAGAATTTGTTTAATAAAAGGATCATTTGATCTGATAGGGGTGGAGAAAAGTTAAGAAAACTATGCAGTTCAACGATCTTTTATATCTAATGAACTCTGGATTGTATTCAACTCCACATAATCTCTATAACACTTAGAGAATCATGATCTTTACAACCTTTAGGGGTGGATCATAATCTCTATATACTTAGGGGTGGAGTTTATCCACAATACCCTATGTAACACATATTTTCTTTAAACATGGAAGTAATATAATGACTTAGCTATTATCAATATAAATCCTTGATCTTGATTATATGTTCCAATTTAGTTTTACTGTTGTAGTAAATAATGATACCTATAAAAGTTCTTTGATAATATATCACACTACCTTAATTGAGTGGGAGAATTTTAAAATTCTTTACCCATCTTCATTAGGTTGACACTTGTGATAGGAACTTAAGAACACTACTGAAAAGCAAATCTAACCATTCATGTGGATAGATATAACTTATCAAAATTATGAGAATAAGATAATAGAATTCTAGTTCAGTCTATTCGAATGACTTGAACCTAGATTTCTTAATCCTCATAAAATTTTATGGTATCTTAATTTTGATTGCTTAATCTCTAGCAAGTATTTTTTCACTTCAAATACTAGTCTGCTATGTTGATGATTTAGTCTTTAAAAGAAACTTAAAGTTTCAGACTAATACAATAAGTCACAACTAGATAACTCTCCAAACAATAAAGAGGTTAAAAGTATTATTTAACCAGACATCTGCTATTGAGTGGAAGCTATCTGAGATGTAATCAAATAAGGAACGTTAGAAGATATTCAAGAAAGATTTATGAAAGTGATCTATATGTTAGATATTAAGGAACTGTATATCAGTTATCCTTGTATCTACTCCAACTCATTCAAATCTTGAGATGGTGGTTACTCTGGGGGTGGAGGAGTTATTCTATAATAATTCAAGCTCTACCAGAGAAGATTTATAACTTTGTAAATTCGAAATTACTAGAAAGTTATTTTACTGAAGAAAAGTCTACACTGTATTATCTCAATTTCATATTTTAAAATATGAGAGATATGTCTTCTGTTTATTCAGATGTACTTTAAAACAGTAAGGATTTCAGTATCCCTTGATGAGTAAAGCATATAGTAAAGGATGTTTCATAAATGTATTTATGAACTAGTTTCCAGAAGTTTGGGTGGATTCAAATATACTACACTTGATGTGAAGATCAAAACAACAGATTGATTTATTTTCACAGTTTGTTTTATGTTAGTGAAAGTGGGAGTTTGTTGGGTTTTGTGCCCTAAATAAAATCCTTTACAATCTGATTAGTTATCAATATAAGAAATTTGAAGTGATTTATGTTTGCATGAATTTTACATGCTAATGGTTTAATATGTTTATTACATTTACACACAAAATCAGTTAAGTCCAGATCATATGTTTATTCACAATTACAGTATCGTCAACACAGTGGAATGTGATTGTGATCATATGAATCAAAATACTAAGTCCCTATTTCATCAGCGTTTTGGATTTACACTAATGTGATAATCAGCGATGATGTGTACTTACACTTGGAGTAAGTGTTATGTTCTTTCCAGGACATTAGTAAAGTATACTAGTTTCGAATGTATGGAGTATACATTGGACTGGACCGATATTGCAACTTAGTTAAGATATTATAAACTTACCGTCATATCTTTCCAAGTCAATATCAGTAGTTGATCTTAAGATTAAAAGAATCTAAATCCTGATATGCTTAGGCTCAACTCAGGAGTACTATTCATGTTCTTTGATTTATTAGTTAAGCCTACTTTTGGGTCAGGGTGATACGTATATTTTGGGAACATGATAGTATGATTGAGTGGGAGTGCTGAACATAAATATGGAATCTATAGCTTCTACTGGTGTATAGAAGTCAAGTGATGATTCCCTTCGAGCTTAGCTAAATAGAAGTAAATGGATGAGCTCTTGTTTAAGTGACTAATTTTAGATCACTAAACATCATTTACAGGTAGCTAAGTGTTTTAAGAGGCAAAATACGTTGAGGGGTGAGAACGGTAAAATTATCCCATCTCGATGTAAATCATCTATATAGAGGATCTTTGATCACAATAAGATTATAACAATGGTTAAATGAGATAGCATATCTATATCGTGGAACATATAATATGCTCTATATAAGTCTGAGAGTGCAATTCTAAGTTCTAAGAGTGGATTCAACGAAGAATTAATAAGTAGGAATTTACTTAGTAAATTCGGTTCACTTATTGGAAGCTCAGCATATAGATCCATGGTCCCCATTCTAGTTGAGACTATACTACTTGTAAGACTCAATAATTGATTTGTGATTAATCAATTATAATTCTAAAGTTAGACTATGTCTAATTTGTGAATTTTCACTAAGCAGGGGCGAAATTGTAAAGAAAAGAGATTCTAGGTTTATTTATTTATTAATAGACTTTATATGTCTTATTAATAATTAAATTAAATGACAATATTATTTAATAATCTATTTTAATTATTGAATAATTAGTTTTGGCATTTAAAATGTTAGAATTGGAAAATTGGCGTTTTTAAGAAAATAGAAATAAAAATTGTGAAAACTGCAAAATCCAAGTAAGGCCCATTAACACCTATGGCCGGCCACTTGGGATGGTTTTTCAAATTGATATTTTCATTATTTTAATGCCAAATAATTACTAACCTAAACCTAGTAGTTGCCTATAAATAGAAAGTGATGGCTCAGTCGAATCATAAGTTTTTAATAAGTTTTCAACAAGCTTTCTGTCAAAAAATTACTTTTCTCAGAAAACTGAGCCTTCCCTTTCTCTTCTATAGCCGAATCTACCCTCTCTCTTTTCCTCTTCTCAATTTCGAACCTTAGTGATAGAGTAAGTGCCCACACACAGCAAGTGGTACCTCAATCATAGATTGGAAGACTGTGAAGGATCACACACAAAGAGAAGGACATTCGGGCTCAGATCTTGATAATACTCTGCGACAGAAAGGATACAAGGGTTAGAGATCTGAGTGGAAGGAGACATTATTCCGCTGCCATCAATGTAAGGTTTTCTTAACTTTATATATGTTTATTTATCGTATAAGAAAGTTCATATTTAGGGTGTTAAACAACATACTTGTGAGTAGATCTAAGATCCTGGTAAAATAAATTCCAACATTTATTAACCGCTACTTTAACTCCTAAAAATTCGCTTCACACTTGTCAGACCATATGAATCATTCATTCTCTTTAGTTAACTCGGTTAGGGGCATAGAGATCTTAGAGAATCCTTCGACAAAATTTTGATAATACCTTGCTAATCTGAGAAAACTTCGCACTTCCATCACTGTTCTTGGCCTCGACCAATTTTTCACTGACTCGATCTTCCCCGAGTCAACCGTGATTCCATCTTTTCTGACAATGTACCCTAGAAAAGACACCTCTGACAACCAGAATTCACACTTTTTGAATTTTTCATACAGCTTGTGATCCCTGAGTCGTTGTAATACCATTCGGGGATGTTGCTTATGCTCCTCTTTTGTCTGAGAGTACACAAGGATGTCATCGATAAATACTATAACACAGTTTTTGAGGAAATCCTTGAATACTTTGTTCATAAGATCCATAAAGGCCGCTAGAGCATTTGTAAATCCAAATGACATTACCAAAAACTCATAATGACCATATCTGGTTCGAAATGCAGTCTTCGGAATATCTTCTTCCCAAATTCTTAACTGATGATAACCATATCGCAAGTCAATATTTGAAAATACAGTCTTCTCCTGAAGCTGATCAAACAAATCATCAATCCTAGGCAACGGATACTTGTTCTTCATTGTCAGCTTGTTTAATTCTCGATAATCAATACACATTCGGAGGGAATCATCATTCTTTTTCACAAACAAAACTGGAGCTCCTCAGGGCGATACACTGGTTCGAGTAAACACTAAATTGAGCATCCCCTGAAGTTGTATTTTTAGCTCCTTGAGTTGTGCTGGAGCCATTCTATATGACGCCTTTGAAACTGGTTCACCTCCAGGTGCCAAATCAATTATAAAATCTATCTCCCGCTGTGGTGGCAATCCCAACAACTCTTCAAGAAATACGTCGAGAAATTATTTTACAACTCTAACTACCTCAGGCCCAAATGTTTCAGGTCTGCTGGAGTCAATTACAACCGCTAAAAATCCTACTCATCCACTGTGTAGTTAATCTCTAGCCTTTAAAACTGAAATAACCGAGATTTAAGACCCTGAAACAGATCCAACATAAACAAATGAATCTTCGCCCTCAGGCTGAAAAGTTACCATTTTCTGCTTACAGTCAATGCTGGCTGAATACTTGGACAAAAAATCCATCCCAAGTATGATATCAAATTTTGCTAATTCCAGCTCTACTAAGTCAGCACTTAACTCCCTATTTTCCACTCTAACTGGCATAGACCTAACTCGCCTTTTGGAGATAACTAATTCCTTGCTAAGCAGTAGGGTCCCAAACCCTCTTTCGATAAAGTCACATGGTCTACCCAATTGATTAATTACCCAAGATGCCACATAAGAGTGTGTAGCCCCAGAGTCAAATAGTATAGTAAAATAGGAGTTGTTAACAAGAAGCTGACCTGTCACCACAGAAGGACTAGCTGCAGCATCAGCTTGTGTGATAGTAAACACCCGAGCAGGTATGGGTTTCGCCTCTTGCTTTTGCTCTTCTTTCTTTGCCTGAGGACAATCTTTCTTGAAATGTTCAATCATGCCACACTGGAAACATGTTTTCTGGTTGCACTCTCCATGATGATGTTTCTTACAACGTGGGCACTCAGGGTAAGAATAACACTGGCGTCCACCCCTGCCTTGGTTCCCTTGTAACCGCTTACTCTGTCCTGAACCACCCGATGTCTGGAAAGCCTTTCTTTTCCGATTGATGGTGGAATCACCACTATCGCTACCATATACATGAGTAGGAAGAGTGGAGGTTCCACCAACACTTGAAGTCACTCGAGGCTCCTGAAGAAACTTCACTGCACCTTCGGCTCGTAGAGCCTTATCAACAATTTTTTCATAAGTCGTTGCTGTTGGGTTTTATGCCCTAAATAAAACTCATTTCAATATAATCAGATTTACTTATTAATATAGATCAGAAATAACATTTAATGTTGCATGGTTCACATGATTTATTTCATGATTATATGTACATAATGTATAAATTCATCTGAAACCCTTTTCACATACTTGATCCTGTTTATTGTGCCGTCAACACATTGGAAAGTAAACATGACTATGTGAATAAAGTTTCCTAGATTTATCAGACATAAAGTTTTTCTTATATGATAATCTACAACAGAGTTTACTTGCATTTGGAGAAGTGCTATGTTCTTTCCAGAGCATTGGTTAAAGTAAAGCTCAGGTTGGATGCATGGAGTATGCATCGGAAGGGACCGATATTGAACTTTGACTTAGATTTATTAAACTTACCGTAATATCTATTCAAGTCAATATCACCTAGTTGATCCTAGATCAAATGTTCTTAATCCTGTTATGATTAGGCTCAATCTTGAAAGGCTATTCGTGTTCTTTGATTTGTTAGTTAAGCCTACTTTTAGGTCAGGGTGATACGTACATTTTGGGAACACGGTAGTGCAATTGAGTGGGAGCGCTATCATAAACATGGAATCTATAGCTTCTATCGGGCGAATAGTAAGCAAAGGATGATCTCCTTCGAGCTTGACCAAACGAACATAAATGGTGGAGTACTCATTTCACATAAGCTGAAATATCATTTATACGGGGTCAAGTGTTTTAAGGAATAAATACATTGTAGGGTGTAACGGTAATTTAATCTCTTTACAGTGTAGATCATTCATATAGAGGATCATTGATCACATTAGGATTATAACAATGGATAACTAATGATGTGTCTATATGGTGGAACATATAGAGCATTCTATATACTGAGAGTGCAATTCTAAGTTCTATGCGTGGATTCAACGAAGAATTAATAAGTTAGTGAATTTTAGTGCTAAATTCTTGATCTACTTATTGGAAGCTCGGTTATATAGACCCATGGTCCCCCCACTAGTTGAGATAATATTGCTTGTAAGACTCATGTAATTGGTTTTGATTAATCAATTATAATTCTCAAGTTAGACTATGTCTATTTGTGAAATTTTCACTAAGTAAGGGCGAAATTGTAAAGAAAGAGTTTATAGGGGCATATTTGTTAATTATGATACTTTGTATGGTTCAATTAATAAATATGATAAATGACAATATTATTTAATAATTATTTATAGTTATTAAATAGTTAGAATTGGCATTTAAATGGTTGAATTAGGAAATTGGCATTTTTGAGAAAATCAGATACAAAAGGTGTTAAAATTACAAAATTGCAAAAAGCAAGGCCCAATCCATTAGTGTATGGCCGGCCACCTTTGTAGCTGTTTTAAATTGATTTTTTCATTATTTTAATGCCATATAATTCAAATCTAACCCTAGTGGAATGCTATAAATAGATAGTGAAGGCTTCAGGAAAAACACTTCTTCTAATTCAGAAAAACTGAGCCTCTCTCTCTCTCCCTATCTTTAGCTACCACTTCTTCTTTCTTCTTCCTTTGAATTTCGAAATCCTTAGTGATTAGAGTAGTGCCCACACACATCAAGCAATACCTCAATCATAGTGAGGAAGATCGTGAAGAAAGATCATCAGCAAAGGAGTTTCAGCATCAAAGATTCAGAGAAAGAGATCCAGGTTCAGATATTGATAATGCTCTGCTACAGAAAGGAATCAAGGGCTAGATATCTGAACGGAAGGAGTCATATTATTCCGCTGCACCCAATGTAAGGTTTCTTAAACTTTATATGTGTTTAATTTATCGTTTTAAAAAGTTCTTATTTAGGGTGTTAATAAACATACTTGTGAGTAGATCTAAGATCCTGGTAAAATAAATTTCAACAACTGGCCTCAGAGCCATGGTAATTGATTTACTTGCAAGAAATTTGGACTTTAAAACGATTGTTTGTATGTTCTTTGGATGGTATCATGTTGTATTGAGTGTTATTTGATGATTGATTGATGTTTGTGAAATTTTCGTGAAAAATAATTGCGATTTTATCTCTGGAATTATTTTTATTGGATAGTATGGAAAAAATTAAGCAAGTTAGCCTTTTACAGAACTTAATTTGGATTTTATTTGAATTAGTTATGATTTTTTGAAGATTTGAAAAAATCGGGGTTGTGCTCATTTTTTCCTGTGATCGCAAATCTGTCCGTACAATTTCGAATTTTTTTGTTTTTCTTTAATTTTTCATGGTTTTTCATGGAATTAACTTCCAATTTTTTGTATAGTTTTGTATTTATACTATTACTATTCCTAATTCAATTCTAATTATCATTTTGAATTAATTTAATATTTTTTTTAAATTTAATTCAAGATATTAGTGTAATTTGAATTTGAATAGAATTAGTATCTATCTTCTTGCTTAAAAATCTATCTTATTTTTAAATTTGATTATATATTTTTTTTAAAATTTAAGGTCAGATTTTATAAGATATTTATAAAATCTTTTAAGATATTTTTTAAAATATCTTATCTTTTAAGATATTTTTAATTATATCTTATCTTTTAAGGTTTTTTTTTTTTAAATCTTTTTAGATATTTTGACCTTATTTAAATTTAAAATAAGATATTTATAATCATGTAATTTTAAATAGATGTAAGATATTTTGCTAACTTTTAAATTATGTTATTTTATTTATTTAAATTAAATTTAAAATCTGAAAAGATATTTCATTTATCTTTTCTAATTTTTATTTAATTTTTATTTTTAAAATAACATTTAATTTTTAAAAGTAGTTAGCAAATTTTTGAAATGATATTTAGGTTGGTTGAAACCTAATTTTTCAAAATTGTAGGTTTAATTTTAAATTTAATTTTTTTTAATTTTCGAATTTTTTCAAATTCTTTTAAAATTTTCGAATTTTTTTTATTTAATTAATTATTTTCGAAATTAAATATTTAATTTAAAATTAAATAAATCCTACATCCAACTATCCAGCTAACCTTGTTGCAGGAGTATGTGTTTTAGCTTATGTGTAAGTTTTCAAAACCTATTATTACTTGATTGCAAATAGCCATGGTTACTTTTTGCCAGATCTAATGATCTGATGGCTCCCTTGGTCAAGATAATAATTTGTAACAGGTATAATTTACAATCTTCTTTCATCTGTGTATGACCTAGCAACATGATAGGACCCATCCAAAGTGTGCTTGTGTGAGCCTATGTGTTTAATTTTATTATAGATGCATATAGGTTAATGTTGCTAAAATAAATTATCATAGTTATTGATAGAATTTATTTAGGCCCATTTAGTTTTTGGGCCTATTCAATTAATAACAGTTGTTCTTATTAAGGTTAAATTCCTCTCTTTTGGGCCTTGTGTGAGAGTTGGGAGCCATAGAAGTGGGTACGACATACTGAACCCAGCACCCCCTCACACAAACCACCCCAATTGTGAAGGCCCATTTGCCTGATTTGAATGACTGTACTAGGTTAATTACACTAGTTTAACCTAATTAAAATTGATTAGCAACATAATTAATTTCATTTATTTTGAAATTAATTTAAGAAAAACATAGTTTAAAGAATTTTTTATTCTAAGCTAAACTATGTGTATTTTCTTGTAATATAGAATTATAACCATCTAGATTCTTTCTGGAACTTAATTTAAATTTTTCATTAAATATTCTTATTTAAGTTGATATTTAGTTATCTACAACTAACCAACTTAAATCTGAATATCTTTTGAATTTCAAATTTCAAAATTAAGTTGAGGAATTTTAGGCATTGGTTATTAAGATTCTTTAGATATTTTTTTAAGTTAATATCTTTTCGAATATTAACTTAAAATGGAATATTTTCAAATTAAGTGGTTACAACTTAATTTTTGATATTTAATTAAATTTAAATTTGAAAAATATTTAAGTTCTAGATCTTTTCTAATACAACTTAAATTAGATATTTTTTCAAATTTTGTGGAAAAGATACTTAGTCAAATAAGATATTTTCTAGATAGTTATTTCTAGACTACTTATTATTTCTAATATTAAATAGGAAAATATTATAAATTGTGAAATTAATTATTTAATTAATTTTGGTACAATTTGTTTTAAGTATATTTTTCCTAGTATTAAACTAGAGATTAATAATTAAGCCTTCTCTACACTTAATTATTTATTTCTTGAATTTAATACATTTAAATAATTTGAAAAATTAAATATCTAAGTTGATTTTTATCATCATACTTAAATATTTCTTTTTCATGACATTTAATTAAATAGAAAATTATTTTTAGTTGAAATTTATTTTTTCAACTAAATTTAAATAATTTTCAAAATATATATTTTTTTTCTTTATTTTATTAATCAATTTTCGAAATTGCATTTCTTAAATGCTAGAATTTCGAATTTTATCTTGAAAAATAGATTAAGTTGTAAATTAATTATTTTAATTAATTCTTGGATCAACTTAAATCAATGATTTTTTCATTTATTGATTAATTTAAAATAAATTGAATTAAAGTATATTATTAGAAATTGAATTAATTAGTCAAAGGAAAATCTAGATAGGTGATATTTTTGCTTGAAGTATTTTTCTAGTGTATTTAATTAAATAGAAAATTAATATTTAAGTTGATTTTCATCATCATACTTAAATATTTGTAATTTTTCTTATATATTTAATTAAATAGGAAAATTATATTTTTTGTTGTAAATTAATTTTATTAATTAATTTTGGGCCAACATTAAATTAGAATAATTTTTCCAGGACTTATTCTTTATTTTAATATGCATTTTTTTCGAAAATTGTATTCTTAAATACTTTAATTTTTCGAAATGCAATATATATTTATAGAAAATTAAATTTGAGTTGTAAATTAATTTATATTAATTTTGTAACAACTTAAATTGAATATTTTTCTAAATATTTGTTGGAAATTATTACTAAGATGGAAATAATTCATATTATTTCATATCCATCTAAGTAAAATTTATAAATATTAAATTAAAATTTACATTTAGAATATTTCATTCTAAATTGGAAATTTTAATTAAATAAATATATGTTTAAAATAAATAGAATAAATAAAGAGAATCAAAGAAAATACAACTCTTTTTTAAATAATGAGCTTTATTATTAAGACATTCGATCTCCATTGTGGGTTTTACACCGCGTTTGTTTTAGTGAGTAATCCTCCCTAATGGAGGAACGTTCATTAGCAATTTCGCACCGTTTAACCTCGCATGATAAGTAGTTTGTAAGTGTTTTGTATGGTATGGATCACCCTAATGGTGGCGACCATACTTGACTTGCAAATTGCGAAACAATGGTGGAAGCTCATAAGATAGAATTGCCTTGACTCTCGCCTAAACGAGACAACGCTGAATTCCAATCTTGATCGAATAAAAGGTTGCTAGAATGTTTAACATTTTAGACGAGCTGACAACTCTATTCAATGAATGGTAGCTTTGACTCTCGCCTAAACGGGACACTGATATCAGTTTGTTAAAAACCTTGGAAATTATTTAGGATTGTAAGTTTTAGTATTTTCACTTGTCATTCCTACTTGCTATATGTTTATAATTTCTGAATTGTGTATGAATTTATATTGAACCATGTTATTTTTTATTATTAAGTTGTAGTTTAATTTTGAATCTTCATTGTTGGTCTAACTTGGCTTGTTTATCTAATGAGATAAATCCCTAGTGGATTTTCACCATTAGACATACATAATAGTGTTAGATCTCGAAAGATAAATATTGTATATGCGACATCTAGCTGTTCATCAATTGATGACACCTTAGACTAGTATTTTTACGATATGAAACAAGAAGATTGTATAAATAAGATTACTTTGACTTTCGCTAATCGAAGCATCGTTGGATTCTTATTTTAAACGAAATTATCCTAATTCCTCTTTGCTTATTCATTTCGAATTAGCTCAATAATATATCATTGGATGAATGGTCTATAAATCATTTCATGTCATTCTATATTTTCTCTTAAGAAATTAAATGACGCTTATGATTATAATCCCGAAATTCTATTCCCAATTGATATAAATCCTCAGTCTTAGAAATCTCCTACTTGTATGGGCGAATCAGACTTAGAATTTAAATTAGTAGTGGTGGTCCAAGAAAGAATTACTCATTATATTTGGTATAAATTTAAGTCTTTGACTTTAATTTTAGATTCCAAATAGAAATTTTCTTATATTTCTAATTCCAGAATACAATACAGTTACACTCTCTCAAGTGTTTAATACCCATCTTTTATTAATGGATTCAAAGTGTATGGAATATGAGTTAGGTATTCTGTGACCAGGATCCACTTGCACTATTCTAAGAATTCTTTTATAAATATATGTCATCAAAAGACACTACCACATTTTTTTTAATCTATGGCATTTGTATCTTGTTCATAGTGGATTTGACAAGATCAATCTCTGCAAAGAGTTAATATGCCTATATCCACTGAAAGTAGTTCATCTCATTCGCAGATGGATGTACATTCAGGGGTGGATATGAGTTTTTCGTTGTATTCTTAAAACGATAACTCTAGATTATACCTTTTAGCAAAGAAATTTGAAATGTTTAAAAATTTCATTAATTTCTAGCAATGGTTAAAACCATTAAGGTAAGTGGTTAAAGATCTTGCGAACTGATAGGGGTGGAGAAATAGTTAGTAGATATGCAGTTCAAAGATCATTAAATTGATTTTTGAATTATATCCAAACTTACCTCCCCAGAAATTTCGAGTTGCATATTGATGATTAGTTACTAGTCGTTGCCTAAATCCTTCTATGGTAATACAATTTCAGAATGATGTTATGGTTGGGTACTTAATGTAAATCATTACTAGATTCATGGATGACCTAATCAAAATCTTAAGAAAAGCTAGAACTGTTAACCATGGTTTGTTAGCTGTTCTAAGTGATTAGGGGTGGACCATCCCATTGTCAATAGATAAGAAAGTGTTTGTTCAAACAAATACTACTTTTCTAAGAAAATGACTAAGTCTGAAAAACAAGTAGCAAATAAAGGAGATATTTAATTCTTGATTCCAAAAGTGTTCTATCATCTTATTTGATATATGATGATCCCACTGCCTCTGTTGTCTTGTCACAACCGAAGAGATCAATACCATTTAGTTTTCTTCGACATAATTCACGGTACCTTGTCGTAGTGGGAGAGTTTCTAGGAACTCACCTTCTTCTGACTTGGGAGACACTAGTGATTAAAATCCATTGTGAGTTTAAACAAGTAATGGATTGTCAAGATAAGAAACTAAGAAGAAAGCCAATAGAACTATGGTTTAATCCATTCACATGGAGTAACCTAAAGTTTTCTATTACAAGGACATAAAAGGAAATTTTCGTTTATAAGTCTATTCAATGGACTTAACAAACTTCCTGTTTCTAGTATTATAGGTTTGAGTTTATCTAAACCTATGGCTTGTGGTACACCTGGTAATTACTTACTCTAATGCAAGCAACTTACTTGAGTAAGATGCTGAAGCATTTTCTTTCTAATGGCAATCTATAGAAGCTTCACAACTTCTTAGGCATAGATTTTATTTATCTAAGGAAAAGTCTCAACTATTCCAGAAAAGATAAAGCCATGAAAGAATTTCTTAAATCAACAGTGAGAGGTCTTAGATATGCTTTTGTATGCCTTAGACCAGACACCTGCTGTTGAGTGGGAGTAATGAGTAGGTATCAGATTAATCCAGGAGAAGAACATTGGAAGACAATCAAGTAAATTTTAAGATTAAGAAGAGGAACTATATGTTAGTCTATAAGGGTGTGTTTAAAACTCTTAGACTACACCATATCAGATTTCGAAATTTGCCTTTGTGCTAGTAAATCTTTCTGATAAGATGGTGGTTACTCTGGGGGTGGAATAGTGATTTTGGAGAAGTGTAAAAACCTATCTGAAGTCTCTATGTCTACCAGAGAGAGACTGAATGTTAAAGCTGCAGGAAAGGTACTTATTCAGTCTAAGGAAAGTTCTATACATCTTTGGCACCATTCCAAATTGCCTTAAACTACTAGTGTTAATTTCCTGATTAACCAAAAGTAGTTGCCAAAGATATAGAATCCAGTATCCCAAGAGAGTAGACATATAGAGAGGAATTTCACGTTATCAATGATTTTGTGATTAAAGGAAGAGTAATAGTGGAGAAAAGGTTGTGGTTAATTCAACCTTTCAGATCCTATTACGAGGAGTTTACTACTACTACACTTGATTTGTATATCAAGGTGTTGAGATTATTTGAAACGCACTTTTTGTTTTATATTAGTGCAAGTGGGAGTTTGTTGGGTTTTATGCCCTAAATAAAACTCATTTCAATATAATCAGATTTACTTATTAATATAATGTTGCATGGTTCACATGATTTATTTCATGATTATATGTACATAATGTATAAATTCATCTGAAACCCTTTTCACATACTTGATCCTGTTTATTGTGCCGTCAACACATTGGAAAGTAAACATGACTATGTGAATAAAGTTTCCTAGATTTATCGAGACATAGGGTTTTGCGATATGATAATCTACAACAGAGTTTACTTGCATTTGGAGAAGTGCTATGTTCTTTCCAGAGCATTGGTTAAAGTAAAGCTCAGGTTGGATGCATGGAGTATGCATCGGAAGGGACCGATATTGAACTTTGACTTAGATTTATTAAACTTACCGTAATATCTATTCAAGTCAATATCGCCTAGTTGATCCTAGATCAAATGTTCTTAATCCTGTTATGATTAGGCTCAATCTTGAAAGGCTATTCGTGTTCTTTGATTTGTTAGTTAAGCCTACTTTTAGGTCAGGGTGATACGTACATTTTGGGAACACGGTAGTGCAATTGAGTGGGAGCGCTATCATAAACATGGAATCTATAGCTTCTATCGGGCGAATAGTAAGCAAAGGATGATCTCCTTCGAGCTTGACCAAACGAACATAAATGGTGGAGTACTCATTTCACATAAGCTGAAATATCATTTATACGGGGTCAAGTGTTTTAAGGAATAAATACATTGTAGGGTGTAACGGTAATTTAATCCCTTTACAGTGTAGATCATTCATATAGAGGATCATTGATCACATTAGGATTATAACAATGGATAACTAATGATGTGTCTATATGGTGGAACATATAGAGCATTCTATATACTGAGAGTGCAATTCTAAGTTCTATGCGTGGATTCAACGAAGAATTAATAAGGTGTTAAAATTGCAAAATTGCAAAAAGCAAGGCCCAATCCATTAGTGTATGGCCGGCCACCTTTGTAGCTATTTTAAATTGATTTTTTCATTATTTTAATGCCATATAATTCAAATCTAACCCTAGTGGAATGCTATAAATAGATAGTGAAGGCTTCAGGAAAAACACTTCTTCTGATTCAGAAAAACTGAGCCTCTCTCTCTCCCTATCTTTAGCTACCACTTCTTCTTTCTTCTTCCTTTGAATTTCGAAATCCTTAGTGATTAGAGTAGTGCCCACACACATCAAGCAATACCTCAATCATAGTGAGGAAGATCGTGAAGAAAGATCATCAGCAAAGGAGTTTCAGCATCAAAGATTCAGAGAAAGAGATCCAGGTTCAGATATTGATAATGCTCTGCTACAGAAAGGAATCAAGGGCTAGATATCTGAACGGAAGGAGTCATATTATTCCGCTGCACCCAATGTAAGGTTTCTTAAACTTTATATGTGTTTAATTTATTGTTTTAGAAAGTTCTTATTTAGGGTGTTAATAAACATACTTGTGAGTAGATCTAAGATCCTGGTAAAATAAATTCCAACAGTTGCTTCATTCGTTGTGATTGTTAGATCATGTCTAATATTTTCATTTAGATCTGCCAGATACTTTTCCTTCTTACTAAAGTCCGTGGGCACAATACTCGAAGCCAACTTGGCTAGACAATCAAACTTTCTTGTATACTCTGTTATTGACTTGTCATCACCCTGAACCAGTTTGGTGAATTCTTTCCGCTTAGCACTATGAACCGACTCATTATAATATTTGGCACTAAACAAGTCCCAAAATTCTTCCTAGGTCATGGTAGTTATGTCTCGGGTGAAGGACACTAACTCCCACCACACGAATGCATCTTCCTGGAATTGAAAAGTGGCACAAGTCACTAGTCATTCTCGACGACTCCCATAAAATTCAAAATCCTTTTTATCATAGTGAGCCACTACTCTGCCTTCATAACATTTGGACCTCCCAGAAAAGTTGGATGTGCTTGCTTGTGAAATCTCTCATATAGTGGCTCCAAACGGTTGCCAGCAACAGGTTGTTCTGCTGGTACCACTGGAACCATAGTGGTCTGAACTTGTGGTGGAGGCAGTGCAGGAGGACCTTGCCGTCTCAGCCTCAAAATTTCTTTGTCCTTCTGATGAATCAGATCTTGCATTTCCGCAAACCTTTGTTCCCAATCTAGAGGAGCCTGAGGTGATTTTCATGCCCACCACCATGAAACCTTCCACGACCTCTACCGCATCCATGGGGATTCTGGGGAATTTGATTTCCCTAACCACCTGCGGTCTCGACCCTGTTACCCTAACTTCTTGTATTTTGCTAGACGTCCATTTAATAGGACTTAGCGTGCGAACCCATAAGTCAGGTAGGTCAAACATCGATCACATAAACTCTATACCACACTTATGGATTTAAGACAATGCATTAAAATAAATAATTATAAACTACTATGCTTCCTAACATGCTTTACTAATCACATACATTACTAAACAAGTAAAGGCTTACTAAACCGTGAGTCGAGCTTTTCTCTGATGATGATTGTACATGTCTTGACGATCTTCGGTAGACAAACCTGGCGGCTCTAGTACCAAAATTGTAACACCCTAATGCTTAGGCGCACTACATTGATTTTCCAATTAATGTGTCATCTTTGCTAATCAAAGCTTTTTCCTTGAAAATCGTGTCAAATTAAAACTTTTGATTAAATTGTCAAACTTTATAAACTTATATATATTTACATAGTCGAGATCCCGAGTTAAATGTTCCCAAAATATTTTCACATACAAGTCGCACAACGACTACAAAATACTATCTCAGATGTCCCGAGACCGAACACTCCAAGTCGCACTGTCCTAACATGTACAATCATCATCCAAGCCCAGAGCTCACTCCTGTTTAGCCTTTGCCTTTCATTTACCTACAAATGGAAGTAGCAACTGTGAGTCAACAGACTCGGTAAGAAAAGCATATAACAGATAATATAATTCCAACTTGCATCTAGGCGCCCATACACCTATCTACAAGGCTTAAGGCTTAATAGATGAGTAAGAACGTTCTTTACAGTTGGTGATACGGACCATCATATCACCCACTACCAGCACAATGATCGCACTGCGAAATTGGCACTATGTTCGTACCGTTATGATAGCATCAATAGTACCTAAAAGTATAATTGGCCATGATATCACTCTTAACCAGTACGATGCCTGTACTGCTGAACCAGCATAATGGTTATGCCGTTATGATAGCGCTAATTAGTAGTTTTTAGGGTAAATATCACTCTTAACCAGTACGATGACTGTACTAGGGGTGTTCGCGGAGCGGGTGGTGTGGTTTTTGACCATTTTTTCAAACTAACCTGCGCGTGCGGTTTTTCCAACTTCCCAAACCGCATCCGCACCGCAAAACTAGAAAACCGCAAAAACTGCACCGTAAAAAATGGTGCAGTGTGGTGCGGTTTTTGTAGTTTCTCGATTTGAACTATCACAAATACAACAAAGTTT
The DNA here is from genome assembly GCF_029168945.1 of Cannabis sativa. NCBI lineage: Eukaryota > Viridiplantae > Streptophyta > Magnoliopsida > Rosales > Cannabaceae > Cannabis > Cannabis sativa. Next base: position 75,945,098 of record NC_083602.1, read on the forward strand.
GAGCAACACTTGTCAAAACTAACATAAGGCTTGAAAATAAAAATGAAAACAAAATTAAGTTTTAACAATACAATAATTAGTGGGCTTTGGGTTGGACATTCACATATTGGACCTAAATAAATATAAAAATTGGTATTTTTACAATATGCGGTACGGTGCGGTGCGGGTTGAACCACAAATTAACAATTTAAAACCGCAAACCGCACCGCACCGCGCGGTTTAGAAAAATTCAAACCGCGACCGCACCGCAAAGAATTTCAAACCACATTTTTTTCCTGTGCGATGTGGTGCGGGCGGTTTGAGCGGTTTGATGAAGACCCCTAGACTATACTGCTGAACCGACACAATGGTGTGCCGCTATGATATCACCCAGAACATATACAATCACAAACACAACATGTATATATATCACACATACATACATTCGCATATATAATATGTTCTATGCTATTCTTACCTCGTTTCCAAAGTCAAGTGAGTTGGCCGACCGAAACGGAAAACTTTGTGTTGGATGGATGCCCTAATCACATCACATTACATAAACGGGCAAATGACATGCCAAAACCCTAATCTGGGAATCCCAAACCCCCAACTAAGGGCTCTGCTATTGGTAACTAATTTAAAAAGGGAAATTACCCCATATACTATTTTTTAACTTTTTTTTCAAATATACGGTTTGGGTTTCTAAAGTGGTTTCTTCAGTGGTTTTTATGTGGATTTCTATACCAATTTTGGTTGTAATTTAGGTTGCTCCATTAGTTACAATAGGGGTTTCTATGTAGAATTCCTTAAAAATACAAAAAAAAGCTATTTTGAACTGTAAAAATGAAAAAGCCCAATTTAATAATACCCTAATTAACAAGGAACTAACCAACCAAGGCTCTAAAAATAACACAAATCGACGAATTGAACAATTCGGTAAACCTGCCCCTATTCTGGTTAACTGATTTTACAGGACCTGTCAAACCGATTAATCGGTTTGCACCAAGTTCTCCCAAACAATGAATCTTTCTCAAAACGTGCCCAATCCATACCAAACTTTCCAAACACCTAAACCAACCTCAAATAATATAATCCAAGCAAGAAAACCAAGAAACACACACAAAATCCAAACATGCCATTAATGACTCAAGTTTGAGTTTTCAAACTCAAACTTGATAATTCACCCTAAAACTCAATAAAACCAGCTGCTATAACTTAATTTTAACTCAAATTAAACTTAGAAACTTAACCACAAATTAAACTAACCCTAACAGCCACTACAACACAAATTTGCATAATCAAACCAAAATCAAAGCTTCAAACTACACAAAGATTAGAGCTCTAGGGTTACCTTTGATTAACACCACTTGGATTCAGCTAATACCTCCTCCAATTCACTCCAAAAATTCTAAGTTCTGGCTGGTTCTTGCTAGGCTCAAAGGGAAGAGAGAGAGAGAGTAAGAAAATTGAGTTTTTTTTTCATTCTTTTTCTTTTAATTTTTAATTTCTCAAATTGTTGGATAAATGTCCAAAAAAAAAAAAGCCAGCTGTCCAACTCCAAAATAGTCTCCAACACCCACAATTCAAATGACCAAAATACCCTTCCCACTTAAACTAAAGTCATTTTAAGCGTAGGGGTAAAATAGTCCAAAACCATAGCCTCGCTTAAACCTGGTATTCTATTTATCTCAAATATTTATCCCACTAAGAAATAGGTTCTAGACTTACCCATGTGACTCAAATGGCCATCCATCGAATTTTCCGTCGTCGCCGAGCAAAAATCATAAAAATTGCATAATTCATATATAACACAAATAATACCTCTAAAGTTTAATAAAATCTCCGGAATTGAGAAATTATAACTCCAGTGCCCATTTTTTAAAAATGGGACCCACAACATAATAAACTCATACATAATTATAAAAATATCAATAATTAGACTAATTGCCTTTACTAATCCATATTCTAATATGCGGTCATTACAGAAAGGTTGTTGGGTATCTAATCCTAGATAGAGTAATGTACAGATGGAGCCTCTCAATGTCGCTCTTAAGGTGTTCCACCAAAACTGAGGTCGAGCGACTGATGATAAAAGTGCATGAAGGCTTCTGCAGAAATCATGTCAAGCAACAAAGCCTATCAAAAAAGATACTTCGACAGGGGTACTTTTGGCCAACAATGATTGAAGACTCGATGGACTATGTTAAAAAGTGTGACAAGTGCCAGAGATTCTCAAAAATTTCTAGAGTTCCACCTAATGAGCTCACGATAATGCAGTCTCCTTGACCCTTCGCAGTATGGGTGATGGACCTGATTGGTCAACTCCCAAAGGGAAAATGAGGGGTCCAGTTCGCCGTAGTAGTTGTAGACTACTTTACGAAATGGGCAGAAGTTTAACCTCTAGCAACAATCACCTCCAAAAAAAGTCCTTGAATTTATTATCAAGAACATCATATGTCGATTTAGACTTCCATAGAAGATTGTGTCAAACAATGAGAACTATTTTGACAATGACATGTTCACTGATTTCTGCAATATATATGGCATCATCAAAAGCTTCTTTTTTGTTGACCATCCTCAAGAAAATGGGAAGGTAGAAGCTGTCAACAAGACCCTCAAGGACACCCTGAAGAAGTGCTTCAAGGAAGCAGAAGGAAACTGGCCTGAATTGCTCCCAGAGGTCCTATGGTCGCACAGGACTGCCGAGAAGATGGCCACTGGGCAAACTCCATTTGCTCTAATTTATGGCTATGAGGCGATGTTGCATGTAAAACTAATGCCACCGTCTCACAGGAGGATAACCTATGACCAAGATATAAACAACATCCTATTGGCAGAATCCCTTGACAATATAGAAGAAAGAAGAGATCAAGCCAACCTAAAGTTGTAGGCCTACTAGCAAAAGGTTGCAAGGCACTTCAACAAACAAGTTAAGGATAGGAAATTTTTCATAGGAGAACTGGTGCTCCGAAGAGTGTTCCTGAACACCAAAGATCCAGTAGTATGATTGTCCAGACCCAATCGGGAAGGCCCCTATCAAGTTACAGAGATAACCAGTAAGGGAGCCTACAAGCAAGGAAAGTACAACGAGAACATGGAGCTCGTTCTCCTACTAAGATAGTGGAATGGAGAGCACCTTTGCAAATACTATTAGTAACCAGCTTACAAAACGCTACTTTGTAGTAGTAGTCTTACCAACTCATCATTAGAGTGAACAAGAGCTAGTACGCACGAGCTTTTTAGCGTGGCCACGCACTGTTCCTCAACGCTGGCCTCTGCTAAGCAAGTCAAGAAAGGGTAGCCAGCCATTTGATATCTAGAAGCAAATCTCTATTATGTAAGCTTGTAGATTAAATTTATGTATGTTGCACAACAACAAACACCAATTAATGAATAAAAACATGTTGGGTTTTATGCCCTAAATAAAACTCCATTTTAATGTAATCAGAATTATTCAATATCAATAAAGAAACAGAAGTATTTTTCATTCATTTGTGTATGTTTTGGTTCATCTTATCAATTATTTGTCTCTTTGATTCATAAATTAATCCAAACACCTTTACACATACTTGATCCTGTTTATTGTGTTGTCAACACAGTGGAAAGCAAACATGACTATGTGATTAAAGATTCCTAGATTTATCAGAACACTGGGGTTTTACTGATATGACAATCTACAACAGAGTTTACTTGCATTTGGAGAAATGCTCTGTTCTTTCTAGAGCATTGGTTAAAGTAAAGCTTGGGTTGGATGCATGGAGTATGCATCAGAATGGACCGATATTGAACTTTGACATAGATTTATTAAACTTACCGTAATATCTATTCAATTCAATATCACCTAGTTGATCCTAGATCAAATGATCTTAATCCTGATATGATTAGGTTCAATCTCAAGAGTGTTATTCGTGTTCTTTGATTTTTTAGTTAAGCCTACTTTTGGGTCAGGGTGATACGTACATTTTGGGAACATGGTAGTGCAATTGAGTGGGAGCGCTAACATAAATATGGAATCTATAGCTTCTATCTGGCGAATAGAAAGTTAAGGATGATTTCCTTTGAGCTTAACCAAACAAAAATAAATGGTGGAGTACTCATTTCACTTAGCTAAAATATTATTTATACGGGGTTAAGTATTTTAAGGATAAAATACATTATAGGGTGTTACGGTAATTTAATCTCTTTACTGTGTAGATCATCTATATAGAGGATCATTGATCAAATTAAGATTATAACAATGGATAATTAATAGCGTATCTATATGGTGGAACATATAGAGCGTTCTGTATAGCTGAGAGTGCAATTCTAATTTCTATGTGTGGATTCAACGAAGAATTAATAAGTCAGTGAATTTAAGAGGTAAATTCTTGATCTGCTTATTGGAAGCTCAGATATATAGGCCCATGGTCCCCACACTAGTTGAGACAATACTACTTGTAAGACTCATTTAATTGGTTTTAATTAATCAATTATAAATCTCAAGTTAGACTATGTCTATTTGTGAATTTATCACTTATTAAGGGCGAAACTGTAAAGAAAGAGTTTATAGGGTATATTTATTAATTAAGAGATTTTGATTAGTTTAATTAATAAATATAATAAATGACAATATTATTTAATAATTAATTATAGTTATTAAATAGTTAGAATTGACATTTATATGGTTGAATGTGGAAAATTGGCAGTTTTGAGAAAATGGGAAACTGAAATGATAAAACAGGAAAGTTGCAAAAGTGAGGCCTATTTCCAAATGCCTTGGCCGACCACATGCATGGGTCTTATTATTTATTTATTTTTTCATTATTTTAATGTCAAGTAATTCAACCCTAACCTTATGTGGTATTCTATAAATAGAAAGTAATGGCTTCAGGAAATCACACACAACACATTTGCATCTCATTCCTTTCACAGAAATTGCCTGAGCCGCCACCTCTCTCTCTCTTTCTTCTTCTTTGTTTCGAAATCCCTAAGTGATAGAGCAGTGCCCACACACAGCAAGTAGTACCTCAATCATAGTGAGGAAGACTGTGAAGAATCCAGATACAACAAAGAAGGACATTCGGGCTCAGATCCTGATAATACTCTGCAACAGAAAGGATACAAGTGTAAGAGATCTGAGTGGAAGGAGACATATTATTCCGCTGCACCCAATGTAAGGTTTCTCATACTTTATATGTGTTTACTTATAATCGTTTTAGAAGTTCATATTTAGGTTGTTAATCAACATACTTGTGAGTAGATCTAAGATCCTGGTAAAATAATTCCAACAACTAGCACCAGAGCCATGGTAATTGATTTGCTTGCAAGAAATTTGGACTTAAAACGATTTGTTTGTGATTTGGATGGTATCATGTTGTTTTGTGTGTTGTATTGATGATTGTTTGATGTTTGTGAAATTCTGGAAAAAATAATTGGATTTTCGTTTCTGGAATTATTTTTATTGGATGGTATGGAAAAAATTAAGCAATTTACTTTTTTACAGAACTCGATTTCGATTTTATTTGAATTAGTTATGAATTTTTGAAAATCGGAAAAAATCAGGGTGGTGATCACCCTTCCCACGCGCGCGAAAATCATGCAAGGGAGCCTTGCGCCGAGTTTTCTCGGCAGATCCCCCCTGTCTCCGCGCGCGGACAGTGTGCTTTGCAGACTGTCCGTACCACCTGCCATTTTTTTCATTCTTCAATTTTTCATGCTATTTCATGGAATTAACTTCCGATTTTTTGTGTAGTTTTGTATTTTGATGTTTACTTTTCATATTTCAAATCTAATTATCAGAAATAAATTAAATTTTTTTAAAAAATTAATTTTAGATATTAGTGTAATTTGAATTTGAAAATAAGTGAAAATTCTTTTTTGCTTACCTCTTTTCTTATTTTTTTTTTAAAATTTGATTATTTTATCTTAATTTTAAATCTAAGGTCAGATATTAAATTCCTTTTATAAAATATTCTATTTTAAGTAATTTGACCATATTTAGATTTAAAATAAGATTACTATAATCATGGTATTTTAAAAGGAAATAAGATAATTTTGCTAACTTTTAAATTTTGTTATTTTTTTTTCTTAAATTAAATTATAAAATCAGAAAAGGGTATGTATTTATCATTTTATTTTATTGAATATTTAATTTATAAAATAACATGAAATTTAAAAGGTTGTTAGCAATTTTTTTTAAAACGATATTTAGGTTAGTTGAAACCTAATTTTTCAAAAATTGTAGGTTTAATTTTAAATTTTAAATTTTTTATTTTTTTTTTGAATTCTTATTATGAATTAATTTAAAATTAAATAAATCCTACATCCAACTATCCAATCTAACTTGTTGCAGGAGTATGTGTTTTAGATTGTTTGTAAGTTTTTCTAAAACCTATTATTGCTTAATCTAAATTGTCATGGTTAACTTGTTGACAGATCCAATGATCTGATTTTAACCCATGGTTCAATTGTCAATAGGTCAAGTAACTAATTTGTAACAGGTAAATTTTACATTCTTCTTTCATCTGTGTATGAGCTAGTAACATGATAGGATCCATCCAAATCTGTGTGCCTGTGTGAGCCTATATATTTACTTTTGCTATAGATACATATAGGTTGTTGTTGCTAAATAAAATGTCATAACTTGATAGATTTTATTTAGGCCCATTTAGTTTTTGGGCCTATTCAATTAATAATAGTTGTTCATTTTAAGGTTAAATTCCTCTCTTTTGGGCCTTGTGTGAGAGATGGGAGCCATAGAAGTGGCTACGACATACTGAATCAGCCCCCCTCACATGAACTACCCCAATTGTGAAGGCCCATTTGCCTGATTTGGATAACTGTGCTAGGTTAATTAAATTAGTTTAACCTAATAAAATTGATTCGAAACATAATTAATTTCATTTTTTTTTCTTGAAATTAATTTAAGAAAAACATAGTTTAATGAATTATATTCAAAGCTAAACTATATGTATTTTCTTGTATTTAATTAAATATAGAATTATAACCAACTAGATTCTTTTTGAAGCTTAATTTAAATTTTTCATTAAATATTCCTATTTAAGTTGAAAATTAGTTATTTCTAACTAATCAATTTAAATCTGAATATCTTTTGAATTTCAAATTTCAAAATTAAGTTGAGGAATTTTACGAATTTGTTATTAAGATTCTTTAGATATTTTTTAAGTTGATATTTTTTCAAATATTAACTTAAAATGGAATATTTTCAAATTAAGTGGTTACAACTTAATTTTATATTTAATTAAATCTAATTTGAAAGATATTTAAGTTGATTTTTTGGATTCTTCTAAAACAACTTAAACAAGATATTTTTAAATTTGTTCCATTATTTTCGAATTTAAATAATAATTGAAATTTAATTAAAGTTCATTTTTTATTTAAACCAACTTTAATTTGTAATTTTTCATTATTAAAATATGGAACAGATGATTAAATAAAATACATATATTTTTTTAAATAATGAGCTTTAATCAAAAGATATTCGATCTCCATTGTTGGTCTTACAATAGTTAATTTTTTTCAATATAACCTCGAGACGCTAGACTTCGTCCCCCTTATGGATGGTTATTCGTTGAAAACTTTTAACACCGTAAGATCTGATTTGATAAGTGTTTTGTGAGTTTTCATCTCTATTAGACTCTCCCCTACGGTGACTACTTTGAGATAAACTCATAAAACATGAAACAATGGTGGAAGCTCATAAAATGAAAATAACCTTGACTCTCGCCTACCGGGACAACGTTGGATTGTCATTTTGATCGAATAAAAGGTTGCTAAAATGGTTTTATTTTATATGAGTTGACTACTCTATTCAACTAATGTTATCTTTGACTCTCGCCTACCGGGACACTGTATTTCATTATGTTGGAAACCTTGGAAAATAAACTATGTTAGATTTAGTATTTTTATAACATATGTGATTATTCATTATATTCTGAACTGGTGTATGAACTTGAACCAAAACCTTACTTTTGTTTTATTGATGTGTTGTAGTGCCAATAACCTTCATCCCAATCCACTCCTAGTTAATATCTTAGCAAATGAACTTGAAGTTATAAACTCCTTGTCAGAGTAGTACTTCCCATATGCTCATCATGAACATAAAATTCGAGAAAGCAGGTAAGCTGGGAATTGTTCACTCTGAAGAGCAAATAGTTCATAACTCCATAAATCCTACTATTTCAAGCTTAGTTGAGAAGATAAGAGAAAGTGATTCCACTTCCTCAAGTTATACTTCACAACAAAATGAACAAGCAAGAACAACAAATCACAAACGAATAAGCAGTGATGCTTTAGTCTTCGAATCATGTGTTTTAGAGAATGATATATCCATTTGGATTCTTGATTCTGGGTCTACAAACCATGTAAGTTGTTCATTGCAATTGCTTGAGAATTGGGATTATTTGAAATCCGGAGAGTTGAAACTTAAGGTTGGTAATGGCGAAACGGTTTCGGTTAGAGCTAGAGGAAAAGCCAAACTCAAGTTTCAAAACAGAATTTTGGAATTAGACAATGTCTTATACATTCCAAATTTCAGTAGAAACTTGGTTTCTGTTTCATGCTTACAATTGCAACAATACAAATTAGATTTTTTGAGTTCTGGTTCTACCATTTCTCGAGATGACATTCATATTTGTGTTGCATCCATGGAACAAGGGCTTTATGTTCTTAGACCAAAAACACCATTTGCCCTACATAACAAACTCTTTAAAGTAGCTAAACCTAGAAACCACAAAAAGCAAAAGATCGATGATGATAATCAAACTTATCTATGACATTTACGTTTGGGTCACATAGGCTATGACAGACTAAATAGGCTAACCAAAGACGTTCCATTGAAAAATGTAGTCTTAGGTGAATTACCTGTTTGCGAGTCTTGCCTAGAAGGAAAGATGACCAAACGTTCTTTCTCTGCAAAGGGAGAGCGTGCCAAACAACCCCTAGGGTTAGTGCATTCAGATGTTTGCGGACCGTTGAATGTAAAAGCCCGAGGTGGTTATGAGTACTTTGTCACTTTCATTGACGATTACTCTAGATATGGACATATTTACCTTATGCATAAGAAATCTGAAACGTTTGAAAAGTTTCAAGAATTTCATGCTTTGGCTCAAAACCAATTAGGTAAAACATTAAAGATCTTGCGAACTGATAGGGGTGGAGAATATATGGATATGCAGTTCAAAGATCATTTAATTGAACTTGGAATTGAATCCCAATTAACCGCCCCTAGCACTCCACAGCAAAATGGAGTTGTAGAAAGACGGAATCGCACGCTTTTGGAAATGGTTAGGTCCATGCTTAGTTATTCAACTCTACCTACGTCCTTCTGGGGATATGCAATTCAGATGGCAACTGACATTTTACATGTTGTTCCATCTAAATCAATCCCTAAGACACCTTTAGAACTATGGAATGGTCGTACACCTAGTTTTCGCCATTACAGAATCTGGGGGTGCCCTGCTCATGTCTTAAGAAAGAAAGACGGCAAACTTGAGTCACGAACTAAAGTTTGCATGTTTGTCGGAAATTCTAAAGAGACTAGGGGTGGACTATTTTATAGTCGCAAGGATGATAAAGTATTTGTTTCCACAAATGCCTCTTTCCTTGAAGATGACTATATTAAGAATTTCAAACCACAAAGTAAAGTAGTGTTGGAGGAAATGCTTTCAGATATAACTCCTTCCAATGTTCCATCCTCTTCCACTCAAGAAGAGGATAATCCCACTCCCTCAGTCGAACCTACTGAGAAAACTACTACCAAAGTTCCTGTTCAGAAGATCACCGCTCCTCGTCGTAGTGGGAGGGTTTCAACAAAACTAGCTCGTTATGGCTTGGATGGTGAAATCAATATGGTCGTTGGTGACGGTATTGAAGACGACCCATTAACCTATAAACAGGAAATGGCTAGTCCGCAACGGAAACGATGGTCAGCAGGCATGGATTCAGAAATGGATTCCATGAAAAAGAACAAAGTCTGGGAATATGTAGACGCACCTGATGACTATCATCCAATCAGATGTAAGTGGGTTTACAAGAAGAAAAGAGGCGCTGAAGGCAAAGTCGAAACTTTTAAAGCTAGACTTGTAGCCAAGGGTTATACCCAAAGAGAAGGTGTGGACTATGAGGAAACTTTTAGTCCTGTTGACATGCTCAAATCCATCTGAATTCTTCTCTCCATAGTTGCTGCTTTCGATTATGAAATCTGGCAAATGGATGTCAAGACTGCCTTCCTTAATGGGGTACTTGAAGAAACCATCTATATGGAGCAACCAGAAGGCTATGTTCTTCCAGGGCAGGAAAAGAAAGTTTGCAAATTAAATAAGTCTATCTATGGACTAAAGCAAGCTTCTCGCTCATGGAACAAAAGGTTTGATGAAATCATCAAGACCTACGGTTTTCTTCTGAATGAAGATGAACCTTGTGTTTACCAACTCAAGGAAGACCAAGTAGTAGTATTCCTGGTCCTTTATGTTGACGACATTTTGATTATTGGAAACAATATCAAGAAAATGACTAACATCAAGGAATGGCTTAACACTCAATTCAATATGAAAGATTTGGGTGAAGCAGCCTATGTTCTTGGTATTCAGATTATCAGAAACCGGAAGAACAGATCTCTTGCTCTCTCTCAAACAACCTCTATTGACAAAGTTTTAGAGAGATTCTCCATGAACAACACCAATGGGGCGAATATGCCTTCTAGATATGGTATCCGTCTATCTAAAGAACAGTCTCCTACTGATCCTCAAGAGATAGATGACATGGCGAAAGTTTTCTATGCTTCTGTAGTTGGAAGTCTAATGTATGCAATGTCATGCACTAGACCAGACATCTGCTATGCAGGTGGAATCGTGAGCAGGTATCAGTCTAATCCAGGACAGGAACATTGGAATGTAGTTAAGTATATTCTGAAATACTTAAAGAGTACAAGAAATCTAGTATTAGTCTACAAGGGTGGTGCTTTAAATCCCATAGGCTATACTGATTCAGATTTCCAGGCATGTCTTGAAGACAGGAAATCTACATCTGGGATGGTGTTTACTCTTGGGGGTGGAGTAGTGGTTTGGAGAAGTGCAAAACAAACCGCGATATCAGACTCGACGATGGAAGCAGAATACATAGCTGCAGCAAAAGCTGCTAAAGAGCTTGTCTGGCTAAGAAAGTTCTTCACCAGTATCGGTGTCATGCCTGGAATGGAAAAACCTCTTGTCCTACTTTGTGATAATAATGGAGCAATAGCCAATAGTAAGGAATCTCGAAGGCACAAGAGAAGAAAACACATAGAAAGGAAGTATCACATCATTAGAGAATATGTGGAAAGAGGGGATGTACTGGTTGAGAAAGTGGACACAGAAGACAACTTAGCTGATCCATTCACCAAAGTCTTGGCCGTAACTGCATTTGAAAAGCACCGTCAGAATTTAGGATTAATTGATATGTACTGATTAGTTTTATATTAGTGCAAGTGGGAGTTTGTTGGGTTTTATGCCCTAAATAAAACTCCATTTCAATGTAATCCATTTTATTCAACATCAACAAAGAAACATAAGTATTTTTCATTCATTTGTGTATGTTTTGGTTCATGTTATCAATTGCTTGTCTATTTTATTTATAAATTCATCTGAAAACCTTTTCACATACTTGATCCTGTTTATTGTGTTGTCAACATATTGGAAAGTAAACATGACTATGTGAATAAAGAATCCTAGATTTATCAGACACAGGGTTTTACTGATATGATAATCTACAACAGAGTTTAGTTGCATTTGGAGAAATGCTATGTTCTTTCTATAGCATTGGTTAAAGCAAAGCTCAGGTTGGGTGCATGGAGTATGCATCGGAAGGGACCGATATTGAACTTTGACATAGATTTATTAAACTTACGGTAATATCTATTCAAGTCAATATCGCCTAGTTGATCCTAAATCAAATGATCTTAATCCTGTTATGATTAGGCTCAATCTCAATAGTGTTATTTGTGTTCTTTGATTTGTTAGTTAAACCTACTTTTGGGTCAGGGTGATACGTACATTTTGGGAACACGGTAGTGCAATTGAGTGGGAGCGCTAATATAAACATGGAATCTATAGCTTCTATCTAGCGAATAGTAAGTAAAGGATGATCTCCTTCAAGCTTGAACAAACTAAAATAAATTGTGGAGTACTCATTTCACATAGCTGAAATATCACTTATACGGGGTTAAGTGTTTTAAGGATAAAATACATTGTAGGGTGTCACGGTAATCTAATCCCTTTACAGTGTAGATCGTTCATATAGAGGATTATTGATCAAATTAGGATTATATCAATGGATAACTAATGACGTGTCTATATGGTGGAACATATAGAGCGTTCTATATACTGAGGGTGCAATTCTAAGTTCTATGCGTGGATTCAACGAAGAATTAATAAGTCAGTGAGTCTACGTTATAAATTCTTGATCTGCTTATTGGAAGCTCGGTTATTGTTGTCGAGTGAATTTCGCAACACCAAATTATATTATTTTATTAATACGAAAGAGAATTTTATGGGTAATGACAAGTGCGAGTATTCAACCTAGAATGGCGAGTACTCGACTGGGAATGGGAAAACAATCAACAAAACTGGAAAATAACAGTAAGACAAAGAATTATAGTGGTTCAGTCAGATTATGATCTGCTTAGTCCACTGTAGCAAAGGATTCGTAGGTGCCATTTCATGGTGGATCACCTCTTTATATACAAAGCAGGTGTCCAATCGGTTACACAAGGATCACATTCATTGTTAATCCATTATTTACATATTGAATTGCAATAATTAAACCCAAGCAACGTTAACATTAATAAATGAACGACAGTTACTAAGTCCATCAACGTATGCGTCTTCCGCATCTGCGAGTTGACCGTTCGTGTTCCGTTGTTGAGCTCGCAGGGTTATCAGTACGTTTGGAACGTATGTGCCCTTAGGTAATTGCCTCTTGTAGACATCGCATGTCGAGCTGATAGAACCTAGACATGCGAGTCTATATCGGTTTATCAAGGCTATTGGATCGTTGGGACCAAATCACATCATAGAGAGTTGATCTCTATGCTTTCGCAAAAGTATAGAGAGGATACTCGCATATGTCCTGATACATGCGAGTTGGATCCATCCTGTATAATGTGAGTTAAAGTTATGCGATTCGACTTAGGTCGTAACCGCAGTATCTCGCTGGCTTTTATCCTGGGCGAGGTTAAAACATCGAGCAGTCTCTCATGGACAATTCAGCTTTCATTGGAAATCTGAATACACGTGTCCTTTAAATAGGAGTCTGGTCTCGAGTTTCTAGGTGAGAGAAATCTCACTACAACACATGCCCCTAGTTTCGCAATGTGACAGGTGCGGTCACAGAGGGAAACTATTACTCGAGAGACAAGTGAAGGGTTGTCATGAGGAGGTGACCTTTCGGTTGTCCCATCGAGGGTTTCGAAAAATGATGGCTGTAATTATTACCTTTTATTGCATTTATGGTGCCACTTCACTAAAACTCCTTGGTTTTCGTGTAGGCGTGGCCATGGTTGGCCGTTGGATTGGGCGACCTTAGGCATTCCAGTTGCCACGTGTCGTGATCCCAATTAATGAGGGATATGGGTATTTAAACCCTTTGATACGAATCAAATCCCCTATTTTTCCCTCTTGTTTCTTAACTTCCTCTCTCCCTTACAGAAACTTCAAAACCATTCTCACCTTTTGCTCAGATTTCTACCGTTCATCTAAAGCATCCTTCAATCTCAGAAGCAATCAAGAGTAACCGCAGGAACAACTTGCCAAACTAAAGGTTAGTTTCGAGTTCCATTATATTTCTTGTTTTCTGTATTTGAGAAAGGGTGTTCTTTCTGGGTTTTGGTATTTTGGGGCTTTTAGAAAATGCATGTTTGTAAGGGATATGTATGAGGTTATATTTTTTGGGTAAAAAACTGGGTAATTTTATGAAAAATGACCTGTAATTTGGAATAACCGCATACTGTGTAAGAGACATTTAAATAGACGCTATTCCATACTCTGAATACTCGCGGGTATTCGGATGCACAGTTCGAATACTCGCACACTGACAGAACTTATTTACCTTTGACTATTTAGCTAGCTTTTTAGGATTTAATATGCTGTGGGTTGAATTGTGAGAGTATTAATCGCTATTCCAAATGGTGGGTGTGTCTCAGTATTCTAATGGTCATATATGCGATTATATGCCCCTTGAGATACTGAGATACACTCAGCCATTTGCAACATGCATTGATATTCAAATGAGCGTACTCCTTGGCTGATAGGTAGTCTCGGAATGGTGGGAGTAACTCAGTAATTTTAGGGTCATGCCTGGGAACGCATGCCCCTCGAGTAACTGAGTTTCTCCCAGCCGTTCCTGGAGATATATCACTTGGCCCAGGGTACGCGACTTACTCGCGTTTCAACTCGCATACAAATGGGGTGGTCAGCATTCGTAAGAATGCTGACTATTTTGGCAACTGCGATTCTATAATTTTAATGCGGGTGAGATCACTTATTTTTGTTTTTCACACATTCATCACGCTGAAAAGATCTTCTATCTTTCAGATGAGCGACTTGTCGGATAGCCAACAGCTCGGCTCTGGAGGTCGTGCATTCGATGGCGACGATGACCAGGAGGAAGACAGCTTTCTCCAAACCTCGATTTCAGAAGAGGAGGCCGCACCAATAGAGCTAGGCCCGATGTCTTCTGCAGACATCGAAAGAATGGTGCAGGAACTTGCCGAGCCTGGGACCATCGACATTCGAGATAGCGAGTCCACGGTGTCGGCCCGCGACTACCTTATTCACTCGAGGCATGCTCCTGACATCGAGGTCGAGGAGATGGACGATGATTGGACAGCCCCAGTTCGTGAGTTAGGCGAAGATGAAGAAGAGGCGGAAGGGAGCGGGACAGACTCGGTTGACGACACTCAGCTGAACGAGCCCTTCGCGTGTGAAGATCTGATTTCGAGGGTTACCAAATCAGATTTCACTACTTTTGTGAGGTTAAATCTGCTGCGACTTGCGTTTCAGCGACCTAAACCATCCCAGAGGGCGCATCTCCCGTTTACCAATCCTGCGATTA
Organism: Cannabis sativa; assembly: GCF_029168945.1. Lineage (NCBI taxonomy): Eukaryota > Viridiplantae > Streptophyta > Magnoliopsida > Rosales > Cannabaceae > Cannabis > Cannabis sativa. The sequence continues at coordinate 75,960,167 of NC_083602.1, forward strand.
TTCCCACAGAGGATGTGGTAGTCTCAATACCCATTCTCCGATGTGGGGTATCAGTCCCCTTCCATCCTTTCATCGCAGCTATTCTCAAGCGATACGATGTATCACCTTTTCAATTAACTCCAAACAGTTATCGCACTGCCCTAGCCTTCTATGCGATGTATATGGAGTATGTTCATAGGGCTCCCTCAGTAGAAGAGTTCAGCTATTTCTACGACATAAAAAGCGTAGGTCTTCATAACGGCTTCTACTGTTTTAGCAAATGGGGGACTTTTGAAATCAACGGAGTAGAAGGAATGGTGTCGAACATGGGGGAATGGAAATCGAAGTGGTTCTATGTCTTTAAAGTCCCTAGGATTAGAACTGACTTTAATCGCAGACCTAGTATGTCGCGTGTTTCTTAACTTAGGCATTTTCTGATTTATTTTGAGATTTTATGCTAACTCGCTTTTCCTTGTTCTCGCAGATAGACCAGCTCGACCGGCACTTGACGCGACTCATAGAGAGACAGCCGAAATCCTTGGGAGCCTTCCGGTATAAGATCGCGATTGGCGATTACTGTGTACGACTGCCAAGCTGCGAGAACAGCAGCTGATTCTAGAGAACGCAAGTCTTCAAAGAGAGCCAGTATACAAAGAACTGTCTGAGAGGCAACAAGAGCGGATAGACAAACGCCTCTCCAAGCAAACTTCTCGACCAATCTCAGGTAATTTATCTCTTGTTATAAACTGATGTCTTGAGTTTTATTTATACTTATCTTTCATTTATCCTCGCAGAGATGACTTTTTTGAAGTTCGCGCCCGTCCTTAAGATCAAGTCGAAGGGTGGAGCAACGACGACCTCGCCCGTTGTCGCCCAGAAGAGGAAGAGCGATGTGGTGACTACTCTTGCCGCTGATTCTTCCAAGAAACTGGCCAAGACCACGCAGGACAAGGGGAAGAAAGTCCTGATCGATCCAACTGTCCGAGCTCGCGACTTCCTGGCCAAGCAGGAGAAGTTCGTGGGCGAGGAGTTCATGTCCAAGGCGGAGAAGATCCCTTATGAGGAGCTTGTTCCGTGCTCTGTGGAGTTGGCTTCGCAGTCGATGACCCTGTTCCTAAAAGCTGTCGCCGCTGGTTCGAAGGAAGCTGACTCGCTGAAGAGGCACAATGCCCAGCTTCAGGAGAACATGAAGAGGCTGAAGCAAGAGGCGGCTAGGAAGGATAAAGAGCTTGAAGAACTTTGCAAGGCTAAGGAGCAGGCTGAGCTCGAGGCCAAGAACTCGCGGTCGAAGATCGAGGAGATGACTCGCGACTTGGAGGCCGAGAAAGAGAATGGGAAGAAACAATATGATCAGGCAGTTTCTGATTATATTTACACCACTCTTTCCAAAGTCCCAGACTTCGACTTCTCGATCCTTGGAGCAGAAGCCGCTGAGATGGCCGAGGCTTTTCGCGCTATGTCGCCTACTCAAACCCAAGGTGGTGGAGGGAACCTTCCTGAAGAGGTCAAGGGTGCGGATGCTGAGGAAGCTGAGAACGAGGTCATCAGCAAAGTCGCGGATGAGACTGCTCTTGTTGTTCCAGATGCTTGATTTTCCTCTATGCTAAAACAGTTATGCTTTTTAATTTTACTTTTTTTTATGCGGTACAGGGGTACTCGCGCTTTGTACTTAGACAAATTTGCTTTTTATTTTGGACAAATTTATATCCTCGTGGGCATAATTATCCTTTAACATTTTCGCAGTACACGGGTACTCGCGTTTTCAATATATATATCTGCGACTTTAATTACAACTTGGTGTAATAAGTAGAAATATTTACAAGTCTTTTGATAAAATTTTGAAAATTTAACAATCATGAATCAATTTCCTTTATATAATCAATAGTACATTCTGGCATATATACCCCCCTATACTTAGGATTTTTTTTTATGAAAAATATCTAAGTATAAGTACAAGAGTGAACATAGTTTAATAATGCGAGTACTATTGATAATATAATTTTAAACTCTCTCCATTCCAAGCTCGTGGAATCGCAGTTCCATCGAGTGTTGCGAGTCGGTATGTGGCATCACCAATTTTTTCCAGCGATGAGATATGGTCCTTCCCAATTATCCCCAAAGACCCCATGTGACGGGTTTTTGGTATTTGGCATTACTCTTCTAAGGACCAAGTCTCCTGCTCGCAGGGCTTTTACTTTCACCTTGGAGTTAAAGTATCTTGCAGTTCGTTGCTGGTAAGCCGCATTCTTTAAGTGCGCTTGGTCACGCTTTTCCTCCAAAAGATCAAGGCAGAATAGTTGTTTCTCGCTGTTCTGCGAGATGTTGAAAACATCTCCGCCTAGGGAACCTGCCCCAATCTCAACTGGCAACATGGCCTCGCACCCGTAAGAAAGTGAGAAGGGTGTTTCGCCAGTTGTAGATCGAGGAGTTGTATTATAAGACCATAGGACTTGCGGTAACTCATCTGGCCAAGCCCCTTTGCGATCTTCTAGTTTCCCTTTAATGGTGTGCTTGATTATTTTATTAACAGCTTCAGTTTGTCCATTACTCTGCGGGTAAGAAACTGCGGAGAATGCCTTCTTGATTCCCAAATCGTCGCATAGTTGTCGCATCTCTTTGCAGTCAAACTGTCTTCCATTGTCTGAGATGAGTTTGTGCGGAATGCCAAAGCGACAAATGATGGAGGTGTAGACAAACTCGCGCAATTTTATTGCTGTGATGGTTGCGAGTGCTTTGGCTTCGGCCCACTTCGTGAAGTAATCTACTGCGACTACCGCATATTTGACTCCACCTTTCCCTTTGGGTAACTCGCCGATTAGATCAATCCCCCATATTGCAAAGGGCCATGGACTTGTGATAGAATGGAGGTTACTTGGAGGTTGGTGGGTATATGTGGCTATTCGCTGACACCTGTCACACTTCTTCGCAAACGCGAGAGCATCTTGTCGCAAGGTTGGCCAGTAATACCCTTGCCGCATGATTTTTAATGCAAGGGAGTTACCTCCGGTATGATTGCCACAAATCCCCTCGTGTACCTCACGAAGTATGTAACCACAATCCTCTCCGCTGATACATTTGAGAAGAGGTTGACTAAAACTCCTGCGATACAACCTTTGGTCATATATTACATAACAGGCGGCTCGCTGTCGCAACTTTCTTGCTTCTATTTTATCATCAGGCAAGAGCCCATCCAGGTAATCTCCTGAACGGTATCTATTTCCATGATCACTTCTTGATTTATAGTTGGGTGAGCCAATACGTCTACCGGAATCACATCGAGCAATTCGACTTCTCTAGTTGAGGCCAAACGAGCCAATGCGTCTGCGTGTGAATTTTGAGCACGCGGTACTCGAGACACGACTATTTTTTTGAACTTCTGCATCATTTCGCAGACAATGGCTAAGTATTTAACCAATCTCCCGCCTCTTGCTAGATATTCTCCATTCACCTGGCATACCACGATTTGGGAGTCGCTAAAAGCCTGAAGATACTCGACTTTCATCTCGAGAGCGAGTTTCAATCCTGCGATTAAAGCTTCGTACTCGGCTTCATTGTTAGATGCAGAAAATTCAAAACGTAAAGCAGCGTGTACCTTGAAATTATTGGGACTGATTAACAAGATCCCACTACCAGAACCTTCGCTATTTGAGGCTCCATCGACGTACAATCTCCACGTCTCTCTGCTTGCTATAGCAATGTCGCTTCTGTCTTCTATGAGTGCTACCTCGGTGCTGGGGAATTCAAGTATAAAATCTGCCAAGGCTTGCCCCTTGATCGCAGTTCTTGGTTTATACTTGATGTCGAACTGACTCAACTCCATCGCCCATTTTAACAATCTCCCCGATGCATCTGGTTTCGCTAGAACTTGTCTTAAGGGGTAGTTCGTCAAAACTTCAATGCTGTGAGCCTGGAAATAAGGTCGCAATTTTCTTGAGGATATTATCAAGGCGAAAGCCAACTTTTCCATTTGGGGATAACGCGTCTCGGCATCCAGTAATCGCTTACTGACATAATATACCGGGTATTGGCGTCCTTGGTCCTCGCGTATTAGTACCGAACTAATCGCATATTCAGAAACAGCTAAATAGACGGATAGGACTTCACCGGACAATGGCTTTGACAAGATCGGAGGTTGCCCCAAGTGTATTTTTAAAGCTTGAAAGGCCTGCTTGCACTTTTCGTTCCAATGGAACTTTTTGTTGCCTTTCAAAATCTGAAAAAACTCTTTGCACTTATCAGAAGATCTGGATATAAAGCGGTTTAAAGCTGCGACTTTACCTGTGAGGCTTTCAACCTCCTTTGGCTTGGTTGGTGATGGCATTTCCACCAATGCCCTGATCTTCGCGGGATTGGCTTCTATTCCTCGCTGATTAACCATGAACACAAGGAATTTCTCAGAGCCAACTCCAAAGACGCATTTCAGTGGATTTAAACGCATCTTATACCGTCGTAATATATCAAACATGGTCTTTAAGTGGGCAATATGATCCTTCGCATGTTGAGATTTCACGAGCATATCGTCAACATATACCTCCATGGTTTTTCCAATGAGATCTGCGAACATCATGTTCACTAGCCTTTGATAAGTCGCACCTGCGTTTATTAAACCAAAAGGCATGACTTTGTAACAGTATAATCCTCGATCAGTAATGAACGAGGTATGCTCCTGGTCTGGTGCATACATCGGGATTTGATTATATCCCGAGTATGCGTCCATGAAACTCAAGAGTTCGTGACCTGCAGTGGCATCAACAAGCTGGTCAATGCTAGGAAGGGGAAAGCTGTCTTTGGGACAGGCTTTGTTTAGATCTGTAAAGTCAACACATGTGCGCCATGAGCCATTAGGCTTTGGCACGAGTACGGGGTTCGCTAACCAGTTGGGGTAAAACGACTCCCGTATAAAGCCGCAGGCAAGGAGGCGGTCGACTTCTTCTTTTAGCGCTTGGTACCTCGCGGGGTCCATTTTGCGGCGCTTTTGTCGGACACCTCGCACCTCGGGGTCGATGTTCAAGTGATGACACATGACTTGCGGAGATATCCCGACCATATCTGAGTGTTTCCAAGCAAAAACATCAAGATTTTGCTTTAAAAAGGTCGTTAATTGTTCTCGCAGCTGAAAATTTAATTTAGAACCAATTTTTAAAACTTTGTTATTGTCTACAGGATCTATAGGTACCTCAATTGTGTCTTCCGCGGCTTGGGCTGCGGCGGTGTGATCGAGGATTCTTGGATCAAAGTCTGGTTCATCTATATGTGGCACTTCCTCGATTCTAAGGATCTCCTGGCGAGGAGGTGGTGCCTCCAAAAAGTAGATAACATTTACCGTCCTTTTCTCTGCGAGTTTAACTGCTGCGTTGTAACATTCTCGTGATTCTGATTGGACTCCCCGCACAGAACCTACTCCAGCGGGAGTAGGGAACTTCATTGTCAGATGATAGATCGAGGTTATGATCTTCATCTCTTTCAGGATTGGTCAACCAATTACGGCGTTATACGCTGAGTACTGGTCGATTACTGCGAAATCTGCCATTGACTTGGCTGTCACTGGGGCAGTTCCCAAAGTAATTGGGAGTTTGATCATTCCTTTTATTGTTATGACATCTCCCGAAAAACCATAAATGCTCGACGTCATAGGTCGCAGATCCTTCTCCTGCAACCCCATTTGTTTGAATGCTTGGAAATTCAGCAGATTCACTGAACTCCCATTGTCGACAAGTATGCGATGGACATTATCCCCGCCAATATTGGCGACTATCACTAGTGCATCGAAATGCGGGTGATGGACCCATCTTGCATCACTCTCCATAAAGGTGATGTCATTGCATTCTTTCTTAAACAACTTCTCGGGCCGCTCACTAAGATTATTCACATTGGTAAGCGGCTTCTCCTTGGCTTCTCTGGCATATCGTTCTTGTGATTTGCGAGAGTCCCCTGCGATATGAGGTCCTCCAATTATAGTCAGGATGTTGCGAGGTGTTCTGGAGCCACTCGCATTTTGGTTTTCTCCTTTGTCATCCGCTTGGGGACGACTTTTCTCGTTCTTCTTATACTTGTCGAATTTCCCTCTCCGGATCAGCTCCTCGATTTCATCCTGCAAGACCCAACATTCTAAGGTAGTGTGACCAATATCCTTATGGTACTTACAGAATTTTTTAGGGTCTCTCCTGTCGCGGTTTCCCCTGATGGGGGGTGGCTTCTTGAAGACTCCGTTTCTTTCCTCGATCGCGTAAATATGGTCTCGAGGGACTGCGAGTTCTGTATAGTTGACGAAGCGAGGTCCACCTTTCCTTTTCGGCGAGGATTCTTTCTTTGGAGGAGACTTGGCCAACTTCGGACTTCGCTGTCTTCGCGGGCTGCGTCTTCTTGGGCTTCGGCCCCTGGAGTTCTTTCCTCGTGGACTGCGAGATCGTGACCGCGATATGGGTGACCGGCGCTTGTCCTTCCCCTTCTCTAACTCCGCTAGAGAATTCTCGATTCTTTTGTGAGGTTCGGCCATGGCGAAGAATTCAACTATGGATTCGGGCCTTCGAGCCTGTAGCTCCTTCCAAAAGTCGGTCCTCGGCAAGATACCTGTTATCAGCATGCAAACAAGCGAAGACTCGGGGGCCTTCTCGACCTTTGTTACTTCTGCGTTAAAGCGTTTAAAATAGTCTTGTAAAGACTCACCAGGTTCTTGTTTGATGTTGGCCAAAGTCGTATAAGGTGGCCTATACGTCATTGTGGCCTGGAAATGTGTGAGGAATAAGTTGACGAAGGTTTCCCACGTCGATATCGATGCCTCGGGTAATTGGGTGAACCAATCATGGGCATTTTCCTCGAGTGTTGCCGCAAGAATGCGGCACTTTGCGAGCTGCGGTACCTGGTCCACTTCCATTATAGTATTAAATTTTTCAAGATAATCTATCGGGTTAGAAGTACCTTTATATTTGAGGGATTCGGATAGACGAAACCCTTTTGGAAGTTGAGCGTGTCGCACTTCTGTAGTGAAAGGCGAGGTACCATGTAACTTATATATAGGCTTTCGTTGCTGCTCGAGCATTTTCAAGGCCTGCAGAAGCATGCTTTGGTCAATCCCTTCAGTCGCAGGAGCTGGGGCTGCTACAACTGCGGGACTCGCAACTACTGCGGCAAGATTTGCTGGGACATTAATCCCAGTGGTCGCGATCGGCGCGGTAGGCAGGTTATTATAAGTATTGGCACCCTGATCATCCGCATGGGGATCACGGAGTGTCTCAGTATTATGTGGAACGCGAGAGCGTGCCCTGAAAACTGCATTGAGGTGATCACGCAGATCACCTCGGTGTACCTGATAACGTCCTCCTTGTTGTGTCTGTACAGAGCCGGACCTTGTGTACCTGCTTGGAAGTGCGACCATGCAATGACGAAGAGGCTGACTCTGCGTCGTTGTCTCTTGATGGTCGGCTGCGAGGATTACGGCGTTCAGGATCTTCATCAACTTGTGTGCTTTGGTTTGGATACCTTGCGGATTGATCCCTCGACGTTGGATGGTTCAGGTCCAGACCTTCAGGGTTGGTTCTTCGTTCCCTGCGTACACGGTTAGTATGACGTCTAGAAGTCGTTACCTGAGGGTTATCGGTGCGAATAGCAGGACCTCGAGGAGGGCGTCGGGCTCGGTTTTGTCCATCTACTTCGGCCTGTAGTGCACGCAGTTGATCTTGAATCGCAGCATATTGATCAGTGGTGAGCTGGATCATTCCCTCGGATACCACCGCTGGAGTGACGGGGGGAAATTGCATGGTTGCTGGTGGCGTGGATGCATCCCCAACTTGAGGGTCAGTCGTTTCTGGGAATAGGTTGAGAGGTCTGATATTGCTTCTCCCTACTCCGCCGTTAATGACGTCCACAGGTGGCGCTCCAGCTCCAGATAATGGTACGTTCATCATCCCAATGTTGATGGACCCGCTGTTAGCTCCGTTGGCGTGATTTCAAGCCATGATGATATTATTCTTTGAAATGAATGAAATCTTAGTCGTTCCCACAGACGGCGCCAAATGTTGTCGAGTGAATTTCGCAACACCAAATTATATTATTTTATTAATACGAAAGAGAATTTTATGGGTAATGACAAGTGCGAGTATTCAACCTAGAATGGCGAGTACTCGACTGGGAATGGGAAAACAATCAACAAAACTGGAAAATAACAGTAAGACAGAGAATTATAGTGGTTCAGTCAGATTATGATCTGCTTAGTCCACTGTAGGAAAGGATTCGTAGGTGCCTGTAAAGCCCGCTTAGTTAATTTGGAAATTAGCAGTTGTTTATGATTAATTATGAAATTATTTATAGCAATTTAAATAATTTATTATACTGTTATTTATGGAATTCAGAAATGCATGGTTATGTTATTCAGTAGTTTTCATATTTTGCATTTCCGGTGCCCGGCATTTTGGAACTCGGCGTTTGGCTCAGTAGAAATCACAACTTAGTATGTTAGTAGTGTGGGGACGGGTTTTAGACATTGGGAATGTCGGGAATGGCCGGGAATTTAGAATTTCCCAAAAATACCCCTTTAGTATGATTTATGTGATTTTATGGTGTAGGGGCAAAATGGTCTTTTTGCCCCATTAGTGTTTTGTCTTTAGTGACTTGATTATTTGAAAAATAAATGTTATTTATTTAATTAATGGCTGAAATGAAATAGTATATGTGGCTTGTTTTCATTTATTCTTTTTTCACAAAAAACACAAAGTTAGAAAGTTAGAAATTTTAAAGGAAAAGCTCTCTTTTTCTCTCTATTTCGGCTGGGTATTTGGGATTCAAAGGCTGGGTTTTTCAAGCTTGATTCATCATAACTTTGGGAACTCTTGATTGTGGTATGTATTTCCTATTTGTCTTTCTTTGTTTTCTTGAAAAAAAATGATGAATTATTGAGTGAAATGCATGCTTTTTGATGTTGTTGTTACTGCTTGTTATTGTTGTTGTTTTTATGTCTAAAATGTTGAATTAATTATGTTTAGTTAGGTTGAAATGCATGCTAGTTGTTCTTGCTTGAGTTGGTTGATTTTCTTGATTAAGAAGCTAAGGTTTTCAAAGTAAAAATTGAGAATTTGGTGGCTGTAGTTATTGCATGAATTAGGTTTTGTTTTCTGCAGTGTTTCTATGCTTGATTATGTGATTCTAAGCTAGCTTTGAGGCTTGTGAGTGAGCTTTAGCCAAGTTTGAGTTTTAACTCAAAGCTTGGAGCTCACATGGTGATTTTTGTTTCTGTGTATTCTGGGTTGTTTTGAAGCCTTAGAAATGTTCTAGGGAAGGTTTAGAACAGGTCTGGAAAGTTTGAATCATTTTGGGGTTGAATTGGTTGAGATATGAAAATTTGATGTTGCTGCCTGCGAGGAACCGGAATTCCGGTTGTGCATCCGGAATTCCGGATGGGCTTCGAAAATTCCCAGAACCGGAATTCTGGTTGGGCAACCGGTCTGCCGGTTGGGGAATTTTTAGAACCCGTGTTTTTCCTCGTTTTTATGTTTTAGGGGGTATTTCCATGCTTTTTATCGATAGGGAAACTTTTAGTTCCTAGTTTTAATCCCCGGGATGTGATTTAGCGTGTCACTCATAGTGTTGTGATTTTTATGGTTTAGAAGCCTGTAATCCGCCGCTCAACTAAAGTTCCAGTCAGGTTGACCGGCACACCTGAATTCGAAATCCAGGTAAGATTAGTATAACAGTATGCATATGTAGATTACATGTTTAGCGTGCATGTAGGAAGCCTGTTAGATTACATTAGTTATGTATATTGGCTTCGAACCATCCAACCCTGTCACGTCGGTACAGGCTGGAGTATGACCAGCAGCCGGAGTATGACCGGTTCGACCGATCAGGCTGACATTTGGTTGGTGGTTCCGTGCTATTGACCTATCCCGTCGGTACAGGCTGGAGTATGACCAGCAGCCGGAGTATGACCGGTTCGACCGATCAGGAGGATACTTGTCAATATTACCGTCCCTGTGAACGTTCAAAACTCAGTACCATGTTGGACATGGCAGTAGTGGCTCAGTACCGTGTTGGACACGGCAGTAGCGGGACTCAGTATCGTGTTGGACACGGCAGTTAGAATTATGTATGAGTATTATTATGCTTTTCTTACTGAGTCTGTCGACTCACAGTTCTACGTTTATGTGTAGGTAAAGGCAAGGCTAAAGCTGATGGGCCGTGAGCGAGCTTGTGAAGATTGTACATGTCGGGGCGGTTAGGCTTGGAGCGTACGATCATCGGGACAGCGAGGCTGATTTTTGTAACTGGTCGTTAGACGACCTTTATTTTATGTATCAGTTAAACAGTTAAATCTTTTGTAAATGATTTTATAATCGGGATCCCGAGTCTTTTGTAATATTGTTTTATAAGTTTAATTAAAAAGCAAAATTTTAATTAATCACATTTTTCCATAAACCTCGTTGATTAGCAACGAGCTGCACAGCATGTTTAAAAATCACGTAATACGCCTATGTTAGTTAGGGTGTTACAATTTGGTATCAGAGCCGCCAGGTTGTCTTCCGAAGATCGTCACGACATGTACAATCATCATCAGCAGTTAGCTCGTTTCACGGTTCAGTAAGCCTTTATTGCTTTAGTAGTTTATTTTATTTAGTTATGGAAAAGAAAAGCCTGTTAGGAAGCATGTTAGTAGCCTGATAGTAGAATAGGCGCATGTTTTGTTTTTAATTTCCAAATTAAGCGGCATTAGTAAGCTCTCCTTGAATACGACCTGATATGCCAACTCTTGGTTTCGCAGGCGGTTCTAATCAGATGGACGCCAGGCGGACCACCAGGAGTCAGGGAAACTCAGTGGGGTCGAATCAAGGTCAGGGAGCTCAGTTTCCCCCACCTGTAAGGGGCCGAGGTAGAGGTCCCCGAGGCAGGGCTCGTGGTCGGGGTGGTGAGAACCCGCCACAGGCTGCCCAGGCTCCCCCAGCCGATCAGGGAGCCCAGAACTGGGAGTTACGGTTTGCGGAAATGCAAGCCCGGATCGAAGAACAAGACCTCCAGATTCAGAGGTTGAGACAGCAGGGTGCTCCTGCAGTTCCAGTGCCCATAGTTCCAGTGGCACCTGCCCCTGCTGCCCAGGCCGAGATAGTGGTGGCGGCCCATAGATTGGAACCTTTGTATGAGCGGTTCCGGAAGCAAGCACCTCCGGTTTTCCTGGGAGGTCCGGACGTGATGAAAGCCGAGCAGTGGCTGACGGTGATTACCAAGATTCTGAATTTCATGGGTGTCACCGGTAACGACAGAGTGGTGTGCGCCACATTCCAGTTCCAGGAGGACGCGCTGGTATGGTGGGACATGGTGTCTCAGATCCATGACGTCACCACCATGACCTGGGAAAGGTTCCAGGAACTCTTTAATGCAAAGTACTACAACGAGGCGGTCAGAAGCGCCAAGAGGAAAGAGTTCGCTCACCTGACCCAGCGTGAGAACATGAGCGTCACCGAGTATACGACTCAGTTTGATCGGTTGGCGAGGTTAGCCTCGGGAATTGTGCCGACCGACTTCAGCAAGAAGGAGAAGTATCTTGACGGGTTGAATGCCAAGATCAAGCATGACTTGATGATCACCACGGACGACAGCACCACCTATGCTCAGATGGTGGAGAAGGCACTGCGAGCTGAGGGCGCAGTTGGGTGTATGTCAGAATCAGCCAGTACTCCGGTGAGTGGCGGGGCTCCTACCCCTCCTGCATCAGGCTTTAGCAGGGGGAGTAGCGGTTCGGCCATTGACCAGAGGAAGAGAGCACCCACTGCTTCCGGTGGCTTGAGTCAGAAAAAAAGGTTCCGGGGGAACCAGAACAGAGGGAGTCATCCTGGTGGTACTGAGACTCGGTTCTCCTATCCTGAGTGCCCTAGCTGCAAGAGGCACCATCGGGGTGAGTGCAAAGGTCAGGGATGCTTTCACTGTGGCATGCCCGGACACTTCAAGAGGGACTGTCCCCAGCTCCGATCAGAGACACCGAGAGCTCCAGCGATACCCACTCCAGCCAGGGTGTTCGCTATCACTCAGGCTGATGCAGATGCCAGCCCATCAGTTGTCACAGGTCAGTTTGTTATTAACAACTCGCTATATTCAGTGCTGTTTGATTCTGGGGCTACACATTCTTATGTGGCGGCCAGAGTCTTTAGTAAATTGGGTAGACCGTATGATAGATATGAATCAGGGTTTGGAACCCTGTTACCTGGCGGAGAATTGGTTATCTCCAATAGGTGGATTAGGTCTATGCCAATCAGGATAGATGGTAGAGAGTTAAGTGCTGATCTGATAGAGATGAGTTTAGTCGAATTCGATATTATTTTAGGAATGGATTTCCTATCTAAATATTCGGCAAGCATTGATTGTAAAAGGAAGACGGTGATCTTCCGACCGGAAAGTGAGGAACCATTTGTGTTTGTTGGTTCAGTTCAGGGATCTTGGATCCCGGTGATCTCGGCTATGTCAGCTAGAGAATTGTTGCACGGCGGTTGCTTAGGGTTTCTGGCCGTGGTGGTGGACACCACTCGGCCAGATACCATTCGGCCAGAGGACATCAGGGTGGTTCGGGAATTTTTGGATGTTTTTCCCGAAGAACTTCCAGGGTTACCACCTCAGCGGGAGATTGATTTCGTGATAGACTTGGCACCAGGGGTGGAACCGGTTTCCAAAGCCCCATATAGAATGGCTCCAGCTGAACTTAAGGAATTAAAGATTCAACTCCAAGGGTTGCTTGACATAGGGTTCATTCGGCCCAGTGTGTCACCCTGGGGAGCCCCGGTTTTGTTCGTCAAGAAGAAAGATGAATCTATGAGGATGTGCATCGACTACAGGGAGTAGAACAAGCTGACGGTGAAGAATAAATATCCATTACCTATGATCGTTGACTTGTTCGATCAGCTTCAGGGGAAGACGGTCTTTTCTAAGATTGATCTCCGTTCCGGTTATCATCAGTTGAGAATCCGAGAGGAGGACATTCCGAAGACGGCTTTCCGCACTAGGTATGGACATTACGAGTTTCTGGTTATGTCATTCGGACTAACCAATGCTCCTGCAGCATTCATGGACCTGATGAATAGAGTATTCAAGGATTTCCTCGATATCTGTGTAATTGTATTTATCGACGACATCCTCGTGTACTCTCAATCAGAAGAGGAGCATGAGTTACATCTTCAGATGGTACTGCAACGACTTCGAGAACATAAGCTTTATGCCAAGTTCAAGAAATGTGAGTTCTGGTTATCTCAAGTGTCCTTCCTAGGGCACATTGTGAGCAAGGATGGGATCAAGGTGGATCCCGGGAAGATTGAATCCATCAGGGATTGGCCGAGACCGAAGACAGTGACAGAGATCAAAAGCTTCTTGGGTTTAGCTGGGTACTACCGTAGGTTCGTCGAAGGGTTTTCTAAAATTTCAATGCCCCTAACCGAGCTTACAAAGAAGAATCAGCGATTTATTTGGTCAGACAAGTGCGAAGCTAGTTTTCAGGAGCTAAAACAGAGGTTGATTACTGCTCCAGTACTAGCTTTGCCTTCGGACAAGGAGAAGTTCGTAGTATATTGCGACGCATCCAAACAGGGTTTGGGGTGTGTATTGATGCAAGCCGATCGGGTCATCGCTTATGCCTCCCGTCAGTTAAAGGATTATGAACAGCGATACCCGACTCATGACCTAGAGTTGGCCGCAGTGGTTTTTGCACTGAAGATTTGGCGGCATTACCTTTACTGGGAGAAGTGTGAGATCTATACCGACCATAAAAGTCTCAAATATTTCTTTACTCAGAAGGATTTGAATATGAGACAAAGGCGTTGGTTGGAATTAGTGAAGGATTACGATTGTGAGATCCTCTATCATCCTGGAAAAGCCAATGTAGTGGCCGATGCCCTGAGCAGAAAGGGTCCCGGGCAAGTAACTAGTATGGTTCAGATCTCTCCTCAGCTAGCAGAGGATATGGTTAGATCCAGCATTGAGTTTGTGGTAGGTCAGCTTCACAACTTAACACTGCAATCTGATCTGTTGGAAAGAATAAAAGTCGCTCAGATGACGGATCCAGAGTTAGTAAAGGTCCGAAATGAGGTGTTGGCTGGTCAAGCCAAGGACTTTTCAGTGTCAGATAGTGGGATGCTTTTGTATAAAGCCAGGGTTTGTGTTCCGAACAGTGTGGAACTTAGAAATGAGATCTTTGAGGAGGCTCATTCTACCCCGTATTCTCTGCATCCCGGCACCACCAAAATGTACCAAGATTTGAAACCGTACTTCTGGTGGAACGGTATGAAGAAGAATTTGGTAGAATTCGTATCGAGATGCCTCACTTGTCAGCAGATTAAGGCTGAACATCAGAGACCAGCAGGGTTGTTGCAGCCTCTAACCCTACCAGAATGGAAATGGGAGGATATTACGATGGATTTTGTGGTCGGGTTACCTAGGACCACGGGTTTATTTGATTCCATCTGGGTAGTGGTGGATCGATTTACGAAATCTGCTCATTTTCTGCCGGTTAGAACAACATTTACAGTGGATCAGTTGGCAGAGTTGTATGTCAGAGAGATAGTGAGACTTCACGGGGTACCGAAGTCGATAGTTTCGGACAGGGATCCGAAGTTCACCTCCAAATTTTGGCAGAGTTTGCAAAGGGCAATGGGTACAAAACTGAAATTTAGTACAGCATTCCATCCTCAGACAGATGGTCAGTCTGAAAGGACAATTCAGATATTGGAGGACATGTTGAGAGCTTGTGTTATGGACTTTGAAGGCTCATGGAATAAATATCTACCGTTGATAGAATTTTCTTACAACAACAGTTATCAGAGTACGATAGGGATGGCTCCCTATGAACTGTTGTACGGTAGGAAATGTAGATCCCCTATCCACTGGGATGAGACAGGGGAGAGGAAATACCTAGGTCCAGAGTCAGTTCAGCGGACCAATGAGGCGATAGAGAAGATAAAAGCTAGAATGCTTGCCTCACAGAGCAGACAGAAGAGTTACGCAGATCCGAAACGCAGAGATGTTGAGTTCCAAGTAGGGGACCATGTGTTTTTACAGGTATCTCCGATGAAGGGGATTAAACGTTTTGGAAAAAGAGGCAAGTTATGCCCTAGATTTATAGGACCTATCGAGATTCTCGAGAAGATAGGTCAAGTGGCATATCGGTTAGCATTGCCTCCAGCCTTATCAGCAGTTCACAACGTATTCCATGTCTCGATGTTGAGAAAATACGTTTCAGACCCCTCTCATATACTCAGTTATGAGAGTCTTGAGCTACAGCCAGACATGACTTATGAGGAACGAGCCGGTGCGGATCCTGGATAGAAAGGATAAAGTCCTTCGGAATAAGACCATAGCATTGGTCAAAGTTCTCTGGAGAAACAGCAAGGTGGAGGAAGCCACCTGGGAGCTAGAGTCAGATATGAGAGCTCAATATCCAGAGTTATTCAGGTTAGATTTCGGGGACGAAATCCTTTTAAGGGGGGAATAGTTGTAAAGCCCGCTTAGTTAATTTGGAAATTAGCAGTTGTTTATGATTAATTATGAAATTATTTATAGCTATTTAAATAATTTATTATACTGTTATTTATGGAATTCAGAAATGCATGGTTATGTTATTCAGTAGTTTTCATATTTTGCATTTCTGGTGCCCGGTATTTTGGAACTCGGCGTTTGGCTCAGTAGAAATCACAACTTAGTATGTTAGTAGTGTGGGGACGGGTTTTAGACATTGGGAATGTCGGGAATGGCCGGGAATTTAGAATTTCCCAAAAATACCCCTTTAGTATGATTTATGTGATTTTATGGTGGAGGGGCAAAATGGTCTTTTTGCCCCATTATTGTTTTGTCTTTAGTGACTTGATTATTTGAAAAATAAATGTTATTTGTTTAATTAATGGCTGAAATGAAATAGTATATGTGGCTTGTTTTCATTTATTCTTTTTTCACAAAAAACACAAAGTTAGAAAGTTAGAAATTTTAAAGGAAAAGCTCTCTTTTTCTCTCTATTTCGGCTGGGTATTTGGGATTCAAAGGCTGGGTTTTTCAAGCTTGATTCATCATAACTTTGGGAACTCTTGATTGTGGTATGTATTTCCTATTTGTCTTTCTTTGTTTTCTTGAAAAAAATGATGAATTATTGAGTGAAATGCAAGCTTTTTGATGTTGTTGCTGCTGCTTGTTATTGTTGTTGTTTTTATGTCTAAAATGTTGAATTAATTATGTTTAGTTAGGTTGAAATGCATGCTAGTTGTTCTTGCTTGAGTTGGTTGATTTTCTTGATTAAGAAGCTAAGGTTTTCAAAGTAAAAATTGAGAATTTGGTGGCTGTAGTTATTGCATCAATTAGGTTTTGTTTTCTGCAGTGTTTCTATGCTTGATTATGTGATTCTAAGCTAGCTTTGAGGCTTGTGAGTGAGCTTTAGCCAAGTTTGAGTTTTAACTCAAAGCTTGGAGCTCACATGGTGATTTTTGTTTCTGTGTATTCTGGGTTGTTTTGAGGCCTTAGAAATGTTCTAGGGAAGGTTTAGAACAGGTCTGGAAAGTTTGAATCATTTTGGGGTTGAATTGGTTGAGATATGAAAATTTGATGTTGGTGCCTGCGAGGAACCGGAATTCCGGTTGTGCATCCGGAATTCCGGATGGGCTTCGAAAATTCCCAGAACCGGAATTCCGGTTGGGCAACCGGTCTGCCGGTTGGGGAATTTTCAGAACCCGTGTTTTTCCTCGTTTTTATGTTTTAGGGGGTATTGCCATGCTTTTATCGATAGGGAAACTTTTAGTTCCTAGTTTTAGTCCCCGGGATGTGATTTAGCGTGTCACTCATAGTGTTGTGATTTTTATGGTTTAGGAGCCTGTAATCCACCGCTCAGCTAAAGTTCCAGTCAGGTTAACCGGCTCACCTGAATTCGGAATCCAGGTAAGATTAGTATAACAGTATGCATATGTAGATTACATGTTTAGCGTGCATGTAGGAAGCCTGTTAGATTACATTAGTTATGTATATTGGCTTCGAACCATCCAACCCTGTCACGTCGGTACAGGCTGGAGTATGACCAGCAGCCGGAGTATGACCGGTTCGACCGATCGGTGACATTTGGTTGGTGGTTCCGTGCTATTGACCTATCCCGTCGGTACAGGCTGGAGTATGACCAGCAGCCGGAGTATGACCGGTTCGACCGATCAGGAGGATACTTGTCAATAGTACCGTCCCTGTGAACGTTCAAAACTCAGTACCATGTTGGACATGGCAGTAGTGGCTCAGTACCGTGTTGGACACGGCAGTAGCGGGACTCAGTATCGTGTTGGACACGACAGTTAGAATTATGTATGAGTATTATTATGCTTTTCTTACTGAGTCTGTCGACTCACAGTTCTACGTTTATGTGTAGGTAAAGGCAAGGCTAAAGCTGATGGGCCGTGAGCGAGCTTGTGAAGATTGTACATGTCGGGGCGGTTAGGCCTGGAGCGTACGATCATCGGGACAGCGAGGCTGATTTTTGTAACTGGTCGTTAGACGACCTTTATTTTATGTATCAGTTAAACAGTTAAATCTTTTGTAAATGATTTTATAATCGGGATCCCGAGTCTTTTGTAATATTGTTTTATAAGTTTAATTAAAAAGCAAAATTTTAATTAATCACGTTTTTCCATAAACCTCGTTGATTAGCAACGAGCTGCACAGCATGTTTAAAAATCACGTAATACGCCTATGTTAGTTAGGGTGTTACAGTGCCATTTCATGGTGGATCACCTCTTTATATACAAAGCAGGTGTCCAATCGGTTACACAAGGATCACATTCATTGTTAATCCATTATTTACATATTGAATTGCAATAATTAAACCCAAGCAACGTTAACATTAATAAATGAAGACAGTTACTAAGTCCATCAACGTATGCGTCTTCCGCATCTGCGAGTTGACCGTTCGTGTTCCGTTGTTGAGCTCGCAGGGTTATCAGTACGTTTGGAACGTATGTGCCCTTAGGTAATTGCCTCTTGTAGACATTGCATTTCGAGCTGATAGAACCTAGACATGCAAGTCTATATCGGTTTATCAAGGCTATTGGATCGTTGGGACCAAATCACATCATAGAGAGTTGATCTCTATGCTTTCGCAAAAGTATAGAGAGGATACTCGCATATGTCCTGATACATGCGAGTTGGATCCATCCTGTATAATGTGAATTAGAGTTATGCGATTCGACTTAGGTCGTACTCGCAGTATCTCGCTGGCTTTATCCTGGGCGAGGTTAAAACATCGAGCAATCTCTCATGGACAATTCAGCTTTCATTGAAAATCTGAATACACGTGTCCTTTAAATAGGAGTCTGGTCTCGAGTTTCTAGGTGAGAGAAATCTCACTACAACAGTTATATAGACCAATGGTCCCCCCACTAGTTGAGATAATATTACTTGTAAGACTCATTTAATTGGTTTTGATTAATCAATTATAATTCTCAAATTAGACTATGTCTATTTGTGAATTTTTCACTAAGTAAGGGCGAAATTGTAAAGAAAGAGTTTTTAGGGCATATTTGTTAATTATGATACTTTGTATGGTTCAATTAATAAATATGATAAATGACAATATTATTTAATAATTATTTATAGTTATTAAATAGTTAGAATTGGCATTTAAATGGTTGAATTTGAAAATTGACGTTTTTGAGAAAATGAGATGCAGAAATGATAAAACTGCAAAATTGCAAAAAGTGAGGCCCAAATCCACATAGCCATGGCCGGCCACTTTTATAGGCTTTATCATCTGATATTTTCATTATTTTAATGCCAAATAAGTCAAACCTAACCCTAGGTGGAATTCTATAAATAGATAGTGAAGGCTTCAGGAAAATTACACTTTTACTTCTACTTTCCTTCAGAGAAAAACCTGAGCCTTCTCTTTCTAAACCCTAGCCGCCACCTTCATACTCTTCTTCTTCCTTGAATAATTTCGAACCTCTTAGTGATAGAGTAGTGCCCACACACAGCAAGTGATACCTCAATCATAGTGAGGAAGATCGTGAAGAAAGATATTCAACAAGAAGGAGTTTCAGCACTAAAGAAAGGAGAGAAAGAGATCCAGGTTCAGATCTTGATAATACTCTGCGACAGAAAGGATACAAGGGTTAGAGATCTGAACGGAAGGAGACATAATATTCCGCTACACCCAATGTAAGGTTTCTCATACTTTATATGTGTTTATTTTATAATCGTTTTAGAAGTTCATATTTAGGATGTTAATCAACATACTTGTGAGTAGATCTAAGATCCTAGTAAAATAATTTCCAATATAATCCTCCCTAATAGAGGAACGTTCATTAGCAAGTTAGCGTCATTTAATCTCGAAAGATAAGTATTATTTGTAAGTGTTTTATATTAGTATTGATCACCCTAATGGTGGCGACTGTATTTGACTTACAAAAGTATGAAACAATAGTGGGAGCTCATGAAATAGGAATGACCTTGACTCTCTCCTAAACGGGACAACGTCGGATTCTCTTTTCGATCGAATAAAAGGTTGCTAGAATGTTTATCATTTTAGAGGAGTTGACAACCCTATTCAATGGATGATGCTTTGACTCTCGCCTAAACAGGACAGTGTATCAGTTTGTTGGAAACCTTGGAAAATAAACTATGTTAAATTTAATATTTTTTATAACATATGTGATTATTTGTTATTTTTTGAACTTGTGTATGAATTTATTGAACCAAAATCTTACTTCTGTTTTATTGATATGTTGTAGTGCCAATATGAATAACCCTCACCCCGATCAACTCCTAGCTAATATCTTAGCAAATGAACTCTATAGTGTGAAAATGCATCCTAGTAGTTGCATTAACTCGCACCTATTGTTGATGAATCTGAAGTTCCAAAAGGCAAATCTACTTGGAATTGAATTATCAAAGGAACAATGGGTACAATTCATTCTTAATAGTCTTCCTTCGGAGTATAATGAATTTGTTGTATCTTACATGATCAACAATTTTAACTCCTCCGACATGGACAAGCTCGAAGCTGAATTACGAGCTCATGAACGAAATTTGATTGCAATGGGACCTCCTGGTATTGCAAACTTTAATCAGAGGAAGAGAATTAAGCATGAAGGCTCTAACAAAGCTGCTTCTTCAAATACAATTATCAGACATCATCTTCTTTGTGCGAATTGTAATGAAAAGGGACATCAAGAAGAACGATTTCCCCTACTTCTAAACAATTCAAACGAAGGTAATGCTTTTGTCTTTGAATCATGTGTTTTAGAGAATGAAAAATCCACATGGATTGTTGATTCTGGGTCTACTAACCATGTATGTTCTTCATTGCAGCTGCTTGAGACTTGGGAAAATCTGCTTCCAGAAGAGTTAAAGCTTAAAGTTGGAAATGGCGAGTTAGTATCGGTCGAAGCTAGAGGAACAGCCCGTATCAAGTTTCAACAAAAATTTTTACTTTTAGAAAATGTTTTATTTATTCCAAATTTTAGTAGAAACTTGATTAGTGTTTCATGTTTACAAACACAATCTTATATATTGAAATTTTTGAGTTCTTATTGTTCAATTTCTCGTAATGGATTTCAAATATGTGTTGCTCACATGGAACAAGGGCTTTATGTTTTAAGACCGAATACACAAATCTCACTAAATACTGAACTTTTTAATGTAGCTAAACCTAGAAGCCTTAAGAGTTGAGAGATTGATAATGATGAACAAACTTATCTATGGCATTTACATTTAGGTCATATAAGCTTTGATAGACTTAATAGGCCAACAAAGGATGGTCCATTGAAAAATGTCGTCTTAGGTGAATTGCCAGTATGCGAGTCATGCCTAGAAGGAAAAATGACCAAACGTTCTTTCTCTGCAAAGGGAGAGCGTGCCAAACAACCCCTAGGGTTAGTGCATTCAGATGTTTGCGGACCTTTGAATGTAAAAGCCCGAGGTGGTTATGAGTATTTCGTCACTTTCATTGACGATTTCTCTAGATATAGTTTTCTTTACCTAATGCAAAAGAAATCTGAAACGTTTGAAAAAGTTTCAGGAATTTCATGCTTTGGCTCAAAACCAATTAGGTAAAACATTAAAGATCTTGCGAACTGATAGGGGTGGAGAATATATGGATATGCAGTTCAAAGATCATTTAATTGAACTTGGAATTGAATCTCAATACACTGCCCCAAGCACTCCACAGCAAAATGGAGTTGCAGAAAGAAGAAATCGCACTCTTTTGGAAATGGTTAGGTTTATGCTGAGTTATTCAACTTTGTCTGTGTCCTTTTGGGAATATGCTATTCGGATGGCAAACGACATTTCAAATAATGTTCCATCTAAAGCAGTCCCTAAGACACCCGTCGAACTATGGAATGATCGTACACCTAGTTTACGCCATTATAGGATTTGGGGGTGCCCTACTCATGTCTTAAGAAAGAAAGAAGGCAAACTGGAATCGCATACTGAAGTTTGCATGTTTGTCGGAAATTCTAAAAAGACTAGGGGTGGACTATTTTATAATTACAAGGATAACAAAGTGTTTATTTCTACAAATGCTACTTTTCTTGAAGATAACTATATTAAAGACAACAAACCGAAAAGTAAAGTTGTATTAGAGGAAATGCTTTCAGATATAACTCCTTCCAATGTTCTGTCCTCTTCCACTCAAGAAGAGGATAATCCCACTCCCTCAGTCGAAGCAGCTGAGAAAACTACTACCAAAGTTCATGTTCAGAAGATCACCGCTCCTCGTCGTAGTGGGAGGGTTTCTACAAAACCGTCTCGTTATGGCTTGGATGGTGAAATCAATATGGTTGTTGGTGACAGTATTGAAGACGATCCATTAACCTATAAACAGGCAATGGCAAGTCCAGAACGGAAGCGATGGTCAGTCGGCATGGATTCAGAAATGGATTCCATGGAAAAGAATAAAGTCTGGGAATATGTAGACGCACACGATGACTATCGTACAATCGGATGCAAGTGGGTCTACAAGAAGAAAAGAGGCGCTGGAGGCGAAGTCAAAACTTTTAAAGCTAGACTGGTAGCCAAGGGTTATACCGAAAGAGAAGGTGTGGACTATGAGGAAACTTTTAGTCCTTTGGCCATGCTCAAATCCATCCAAATTCTTCTCTCCATAGCAGCCGCTTTTGATTATGAAATCTGGCAAATGGATGTCAAGACAGCCTTCTTAAATGGGGTTCTTGAAGAAACCATCTATATGGAGCAACCAGAAGGATATGTTCTTCCAGGGCAGGAAAAGAAAGTTTGCAAGTTAAACAGGTCCATTTATGGACTTAAGCAAGCTTCTCGCTCGTGGAACAAAAGGTTTGATGAAATCATCAAAACCTACGGCTTTCTTCAGAATGAAGATGAACCTTGTGTTTACCAACTCAATGAAGACCAAGTAGTAGTATTCCTAGTCCTTTATGTTGACGACATTTTGATCATTGGCAACAATATCAAGAAAATGACTGACATCAAGGAATGGCTTGACACTCAATTCGATATGAAAGATTTGGGTGAGGCTGCCTTTCTTCTCGGTATTCAAATTATTAGAAACCAAAAGAACAGATCCCTTGCTCTCTCTCAAACAACTTACATTGACAAAGTTTTAGAGAGATTCTCTTTGACCAACACCAAAGGGGCGAATATGCCTTCTAGATATGGTATCCGTCTATCTAAGGAACAATGTCCTACTGATCCTCAAGAGATAGAGGACATGGCAAAAGTTCCTTATGCTTCTGCAGTTGGAAGTCTAATGTATGCAATGTTATGCACTAGACCTGACATCTGCTATGCAGTTGGAATCATGAGCAGGTATCAGACAAATCTAGGTCAGGAACATTGGAATGCTGTTAAGTATATTCTGAAATACTTGAAAAGTAAAAGAGATTACGTGTTAGTTGTTGGAAATTATTTTACCAGGATCTTAGATCTACTCACAAGTATGTTGATTAACACCCTAAATATGAACTTTCTAAAACGATGAAATAAACACATATAAAGTTTAGTAAACCTTACATTGGATGCAGCGAAATAATATGACTCCTTCCGTTCAGATATCTAGCCCTTGATTCCTTTATGTAGTAGAACATTATCAATATCTGAACCTGGATCTCTTTCTTTGATTCTTTAGTGCTGAAACTCCTTCTTGCTAAAAGTCTTTCTTCACGACCTTCCTCACTATGATGAGGTATCACTTTCTGTGTGTGGGCACTACTCTAATCACTAAGTATTTTGAAATTGAAGAGGGAAGAAAGAGAAGAAGGTGGCGGCTAGGTATAGAGAGAGAAGGCTCAGGTTTTTCTCTGAATGAAAGTGTAATTTTCCTGAAGCCTTCGCTATCTATTTATAGCATTCCACTAGGGTTAGGTTTGAATTATTTGGCATTAAAATAATGAAAATATCAGAGGATAATTTCTATAAAAGTGGTCGGCCATGCAATGTGGATTTGGGCCTCACTTTTTGCAATTTTGCAGTTTTATCTTTTCTGCATCTGATTTTCTCAAAAACGCCAATTTTGTAATTCAACCATTTAAATGTCAATTCTAACTATTTAATAACTATAAATAATTATTAAATAATATTGTCATTTATCATATTTATTAATTGAACCATACAAAGTATCATAATTAACAAATATGCCCCTAAAACTCTTTCTTTACAATTTCGCCTTTACTTAGTGAAAAATTCACAAATAGACATAGTCTAATTTGAGAATTATAATTGATTAATCAAAACCAATTATATGAGTCTTACAAGCAATATTATCTCAACTAGTGGGGGGACCATGGGTCTATATAACCGAGCTTCCAATAAGCAGATCAAGAATTTATAACCTAAATTCACTGACTAATTAATTCTTCGTTGAATCTACGCATAGAACTTAGAATTGTACTCTCAATATATAGAATGCTCTATATGTTCCACCATATAGACACATCATTAGTTATCCATTGTTATAATCCTAATTTGATCAATGATCCTCTATATGAATGATCTACACTGTAAAGGGATTAGATTACTGTTACACCCTACAATGTATTTTATCCTTAAAACACTTAACCCCGTATAAATGATATTTCAGCTTATGTGAAATGAGTACTCCACCATTTATTTTCGTCTGGTCAAGCTCGAAGGAGATCATCCTTTACTAACTATTCGCCAGATAGAAGCTATAGATTCCATGTTTATGTTAGCGCTCCCACTCAATCGCACTACCGTGTTCCCAAAATGTACGTATCACCCTGACCCAAAAGTAAGCCTAACTAACAAATCAAAGAACACGAATAGCCTCTTGAGATTGAGCCTAATCATAACAAGATTAAGATCATTTGATCTAGGATCAACTAGACGATATTGACTTGAATAGATATTACGGTAAGTTTAATAAATCTAAGTCAAAGTTCAATATCGGTCCCTTCCGATGCATACTCCATGCATCCTACCTGAGCTTTACTCTAACCAATACTCTAGAAAGAACATAGCATTTCTCCAAATGCAAGTAAACTCTGTTGTAGATTATTATATCAGTAAAATCCTATGTCTGATAAATCTAGGAATCTTTATTCACATAGTCATGTTTACTTTCCAATGTGTTGACAGCACAATAAACAGGATTAAGTATGTGAAAAGGGTTTCAGATGAATTTATACATTATGTACATATAATCATGAAATAAATCATGTGAACTATGCAACATTAAATGTTATTTATGATCTATATTAATAAGTAAATCTGATTATATTGAAATGAGTTTTATTTAGGGCATAAATCCCAACATTAGTCTACAAGGGTGGTGCTTTAAATCCCATAGGCTATATCGACTCAGATTTCCAAGCATGTCTTGAAGACAGGAAATCTACATCTGGGATGGTGTTTACTCTTGGGGTGGAGCAGTGGTTTGGAGAAGTGCTAAACAAACCGCGATTTTAGATTCTACCATGGAGGCAGAATACATAGCTGCAGTAGAAGCTGCCAAAGAGGTTGTCTGGCTGAGAAAGTTCTTCACCAGTCTTGGTGTCGTGCCTGGAATGGAAAAGCCTCTAGTTTTACTGTGTGATAACAATGGAGCCATAACCAACAGTAAGGAACCTCGAAGCCACAAAAGAAGCAAACATATAGAAAGGAAATATCATATCATCAGAGAATATGTGGCAAGAGGGGATGTACTGGTGGAAAAAATGGACACAGAAGACAACTTAGTTGATCCATTCACCAAAGTGTTGGCAGTGACTGCATTTGAAAAGCACCGTCAGAATTTAGGATTAATTGATATGTACTGATTAGTTTTATATTAGTGCAAGTGGGAGTTTATTGGGTTTTATGCCCTAAATAAAACTCTATTTCAATGTAATCCAGATTATTCAATATCAATAAAGAAACACAAGTATTTTTCATTCATTTGTATATGTTTTGGTTCATCTTATCAATTATTTGTCTATTTGATTTATAAATTCATCCAAACCACTTTCACACACTTGATCATGTTTATTGTGTTGTCAACATAGTGGAAAGCAAACATGACTATGTGATTAAAGATTCCTAGATTTATCAAAACACTGGGGTTTTACTGATATGACAATCTACAACAGAGTTTACTTGCATTTGGAGAAATGCTATGTTCTTTCCAGAGCATTGGTTAAAGTAAAGCTTGGGTTGGATGCATGGAGTATGCATCGGAATTGACCGATATTGAACTTTGACATAGATTTATTAAACTTACCGTAATATCTATTCAATTCAATATCCCCTATTTGATCCTAGATCAAATGATCTTAATCTTGATATGATTAGGTTCAATCTCAAGAGTGCTATTCGTATTCTTTGATTTGTTAGTTAAGCCTACTTTTGGGTCAGGGTGATACGTACATTTTGGGAACACGGTAGTGCAATTGAGTGGGAGCGCTAACATAAATATGGAATCTATAGCTTCTATCTGGCGAATAGAAAGTTAAGGATGATTTCCTTCGAGCTTAACCAAACAAAAGTAAATGGTGGAGTACTCATTTCACTTAGCTGAAATATCATTTATACGGGGTTAAGTGTTTTAAGGATAAAATACATTGTAGGGTTTTACGATAATTTAATCCCTTTACGATGTAGATCATCTATATAGAGGATCATTGATCAAATTAGGATTATAACAATGGATAATTAATAGCGTATCTATATGGTGGAACATATAGAGCGTTCTGTATAGCTGAGAGTGCAATTCTAAGTTCTATGCGTGGATTCAACGAAGAATTAATAAGTCAGTGAATTTAAGAAGTAAATTCTTGATCTGCTTATTGGAAGCTCAGATATATAGGCCCATGGTCCCCACACTAGTTGAGACAATATTACTTGTAAGACTCATTTAATTGGTTTTATTAATTAATCAATTATAATTCTCAAGTTAGACTATGTCTATTTGTGAATTTATCACTTATTAAGGGCGAAACTGTAAAGAAAGAGTTTATAGGGTATATTTATTAATTAAGAGACTTTGATTAGTTTAATTAATAAATATAATAAATGACAATATTATTTTATAATTAATTATAGTTATTAAATAGTTAGAATTGACATTTATATGGTTGAATGTGGAAAATTGGCAGTTTTGAGAAAATGGGAAACAGAAATGATAAAACAGGAAAGTTGCAAAAGTGAGGCCTATTTCCAAATGCCTTGGCAGGCCACATGCATGGGTTTTATTATTTATTTTTTCATTATTTTAATGCCAAGCAATTCAACCCTAACCCTATGTGGTATTCTATAAATAGAAAGTAATGGCATCAGGAAATCACACACAACACATTTGCATCTCATTCCTTTCACAGAAATTTCCTGAGCCGCCACCTCTCTCTCTCTTTCTTCTTCTTTGTTTCGAAATCACTAAGTGATAGAGTAGTGCCCACACACAGCAAGTAGTACCTCAATCATAGTGAGGAAGACTGTGAAGAATCCAGATTCAACAAAGAAGGACATTCGGGCTCAGATCTTGATAATACTCTGCAACAGAAAGGATACAAGGGTTAGAGATCTGAGTGGAAGGAGACATATTATTCTGCTGCATCCAATGTAAGGTTTCTCATACTATATATGTGTTTACTTATAATCGTTTTAGAAGTTCATATTTAGGTTGTTAATCAACATACTTGTGAGTAGATCTAAGATCCTTGTAAAATAATTCCAACAAAACAATGTTTATGTTCAAATATATTGTATCTAAGCCACTTGCTAACAAGATTAACTTCTTAAAATTATTTATTTTTCAGTTCCACATGCATAAACAGATAGCACCACAAGAAAATTCCCAGGCAAGATCTATGAAACTTGGTGAATTGCAAGTGACCAAGAGACTGTAAACTTGGTGAATTGCAAGTGACCAAGAGACTGTAAGTCCACGTGCTCACTTGGGGGCACCTACAATGTATAATGCATCGAACTAGCACAAAAAACTTATGCAGAGAACTTTTAACACTTAGTATAAGCTACTAAACCTACCTCTAAGTTAGGTGTAGGCATACTTCAGCTTGGCATAAAGAATAATAAATCTGGATACTTACATGTCAAGGCAATAAAAAGATAGTCAGGATTAAAAACTGCCTAATTGGTCAGACAATCCATAATAAAAAGCTTCATGGCTAAACAGTAGAATGTTCAAAAATAGAGTGCCTATTGGCCAAGAGTACTAACATGAAAGTCTTGAGGCTGAAAACAAGTAGTGTTCAAAAGTAAAAGGCCCGTAGGCCATACAGAACATGAAATAAAATGTCTATAATGATAAAACCATAAAGCTGAATTACTAATAAGCTAAAATTACATGTGTACAAGTGTAGGTGGGGCTAAATTGGAAGCTAAAGAGTCTAGATCGCCGAAGTGTGGGTCGACCATAGCCTCTATAGGCTAGCTAGCCACCTGGTCAAAGCCCTAGCCAGCCACCTCATTAGTGGGTGGGCTGACCATCTTCTCATTAAAGTGCCCCGAGGATGATCCTTCTAGTTGGATGGTGGTTTGGTCCGCTTCCAATATCTTCTCAAATAGTGCTTTCCCTTGGGCCAATGTGCTCTCCAGCTTAAAAGCATCCCCCATGTAAGAAAGATTAGCTCTAGGTTGTGCAGCTTAAACTCATATATGAGTTTTGAAGACAAGTCGATGTATTCGTCCCTTATGGCCTGCTGCCCATCAAGGGATACCTTTAGAATCTCCTCACACCTCCTAAGTTTAGCATCCAACCTAGAGTTGTCAGCAGCGAGAACGGTGTTCTCCTGATTCCTAATGTCGAGCATGACTCTAAACTAGAAATCATATTTTGATTCTGCAAGCCAACAGCCTCCTTTTCAGCCAAAGCCTTATCCATCGCCAAGAGATCAACCTCCAGGGTCTTTACCTGCTCTTTAAGAGCACTCAAAGACCCCCTAGAGTTATCATACAAAAAGCTACGCTTCATAAAGGCCTAAAAACAAAACAAAGTCAAGATTAGTGCTAAAAGACAACATTGGCTGGCCAGTACCTATATGGTGCACCCAAGACCAGCCAACCTCTCAAAGATACTACCCATGGCCGGCAAAATTTCTACAACAGCCCCTATGGCCAATCAGCTTGCAATAACACAGAAAAAGTGAGCAAAGTTAAATGTGCTACTTACCGAGGCCAACTCTTGAAGTCCAACGGAAGAGAGACTCTCTTGCTCACTCTAACCAAGCTCTTGCAGCTCGCTATCCACACTAGGATAGGCTTTATCTAGCACCTACGAACTACCTCCGTGGCTCTTTGACCCATGGTTGAGCTTGCTCCCTTACTAGGCTTTAGGGGGGGCCCTGCCCAAAGGTTGTTCCCTCCTCACTGGAGGGTCATCCATCATGGGCTACCCAGCCAGCGCAGGCCCTGGAAAAGGAGGAAGAAGAGATGGCCTCACGACATCTCCAGCACTAGTGGTCCGAGCCACCTTGACCCTCAGACAACCTGAAGGCTGTTGGGTTTTATGCCCTAAATAAAACTCATTTCATATAATCAGATTTACTTATTAATAAAGATCAGAAATAACATTTTATGTTGCATGGTTCACATGATTTATTTCATGATTATATGTATATAATGTATGAATTCTTTTTAAGTCCAAAACATATGGGTTGGTTAAAGATTATAGTGTTGTCAGCACAGTTGAATATAATCTTTATTATATGTTCAAAAGTAGATTCCCTGATTTGTCAGAACACTGGATTTAGACTGACATGGTATAATCAGCGATAGGTATTCTTACACCTTGAAAAAGTGTTATGTCCTTTCCAGGACATTGGCAAAGTTTACCAGTATCGGATGCATGGAGTATGCATTGGAATGGACCGATATTGAACTTTGAATTAGATTTTGAAACTTACCGTGAACATCTATTCAATTCAATATCATAAGTTGATCCTAGTTCACATGATCGAAATCCTGATATGGTTAGGCTCAATTTCAAGAGTATTATTCGTGTTCTTTGATTTGTTAGTTAAGCCTAATCTTTAGTCTGGGCAATACGTACATTTTGGAAACACGGTAGTGCAATTGAGTGGGGGAGCGCTAACATAAATATGGAATCTGTAGCTTCTATTTGGCAAATAGAAGTAAAGGATGATTTCCTTCGAGCTTAACCAAACGAAGATAAATGGTGGAGATCTCATTTCACTTAGGTGAAATATCATTTATACAGGGTTAAGTGTTTTGAGGATAAAATACATTGTAGGGTGTTACGGTAATTTAATCCATGTACAGTGTAAATCATCTATATAGAGGATCATTGATCACATTAGGGTCATAACAATGGATAACTAATGACGTGTCTATATCGTGGAACATATAGAGCGTTTTTATATGACTGAGAGTGCAATTCCAAGTTCTAAGTGTGGATTCAATGAGGAATTAATAAGTTAGGGAATTTACTTGGTAAATTCGGTTCGACTTATTGGAAGCTCGGTTATATAGACCCATGGTCCCCATACTAGTTGAGGCCATACTGCTTGTAAGACTCAGTTAATTGATTTTAATTAATCAATTATAATTCTAAAAGTTAGACTATGTCTACTTTATGAATTCTCACAGTTTAAGGATGAAATCGTAAATAAAAGGGTTTCTAGGTTTAATTATTAATTAAGAGACTTTGTATGTCTAATTAATAATTATTTTAAATGACAATATTATTTAATAATCTATTTTAGTTATTAAATAATTAGTTTTGGCATTTAAATGATTAGAATTTGAAAAATGGCATTTTTGGAGAAATTGAAATAAAATTGAGGAAACTGCAAAATTCAAGGGAGGCCCATTTCCCTCTATGGCCGAGCACTCCCTTTGTATTTCCCAATTATTATTTTCATTTTTAATTGCCATGTAATTGCTAATCAAAGCCTAGCTATAATAGGAAAGTGGTGGATCACACTAAATAAGGCAGTTAATTGATTACACAGTAATTAAGGAAACTGTTTTATTTGGAAAGTTGTGCTCTCCCTTCTCCCTATATATAGCAGCCCTTGTTCTCTTCTCTTGCATATCATATGCTATCAGCCACGAAATTGAGAGAGAAAAATAGAGAGAAATTTCGAAATCCTTGTGAGATGAGTAGTGCCCACACACATCAAGTGGTATCTCAATCATAGTATGGAAGACTATGGAATTTCTACATCAAAGAAGAAGAAAAGAAGATCCAGGTTCAGATCTTGGTGATGCTCTGCTACAGAAAGGAATCAAGGGCTAGAGATCTGAACGGAAGGAGTCATATTATTCCGCTGCACCCACTGTAAGGTTTTCTAACTTTATATGTGTTTATTTTCATTGTTTTAGAATTCATATTAGGTTGTTAATCCAACATACTTGTTAGTAAATCTATATCCTGGTAAAATAATTTCCAACAACTGGCACCAGAGTCATGGTAATGATTTACTTTCATGTAATATGAATTAAAACGATGAATGCATGTTTCTGTGTTGATTTGGATGGTTTCATGTTGATTTACGTGCTTTTATGATGAATGTTGATGTTGTACGAAATTTTTCCATGAAATATAATTTTTCAATTTTTGAAAATATTTTATTTGGATTCCTTGTGAAAAATTAAGCAATTTTGTTTTTTACGGAACTCGATTCCGATAAAAATTGGAAAAGTTATGAATTTTTGAAACTTGGGTGCCATGGCTGTCAAGTGGGTGCATCGAATGCACCAGGCACTCGGACGAGCCAGGCACATCCGCGCGCGCATATGCTGCAACAGCACCGTGAAGCACCCTGCAGCTGACCGAGTATTCTCGGTCAGGCATGCTGCAGGAGCCGAGTTTACTCGGCATCAGCACCACCTCCGCGCGCGTAGGAGGCTGCGTGCAGCCTTCCTGGGCTGCACGTGCAGCCTCCTGGGCAGTTTCCCAAAAAGTTGTGATTTTTGGGGTTTTTCCCCAAAAATCCATTTTTTTTCATGGGATTGTTTCCCAAAATTCATTTTTCCAATTTTAAATATTTCTAAATTGAAATGTTTCCAATTTTAAATATTTTCAATTTGGAATTTTTCCAATTTTAAATATTTCTATTTTGGATTGTTTCCAATTTTTAAATATTTCCTATTATGGTCAGATTTAAAAATTTGTTAACTTCTTTAATATTTATTTGTTATTTAATTATAAGATTAGATATTTTGATATTTAAGATATTTTAAATTAAAAGATAACTTTGTCTTTTTATTTAAAATATTATATTAAAATTATCTTATATGACAAATTAAATAATTAATAAATTTGAAATTAACATAGATATTTTTATAGATATACTTACCATAATGTTTTTCAAATTCAAAAATTTGTTATTATGTTAAATATTTGATTATTTATAAATTATAAGTTTAAAAATGATATTTTTTCTATATATATCATTTTTTTCTTATTAGAAATTTATAAATCATATCTTAAATATTTAAATAACATAGATATTTTTGTAGAGATTTGAATATTGCTTAATTTGAGATATTTTGACATATAATTATGGTAATTATTATTTAACAAAATCTATTTTAAAATTGGTTTATTTTATTAAATTATAAGATCTGAAAGTGATATTGGAGATTCTTTCCTTTTAAATCATTGATCTTATTATATATCTAATTTAATTTGATTCAAATAAACCTAGATATTTTAAAATTAGTTTCCTTTATTTGGTTAGTTTAAGAATAATAATTTAATTATATTAATATCTTGATTCACATCTGTTACATGGACAATGTTTGTTTATATTGTTTATTCAAAACTTTTTAACAAACATATTATTTATCTGATCTAAATTGCTATGATTAACTTGTTGACAGATCATGATCTAATGATCTGATTTTAATCATAGTCCAATTGACGATAGATCTTATAAATAATTTGTAACAGGTAAATTTTGTACTTCTTTCATCTGTGTAAACCTAGTAACATGATAGGGTCCATCTAAATCATTTGACCTGTGTGAGCCTATATGTTTGCTTTTGGGCTTAGATACATATAGGGAGCCCATTTAAGTTTTTACTAAGTAAATGGACTAGGTTGCTAAAATAAATTTTGACATAAGGAAATTTATTTATGTCCAATTAGATTTGGGCTTATTCAATGAATAACAATTGTTTATTTTAAGGTTAAATTCCTCTCTTTTGGGCCTTGTGTGAGAGTTGGGGGCCATAGAAGTGGGTACGACATACTGAACCCAGCTCCCCCTCACATGAACTACCCCAACTGTGAAGGCCCATTTGCCTTATTTAAATAATTGTATTAGGTTGTGACTAACATAGCTTTTCTCTCGGTTTTGCTCTAGCAGCTTGAAGCTGGAGCTATGGCGAAAACTAGGTCAAAAGCGCAGGGGAAGGCTAAGAATTCTGGAAAGAAAGTGAGGAAGAAAGGTACTGATTCTATTTCGGATATCATACGCACAAATACGGTGGAGGAAGTAATTGGTATTACTCCTTTGGAACTATCAGAGGACGAAGATGCTGAGGTGCGAGGATTGGATGGGAGAAGGAGTTGTGATTCTCAGAATGATCTGTATCCACCTCCTCTGTCTCCTAAGTCGTCATTACGAGAAATTCAACGTGCTGATGAAGCTCGCGAAGATCTATTGCACTTCATACACTTGAACAATCAATGTAACAGTGCCCTACTGCAAGGTAAGAACACTAATCCCCCTATTTTACGATCCAGTATTGTAATTCGAAATCTGGAAGAGTCTTTGAATCATTCTGTGAGGCCTAGTAAAGTCAAGATAACAAGTGATGATATAGAAGATGAAGTGAATTTCTGGCAACCTTCGATTGTTTGCTATGTTTTGGGGTCTAATCCCCCTTTACATATTCTGGAGGGATTTGCTAATAGACTATGGAAGGACAAGATTGATAAGGTTAGGATGCTAACCTATGGAGTGTTCATTATTCGATTTCACTCTCTGGAATAAAGGGACCAAGTGCTGAATGGAGGGTACATATTTTTCAATCGACGTCCTGTTATCATGAAGCCCTGGGATGCTAACACGAACTTCAGGAAGGAAGATGTCAAAGCTCTTCCCATATGGATCCAATTAGAGGGTCTTGAACTTAAATACTGGGGGCAGAGGTCTCTCTTCAAAATAGTGGGGATGATTGGCAAACCAGTAATGGTGGACTCGGTTACTCGAGACAGAGACAGATTGAACTACCCAAGAGTATTGGTGGAAGTTCTCATGAACCAAGAGTTTCCTAGCATGCTAGAGTTTGAGGATGAACATGGTAGTATGGTGTCTGTGGGTGTAAAGTATGAATGGAAGCCAGATTTGTGTGCTAATTGCTCTGGTTTGGGGCACCTGGCTGCAGAATGTAAAAAGAAAAATGGAGCCAAAAGGGAATGGGTTATTAAAGAAGATAAACGGAAAGAAAAACCCAAGATTGATGATGAGGGTTTTCAAGCAGTTTCGAAAGGAAAGAAGGTGCAAGAACAGCAAAATGTTGTGAAGGAGACTAGCACTTCAAACGGTTTCAAGGTACTGGATGGGGTCAATGATGATATGGAATGTACGGATATGCAGTGGGCTAATGATGAGCAAACAGGCTATACAAGAGAGGGGGGAGGACCCTCTCTTGGCAATGGATAAGTTTCTTGTATGGAACGTTCGAGGAGCTAACAACCAGCAAAAACAACAACAAATTAAACAATTCATTCGAACTCAAGAGGCTGGGTTTGTTGGTCTTCTCGAAACACGGGTTAAGGTTCACAAACTGGGAACCTTGTACCTTAATGTTTTTAATGGATGGTGTTTTTCGTCAAACATAGCATGGCATCAAGGGGGGAGGATTGTGATTTCTTGGAACCCAAATCGTTTCATTGTTGATATTATCAAATGCACAAGCCAATTTATGCATTTGAAAATAACAACAATGGATAGTACTTTTCAAAGTTTCTTGACTGTTGTGTATGGTTTTAATGACAGACAAGGAAGATTAGAGCTATGGAAGGATTTACAGGCTTTGAAAACAGATGAGAGCTGGATGTTGATGGGAGACTTTAATGCTATCTTAGGCAAAGATGAAAGGGTGGGGCACAAAGTTAAATATCAGACTGAAACTGAGTTTGTTGAGTGCATTCATGAATGTCAACTTGAAGACATTAAAGCCACTGGTACCTTTTTTACTTGGACGAACAAGCAGCAAGGCCTTGACAGAATTTTCTCGAGGATCGATAGAATCATGGCCAATCAGAAATGGTTAGATTCTTATCCGAATGCTGAAGCTTTATTTTTGAATGAGGGAACTTATGATCATACTCCAGGAATTCTGTCATTATTTCCCAAATGGAAGTGTGGGAAAAAACCTTTCAAATATTTTAGGATGTGGAAAACACACCCTGAATATGATAGTAAGGTGTCTAGTGTTTGGAAACAACATGTTGGAGGAACTTGTATGTATCAGGTGGTGTCCAAAATGAAAAAGCTTTAAAACTTGTTCTTAGAGAGATCAACCAGAAAGGTTTTTCGGATGTGCAAGTTACATGGATACAAGCAAAGCAACTGCTAGATGAAACACAAAGCAAGCTGCACTCTGATCCATTAAATGAAGGCTTGCAGGTTCAAGAGTTGAATGCCAGGAATTCTTTTAACTTAGCTCAGCAACACTACCATTCTTTTCTACAACAGAAAGCGAAGATTAGTTGGTTGAGGGATGGAGACAGCAACTCAGCTCTCTTCCATGCGAGTATAAAGCAAAGAAACAGGCAGAATCAAGTTTTTTCAATTGAAAATGAAGCTGGGGTAAGGGTCTTTGAGCCAGATCAAGTTACTGAGGCTTTCATTAATTACTACAAGTCATTGTTGGGTTCCAAAATGGTTAGTAGGAAGAAAGTGTCAAACCAGATTTTGAGTAGAGGACCAAAAGTTACTTCTGTGCAGGCTGAGATGCTTACTAGGCCATTTACTATGGAAGATGTCAAGAAAGCAGTATTTAAGATAGAGGGGAATAAAGCACCAGGGCCAGATGGCTATTCCAGTTTCTTCTTCTAGGACAATTGGGATTTGGTAGGCCAAGATGTATTTAGGGCAGTCACATCTTTCTTGTCTTCTGGGAAAATTCTCAAGGAGATTAACTCAACAATACTCACTATGGTGCCTAAGATGAAGTGTCCAAACACAGTCAGAGATTTTAGACCAATAGCTTGTTGCAATGTTATTTACAAGATTGCAACTAAGCTATTGTGTTCTAGAATCAAATGGATTCTCCCTGAGTTGGTCTCAAATTCACAAGGAGGGTTTATTCAGGGCAGGTTCATTGGGCATAACATCATGATATGCCAGGACTTGGTGAGGCATTATGGAAGGAAGTCAAGCAAGGCTAATTGCATGATTAAGCTTGATCTCCAGAAAGCGTATGATACAATTGACTGGGATTTCTTAGAGGAGATGCTTAGAGGTCTCCAATTTCCTTCTAAGTTCATTCAGATTGTGATGAATTGTGTGAGGACACCCAGATTCTCCATTATGTTTAATGGCTCCACTCATGGGTTCTTTGAGGCAAAAAGAGGTTTGAGACAGGGAGATCCCATGTCTCCTCTTCTGTTTGTGCTAGGAATGGAATATCTATCGAGAATTCTTAAAGTGGTGGGTGATAAAAGTGGTTTTCACTTTCATGAGAGATGCTCAACATTGAAGATTAATCATTTGGCGTTTGCAGATGATGTGATGTTATTCTGTAATGGGGATTTCAAAAGCATCCTATATATGCTTCAGGGTTTAAAATTGTTTTCTGTATCATCTGGTTTGCACCCTAACCCGCAGAAGTCAGCGATATATTGCAGTAACATGGCCCAGGAGGAGGTAAATAGAATCTTATTAGCCTCAGGTTTTAAGCATAAAAGCATGCCATTTACTTATTTAGGGGTTCCCATTTGCTCTAAAAGAATCTCAGGGAAAGAATGCACTGCCTTGGCTGAAAAGATGACTGCCAGAATTAGAACCTGGAGTTCCAGGAATCTGTCCTTTGCAGCCTGAGTTGTACTAATCAATTCAGTTTTGATGGCTATTCATGCGTACTGGTGTCAAATATTCATCTTGCCTAAGAAAGTGATTAGGCAATTGGAAGCTATTTGTAGGGCTTTTCTTTGGAAAGGCCAAGCTTGTGTTACAGGTCCGGGACTGATTGCTTGGGATTCTCTTTGTCAATCCAAAGCTGAAGGTGGACTTGGTTTTAGGAGAATCCATGAATGGAACCAAGCTGCAATGGGGAAGTATATTTGGGCAATAGCTCAAAAGCAGGATAGTCTATGGTTGCAGTGGATCAATAGTGTTTATCTCAAAGAAAATGATTGGTGGAGTTATAAGGCTTCCTCTCAGAGTAGTTGGTATTGGAGGAGTCTTGTAACTCTCAAGGATCAATTTCGAGACATTGCAGGGTCCTAGATTTGTTCTCAGCAGAAACAATATCAGGTGTCTCATGGTTATGCCCTTCTCTGTCCAGTTCAGGGGAAAGTTTTGTGGTCCCAGCAGGTGTGGGGGAGGTTGAACACCCCAAAACACTCTTTTATTTCCTGGTTAGCTATTCAGGGAAGGCTTCGCACCAAAGATAGATTAAGGAAAATGGGCATGAATGTAACTGAGCAGTGTGAATTTTGTGTTACACAGTAGGAGAGTGCAGAGCACTTATTTTTTCACTGCAATTTTGCTGCTGCTTGTTTGCAGATGGTTAAAAGTTGGCTTGGATGGCATGTCAAAGCTGATTCAATGCTGTCTCTCACCAGGTGGCTTGGGAGATCAAAGGTAAGTAGGTTCAGGAAAAAATTTCTTGCTGCTGTGCTTACTGGTTTAGTGTATAATTTGTGGAAAGCTCGCAATCTCTGTGTGTGGGAAAAGAAAAATCTGACTGTTGCAGAAGTGTTCGAAAGAACCAGAAGTGATGTTCTTCAAAGAGTTCAAGCAATCTGGCCGAAAAAGGTGTCAACTGAAGACACCATCTGGTTTCAAAGTTTATGAGTTTGAGTAATTGCAGCTGTTGTATGCATTGTATAGATTGAAAAAGATTAGTGTAAAGCAGATTTATAATTGAAAAAAGGTGGCAGCTGTTGTGAAGAGTTTATAATTGTATAGCAGGTTTTTTATTTTAGGCCCTTTATTTAGGTGCTATTTGATTGTACAAAATAGTTTTGAGCAATAAAATTTTACTGATTCATCAAAAAAATAATTGTATTAGGTTAATTATATTAGTCTAACCTAATTAAAATTGAATTAGCAACATAATTAACTTTTAAAATATATGAAATTTATTTTTCACTATAATATTTTAAAGTTAATTTTAGAAAAATATTTAGTCAATGATATATTCTAGATAGTTATTTCTAGTACTAGTTATTATTTCTAATATTAAATAGGAAAATATCATTGATTGTGAAATTAATTGTCTCATAATTAATTTTGGTACAATCTAAGTTTAGTATATTTTCCTGGTATTAAACTAGAATTAATAATTAAGTTTCCTTTTTACTTAATTATTTATTTCTTGAATTTAATACATTTAATAAAATTGAAAATTTCAATATCTAAGTTGATTTTCATCATGATACTTAAATATTTTTATTTTCATGTTATTTAATTAAAGTTGAAAATTATCTTAAGTTTGGAATCTTATTTCAGAATAACTTAAGTTTGAATAATTTTCAGAATATATTTTATTTTATTTTATTAATCATTTCCCAAAATTTCGAAATTACATTTCTTTAATGAAGAAATTTCGAATTTTATTTGAAAAATAGATTAAAGTTGAAAATTATTTATTTAATTTTGGACCAACTTAAATCAGTGACTTTTTCATTTAATGGTTAATTAAAATAAATGAACTAAAGTATATTATAATTAGAAATTGAATTAATTAGTCTATGAAAGTCTAGATAGATATTATCTGTTTTGCTTGAAGTATTTTTCTAGTGTATTTAATTAAATAGAAAATTAATATTTAAGTTGATTTTTTAATCATGATACTTAAATATTTGAAATTTTTCTTAGATATTTAATTAAATAGGAAAATTATATTTTTTGTTGAAAATTAATTTTTATTAATTAATTTTGGGCCAACATAAAATTAGAGTAATTTTCCAGGATTTATTTTATTTTATTTTAAAGTATTTTCGAAAATGCAATATATATTTATAGAAAATTAAATTTGAGTTGTAAATTAATTCAAATTAATTTTGAAACAACTTAAATTGAATAATTTTCTAAATATTTATGGAAATTATTACTAAGATGGAAATAATTCACGTTATTTATCAATCTAAGTATAATTTATAAATATTAAATTAAAATTTATATTTGGAATTTTTCATTCTAAATTGGAAATTTTAATTGAATAAATATATATTTAAAATAAATTGATTAAAATAAATATTAGAAGAAAATACAACCCTTCATTAAATAATGAGCTTTATTATAAGGATATTCGATCTCCATTGTTGGTTTTACATAGCTATCGTTTTAGTGAGTAATCCTCCCTAATGGAGGAACGTTCATTAGCAAGTTAGCACCGTTTAATCTCGAAAGATAAGTAATCTTGTAAGTTTTTTTTTATATATAGTTTATGATCACCCTAATGGTGGCGACTGTATAAGACTTGCAAGAATATGAAACAATGGTGGAAGCTCATAAGATAGAATAGCCTTGACTCTCGCCTAAACGGGACAACGCGGATTTCAATCTTGATCGAATAAAAGGTTGCTAGAATGTTTGACATTTTAGATGAGCTGACAACTCTATTCAATGGATGATAGCTTTGACTCTCGCCTAAACGGGACACTGATATCAGTTTGTTGAAAACCTTAGAAATTATTTAGGATTGTATGTTTTAGTATTTTCACTTGTCATTCCTACTTGCTATGTGCTTCATAATTTCTGAATTGTGTATGAATTTGTATTGAACCATGTTATTTTCTGTTATTAAATTGTAGTTTAATTTCAAATCTTCATTGTTGGTCTAACTTGATTTATTTTTCTAATGAGATAAATCCCTAATGGATCTTTACCATTAGACTAACATAATAGTGTTAGATCTCGAAAGATAAATATTGTATACGCAAGGTCTAGCTGTTCATCAATTGATGACACCTTAAACTAGTGTTTTACAATATGAAACAAGAAGATTGTATAAATAAGATTACTTTGACTCTCGCTAATCGGAGCATCGTTGGATTCTTATTTAAAACGAAATTGTCCTAATTCCTCTTAGCTTATTCATTTCGAATTAGCTTAATGACATATCATTGGATGAATGGTCTATAAATCATATAAAGTCTTATTTTCTCTTAAGAAATTAGATGACGCATATGATTATATTCCCGGAATTCTATCCCAAAATGATATAAATCCTCAATCTTAGATATCTCCTACTTGTATAGGCAAATCATAGAGTTAGATTAGTAGTGGTGGTCCAAGAAAGAATTACTAATTATACAGTTACACTTTCACAAGTGTTTCATAACCATTTTCTATCAATGGATTTAAACTGTATGAGTTTAGTATTCTGTGACCAGAATCCACTTGCACTATTCTAAGAACTCTTTGATGTAACTAAACTTAAGTCATCAAAAGATACAACCACATATTTTATAAATCTAAGGCATTTGTATCTTGTTCATAGTGTTTTTGACAAGATCATTCTCTGCAAAGAGTTAATATGCCTATATCCACTGAAAGTAATTTCATCTCATTCGCAGATGGATGTACATTCAGGGGTGGATATGAGTTTTCGTTGTATTCTTAAAACGATCACTCTAGATTTTACCTTATGCAAAAGAAATTTGAAATGTTTGAAAAATTTCATGAATTTCTAGCAATGGTGAAGGTAAGTGGTTAAAGATCTTGCGAACTGATAGGGGTGGAGAAAAAGTTAGTAGATATGCAGTTCAAAGATCATTAATTTGATTTTGAATAATATCCAAACTTACCTCACCAGAAATTCGAGTTGCATATTGATGATTAGTTACTAGTCGTTGCCTAAATCCTTCTATGGTAATAAAATTTCAGAATGATGTAATGGTTGTATACTTAATGTAAATCATTACTAGGTTCATGGATGACCTAATCGAAATCTTAAGAAAAGCTAGAACTGCTAACCTTGGTTTGCATGTTTGTTAGCTATTCTAAGTGATTAGGGGTGGAGCATCCCATAGTCATTAGATAAGAAAGTGTTTGTTTAAACAAATACTACTTTTCTAAGAAAATGACTAAGTCTGAAAATAAAGTAGCAAATAAAGGAGATATTTTTTCTTGATTCCAAAAGTGTTCTATCATCTTATTTTACAAGATGATCCCACTGCCTCTGTTGTCTTAACACAACTGAAGAGGTCTATACCATTTAGTTTTCTTAGACATAATTCACGGTACCTTGTTGAGGTGGGAGAGTTTCTAGGAACTCACCTTCTTATAACTTGGAAGACACTAGTGATTAAAATCCATTGTGAGTTTAAACAAGTAATGGATTGTCAAGATAAGAAACTAAGAAGAAAGCCAATAGAACTATGGTTTGATCCATTCACATGGAGTAACCTAAAGTTTCCTATTACAAGGACATGAAAAGAAATTTTTCGTTCATAAGTCTATTCAATGGACTTAACAAAATTTCCTGTTCTTAGTATTGTAGGTTTGAGTTTATTTGAACCTATGGCTTGTGGTATACCTGGTAATTACTTACTCTAATGCAAGCATGAGATGTTGAATGCATTTTCTTTCCAATGGAAATCTATAGAAGCTTCACAACTTCTTAGATATAGATTTGATTTATCTAAGGAAAAGTTTCAACTATTCCACAGAAGATAAAGCCATGAAAGAATTTCTTAAATCAACAGTGAGAGGTCTCAGATATGCTTTAGTATGCCTTAGACCAGACACCTGTTGTTGAGTGGGAGTAATGAGTAAGTATCAGATTAATCCAGGAGAGGAACATTGGAAGACAATCAAGTAAATCTTAAGATTAAGAAGAGGAACTATATGTTAGTCAATAAGGGTGGTTTTAAAACTCTTAGACTACACCACATCAGATTTCGAGACTTGCCTGTGTGCTAGAAAGTCTGCTGATGAGATGGTGATTACTTTGGGGGTGGAGTAGTGATTTTGGAGAAGTGTAAAAACCTATCTGAAATCTCTTGGTCTACCAGAAAGAGACTGAATGTTAAAAGTTGCAGGAAAGATACTTTTTCAGTCTAAGGAAAGTTCTATACATTTGTGGCAGTGTTCCAACTTGCCTTAACTACTAGGGTTACTTCCTGTATAACAAAAGAGTAGTTGCCCAAAAGTATAGAATCCAGTATCCCAAAAGAGTAGACATATAGAGAGGAATTTCACATTATCAAGGATTTTGTGATTAAGGAAGAGTAATGGTGGAGAAGAGGTTGGGTTTAATTCAACCTATCAGATCCTATTACGAGGAGTATACTACTGTTACACTTGATTGGTATATCAAGGTGTTAATGATTATTTGAAATGCACTTTTTGTTTTATATTAGTGCAAGTGGGAGTTTGTTGGGTTTTATGCCCTAAATAAAACTCATTTCATATAATCAGATTTACTTATTAATAAAGATCAGAAATAACATTTTATGTTGCATGGTTTACAAGATTTATTTCATGATTATATGTATATAATGTATGAATTCTTTTTAAGTCCAAAACATATGGGTTGGTTAAAGATTATAGTGTTGTCAGCACAGTGGAATATAATCTTTATTATATGTTCAAAAGTAGATTCCCTGATTTGTCAGAACACTGGATTTAGACTGACATGGTATAATCAGCGATAGGTATTCTTACACCTTGAAAAAGTGTTATGTCCTTCCAGGACATTGGCAAAGTTTACCAGTATCGGATGCATGGAGTATGCATTGGAATGGACCGATATTGAACTTTGAATTAGATTTTGAAACTTACCGTAAACATCTATTCAATTCAATATCATAAGTTGATCCTAGATCACATGATCGAAATCCTGATATGGTTAGGCTCAATTTCAAGAGTATTATTCGTGTTCTTTGATTTGTTAGTTAAGCCTAATCTTTAGTCTGGGCAATACGTACATTTTGGAAACACGGTAGTGCAATTGAGTGGGGGAGCGCTAACATAAATATGGAATCTGTAGCTTCTATTTGGCAAATAGAAGTAAAGGATGATTTCCTTCGAGCTTAACCAAACGAAGATAAATGGTGGAGATCTCATTT
Organism: Cannabis sativa; assembly: GCF_029168945.1. Classification (NCBI taxonomy): domain Eukaryota; kingdom Viridiplantae; phylum Streptophyta; class Magnoliopsida; order Rosales; family Cannabaceae; genus Cannabis; species Cannabis sativa. Next base: position 76,002,783 of record NC_083602.1, read on the forward strand.
CACTTAGGTGAAATATCATTTATACAGGGTTAAGTGTTTTAAGGATAAAATACATTGTAGGGTATTACGGTAATTTAATCCCTGTACAGTGTAAATCATCTATATAGAGGATCATTGATCACATTAGGGTTATAACAATGGATAACTAATGACGTGGCGTTTCTATATGACTGAGAGTGCAATTCCAAGTTCTAAGTGTGGATTCAATGAGGAATTAATAAGTTAGGGAATTTACTTGGTAAATTCGGTTCGACTTATTGGAAGCTCGGTTATATAGACCCATGGTCCCCATACTAGTTGAGGCCATACTGCTTGTAAGACTCAGTTAATTGATTTTAATTAATCAATTATAATTCTAAAAGTTAGACTATGTCTACTTTATGAATTCTCACAGTTTAAGGATGAAATCGTAAATAAAAGGGTTTCTAGGTTTAATTATTAATTAAGAGACTTTGTATGTCTAATTAATAATTATTTTAAATGACAATATTATTTAATAATCTATTTTAGTTATTAAATAATTAGTTTTGGCATTTAAATGATTAGAATTTGAAAAATGGCATTTTTGGAGAAATTGAAATAAAATTGAGGAAACTGGAAAATCCAAGTGAGGCCCATTTCCCTCTATGGCCGAGCACTCCCTTTGTATTTTCCAATTATTATTTTCATTTTTAATTGCCATGTAATTGCTAATCAAAGCCTAGCTATAATTTCAAAGTGGTGGATCACACTAAATAAGGCAGTTAATTGATTACACAGTAATTAAGGAAACTGTTTTATTTGGAAAGTTGTGCTCTCCCTTCCCCCTATATATAGCAGCCCTTGTTCTCTTCTCTTGCATATCATATGCTATCAGCCACGAAATTGAGAGAGAAAAATAGAGAGAAATTTCGAAATCCTTGTGAGATGAGTAGTGCCCACACACATCAAGTGGTATCTCAATCATAGTATGGAAGACTATGGAATTTCTACATCAAAGAAGAAGAAAAGAAGATCCAAGTTCAGATCTTGGTGATGCTCTGCTACAGAAAGGAATCAAGGGCTAGAGATCTGAACGGAAGGAGTCATATTATTCCGCTGCACCCACTGTAAGGTTTTCTAACTTTATATGTGTTTATTTTCATTGTTTTAGAATTCATATTAGGTTGTTAATCCAACATACTTGTTAGTAAATCTAGATCCTGGTAAAATAATTTCCAACAAAGGCTCCTTTGAAGGTCCACTAGCTAGACCTCTGAACCTGGAAGACATATCTATAAGAAGACAGCAACAAAGTCATAATACAAGTTACAAATATTCAATGAAAGACAAGAATATAAAAGATAGTGCAATCAACTATCAAATACCATCATCCTCAGAAGAGGAATCATTTGAATCCTCAACGGCTGCCTTGCCCTTGCCTCTAGATGCAAGCAAGGGGTAAGTAGGCCCAACAGAGCTTTGGCTTCAAGGCCTAATCCACAAAGTAGCATCCCCAACTATGCCCTTGCGAGCCAAGCACTGGCGGAGGGCCCTTTCTCTCTTTTCTAAACCCCGAGCTATTTGGGATAGAGGCACATTATTATCCATGTTAGGAACATGTCCACCATCAAGACAGACCTCCTCAACAGTTGGGGCTCCATCCACACCACTTGATGGGCCCTCAGCCCCCACAAATCCAAAAACAGGAGCATACAGGTTATACTTCTAAAAGTTGGCTACACTAGCTAACCTTATTATGTTCCTCTTAACCACAAGGAGGGACGGGATATGATTCACCATATCCCTCATCTGTAGAGTAAGGATGGAGTGCTTATATGTCGGCACCCGCTGGAAGCGATAATGTCGAATCTCCTAGACATCCTAGGCAATAAAGTAATTTTTGGCATATCCACCAGCTTTTGACATAAGCATGTTGTTGGTGTCACTCAACCACTGGTGGCCAACCTGATTGAAATGGAAATACCCACTCCAATTTTGCTTTGAAGCATTGTAATATCTCAGAAATTAAAATAGTATTTCATTAGACATATTTTATTAAACAAGTGGGGAAGCACGTGCTTCGCACGTGAGTGACTCTTAAAATTATTTAGGTATAGCTATTTTAAGAAATAATTAGTATTTTATCTCTTGAACTTACAACACTATAAAATTGTATCATTTAAAATGTACACCATATTAAAAAAAATTAATAAACTCTTCTGTTTAGAGAGATATAATATTTTTGTTAGCTATCATTCTTTTTTATCATCTAAAATTTCATGTGGCATTGTTAATTAGTATTTTTTTTTTCTCTCGAACATTATCTACTTCTAAAGCATGTCTCTTAAAAAAGAAATTAAAAATTAAATAATTTTTCATATATTTTTTTTTTAAAAAAAAAAACTCTTACCTAAAGTGTATTTTGATCAATAAATATATTGTTGTTGATTTAGATAAGAAACTTACATCTTTATTTTTTTTTATACTTCAGTAAATAAATTCGGTAAGCAATACATAAATATGAGTTTGTAAATATAAAAACGTTTGAATCAAACTGTTTAAGAAAATATAAAATTTTAGGAAAAAAATTAAATATACTTAGAAATATTTTTGAATTTTCAATACTACTAATAATAAATAACAATTAATACAAAATTAATTTTAAAAAAATATATAAAAATGAGCATAAGTAAACAGATTGTTTGAACCTTGTTTCCAACATGTTAAATTATTTTGAATTTATTAAAAACTAGGCAACGTATCCGCGCTTCGCGCGGTTTTTATAATAATTAAAAACAATTTTTAATGATAAAAAAAATAATAAGTGGTGTGTTAATATATTTAGCACAATTTAATTAAATTTTTTTTAATTGTATGCTATAAGTTATGTTAAATTTAGTGCATAATAAAAGTTATTTTTTAATTACATAATTTTTATTAATTATTAATGATTGACTTTAATTGATATTTTTTAACTACAACATTGTCATTAATAATTTTTTGAAATAATTAATTTATAAATGATATTTTATTTTTTAAAAGTAATTTGCATATTAAAATATTATTGTGCATTGAAATACAACTGAAAATGTTGTGCTAAATATAATATTTTTTTTATTTTTTATGTTAAATTTAGTACAATATTAGAATTGCATTGGTAATAACACCAAAGATGCATATTAAAATTAAAGTTGATATCCCTCACTAAAACCATTTCAATAAAATTTAATATTGAGAAGAAATATATTGTTCTATGTATCCAAAAATTCAAATGTAAGTTTTCTTTAATAAATAATAAAAGAAAAGAAAGAATAATTAACAAACAATATTTGTTTTAATAAAACAAATAATTATTTAGAAGTATAAATATCCTATTTCTCTACTACACAATTTATTAAATAAAAAAAAAATATTTTACATGTGCCAAGTGATACACACTTTTATGCTAAGAGAGGTTTAGATCTAGATAATGAGTTGATTTAGAACAATTCTTTACCTTTCAATATGTAATAAAGTCTTGCTTCTTATTCTACTCTTCTTTTTTTCTTCTTTTTCTTAAGCTAGCAGGTTATTCAAAAAAAAAAAAAACAGTTGTACTATCTGAAATATACAATGATTTAAGTTATAAAAGAGATATTATTTGATACAAAAGAGTGTCTCAAGGGCAATAAACTGTAGTAGTTTACATCAATAATATAAAATTGATATATATTATATATATATGATTCTATCTATTTTTAGATATATAAATAAATAAAAATAATATTTTTCGTAAATAATGGTCCTATTATTAAATTTAAGAGTCTTGTAAGGAAAAGAAAAATAGTAAAATATATACATACATATCCATAAATCGATCGTGACGTATTGTGGAAACTGTATTTAAAATTAACAGAATATTTATAGAATTTTAAGTGATACATAAAATAAAATGTGAAGAATATATAAATTTTTACCTCAAAATAGAGGAAACACATCACTTTGGTCTCCTGATGGTTTAAGTAATTATAAAAAAAAAACAACTAAATATGATTTATATATACATAAAACTTGTATTGAAAAGGAAGACCCATGAATAATAAATATATATAGCTATATATACTACACAATATACTACACAACAAAAAAATGTTTCAATAGAAAATAATTGATAAATTCATGAAAATATTTATTAAAAAAAATGATGAATAACATTGGATGAACATATACATTTAAGAGTGAAGAGTAAATTGAATGGAAAATAACCTTATAAATGATAGTCTGTCTACTGTTTTTGGTGCAGCAGATGAAAACATTTCACAAAGGAGAAGTGATTGAGTCACAGGTTATGGACTCAACTGCGTCAGACAATTCTTATAGTATGTAAATATTCGGAGGTTGTTCATATTTTATTGCCAACAATATCTTTCTCTCTCTCATGTAACATTTTACTAAAAAATACATAAATACAGTGACAGACCCAGAATTTTTGATCTGTGAGGGCTTAATTGTTATAAAAATATTTATTATTTACTTTACATTAAAATTATAACTATTTTGTGGGGTTTTTTACTATTTTGTTGTATAATTATTTAATTAAATAGAAGATATTTAATTTTTTTCACACTAACTTTTTTTTTAGTGGGGGCTATATTAGTGTGTCCGTCCCTGCATAAATATAATATATATGGAAGAGGTTTCAATGGTTACATTTTTATTGTAACCATCATAGTTACATTTTTTTAAGCCATTGGATTACTATTAAATGGTTGTGATTATTTTGGAAATTAAATAAAAATAAATAATAAATAACTTGTAACCTGAAAGTAACCTAATCATTTATTTCCTTATAAAACTTTAATTAAGATTAATTATATTTTAAAATTAAATTAATTATAATTATTAATTAATTTTTTGCAATTCATTACTATATAAGGATCTTTTAGCAATTTATTTTTTTATACTTAAATTATTTAAAATTTTATAGCAAAACTTTTTATAATTTAAAATTATACACATATAATTTCATAATTTAAATTTTATTATACTTGTAATCTTAATTTTAAATTATTACACTTAATTATTTAATTTTTTTATTTAAATATTTAAAAAGTAAAAAATGAAATAAGTTGAAGGATTTTTTAGAAAAAAAATAGCTGCACTTGTTATCGATTGATTAGCTTGAAGCCTCATACTTAGTTCATATAATTGTAACAAAATAATTAAATATTTAAAAATAATTAATTATTTGAAAATTTATTATAAGAAGAGAATTTTAATTTGTGTCAAAAGAAGTTTAATTTTTGTAAAAAAAAGATAAATTTTATTGTAAATATTATAATTAAATGGTTTAATTATTAAAATAAGTCAAGTAAGGATTTAAATATAAATATTAATTGCTAAAAGAGGTCTTGTTAAATATTTAATTAATTATTTTAAGAAAATAGTTAATTATAATTAAATAATTCTAAAAAAGGAATGTCTATTTAATTAATTATTTTAAGAAAATAGTTAATTATAATTAATTAAATCTAAAAAAGAAAGTTTACCTATTGGTAACCTGCTATTACAGGTTAAAAAAAAATGTAACCATATGGTTACAATAAAAATGTAACCATTGAATAGTCACCCAATATATATATATATATAATACATTGGAAAATTCTACAATACACCCCCTTAAAATGGATATATTGATGCACCCCTATCTGTTTTAGCATCCGAAACAATTTTTTAGTCAATTTTTTTCTCATGGTCATGTACGTTATAGTTATTTAAGAAATCTTGCAAAATTTTAAGAAATTTGGAAAAGTTTAACACGCCAAAAACTATGTTCAAATAGTGTGTTACACGCGTGACTATTTTATTTTATACGCGTGTAAAATAGACTGTTTGAACATTGTTTTCTATATTGTAAATTATTCCGATTTTTTCAAAATTTTGTAGGATATCTTAAATAGCTATAACGTCCATGAATATGAAAAAAAATTAGACTAAAAAATTCTTCTGAATGCCGAAACAAGTTAAAGGTGCATCAGTACATCCCTTTTAAGGAGGTGCATTGTAGAATCACCCTAATACATTTTTATACATACAAAATGTCTTATATATAAACTGTCAAATATAATAAAAAATATGATAAGAACGTCAAATGGAGTGTAAGAGTCATGAATTAATTGTTAAATTTATTTATGAATTAATTGTGAAATTAATTTTTACAATAAGAGAAATCATTACACATGTAAATGGAAGATCAAAGAGAATAAAGTATGGTCATCAGTTATAATATAAGGTAGGATCATCAGTTATAATATATTAATGATCATAATTATTATTTATACAAGCATATATATAAATAAGTTTTTAACTTGAGAGTTACACGCACTTACACATGAGCTCTTGATTATCATCACATCTATATAGATAGATTTTATTTAAAAATTTAAAATGTATACTGAAAAAAAAATGAAAAGACACATGCATTATTACTTTTATTTAATTACTTTTTTAATGGTCATAATTATTATTTATATAATAATATATTAATATAATATATTAATGATCATAATTATTATTTATACAAGCATATATATAAATAAGTTTTTAATTTGAGAGTTACACGCACTTACACATGAGCTCTTGATTATCATCACATCTATATAGATAGATTTTATTTAAAAAGTTAAAATGATATACTGAAAAAAAAAATAAAAAGACACATGCATTATTACTTTTATTTAATTACTTTTTTAATGGCTTGTCATTAATGTAATTAGTATTAAATAGAAAAAATATTTAAAAAAGTCTAAAAAATTAGAAAAAGAGAAAAAAAAGAAAATAGAATAAATTAATAGATTTGGAATAACTTTAGAGTGTGACATTTATCCTATATTTATAAAATTTATATTTATAGGTTACTAATATTTTTTTAAAAAATAATATATAGATACTATGAAAACTTTCAGTGTGCATTCTTTAAAGTTGACCATAACAACTCAAATTATGTATCTATTAAACAAAATGTAAATTATAAGGGCTCAAAATAACTTATAATAAACACATAATAAATATATAAATCTAAGAAAGAAAAAATTGAATTATTGACACCTTCATGGCTTCATGTATAAATTTTTGATCATTAAATAGTGAAAAAAGGGATAAATGATATATAAAAATATTAAAATTATTTTGCCATAAGAAATGAAATAAAGTAAAATTGATAAATAAATTCTACCACTATATGAACTCAATAAAAAAAATTATTAATTATTTTATTAATTATTAACTACTACAATTATTATATTTAAATTAATATTATTTTTTAGCTAATTAGTAACTGTTATAATATTAAATAAATTAAAATATTATATTGTAAAAAAAACTGTAGAAAATTAATAACATATATTGTTATGATTGATATTATATAGATTCAGTTACAAAATTAATTAATTACTAATATTAATAGAAATGCTTGAAGTTATATATTTTAAAAATTATAATAATGTATCTATAGAGAAAATAAATTAGTGTATTTTTAAATTACCACAATTTAAACCATGTTCTATTAAAGTTAAAACAATATCTATATATATATATAAAAAAAATCATATTATATAAATTTATCGTTAATTTTATTTTATTATTAGTAACTGCTATGATAAAAATTAGTATTAATTTATTTATTTATTATTTTTTAAGGAACAATAATTTATTTCTAATAAATATAAATATAGACAATACATTTACCAAAGTTATCAAATATATATTGTAATTATATGAATAAATTATTAGTTGGTGGTGATAAAAATAAAAGTGTAAAATAAATGTGAATTGATATAATTCACACTTAATAGTATAAAAGATATCAGCAATGTTAAGATCAGTTATATTTTTTTTTTAACAAAAAAGTATTAATTGTACATTTTGTTTAATTAATAAATAATGATATTATATAAATATATATTCATTTATTCGATTTATATATTAACAACATGGGAAAAAAAAATTAACATGATAATTTTGCCATTTATATATTCATTAAAAGAGTTACCACAGAACTAAAAATAAAAAATAGAATTATGCACATATTGCGTAAATTGATTGTACTTAGTAATAATTCTATAAATCTATACTTATAATACCCTTTAAAAAAAATTCAATTATAATACAATATAAATATAATATGTATTTATTTGATCCATTAAGAGTAAATGGAGAAAAATATAATGATTTTATTAGTGCATATATAACTTGTATATTCACGAAAAGAGTTACTATAAATAAAAATCAAAAACTGAAAGCACTTTCAAATTCTACATAATTTAGAAATTTTGATTAAGTAAGAAGGAGAATAAATAAGAGGAATAATGTGTGTAAATCAATATTCTATTTGTCATCAAGTGGATTCGGGTCGGGTCGTTCTCTGAAGAATGGTCGCCTGTTCGCCTTGATTGCATGCAGAGTCGATGATTTTTCTGTTGTCACGTCACCTCTATGTCCTCTCTCTTTCAAAATAAATATCCTATTTGTCAACATAAAATTTGTTATTGGCTTGGCACATACAATCTTGCAGAAATTTTTGCACAAAAATATATACCAATCAAGTTTTATTGTGTTATAATAAAAAATAGAAATTGAAATAATAAAGAAGATATTACCTAAAAAAACATTTTACATGTTTGACTAATATTTTTAGAGGATATCAAATATAATATAATTAAGTAAGATGATGTAGAGATGAATATCATAATCAAAATAAAAGATTTGAAAAAGCTTAAGAGGGATATTAAAAAAAAAATAGTATAAAGTGCAAGAGAAGAATATGATAATCATGAGAATGAAGATAGCCTATAGTATGTATACTATATATATACATGCAAAAATGTAACGACAAAAAATTAAAGTAAAAACATTTACTATAATTAATATTAATATTCATAATATAAGTTTTATTATTAATTAATAGCTTTGGCTTTTCAACTTGTATACCTTTGGAGAACATGAGTATAAAACATATCTGCTACTGTTGGTCTCACGCGAGAGAAGGAAGTTTGACTGTTTGATAGCTCAAAGAGGGGCATTATTGTTTTGATTTAAATGTTGTATTATTATTGTTAAATATAAAAATGAAATAATATAGAAAAAAATGAGAAAACAAAGAAAATATAGGAAATGTTATAGAGTGTACCACATCATCATTCCTAGCAACAGCGTAATTATAAATTTATAAAATTGTTATGAAATATTATTGATATTTTTTTGAGGATGCCACCTAAATTATATGGTAATTTCCTTTTTTTTAAAGGTATTATCACTATTTTGTTATGAATATATGATATTTTTTGTGTTTAATAAATAAAAATTAAATATATTTATTTTTTTTTATAAAGAATGCCAATAGTTTTAAAATGCTATAAATTAATGTGGATATAAATAAATAATTTTTTACTATTACATATTTAATGCATTCATATGCTTTTACTTGATTTTTATTAGAAAAATGTGTTAAGCTCTTAAAAAATAGAATAAAAATTGTAAAGGATGCCACCTAAATTATTTTGTGCTTTCCTTTATATATATATATATATATATATATATATATATATTGATTTGCAAAATGTTTTTAAAAAACTACAATTTACATTGTCATATAAAAAAAATTAAAATTAAAACTATCTGAATATCGAAAATACGAAATGAGTGTTTGATACACTTAATTTTAGAGAGTATAACATAGAATTTCCCTAAATAAATTATATTGCTGTTTTATTATTATTTTTTATTATCTATAGTTGTATGTTTATTTATTTTTTTGATAAGTTTACTTTGTGGCTTCAATTATAAATTTAATAGAATGAGAATATAATGTTATATTTTTCTATTTAAGCAATAATTATTTAGTAATAGTATTATTATAGTTGAAAAGTAATCACATATATAATAAATTTGTTTTATGTTGTTAAAAAATAAATAAACATGTGTTATATTTTTTATAAATTGATTATTTAGAAAAAATCTTTAATATATAATATGTATAATGAGAGAGAAGTACATTAACTCTCTCAAAATTGTTGAGGGATTTTTTTATAAATTAATTGTTGGAGGACTAAAATTTTTGACACCAAAAAAATATTATGTACATGAATTATATGAATAAATAAAAGTTTTTCTTTACACATAATAAAAAGCTATTTGTTCAAATAAATAACTAATAAATGAAGACTATTTTTGTAATTTAACTATGAATGGCCGAAGGAGACTATTCTCCTTTTTATAGTAGTTATAGATATGTAATTATTTTGGTATTTGAGAAAGATTATGATCTTACTTAGAGTAATGAAGGTGAATTTATTAAATAATTTAAATAAAGCGTAATTTATTAATTACGGAGATTATTTAGGAATATGTGGGTATCGTGGATACCAATTTTCTTGAAATAAAATGTTTTCGGGTCTGGCGACCGTGGAAGCTCGGCAGAGTGGTTAGAAATGTCACGACAATTAATGATAGATTATTTTAGAAATGTTCCAGACTAGTTTAGAATTTTAAGTTGTCGACTTGGTAGAATGGCTAAAATTACTAAAATGCCCTAGGTGATGTTTCTATAGTTTTAATGGTTTTTAGGGGTAAAATGGTCTTTTATTGATTATTAGATTATTTGGTCCTAAATGAGACTTTCTATGCTGATATGAGGATTAGTATAGAATATAAGTTAAAATAAATTAAGTTTTATGTTGGAGAAAATAGGCTATAATTTAGAAAATTAAGAAATTTTCATAACATAACATCTCTCTCTCTCTCTCTCTCTCTCTCTCTCTCTCTCTCTCTCTCTCTCTCTCTCTCTCTCTCTCTCTCTCTCTCTCTCTCTCTCTCTCTCTCTCTCTCTCTCTTTCCTTCGGCTCAAGGGAAACCCAGAAGACAATTGGAGTTTTCTTCAATTCTTTGGTTAGTTCTAGCAGGAAACAATCTTAAATTCAATCTAGAATCTTGAGGTAAGTCTTCTTCTATTGTTCTTGGTGATTTTCTAGGTTTTTAAGCTAGGTTTTGTTAGTTGTTCATGGATTTTCTGGGCTACAAGTTTAGATAAGTTTTGAGCATGATTTCTGTGTGGAATTAAGTTTGTTTATGCATGATTTAATTGATCTTAAGGTTGTTAGGTTTGAATTGTGCTAGTTGAAGCTAAAAGAATTGAGTTTTCTTCACTAGAACATATGATTTTGATTCAATGACTTCATTACTGTGTTTTGAAGCTTGGGATATGTTGTATTTGGGATATTAGACTGTTCTGGAAAGTTATAGCAGGTTTGGTGGAGGTTAGATCAGTTTTTCGGGTGAAAAACTAGAAATCCCCATGGCTTCCCAAAAAACCAGTCAACTGGTTTTCCAGGCAACTGGCAAACCGGTCGATCGGTTTGGCCAGCAGGGGGGATTTCAGGTTTTTCTCCATAAGTCCAATCTGGTTCGGGGTATCTTTCGGAGTGAAATTCAGGGTATTTTAGAGATATTTAAGCTAGTTTAATTCAGGGGAAATTAGGGCTTGTTTGATTATGAGAATTAGAGTTTATTACAGAAAATTTGATTAAGGTTTTTATTTGAGTTTTGGTTGTCGTGACTTAGGACCGAGATTGCCCAGCTTGTTTTCCACTCAGGTTGCCCCGCACACTTGAGTTCTGGACTGAGGTAAGAAAAAGTATTATACTTCACTTAGGATTAAGTGAATAACATGAGTATGGTAAGCCTCGAATATGATCGAGATTTTGATTACTTTTTTGTTTAGCCTCGGTTATGACTGAGGGTTGGGTAACAATCATTACCGTTATGAGTAATTACTCCTGAACTGCAGATAGGATTCTTACTTATTGTTTGCTTTATCGGGCAACGATAGTTACATATACAGCTCGTGGTTAGCGAGTGGTAAGGGTACTTTATGAGGTACCAAGATTGACATTATCATGTGATGCAAATGTTTAAGCATGTTAACTTAAGTTTAATTGATTAATGTTATAACGATTATTGTTTTAAATACTTTTCTTGCTGAGTCTCTGTGACTCACGGGTGCTGCATAATGCAGTTAAAGGGAAGGCCAAAGCTGAGCAGCCATGAGTTTGAAGGTTGAAGCAGCGATGTACATATCAGTCGTAGTGTTTCGGCCCAGTGAACAGGATGTTCTTTTGATTGTATTTTGATAATAACCCTATGTTGTAAAAGCACTGGTAAACCAATTTATAAATATTTTAAAAACAGGGGGTCCCCATAAAGTGTAGTAAAAAGCTTTTAATGATAACAGTGTGTTTATTTAAATTGAAAAAAAAATAATCTCACTTTTTGGTATAAGTATACTTATTAGTAAATAAAATTTAATAAAAGCACACACGTGGCGTCCCTGTTTGACAGGGCATTACAACATGGTATCAGAGCGCCAAGGTTTTTAGGTCTTGAAGACTGGTTTGATATGTACTTTGGCTGCAAAGATTCGTTCGACTCATGGTTAAGTAAGCTTTAATTACTAGATAATTGTTAATTATCTGATAGCTTGTTTACTTGAATTATGCTAGTATCGAATACGTCTGGGAAGAGTTATGATTTATGGAGATACTTATTAGTATTTTCATTGCTTGGAATTTGACTGCAGGTGTATAGATTATGTACCCGAGGCAGACTTGTAGGGGTAACCGCGAGCTAGCTGGGCTCGAGGTTGCCAGTGAGGGTGAGAACCCTCTACCACTACCTAACTGGGAAGAATTATATGCTGCCATGCAAGAAATTATCCGGTAACAGGTTGAGCAAATTCGTGAGCTGAGGGAGCAGCGAGCTCAGCCTATTCTAAATCTTAATCCTGGTCCTCTAGCAACATTGGTAGTGCCACCGGATGCAGGGAATCATTTGGAGTCGTTGTATGAGCGATTAAGGAAGCAGAACCCGCCAGTGTTTGAGGGTGGTACTGATCCACTCAAGGCGGAGCAGTGGATGATATGATCACATCCATTTTTTACTTTATGCGAGTTGAAGAAAATGATCGGGTTAGGTGTGCTATTTATATGTTACGAGAAGATGCCCGAATCTGGTGGGAAACTGTGTCTCAGGGTCATGATCTGAATAACATGACCTGGGATGCTTTTCGAGCTCTATTTTACGAGAAATACTATAATGAGTCTATTCAGGCAGTAAAGGCAGAAGAGTTCATACGATTAACTCAGGGCAGTATGATAGTAATGGAATATGCAACTAAATACGATCGATTGGAAAAATTTGCTTCTGATGAAGTGGCTACTGAAGCTGGTAGGAAAGCAAAGTTTACACGTGGATTGGATGAACACATAGCACGGTATGTGATAGTTGATGCTAAACAACCTGGGGTTGTTCGGACTTATGCTCAGATGGTAGAATTGGCCCTAGCTGTTGAAGGTCCAGAACACCAGATACAAAAGAAAAATATTGCAAGAAGAGACTCATGGAGGCAGACATCTGGTGCTGGCTCTCGAAGGGGAACTAACCCTAGTGATCATAAAAAAAAGGCCTAATGAACCATCAGCTGCAGGCCCAAATAAGAGGTTTCAAGGTAATTAAAGTTTCCGTCGTGGTGAAAACGAGAACTAGCGGACCTTTCCTGAATGTCCAAGGTGCAAGAGGCGCCATTAGGGCGAGTGTCATGCCAGAGCCTGTTTTCATTGTGGGATAGTGGGTCATAGGAAGAGGAATTGTCCTCAGCTGCTGCGACCAGAACAAAAGAAAGATGATACACCTACCCCTGCTCGGGTGTTTGCTTTGACTTAGGCTGAGGCTGATGCCGACCCTTCCACCGTGACAAGTTAGCTTTCTATTGTTGGTATTATAGTGACTGTTCTGATTGATTCTGGTGCAACGTGTTCCTATATTTCAAGTAGAATAATTGAGAAGTTGAATAGGCCTAGTAATTTACTATCAAAAGGCTTTGGAACCTTACTACCTACAAGAGAGCTGGTTATCTCAAGCAGGTGGATACAATCCCTTCCAGTTTTTGTGGAAGGAAAGGAATTATCAGTCGATCTGATAGAACTAAACTTGGAAGATTTTGATGTAATTTTGGGTATGGATTGGCTTGCAAAATATAATGCCACTATTGGTTGTAAAAGAAAAATGGTAACCTTTCAGCCTGAGGGCGAGGATCCCTTTGTGTTTGTGGGTAAGATGCAAGGATCCCGGATTCCCTTGATCTCAGCACTTAAGGCGAGGGATTTGTTGTGTGAGAGGTGCATTGATTTCTTAGCAAGTGTAGTGGATACTACTAAGGAACCACTAGCTGGACCGGAGCATGTTCCAGTGGTTTGGGAATTTTTGGATGTTTTTCCAAAGGAATTACGGGGTTGCCACTAAAGCGTGAAATTGATTTTGAGATTGATCTAATACCTGGGGCAGAGCCTGTATCAAGAGCTCCTTACAGGATGGCACCTACAGAACTGAAAGAGTTGAAAGTCCAATTGCAAGGGATGATGGATTTGAAATTTACAAGACCAAGTACCTCACCTAGGGGTGCACCAGTCTTATTCGTGAAAAAGAAGGATGAAAATTTACGAATGTGTATTGATTACCGGGAATTAACAAATTAACAGTAAAGAAAAAGTATCATTTGCCAAGGATAGATGACCTATTTGATCAATTGCAGGGAAAGACCGTCTTCTCCAAGATCGATCTTTGATCTGGTTATCACCAGTTGAGGATTCGGGAAGAGGATATTCCCAAGACAGCTTTTTGTTGGAATTAATTTACCAGGATCTTAGATCTACTCACAAGTATGTTGATTTAACAACCTAAATATGAGCTTCTAAAATGATAGAAAATTAAACACATAAAAGTAAGAAAAATCTTACATTGGGTGCAGTGGAATATATGTCTCCTCCCACTCAGATCTCTAACCCTTGATTCCTTTATGTCGCAGAGTATAATCAAGATCTGAGCCCGAATGTCCTTCTTTGTTGACTCTGAATTCTACACAGCCTTCCTCACTATGATTGAGGTATTACTTGATGTGTGTGGGCACTACTCTATCACTTAGAGGATTTCGAAAAACAGAGAAGGTAGAGAGAGAGAGAGAGTGGCAGCTTCAAGATGAATTTTGAGTGAAAGAAAATAATGTCAAAGTGTGTGTAAAACCTGAAGCCTTTACCTTCTATTTATAGAAGACCACGTAGGGTTATGGTTGAATTACTTGGCATTAAAAAATGAAAAATAAATGGGAAAAGGGAAGCAAAGGTGGCCGGCCTAGGCAATGTGGAAACAAGCCATCCACTTTTCCAACTTTCCTTTTCCATCATTCCTAGTTTCCCATTTTGTCAAAAACTGCCAATTCTCTTATTCAACCATATAAATGTCAAATCTAATTATTTAATAATTATAATTAATTATCAAATAATATATTGTCATTTATTTATTTATAATAAAACTAATCAAAATTTCCCAATTAATAAATATACCCTTCAAATTCTCTATTTACTGTGTTGCCATTAATAAGTGATAAATTCTCAAATAGACAAAGCCTAACTTGAGAATTATAATTGATTAATTAAAATCAATTAAATGAGTCTTACAAGTAATATTATCTCAACTAGTGAGGGGACCGTGGGTCTATATATCCGAGCTTCCAATAAGCAGATCAAGAATTTACTACTTAAATTCACTGACTTATTAATTCTTTGTTGAATCCACGCATAGAACTTAGAATTGCACTCTCAGTTATATAAAACGCTCTATATGTTCCACCATATAGACACGTCATTAGTTATCCATTGTTATAATCTTAATTTGATCAATGATCCTCTATATGGATGATTTACACTGTAAAGGGATTTAATTACCGTAACACCCTACAATGTATTTCATCCTTAAAACACTTAACCCTGTATAAATGATATTTCAGCTAAGTGAAATGAGTACTCCACCATTTATTTTCGTTTGGTTAAGCTCGAAGGAAATCATCATTTGCTTTCTATTCGCCAGATAGAAGCTATAGATTCCATATTTATGTTAGCGCTCCCACTCAATTGCACTTTCCCAAAATGTACGTATCACCCTGACCCAAAAGTAGGCTTAACTAACAAATCAAAGAACACGAATAATACTCTTGAGATTGAACCTAATCATATCAGGATTTAGATCATTTGATCTAGGATCAACTAAGTGATATTGAATTGAATAGATATTACGGTAAGTCTAATAAATCTATTTCAAAGTTCAATATCGGTCCATTCCAATGCATACTCCATGCATCCAACCCGAGCTTTACTTTAACCAATGTTCTGGAAAGAACGTAGCATTTCTCCAAATGCAAGTAAACTCTGTTGTAGATTGTCATATCATAAAACCCAGTGTTCTGATAAATCTAGGAATCTTTATTCACATAGTCATGTTACTTTCCACTGTGTTGACAACACAATAAACATGATCAAGTATGTGAAAAGGGTTTGAATGAATTTATAAATCAAAAGGACAAACAATTGATAAGGTGAACCGAAACATACACAAATGAATGAAAAATACTTCTGTTACTTTATTGATATTGAATAATCTTGATTACATTGAAATAGAGTTTTATTTAGGGCATAAAACCCAACACTTTTCAGACCCAGTATGGACATTATAAATTTTTGGTAATGTCCTTTGAGTTAACAAATGCCCCGGCTGCATTTTTGGACTTGATGAACCGAGTGTTCAAGGACTTCCTGGATGATTTTGTTGTCGTCTTTATTGATGATATTCTAATCTATTCTAACACTGAAGAGACCCACGAAAGACATCTTCGAATGGTGTTACAACGCCTCAAGGAGCATAAGTTGTATGCCAAGTTCAAAAAGTGTGAATTCTGGTTGCCTCAGGTAAGTTTTTTGGGACATGTGGTAAGTCAAGATGGTATCTTGGTAGATCGAGTAAAGAATGAAGCAGTACGCGACTGGCCTATACCTAAGTCAGCAACTAAAGTCCAAAGTTTCCTGGGCTTAGCAGGGTATTATAGAAGGTTTGTTGAGGGTTTTGCTAAGATTTCTGCACCCTTGACCGAGTTAACTCAAAAGAACTGCAAGTTTGTTTAGACTGATAAGTGTGAAAGCAGTTTCCAGGAATTGAAGCAAAGATTAACTACCGCTCATGTACTAATTTTTCCAGTTAGTGATGAAAAGTTCGTGATTTACTGTGATGCATCTAAACAAGGACTAGGTTGTGTTCTTATGCAGTCTGGAAAAGTTATTGCTTATGCATCTAGGCAACTGAAAAAATATATCCTACCCATGATATAGAACTGGCATTAGTTGTTTTCACACTGAAGGTTTGGCGTCATTATCTGTATGGCGAAAAGTGCGAGATCTACACTAATCACAAGAGCCTGAAGTATTTCTTCACTCAAAAGGATTTACATATGAGGCAACGACGATGGTTAGAACTGGTCAAAGATTATGACTGTGAGATTCTCTACCACCCTAGAAAAGCAAATGTGGTAGCGAATGCTTTAAGCCGAAAAGGGCCAGGACAGGTTTGTGAACTAAAGAAGATTTCAGCAGAATTAGTTGAAGACATGACTAGAGCGGGAATTGAATTTGTGATCGGAAAACTTGCTAACATTACCCTGCAGTCTGATTTACTAGAAAGGATTAAAATGGCCCAACAAAATGATTATGAGTTGCAGGGGCATAAAGAGAAGCTAGGGGCTGGTTCGGCAAAGGACTTTTCACTTTCGTCTAATGGATTGATGCGATACAAGGACAGGGTTTGTGTACTAGAAGATAAAGTTATCAGACAGGAGATTCTAGATGAGTCTCATACTACACCGTACTCCTTGCACCAAGGAACAACCAAAATGTATCAAGATGTGAAAGCTCTATATTGGTGGCCGAGTATGTGTTAAGATGCTTAACCTGTCAACAAATCAAGGTAGAACATCAGAGGCCGGTGGATTTGCTTCAGCCTCTGAAGATTCCTGAGTGGAAATGGGAAGACATCACCAAGGATTTTGTGGTGGGATTACCAAGAATAGTAGGGTATTATGACTCTATTTGGGTGATTGTAGATTGATACACAAAGTTTGCACATTTTCTGCCAGTGCAGACAACGTATACAATAGAGCAGTATGCTGACTTATATATCAAGGAAATAGTTCGACTTCATGGTGCTCCGAAGTTGATAGTTTCTGATCGAGATCCAGAATTTACATCCAAGTTCTCGGAAAGTCTACAGCAAGCAATGGGTACCAAGTTAAAATTCAGTACAGCTTTTCATCCTCAAACCGATGGTCAATCTAAGAGGACTATCTAGATACTTGAGGATATGCTGAGGGCATGTGTTATGGATTTTGAGGGTTCTTGGAGCAAATATCGACCTCTGATAGAGTTTTCTTATAACAACCGTTATCAGAGTACCATTGGCATGGCTCCATATGAGATGCTCTATGGAAGAAAGTGTCGTTCGCCCATTCACTGGGATGAAGCCGGTGAACGCAGGTATCTTGGACCTAAAGTTGTCCAAAGAGCGGGTGAAGCCATTGAGAAGATTCGAGCTCGCATGCTTGCTTCACAGAGTAGACTGAAAAGCTACGCAGATCCAAAGCGTAAAGATATTGAATTCCAGGCTGTGGATTATGTTTTCCTTCGGGTATCCCCAATGAAAGGAATTCAGAGGTTTGTAAAGAAGGGGAAGTTGAGTCCCAGGTTTATTGGCCCGTTCGAGATTCTTGAGAAAGTAGGTCAAGTAGCTTATCGATTGACTTTACCTCCTGCTCTGTCTGGGGTTCATAACGTATTCCATGTCTCGATGCTTCCGAAATATGTATCTGATACTACTCATGTATTAAGTTATGAAGATATCGAGCTTCAGACCGACCTGTCGTATGAAGAGCAAAGAGTACAGATTCTAGACAGGAAAGAAAAGGCGTTGCGGAACAAGACGATTCCGCTAGATAAAGTGTTGTGGCGAAACAGCAAAGTTGAAGAAGCGACTTGGGAGTTGGAGTCACAGATGCGAGAGCTGTATCCCGAGCTTTTTAGGTAAATTTCGAGGACAAAATTTTTTATAAGGAAGGGATTATTGTAATATGCCGAAAATTAAAATAGTATTTAATTAGACATATTTTATTAAATGTGTAATTATTTTGGTATTTGTGTAAGATTAGGATCTTACCTAGAGTAATTAAGGTGAATTTATTAAATAATTTAAATAAAGCGTAATTTATTAATTACGGAGATTATTTAGGAATATGTGGGTATTGTGCATACCATTTTTCTTGAAATAAAATGTTTTCGGGTCCGACGACCGTGGAAGCTATGCAGAGTGGTTTGAAATGTCACGACAATTAAGGATGGATTATTTTAGAAATGTTCCAGACTAGTTTAGAATTTTGAGTTGTCGACTTGGCGAAATGGCTAGAATTACTAAAATGCCCTAGGTGATTTTTTTATAGTTTTAATGGTTTTAAGGGGTAAAATGGTCTTTTATTGATTATTAGATTATTTTGTCGTAAATGAGACTTTCTAGGCTGATATGAGGATTAGTATAGAATATAAGTTAAAATAAATTAAGTTTTATGTTGGAGAAAATAGGCTATAATTTAGAAAATTAAGAAATTTTCATAACATAACCTCCCTCTCTCTTTCCTTCGGTTCAAGGGCAACCCAGATGATAATTGGAGTTTTCTTCAATTCTTTGGTTAGTTCTAGCAGGAAACTATCTTAAATTCAACATAGAATCTTGAGGTAAGTCTTCTTCTATTGTTCTTGGTGATTTTCTAGGTTTTAAGCTAGGTTTTGTTAGTTGTTCATGGATTTGTTGGGCTGTAGGTTTAGATAAGTTTTGAGCATGATTTTTATGTGAAATTAAGTTTGTTTATGCATGATTTAATTGATCTCAAGGCTGTTAGGTTTGAATTGTGTTAGTTGAAGCTAAAAGAATTGAGTTTTCTTCACTAGAACATATGATTTTGATTCAATGACTTCATTACTGTGTTTTGAAGCTTGGGATATGTTGTATTTGGGATATTGAACTGTTCTGGAAAGTTATAGCAGGTCTGGTGGAGGTTAGATCAGTTTTTGGGGTGACAACCAGAAATCCCCATGGCTGCCCAGAAAACCAGTCGACTGGTTTTCCAGGCAACCGGCAAACCGGTCGGCCAGTTTGGCCAGCAGGGGGGATTTTGGGTTTTTTTTCCTCAAGTCCAATCTGGTTCAGGGTATCTTCTGGAGTAAAATTTAGGGTATTTTAGAGATATTTAAGCTAGTTTAATCTGGGGAAAAGTAGGGCTTGTCTGGTTATGAGAATTAGAGTTTATTATTAGAAATTTGATTAGGGTTTTTATTTGAGTTTTGGTTGTCATGACATAGGACCGGGATTGCCCAGCTTGTTTTCCACTCCGGTCGGCCCGCACACTTGAGTTGTGGACTGAGGTAAGAAAAAGTATTATACTTCACTTAGGATTAAGTGAATAAATGAGTATGGTAAGCCTCGATTATGATCGAGATTTTTATTACTTGTTTGTTTAGCCTCGGTTATGACTGAGGGTTGGGTAACGGTCATTACCGTTATGAGTAATTACTCTTGAAATTGCGGATAGGTTTCTTACTTATCGTTTACTTTATCGAGCAACGATAGTGACATATACAGCTCATGGTTAGCGAGTGGTAAGGGTACTTTATGAGGTACCAAGATTGACATTATCATGTGATGCAAATATTTAAGCACGTTAACTTAAGTTTAATTGATAAATGTTATAATGATTATTGTTTTAAATACTTTTCTTGCTGAGTCTTTGTGACTCACGGGTGTTGCATGATGCAGGTAAAGGGAAGGCCATAGCTGAGCAGCCATGAGTTTAAAGTTGAAGCAGCGATGTACATATCAGTCGTAGTGTTTCGGCCCAGTGAACTGGATGTTCTTTTGATTGTATTTTGATATATAACCCTATGTTGTAAAAGCACTGGTAAACCAATTTGTAATTATTTTGGAAACAGTGGGTCCCCGTAAAGTTTAGTAAAAAGCTTTTAATGAATACACTGTGTTTATTAAATTGAAAAAAATTAATTAATCTCACTTTTTAATATAAGTATACTTATTAGTAAATAAAATTTTATAAAAGTACACATGTGGCGTCCCTATTAGACAGGTCGTTACAAGCATACTTCAAATCAAAGTAGTACCCAATCTCATATAGAGTAGGTTGAAGCCAGCCTAACTTTTCATAGAGAACAAACATTGCCAAGAGGTATTTAATACTTTTCGAGGTGATTTATGTTTGACACATCCCGAAGTAAGTAGCTATATCTCAAAAATATGGGTGTATTGGCAACACTGCCCCTGCTGGATATGGCGCTCTGACCATGCCATCCAATTGAAGGCCAGCCGGTGTGCTCTCTGACCTCTCACAAGTATCTCACAGCGTACACCTCTCACTAGTCTGATGGCCAGTATCCTATCAAAAGTCTCGACAGGAATAATAGATGCAGGAGAGACCCACCTTTCTGTTGGGTTTTGAGCCCTAAATAAAACTCATTTCAATATAATTTTACTGATTAATAAAGATCAAAAATCGCATTTTATGTTGCATGGTTCATATGATTTATTTAACGATTATATTTAATGTATAAATAGCGATAGGTATACTTACACCTTGGATAAGTGTTATGTCCTTTCCAGGGTATTAGCAAAGTTTACCAGTATGAGATGTATGGAGTATACATTGGAAGGGACCGATATTGATCTTAGATAAGATATTATAAACTTACCGTTATATCTTTCTAAGTCAATATCAATGGTTGATCTTAGGTCTATGAATCTTAATCCTGACATGGTTAGGTTCGATCTCAAGAGTGTTATTTGTGTTCTTTGATTTGTTAGTTAAGCCTACCTTTTGGTCTGGGTGATACGTACATTTTGGGAACATCATAATACAATTGAGTGGGAGCGCTAATCATAGATATGGAATCTATAGCTTCTATCTAGACATAGAAGTGAATCGATGATCTCCTTCAAGCTTGGCTGAATAGAGATAAATGATTGAGGCCTCATTTCAGTAATTATATTAGTTTACTGAAGTATCATTTATAGGTAGCTAAGTGTTTTAAGGATAAAAATACATTGAAGGGTAGAACGGTAAATTTGTCCCTATTCAGTGTAGATCATCTATAGAGGATCCTTAACTATTAGGATTGTAACAATGGATAATCATAACGTATCTATATCATGGTACATATAGAGCGTTCTATATAACTAAGAGTTTATTCAATTCCAAGTTCTATAGTGGTTCAATGAGGAATTAATAAGTTGAGAATTTACTTGGTGAATTCTAGATCTACTTATTGAAAGCTCGGTTATATAGGCCCATGGTCCCCTCACTAGTTGAGATAATACTGCTTGCAGACCCAATTAATTGATTTTAATTAATCAACTATAATTCTAAAATTAGACTATGTCTTATTTAAGAATTTTCACTAAGCAAGGGCTTAATTGTGAAGAAAAGAGGTTTTGGGGTCAATTTGTTAATTAAGAGATTTTGTATGGTCTAATTAATAAATTACATAAATGACAATTTTATTTGATAATTAATTATAATTATTAAATAAATAGTTTTTACATTTATAAGGTTGAATTGAAAAATATGGTATTATTGAAAAGAATAATAAGTGGTTGAAAAAAAGTGGCAAAATTGTAACAAGAAAGTGGTTCACTTTAGTGTACGGAACTTAAGTTTATTTTGCCCAGTATTTTATTCTTTTTTAATCCTTATAATTCAACCCTAAGCCCTAGTTGAAACACTATAAAAGGAACATGATGCTCTCATCTCATCCAATTAGCACTATGTCAGATTGATGCCTTCAACCAAATCAAACCTAGTTTTCATTCTCTGACAACTAGTTGATGAGAGAGTTCCTTCCTTAGTGATTTCTCACCTCCTTCATTGTTCTTCCATATTCAAAACCTTGGGTGAATGAGTGGCATGCCCACACATAGCAAAGTCAAGTACTCAATCATAGTGAGTAAGACGGTGGTAGCCAAACCCGAAGGAGAGAAAGAGATCCAGGTTCAGATCTTGATAATGCTCTACTACATAAAGGAATCAAGGGCTAGAGATCTTGAACGGAAGGAGTCATATTATTCCGCTGTAATTAATGTAAGGTTTTCTTAAACCCTTATGTGTTTATTTTCATTGTTTTAGAGAATTCATATTTACATACTTGTTAGTAAATCTAGATCCTGGTAAAATATTCCCAACACTTTCTCCTTGTGATCCAGCATCAAGGACTTGAAGCTCTGAAGACCGTATCAAGACATGGTCCAGACCTATCACCGAGGGATGACCTAGCTTGTTCAATGGTCGTCCATCGATATCATAACCAATAATCAACAAAAACTCTAGAAAACAAAAAACCAAAAGACAAATCATCAAGAGGCAAAATTCACATTTTACCCTTACTTCAAGCTTAATTTATCTTTCACCTGTGCACAACGCTTAGTAAAATGGCCATAACTCTCTCAATTGTTATCCAAATGACGTGACTCAAGTGGCCAATTATAACTATTTTCAAAGCAAATATAAGTATGTCTCACACCGCCATAATTTTGAAGTTTTGAGCCTCAAAATTGATTCACAAGCTAGTGTAGGATTTCCCAGCAAATTTTATGCAAAATTTCTATTATTTTATAGTAATTTAATTGGACTTCCTTCCCTATAAAAGGAGAGCTCCCCTAGCTCATTACTCATACTTTTCATTCTCTCTACAAGGTCAGAACTTCTCTCTCTTTACACTTTCTCTCTCTAGAAATTGTGAAGTGAAGCTAGACTTAGTCATTTTTTCCTAAGTTCTCTTGTAAGGCAATTAACTTTTTGTAATAATGAAAGCTTTAAGTAACGTAGCTCTATTACCATCACGATATGGGGAGTGAACTACTATAAATTTTGGTGTTCTCTCTTTAGTTATTATTTTTTCCGTTTGTCGCTATCGTTTATCAGATGATACGGAGTTGACTATTTTTTAGCATCAACAAAGAAGCTTGGCAATTGACTGAGCTGTCAATTACTGGATTGAGGGATGTCCAAACTGGAAAGAGTTTGAGTTTGATAAAAATTTTGCAACAGTTTCTAGTTTGCGGCCTCTACTTCTTTCTCGTTGCTCGGCCTGCTGAAGAAATAGTTAGAGAATTGCCTTTTATCACCTTGCGAGGAACTCAATTTCCCAAGCATCCCCTTCAGATGAATCAGTAGTCATCAATCTATATGAGACTACTCTCTTCCGAGGAGTCATAGATTGGGACTTTGTCACATTCAGAGTGGAATCTAGGGGTGTTCATAAAAACCGATAAACCGAAACCGACCATCAAACCGACTAGACCGTAATTGAATTTTTAGTTCCACATCATCACCGAATTTGGTGGTAGGTTTCGGTTTTTGAAACAAAAAAATAGTTAAACCAAAAAACCTCCAAAACTGCCAAAAACCGCAATAAATAGCCCAAAACTGCCTAAAACTGCCAAAAAGCTGCCAAACCAAAAACCGCCAAAAACCGTACGGTCGATTTTATACGATTATAATTACTAAACGGTCGGTTACAGTTTTTTGTAAAATAAAAACTGTAACCGACCGGTCGTTTATAAAATTGTAAAAACCGACCATAACCGACCGATTTTCACCCCTAGTAGAATCACAGATGTTCATTTGCCTGCGATGCCTTGGCTTCCAAGGTTAGTTATTGGAGAGAGATAAGAAGCCTTTAATAAAATTGACTAATTCTTTAATGTTGATGCTAAAAAATAGCTCTACAGTAAATTTGTATTTCAACTTTGAATTTTTTACACCCAGATCGACCTGTACATAAAGAGTAACTCTGCTAGGTTACATAATTTCGCCTAACTACTGAAGATTTCTTCCTTCGTCTCCTATTCTTGAATTGGATGAATATATTTGGAATGTATTCCAATAGAGTTTCAACTAGTTTGGTGTGATCAAGAATCCATAGTCATTTTTGAACAATGGGGTCTCCTATTTATAGGCAGGATCAAATGTGGAATCGCTTTCTTCCTTTATTCTGACTAATTTGTGGGAGCTTGCCCTTCATATTTCCTCAAGTTCTTCCTTTCTGCTTTGCTATTTAAGTTTCATTTCCCTTGTTATCCAAGCTCTGATATTCCCTTTAAGCTCTAAACCGCTACTCAACTTTCTTATTAAATAAAACGGTATGTTATAAGTTATCCATGCCACATCATCTTGTTAATTCTCATGTAGCTATAAGAATAAATTATTTTTATACCCTTGAATTATTTTTATCCTTACATTATATATAAATTGCAATATTCGCTCTCTCCTTTATAATATACTAGATAGATGTTACGTGTCAAGCCACGTATATTTAGTTTTATTTTAGGTTTTAATTATGATTTTTTTTCAAATGTTCTAAAACAAATAATGCTCAATATAAAGTGATACTTGTAAAAAGAATAATAATAATTTGAAGACAAAAGAATGTATAATTGTGTAAAAAAAAATGTGTAATGTGTAATATATAATTTTGTATAACTGAAAAAATGAAAAAAAAATTAATATATTGTGTAAAATTTTAAAAAATAAAAAATTAATGTTAATAAAATATATTAAAAACAATTAGACTAAATAGTCATATAACTAATCAATATAACTCAATTCACAATCCACATTCTTAGTATCATAAAATATATATAGAAGTTATAAGAAAATACAATCTTGATACCATCTAATAATTTTTATTTTCCTTTTTTCCTTTTGACTAGAGACTCGAAAAGATACATAAATATATACACTTGTATGTTCTATATTCAAGCTTTGTATAGGCTTACATGCATTCCTTTAGTACTTCACCACTTATTTCCCTTAATTAAGGGGCATCAATCTAAATCAATCAAAAATAAATATATAAATACAAATCAAGTCATCTTTTGTTTTTCATACAATGTAAACTCTAAATTTTTATTTCTTTCAATGACAAAGGCATTATTGCGATTTTAAAAAAGTTCTTCCAAAAAATATATTCGTTTAGTTATATATGAAGGGACTGTTAGACATTTATTTGTATAAACTGAAACATACATGATTATGAATGAAGTGCGGAATTAATAAATCATATATGTACTTATAATTTAAGAATCGAAATACCTCCAGCCATTGAATCTTTGAGTTTTAGTCCTACATAAGCATGATCTGCAAAAGAAACCGATTGATGTGGGTAATCGGGCTTCCTCGCTCTCTCAACTCTCTTTAGATGGAATTTACTATTATGAGCAGAATGAGTGAGGAGCTCGGGGACCGAGACCCTATATTTATAGGTGAGATACTCCATCAGTATCTGCGCCACATTAATTGTCAGAATATTTTGACAATTAATTCAGGAAATCAAATCAGGTAATGAATATAGAAATCTGACCATATATAGAATATTACATAATTGGTTTTGTCCAGATTCAATGAATATAAAATATTCATTTATCAGAAAATCAATTATTTATTTATTTCCTTAAATAGAAATTTATTTCTTTAAATAGAAATATATTTCCTTAAATAAAAATATTCTTATATTCTCCCACTTGGTCAGCATTTAGACTAAAACATTCAAACCCAAACGTTCCTCATTATATAATAAACATATGAATCATAGCGACATGTCCTCATTATAAGTCGAGTATTATCTTCCATGTATTACGATATATTTATTATATAACAATGTACTTTATGTGGCAATGTACTTAAGTGAATAAACCCTAACCCTTATGTTTATTCAGGTCATCTTAGAATAATTTTCTCAGATGAAATTAAGGTGCACATAAATATGAGAAAATATCGAAATTAGAGTTTCATTGAATAATTTTTGGTTGTACAAATAAAAAACTGCATATGGGTTAACTGAATCCCACATTTATTTTATGATCCTTGAATTTGTGTTGCGGCATGCCTTTAGTCAAGGACATGCGATCACCCAATTCAGTTTGCGTGATTAATGACCACTTATCACACCTTTTTATGGCTAAATACTTAATGTCGATATGCTAGCTTCGACTAGTACTCTTATAGTTATTAGCTATAAATATTGTAGCTGAATTTATCACAAAATTTTCTTAATGGCCTAATGAAACTGTAATTCTGAACTCTAGGCCTACTATGAAACTCTATAATACATCATACGAGATGTATCCTCAAAACAATAAATGAATCTGACTTCTATAGTAGAAATAACAATCAAGATTCTCTACAATATAACTTACTGGTAATCTTAAGGACGTAATAAAATATTGATTTACGTGAATCAATACAACCAGTGAAGTACGTTAGAATCTAATTGGTTAACTATATTTCCAGATGGTCAATTCATCTTAACAAAATATGTATGAATATAATTTCAGTATCTTAAAGACACCTCATCACTTTGTATGAAGAATAAAGTGGTCTTAACTTTAGTTATTCTGATAATACTTAACGATCCTGAAATAAATGTAATGCAAAGTCTTATTCAGACTCATAGGCATACATTACTTAAAGATAAAAGTTATATCAGATGAATAATACATAATTTCATTTAATCAGAGATGCTGTGGCTACTCTCTAATTAATTAAAATTATATATGTTATTTATATGCATTATCTCAAAATAATAATTTGAGATATGAATTATTTCAACTTATATAGAAAACTTTTATCATCATTTGCAAGTAACATATTGTCTACGTATAAAACAAATATTACTCCCACTAACCTTCTGGTATATAATTATTTCCATAATTCTCTTTTCAAACCTAAAGGAAAAGATGATTTAATACCAATTTGTGAGATGTTGGTTTTAATCTACAGGTAGACACCTTAAGCTTGCATATGTTCACCACTATTAGAGGAAAAATTTTATGGCAGTCTGTATACCTTCTCCTCTAGTTCACTGTTTGGAATTGATTAATAAATTGAAACGAGCAACAAATGCCAAGGTCTATAATAGAATCATTTATAAAAACAAGTGAGAATGTAAATCTCCTTTGTTATTGATTCTTATTTCAAAATGAACTTCTTAGCAATGAATATTCTTTTATATCTTTATGTTTCTCAATGTTGCCTAATGAATATTATTGGTGAAAAAACCTATGCTTAATTAATGTTCTCCACCCCTTTAGGCAACTTTACTAAAGATAAATTTTATTGCTCTTTAAGATATTCATTTCTTCATTCATGGCATATTGTACTACAACTTCAATTCATTATCATCCTATAATTTAATTTGTGTCTCAAATTAATATTGTAGTTGAACTCTTATTGTACAAAATGTAATCACTAGAAAACATTGATCTTACTGTTCTAATAAGTCATCTTAAGGATGGACCAACAAACTCTTAAAAGAGCAAATGGTTCAATATGCATGTTATTTTAGAAATTGTAAGCAATTACTAAATAACATAACTTATTAGAATTTTATCAATGACTTGTAGATTATTAATGATTAGTTATGAATTCTCAATAATCATTAATCTTAAGGGTTGTTGTGAATCATAATTAATCTAACACTTGAGGTGGAAGTTTGAGAAAATATGAATGATCTTTCTCAGAAACTAGGTTCCTAGATTGATCACTCCCACTGATCAAGTCAATTCTTAATTCCACAGTTCTAGTGTTGTGAGATGGATAATAAAATATGTAACCCTTAAACCTCATAGCTTTTCGAATGAAATATGCTTATTTATGGTTTTGGGCCCAAATCTTTTTCTTTGACAATTGTACTCTAACTATATATGAGTATTTATAAAATGTGTACATGTCATCAAGTCGGTTTTCAACCTTATCACAACTCAAAATATGTTTGAGAAACAACTTTGGTTAGAACACGATTCGATATGTACACCTCCATTGAAGAGTATCAATAGACAAAGATTTAGGAAAGATTGGAGTTTGCTATGTAGGCTCCACCCCATGTCCAAAAAATGCTTAGTTTCTTAAATCTGTCACACACTATGATTTAGTGTACCAGGCATATGTATTAGGCAATGAACCCATGCTTTTAAAGAAGCTTTGCAAATGGACTAGGAGTTTATCCATACTCACGAATTTTAATGTAGTATTCTCCATTTTATATTTGATCTCACTATCTTAATATGCAAAATGCACTATTTCTCTACTTAAGATTTAAATGTCTTTGAAACATATAAATCTATACTTTTGTAGAAATATAATTTATGTGAATAATCATTAAAAAAGAGATGCAAAATTTGAGTCCATGTCTTCAAAATTAATTGACTTGTATGATTTCTAATATAATAGAATTCTAATGTGCACCGATTTTGACTTGTTGGAATACATATTCTTAATGAATTTCACACAAGTTCTGAATAAAGTTAGTAAAATCATTGTAATGAATATTCCCACTATTTACTAACATTTATTCTATTTATGGAGATATGTTCCATAATTTTTGGTGCTATAATATAGAAGAATTCTTATTAATAATAACACATTTCTTATTGTCAGATTGAACTTGCATATCTTTATAAGGGACATCATTTTGTAGTAAAGACCTTTAAATGTGTCTAAATCAAGTTTCAAAAGAAGCTTGGAACATAAAGGTCTTTGCTAATTTTAAAACAAAGTCACTACAATATTACTTGTTCCTTAAACTTCTAAATGTGAGAACTTATCTTGTCTGTGGATAAGATTTGGTCACAGTTTCTGACTTTCTCATGTTTATTTGTAAACCTTGCAAGAAAATATGAATGTGGAATAACAATCTAAAATAATTCACTATGTGTTAATAATCACATTAACTATATTAGAATGAATTCATACACAATAAATTAAAATTTATTGGTGATAATAAAGTGTGATTTATTTTTCTTAATTATACAGTAAAAACTGTACATTTTAGATGAAGTTATCAGAATAAATTTTGGAAATTTCTACTCGTATGGAAGAAATTTATGAATAGTGATGTAATAAAATTACATATAAAGTTTTGAGGTTTAAATGAATCATGTTTTTACCAATGAATAAACATGCTTAAATATGAAATCTTATTAAACAAAAATTGCATGTGGGCTAAATTTTTAATTTAATAAGATTAAATTTAGATGTAGATTATGATAGACTTACATAATTTATGAAAAACTTAAAGTTTAATATTTCTATCTCAATGAAAGGTATAAAACACTTTATTATTTATAAATGTTTCAAAATTTTTTACTTTATGATAAAATTATTAAATTAAATCTACATAATTCCCTGTGGGATAAATTAAGAGAATTTAATTTAACATATTAATTATGTAAATATAATAAAATCCATGTAGGGTAAGATTATTATGTTCACATAATTCATGTCCATTATGTGATCTTGATCCACTTAATATATATAATTTTATATGATTAAAGATGATGTGGCTACTCCCTAATTATTTAAAATTACTCCCTAATTATTTAAAATTATGTGGTTCACTAGACACCAAAGTATAAATTGAAGATTAAAATTTTACTAAATCCAAAATTGCCTGTGGGCTAAATTTTAAATTTAATAAAATTAGATGAACTTTATGATAGATTTAATTAAACAATTAGTTTAGAAAAATGAAGGTTTATAATCTATCTTTAATTAAATTTGTGATAACACTATTAAATTAAATCCCCATAACTCCCTGTGGGGTAAATTAAGAGAATTTAATTTAACATATTATCCTAATTAATTATACAAATATAATAAAATCCCTGTGGGGTAAAATTATTATACCTATATAATTAATTACAAGTTATGTCCATTAAGGTGAATTTTAATTAATATATAATTTTATACAAATAAGGATGTTGTGGCTACTCCCTAATTATATAAAATTATATTTTCACTTTGACATTAGGTATTGGGCTCTACCTAAAAGTAATTTCGTTATTAACATAATAGACAATCACTGAGATTAGTGCTCCTAGTGTGGTCGTCCGAAGATCATTAAAAACCATTCTAGATATGAGCATTTGTCCCAAGTTCATGTTTTCTTATGTCAAACCACAAAATTACTTACATTTTATTCATATTTTATTCATTTTAGGAAGTTTTATGAATATTTTATGAATAATTTTATGAAGTTTTATGAAACTTAATGTGCTATATAAAATATTCAACCTATCTTAATGTTTGAATATTTCTTAATATATCTAGCATTTAAATCATACAAATCAAAATTAGTTGTATTAAAAATAAGTTTGCCAAATAAATACAAATTAATACAATTATTGTATGATAATAAATTAAATGCTTAATTCCATAATATATAATTAATTATGCATTTATAACCATATAATATCTTAAATATTTGCACTAATAATTAATTTGTATAAATAAGGTAAATATACAAATTAGTGCAATTAATTATATGAAATGAATTAAATGCAAAATTAAATAATGTACTTAATGGCAGATTATCAATTAATTCAATCAGTAAATTACATAATTGGTAAATAAATATAATAATTGGGCACTTAATTATTGTAATTACATGTAAAAATAAAGCATGTAATTAATTTACAAAGTTAAAAACTTTCCATAATAATTTATTACTAAATATAATATATGAAGATATATGTTAAATAAGAATGGAAAATTTAAACAAATGTAATTTAATTGACTAAATTAACAAAATAAGGAAATAAAATAAAATTCCAAAAATAAATTTTTGGAATTTAAATTTTTCTTAATTTTCCTTCCTTTTTTTTTTAACTGCCAAATAAAGCAACTTGAGGCTATATGTGGTCGTCCATGACCAGGTCCTTCTGTGCATGGGTCCAATTAATGCATAGGAAAACAAGTTTCCTTATATTGATATTAATGGTATAAGGCCCAGATCAAACAGAAACTCAGAAATTAAGAGATTTATGAATTTAGTTTACATTAAAATACCTAAATAAATCAAACTTTAATTCTCAAAATTCTTTCCAGTCATGAACATATAGCAAAATTTCAGCCCGACCTCTTGCTTGGGTCGTTTAGACCCATTTTCCTGCAACGCGGGTCACATGGACCCGACTAAAGACCCGGTCAGAATTTACAATTCTAACGACCAAAATTCATGTTTTCAATTCCAAAAAGATCTAAATGAAATAATTAAGAGATCCACGTAATTTTTAGGAAATGAAAACATGTAAAAAATTGAACTTTAATTTTAATAAAAATGGGTCGGGTCCTAATGTATTCTTCAAAAAAAAAAATCCAGATTTTGATGGTTTTCAAAACCTTTTCATGCATAGATTAAATGTATAACATCATATGAAAATGATAAGGCTATTAATATTGAAAAACGAATCAAAGATTCAAAGAAAATTAATAAATTTTTTTGAACCCGCCATCCCGGAAAATACGTAAACACGTGAATATATATACATACATAATTATATACAGTAATTTAATTGTTTAAATACAGAAATAGAGATAATGAAGCATTCAATGAATGATAAACAATAAAATTACAAATTCATAATAATTATATATAAACATATATACATGAATACATATATATACTATATATATACGAACTCTCAAAATGATGATTTTGTATATATATGAAAGGTGTATATATGTATATGAATATATATATATGAATAAATTTTATGTATATGAATATATGTATATATATATA
The DNA here is from genome assembly GCF_029168945.1 of Cannabis sativa. Taxonomy (NCBI): domain Eukaryota; kingdom Viridiplantae; phylum Streptophyta; class Magnoliopsida; order Rosales; family Cannabaceae; genus Cannabis; species Cannabis sativa. The sequence continues at coordinate 76,035,338 of NC_083602.1, forward strand.
CAGTAGAACCTCTATCCAAGAATACACTTGGGACCAACTAAATTATATTCTAATTGGGAGGTTATAACTAAATAGAGTTACACTAGAAAAAAAAATTAAAAAAATCAAAAAATATCAATGTAACAATAATAACAATAAACAATCATTAATACTATATCATAATAAAAATATTTTAAAGTAAATATAATTTCATACATGTATTATAATTTAAAATAAAATTATTAATTTTACATAAATAAATTTACAAAATACATGTATCTATTTTATTAAGATGTAATTATTCTTATATAGAGGTATACTTTGTTAATACGGGACTTAAAAAATGTATAGCTAATTACAATTTAGAGGTTATTCTTATTTATAACTGGCCCAAATCGGGACTTGATTTTTTTATAACAAATTAGAGGTTATTCTTGAATAGAGTATTCTTAAATAGAGATTCTACTGTATATGAAAGTATATATATATGAACTGAATATGAATATATATAAACTGAATGTATATAGGTTTATACGTATGAAAATGTATACATATAATATAAATATATATATAAATGTATATACGAAAAATAAATATATAACATATATATGAATACTGAGTGTATATACGTGTATATATATATATGAAACTCAAAGACAATCAAGGCAGAGATAAAACCGCTCTGATACCAACTGTTAGACATTTATTTGTATAAACTAAAACATACATGATTATGAATGAAGTGCGGAATTAATAAATCATATATGCACTTATAATTTAAGGATCGAAATACCTCCAGCCATTGAATCTTTGAGTTTTAGTCCCACATAAGCATGATCTGCAAAAGAAACCGATTGATGTGGGTAATCGAGCTTCATCGCTCTCTCAACTCTCTTTAGATGGAATTTGCTGTTATGAACAGAATGAGTGAGGAGCTCGGGGACCGAGACCCTATATTTATAGATGAGATACTCCATCAGTATCTACGCCACATTAATTGTCAGAATATTTTGACAATTAATTCACGAAATCAAATCAGTTAATGAATATAGAAATCTGACCATATATAGAATATTACATAATTGATTTTGTCCAGATTCAATGAATATAAAATATTCATTTATCGGAAAATTCAATTATTTATTTATTTCCTTAAATAGAAATTTATTTTTTTAAATAGAAATATATTTTCTTAAATAAAAATATTCTTATAGGGACAACAATAAATGAAAGGTTTATGTGATTGAAGTATCAAGAGGAAAACAAGATCATACTTGTGGTCTTGGTGATAGTGTAGTTTCCTTGTATATATTTCATTTTGCAACAGGGAACGTTCTTTCACCCATTTCTTCGACATCTGTGATGCACCATATCAAAAGAGGAACATCAGTAGTTGAATGGTCCCAAAAGGCAGCGTTAATTTTGGTCCCAGTATCCAAATGATAGAAACAATAATAAAGTAGGCAAACTAAGATAATATGGACAGGACTAAATCACAAAACAATTAAGTTTTTGTAGCTACATTACATACTGTTGATGATAGAATTTGTCATGAAGAAAAGTACCCAATTATATCAATTCTGGAGTAAGAGATAGGCAAGTTGAATAGATCCAGACTCACAGAAGATAAATATGCAGATTATTGATGCAAACAACATCATAATGCTATTTTTTAGTGGTTAGAGAAAAATAATTAGTAACTAATATATATATAATTATAACGAACATATCTCCTCATCTAGAGTTGGTTCTTGGTTAGTTGGTATTCTGTTACAATTTCTTTTTGGGAAATTAGCTTAGCATCATTTTTATTTATTTTTTGTTCTTTTTTGGAGTTAACTGAGAGTTTTTTTAGGAGAATTAGTTTCATCATCGCTTACGATCATAAACTAAATTGCCACGTGGCAATTCTTAATTGATCCAAGTCATTAAATTTTTATTTTTTAAAAAAATTAATTAAAATATATCAATAAAAAATGACACGGAGATAATAACATAATATTTTAACGGTTAGGTACCTACAGAGTTTTAAAAATATAACTTAGGTATTATTACCGCCAAAAATTAAACTTAGGTATTTATTTGCAACTGGGAGTTAAACTTACGTATTTATGCCGCAAATTACTCTAATATTTTTTTTTTGGAAGAAAAGTCATCAACATTATTAATTGCAATCATTCATGATTACATGAAGCAACTCAGTAGACACATCGTTGCTTGAAAGAGTACGATCAGCAATAAAATAGGAAGCTCGAGCAAACGAGTGAGCAACACTATTAGCAGACCGTTTAACAAAATTAACAGAAACACCACACAATTGTTTTAGTAACTCTTTACAATCCGATATAATACTCCCAAAATAAGAAAGTAAAGGAAGATTACTCCGAATTGCTTGAACAACGGTTAGACAATCGGTTTCAACAATTGTACCAATCCAACCCTTCTTTTTGATCCAGCTAAGGGCCTCTCGAACTCCCATGGCCTCTGCCAATTCAGGTTGCACTATCCCTGCACGACAGCTTGTTAAAGCCTCCAACATCTCCCCTGCTGCATTTCTTGCCACACACACGAAACGGTATGAACCATTGCTGTCAAATATTGCAGCGTCTGTGTTGATTTTAATGGTGGGAGCAGTCAGCTTTTGCCATTTATCCAAGCCATCTGCTTCAGTGAAAAAGCCGGGGGTAGCGACTAAAGCCTTATCCTGTGCTTGAGACCAATTAGCAAGAGTAGTTTGGGCAAGAAGAGTTACATTAGCAGCTGTAGAACTCTTATTAGACCAAACCAAATCATTTCTAGTTTTCCATAGGGCCCAACAAGTCACGACAATGCTAATTCTAGTAGCCTCATCCACTCGATTGAACATTTTTTCCAACCAACCAGCAAAAGAAACAACACCTTGAACATCCCTATCAATACTTGCATGCTCCCAACAGCTTTGAGCAAACAAACAATCAACCAAGCAATGAAAAGGAGATTAAGGTGCTGCAACACACCTAGGACAGAGATTGTCGACTTGCACTTGTCTAGATTGCAATCTTGTTTTTGTAGGGAGACATTCTGAAGCCGCACGCCATAAAAGATCTTTGACCTTGGGAGGAACACGTAGTTTCCAAATACCATTACAAACCGGAGAGCTATTCGGTTGGGAACCCGTCTCTTTACGGACTTGAAGGGACTTGTACGCTGATTTTACTGTGAAATGCCCAGTTTTTTCCAAACACCAATACCAAGTGTCATCTACTCGACTTGAAGATAAGGGAATGCTAAGTATTAAATGAGCATCCCGGTTATTGAACAGATCAAGTACCAAGTCGACATCCCATGAACATTCCCCAGAAACCATCAACGAATTAACACATTGGCCCAACAAGGCTGGGTGAGTAGAGGTTACTTTTGGATTATCATCATCGGGCAGCCAAGCATCAAGAAGAGCACTCACCGAAGACCCATTACCAATTCGACGTCTAACCCCTTCTCGAACCACATCTTGAGCTTCAAGAATACTACAGCAGACAAAACTTGGGTTGCCTCCTAGTTCTGCCGAGAGAAAGTCACCATTCTTGTAGTATCGGGCTTTGAAAATTCTTCCCACCAAAGAATGTGGCTGGCACAAGAGACGCCACCCTTGTTTACTCAACAAACTGATATTAAAATCACGAAGGTTACGAAAGCCCATTCCTCCTTTGGACTTATGCTCAGTTAATCTATCCCAACTCTTCCAATGGATCCCTTTGTTATTTTTGGTGGAGGCTTGCCACCAAAATTTGCACATTAATTGCTCCATCTTTTGACAAGTTTCAATTGGTAATAAGAAGACATTCATGGCATAACTCGGGAGAGATTGTGCCACGGTTTTGATAAGCAATTCTTTACCCGCCTTAGACAGAAATCTTCCTTCCCAACTCTGAATTTTCTTCCTCATCTTGTCTTTCAAGAACCCAAGCAAAGCAGTCTTATTCCGCCCCAAAGTATTAGGAAGACCTAGATAAAAGCTATTTTCTCCAGCCTCATTAATCCCCATAATGGTACAAATTTTGTTTCTATCTTCTGGAGATGTATTCGGACTGAAGAACAAAGAAGACTTCTGAAGATTCACTTGTTGGCCCGAAGCAATTTGGAAACAATCCAATAATTCCATCATACTCAAAGCACCCTCCTCTGAAGCCTGACAATAGATATAACTATCATCCGTGAAAAGCATGTGGGAAACCATAGGAGCTCCCCTAGCAACCTTGCAACCATGAAGTCTACCTCTCTTCTCAAAGTCTCTTAATAGAGCAGAAAATCCTTCAGTGCAAAGAATAAAGATAAGGTCATAGAGGGTCACCTTGTCTTAATCCTCTACTAGGAATAATCGGCCCCACTTCTTGTCCCCCTGCCACAAAGTTATAGCTAACTGTGCCAACACATTTCATAATTAAACGAATCACCTGCTCCTGGAACCCCAATTTTCTCAACACAGCTTCTAAAAAACTCCATTCCACTCTGTCATACGCTTTGCTCATATCCAGTTTAATAGCCATGAAGCCCTTTTTTCCTTTTTGCTTCCGTTTAAGATAGTGCATTATCTCATACGAAACCAAAATATTATCCGTAATTAGACGCCCTGGTAGAAAAGCACTTTGTGTCTCTGAAATAACTTTTGAAAGAACCCCTTTGAGTCTATTCGCCAACACTTTAGAAACAATCTTGTAGATAACATTACATAAAGCAATCGGCCGCAAATCATTCATACTTACTGGTTGAGATTTTTTCGGTATAAGCACTATGTTGGTCTCGGCTAGATACTCAGGGAACTCACCAGAAGTGAAGAAACGCTGGACCATATCAACTATATCCTTTTCCACAATGTCCCAGTGTTTTTGGTAAAAATCGGGATTAAAACCATCTGGACTGGGTGACTTGTCGGGGTGCATCTGAAAAAGAGCCTTACGAACCTCAATATCCTCAACTTGAAGAAGCAAATCTTGATTTTGATTAGCATTAACTTTGACCGGAATACAGTCAATAACCTGCTGCCCATTCGAACCCGAAGCAGTGAAAAGATCAGTAAAGTGAGTTACCATAACCTCCCGAAGGCCACTATCCCAATCCACCCACACTCCATTGCTATTCTTAAGTTTAACAATCTGGTTGTTTCGCCACCGATTACTAGCACAAGCATGAAAATACTTGGTATTTTGGTCGTAACCACAACTGCTTCGACCGTTGTCTCCAAAAAATCTCTTTCTTTGTTAAAGCCTCACAAAGCTGAGATTGAGTCTCCTTGTATTTCGAGACAGCCAGTTGGTCACTCCTACCTTTCAACTTTTTCAGAATCTTGTTGCAAGACTTTATTTTTTTATTAAAAAAACCAGTGATATCACTGCCCCATTCGGCCAAAGCCATACTGCAGGAGTGAAGCTTTACGTTGAGAGAACTATTGGGAGTACTATCCCAATTGGCTTGAACAATTTGTCTACACATAGGCTCTCGGGACCACGCATTTTCATACCGAAACTTCTTCTTGAAAACAATGGGTTTTGACATGGCAAGATTAACCCAAATTGGGCAATGGTCGGACACCGTAATTTCCAAATTTTCAAGAGAGGCCTAGGGGAATAACATTTGCCAATCATGGTTAACTAATGCCCTATCAAGTCTAACTTCAACCCATTGACTAGTACCCTTCCCTTTTTCCCAAGTAAAAGGATACCCCCTTAGCTCCATGTCAATAAGATGGCATTCAGAGACCACATCTTGGAACCCATTTAGAAGCCAATTCGGGTAGGATCTACCCCCTCTTTTATCACTATGACTCAAAGTATTATTCATATCCCCAAACAAACACCTAGGCAAAGAATACTGACCTGAAAGTTGGTGAATTAATCGCCAAGTATTGCCTCTTAAACTTCGCTGGGGCTCTCCATAAATCCCAGACGCACGAAACAACGGGCAACCCTCAATTCGAACCTCCAAGTCGATATGGTTGTGGCTGAAACCAAGGAGCTGACCTTCTTCTTCTTTCTTCCATAGCATTGCTAAGCCCCCACTATGACCCCTAGCCTCAACAACATAACTCCCTTCAAAGCCCAACAACCTCTTGACATAATTAATCTTGTCATTTTTGCAAATAGTTTCACACAAAAAAATCACATTGGGTTTCTTTTGGAAAACGATTTCCTTAAGGAATTGAATAGCCCTCAGGTTCCCAAGCCCTCGGCAATTCCAGCTTAGTAAACTCATAATGGTAGGCGGGCCCCAATTTGAGTACCCGCCAAAAAATCGTATTTTGGAAAAATGCCATTATTGGTAATTGAACTTTCCTCCAAAACCTCCCCACCTGGCCCATTATTATCCATTTGGTCAATACCTTTCCCACTACCCTCTTTTACAAGAATATCATTTTTCCTTACATCCCCACTTAGGAATGGGCCTCTGAATCCTTCCTCACTAACTCGAATTGGGCCCCCATCTTCACCATTTAAATAATTCAATCCCCTCCCTTCATTTACGCGCCTCCTCTTTAAATCAGCAATAAGAAGACCATCTTGTTGAATATCTACATTATTTCCCTCCTCCAAATCAACATTTATGATACCATGATTTTCTCCATGATTATTGCTCCCAGCCGATTTCAAACCAACCCCCTTAACATCCTAGAATTATCTCCATTAACCACGCCCTCTACCATTATTGCATCCCTAGAATCACGGTCAGGATCAACCACCCCTGTACTCTGATTTCCCGATGAGAATTAGCCGGCACCAGCCTGCAAAGGTTGTCCCATATTGTCCCTTAACCACCGAGCTCCGATCTGTCGTGATTGTCGTCTATTAGGCGCTTTCATGAACAAACCATAAGGTTTTGCAATAGTTTCCAAGGACTCCTCAAACAATTTGTGGCAAAACCTTTCGGAATGGCCAATTATACCACATATGAAGCAAAAAGTAGGCACCCTCTCATATTTAAAATTAGCCCAGAACCACTCCACCTTGTTCTTGTAAATTTGCATTCTCCGTTTGAGAGGTTTCTCCATGTTGATCAAGACACGAACTCTAAAGTAGTCTCTCTAGATACCCGCAAAATTTTTCGGACATGAGGAAACATACGTTCCAATATACCCTCCCACGCCTTGTAAGACACGATCGAATCGATATCCCACTTCAAGATTGTATACTTGGACCCGTATTTCCATAGTATTCAATGGCTTGTTTTAAGGATTTTCCCCTTCCTTTAATCTTTCAACAGCCAAGGGGTTCCTATTAAAAGTCCAAGAAGTACCTTCAAGAACTCTGCTAATGTCAACCTTATGAAAAAATTGAAACAAATATCGATTTGTTTCCAACTCCTTGACGTACATTCCTCTCCCTGGACGCCATAGCGAAGCCAAAACATTCCTTAGCGAGTCAAAGTCTGCCGGACGATCAGACAATAGTTTTCCCACAAGACACCATCTGCCGTCGAAGTCATCAACAAGTGGTTCCGCATTATTGAACAAAAGTCCCATCCCATCCTCATCTTCTACCTGTAATCCCTCCCATTGTTGTCCCAACTCTTCCATACTATGGCTGCTTGAAGCCATAACGCAAACAAGAAAGTAACCAATCACACACTCAACAAAAGCACGGCAAAAGAACAGACCTTACAAACTCATAGCCTCACATACATGTCACAAGACAAGACTTTTTAAAAATATACATCTTACAAAACTATTTTTATTCACATAGTTTAGTTTTACTTATCATACTTTTTCTATTAAATTACTCTAATATTAATATATGGATGGAGTAAATAATTGACAATAGAAAGATATCTATTCTATATAATAAAATGTGGCTATGCAATAGAATTTTTAGTTTAACGGGGTTCTTTAGTTTTCTATTTATTCTATATAAAATGTGGATATGCAATAGAATTCTTAGTTTAACGAGGTTTTTTAATTTTTTACGTTAACTTTAACATAATATCCCAATTACTTAACAGAATACTCTTTATTAATTTTATAATATTATTATATATATTTAAAAATAAAAATTATATGAATATTTTATATAAAAAATAATTTAATTATATATAAAACTAAAAATTACATCTATATATAAAATATGTATATTTAAACCTTAATTTTACGACAACTTTTTGTTTTAAAAATGATTAATGATATAAATGCTTCTAATAATGTGTACATCTTATTATAACCACACAATCCTAACTACAAATTAAGAAATATATATTTAAAATATATCTTTGGACATTATATATAAAATGTACTTTGAAAGTAATTAATTCTCTAATACGTATAACAATAAAATTCATTCTTTTATTATATATCTATTCTATATAAAATGTGGCTATGTAACAGAATTTTTGATTTAACGATTTTTATTTTTAACGTTTCTTTTATTTTTAATATAAATTAACAGAGAGTTAACTTTGTCGTTAACATTCTAAAATAAAATAAAATTAACATCCTCTCCTTCTTTATGATTAAGGAAATAAGTTTAAAAAATTTATACGATTGAAATTTATATAGCCGTTCTTGACTGATCCAAGCTTATTAGAAAATTTCAATGGCCGCTAGCCCTTAAATCCTCTCCTCCACCTGATCCCTCCTGCAAACTTTTTCATCGACTGCGTACCACAATCGACAACTGAGTCAAGCTCCTCGCCATCTGGCAGTACATCATTCCCTTCCTCATCAACTTCTTCGCCTCTGTCACTTTCTTTGCGATTCTGAGTCAAACTCCAATCTCGCTTGCTGTGCCCATCACCAACGCCACCACATTCACCGCCACTGCCGTATTCAGCGTGATCTTGGGGGAACACACTGTTGGAAATTATTTTACCAGGATCTTAGATTTACTAACAAGTATGTTATTAACATCCTAAATATGAACTTCTAAAACGATATGAAATAAACACATATAAAGTATAAGAAACCTTACAGTGGTTGCAGCGGAATATAATGTCTCCTTCCACTCAGATCTCTAACTCTTGTATCCTTTCTGTAGCAGAGTATCACCAAGATCTAAGTCTGAATCTCATTCTCTTGAAACTGGATTCTGCACAACCTTACACACATGATTGAGTACTACTTGACGTGTGTGGGCACTCACTCATTCACTATAGGCTCGGTTTAGAAGAGAGGAAGAGAGAGAGAGAGAGAGAGAGAGAGAGAGAGAGAGAGAGAGAGAGAGAGAGAGAGAGAGAGTGTGTGTGTGTGGTTTCGGCTAGGGTAGGAAGGAGGCTCAAATTTTATCTAAAGGAATGAGATGCATCATCTTTCCCCTTAAGCCATCACTACCTATTTATAGGAAACCACCTAAGGTTAGGTTAGATTTATTTGGCAAAAATAATTAAAAAAAAATAAATGGTAAATATGCTACATAAGTGGCCGGCCATAGGTTGGATATTAGGCCCCACTTTGTAATTTTGCCATTTTCTCATCTTATTTTCTCAAAAATGCTAATTTTCCAACCACTTAAATGTCAAATCTAATTATTTAATAACTAAAAATTAATTATTAAATAACATTGTCATTTAATATATTTATTAATTAGACTAATCAAAGTCTCTTAATTAACAAATGAACCCTAGAAACTCTTTCTTCACAATTAAGCCATTGCTTAGTGAAAATTCATAAACTAGACGTAGTCTAATGTTAGAATTATAATTTTTTAATCAAAATCAATTAACTGAGTATTACAAGTAGTATTGTCTCAACTAGTATGAGGACCATGGGCCTATACAACCGAACTTCCAATAAGCAGAACTAGAATTTACCAAGTAAATTCCCTAACTTATTAATTCCTTGTTGCATCCACTCATAGAACTTGGAATTGCACTCTCAGTCATATCAAACGCTCTATATGTTCCACGATATAGATACGCTATCAGTTATCCATTGTTATAATCCCAATAATCAATGACCCTATATGGATGATTTACATTGTATAGGGATTAAATTACCGTTACACCCTTCAATTCATTTTATCCTTAAAACACTTAGCCACCTATAAATGATATTTCAGTGAACTAAACATAATCTCTGAAATGAGTACTCAACCATTTATCTCTATTTAGCCAAGCTCGAAGGAAATCATCATTTCACTTCTATACCATGATAGAAGTTATAGATTCCATATTTATGTTTAGCGCTCTCACTCAATTGCACTACCATGTTCCCAACATGTACGTATCACCCTGACCAAAACGTAAGCTTAACTAACAAATCAAAGAACATGTATAATACTCTTGAGATCAAACCTAACCATATCAGGATTAAGATCATTTGATCTAGGATCAACTAGGTGATATTGAATTGAATAGATATTACGGTAAGATTATCATATCTGATTCAAAGTTCAATATCAGTCTCTTCCGATGCATACTTCATGCACCCAAACTTTAACCAATGCTTTGGAAAGGACATAGCACTTATCTAAGGTGCAAGTAAACTATGTTGTAGATTATCATATCAGTTAAACCCTGTGTACTGATAAATCTAGGAATATATATATTTAATCAAATAATCTTGATTACTTTCCACTGTGCTGACGATACAATAAACAAGAATATAAATGTGATAAGGATTTGGATGAATTTATAAATCAAATAAACAAATAAATGATAACTTGAACCAAATGACACTGATAAAAATACTTCTGTTTCTTTATTGATATTTAAATAATAAAGATTACATTGAAATGAAATTTTATTTAGGACATAAAATCTAACACACTCACCTGGGTTTTGCTATCTTTGGTACGATTTTTTTTATTCTAGGCATTTGGCTTTGTATTTCGTAGCCAATCAGCCATTTCTCTTGTGAATCTCGTCTCCATAGGTTTACCTTTTATGCGTTGATATAATTATTGTCATTTTCAATGTATCGTTGTATATTGTAATCCATACAATCGCATCACTGTTGTCGTTTTCATGTAATTAGGAACATTTAATTATAGTTATATTTATCTTTCTTTTTTATAATTTTTATGCAATTGTTTTCTTTAATTATCAACACTTTAGAACTGTTATTTTTTTTTCTTCTTCAAATTTTGACAATTTTATGCCATGCTAACTTTTTGATTCTATTATTTTTAGAATAATTTATAAATATTTTACAATTTGATTGTCATCAATTTTCCATACGCTTTTAAAACAATATATCTAGCATTATTATTTTATTTTTGGGTTGCATCACAATTATTTATGTGTATTAAATAATTTTAAAAAACTTAAGTAAATAGTTAATATTAATATTTTTTACTTAATTACTTGATATTAAAAAAATTTCAATTAAATCAGAAAAATAAATTAAATTAAATATGATTATTTATTTAAATTGTATAGCTATTAAAATAAAATAAATTAAAGTATACGATATTTTCCACGTAGTTTTAAGAGATTTTTACACCCGATGCCACATTTCCTCATTTTTTTACTTTTTTGGCATTACACGGTTTTTTAAACTTTTTTACCTTTTACATTTTTCAATTTTAGTTTTCAAAAAGTTTCATAATTACAAAACTACCTTTACCATGCATATGTCATCTCCTTTTCACACGTTCACGCACGCCACCTCATAACTCCATTTTTCCTTTTTTTATTTTGATTTTTTTTTCCTCTGCTTCTTTTCGTCTTCAACAGTTGCTTCCCACGATCACCATTTTCAAGCCCTAACCCATTTCTTCTTCCCACGATCACCTTCTCCAACCCCTCACCCACGTTTTCCTCAACCTACATTGTCATCCTCCCCTGTTTTTTTTCTATAAAAATGGCAATCACTAGAAGGGCTCGAAATCCCCATCTCCGGCCAAGAAACCCCCTAAAAAATCTAAGAAGCCTCCAACTGTTTCTTCCAAAGTCGAAGCTAAGATGGGATTTAAAAAAATTGCTAAGAAATTAGTGGGTGATGTTCCAGAGACATCGGGCACTAAGAAAAGAGCCCTTCCAGTTAAGGTCGACGCTCCTAAGCCTAAGAGAGCTAAAATTTCCAAGTCAGCACGCGATGTAAGTTTCTTTTTGTTGTTTTTCAATTTTTCTTTAGTTTTTTTCTGGTTGTTCTATTTGTTGTATTACATTTGATGATTTAATGCTTTCCCCATTTTTGTTCTAGGTTTCCTCAGATTCTGATTTTGAGGATGAAGTGCATGCTGAGGACCAAAAGCCTAAACTTAAATCCAAGGTAATTTTAAATTGCTTGGTATCATTTTATTGAGTTAATTTTTACATCAGCTTTTTAGGTCACTAATTTAGTTGTTTATCATCATTTTTTTATGTTTTGTGTTGTTCTTTATGTATTTCTGTCATGTATTGTGGTTGATGTTGTTTTCTTGTTTTTATTCAGTTGTTGTTTGGTTGTTTTAAAATTAAACAGTTCACTTCGTATTGTGTTACAGTTATTTACTGCAATTTCCCCATTGGTTGTTTATATGTTTATTGTGAGTTTTTTTTCGGTTGTTTTCCACAATATTAGTATTGAGAAGCATTTTAGTAATTTCATTTTCAACAAGATGTTACAGTGTTGTTTATTCTTTAGTTATTTATATGTTTATTGTGAGTTTCTTTCGGTTGTTTATCACAATATTATTATCGAGAAGCATTTTAGAAATTTCATTTTTAACTAGCTTTTACAGTGTTGTTAATAGTTTTAGTTGTTTATCTGTTTATTGTTAGTTTTGTTTTGGTTGTTTATCATTATAAAATTTTTACTTTTTACAAACAACTACAGTGTTTTAAATATATTTCGTTTGTTTTTCTGTTTATTGTGAGTTTTGTTTGGGTTTTTTATGATAATTTCAGCATTCACAACCATTTTATAACTTTTATTTTTTACAAGTTGTTACAGTGTTGTTTATGTATTTTTTAAAAGTTGTTTATCTTTTATGTTTATCATACTGTAACGGTTTCATAAATGTTGTTTTTAGGTTTTGTATTGGTTGTATTTTGGTTACTACATTTTATATTTACCTTGTTCTTGTTGCTCAGATTTGTTGCTTATGTTTTATTTTGTATTTCTATTTTTTTGCAGGTCCATGTTAGGACCTCAGAGAAGGTTGAAGGTTTTGACTTACCAAAAAAAAATCCCCCTAAGGTGACCTTTTTTTAAAAAAAATTGTTTTTATTATTTGTTTTCTGTTTCTGTTTTAGTTTTTTTGTTTTGTCCTCATTTCTTTTGTTTCAATTGATACAGGAATGGAATTATATTTATGACCAGAAGAATCTCTTCATTGCGAAAGCCTTTTCGACTGCTACTTTCCAGGTGATAGAAAACATTAAGTCTTGTCTTTCACCTGAACAGCTTGAAATATTTTCCAAAACCTGTTTTGGACATTTCCTTAAGCTTCCTGATTTTAAAGTTCAACCGCAAGTGTTTCATGGGTTGTTACTGCGGGAGGTTCAGCAACCTAATGATGCTGAGTTGTGGGTAATGATACGCGGTGTTAGGCTTAGGTTTAGCATTGAGGAGTTTGCTTTGATTACTGGTTTAGACTGTGAAGGTGACTGTAGTGTTTTAGATTTTAAGCAAGACGTTAATAGTCTTTCTGAAAAATATTGGCCAACTTCATCCTCTATCACTAAGGAATCTGTTAGGGAATGTTTTACCACCAAGAGGTGGGGTGATTCTGATGAGGATGCTGTGAAGTTGGCAGTTTTGTATTTTGTGGAATGGTTCTTGCTTAGTGGCACTAAGCATAAAAATGTACCTAGGTCTATTTTAGATGTTGTAGACAGTGGGAGGTACAATGAATTTGCTTGGGGACGGAGTTCTTTTGAACTGACTATTTCGTCATTGAAGGGTAAGCTTGACAGTTGGGTTGAAGGTGTTAGGAAGGCAAGGAGTTCGGGAAAGAGGTCGAGTGTTTTTTACACTTTGATTGATTGTCCTCATGTTTTTCAAATTTGGTTCTATGAGTGTTGTAAGTACATGAAAGGTAAGTATTGCCAAAAGGAAAACTCTCGTATTCCAAGGATTATTCAGTGGACATGCAATAGTCAGCCGACTTTCAAAGTTTTGAAGACTACTATTTTTGATGTTTCCAAAGATAAGGTATATCTGCTTGTTTTAATTTGGTTTTTTAGTAGTTGTTTTTATGTTGTTTTTCATTATTAATAAATCTTTATAATTGAAATTTTCATTTTGTTGTTTTTTAATCAGCTGGAACTATCAAATATGAGGCCCACTGCTGCTGAGTTCAAAGCTTTGAAATTGAGCAGTTTCAAGTTTGACACTGACTACAATTCTTACAAGAGTGTTCCTGTTCCCGAAGAGTCTTCTGTTGCTCAGAGTGACATTTCTGTCAAGCTTGATGCTTTTTCAGAGAAATTTGATGGGTTGGAGGTGAAGATCGATTTGCTGCATACTTCCCAACAGAAGATTTCTTCCGATTTGGTTGAGTTGAAAGAGTTTGTGTCTGCACAGTTTGTTTCTTTTGGTGCTCAGATGGCTTCAATGCAGACACAGTTTTCTACTGTTTTTGCCGATTCTTATGCTAAGGTATGTTAGTTTTTCAATTGTTGTTTTTCAGTTTTTTTTAAGTTGTTTTATACTAATTTAAATTATATTTTCAATATAGGACAAAGGCAGTGACTCTTCCAATGATGATGGTGGAAGTGGTAATGAAGAAGATTTTGATTTAGATGAATCTGAAGAAACTGATGACAATGAAGAAGAGAATGTTATGGGTGATGAAGAAGGTGAGGGTAGTGAAGGTGAAAAGAAGGATGGTCAAGCTGATGAAGATTCTGAGTCAAAAGAAAAAAAATGATAAGGGCAGTGATGATGAATGCACTGATCGTGAGGAGAAGGTAGATAAGTAGACAATGTAACTAGGTTTTAGTTACTTTGTGTGGTTTATTTCGTTGTAAGTCCGTTTAGGTTGTGGTCTTGTAATTCTATGTTCTTGTTATGTCTCTTCTTATGTTTTAGTTTTTTTTAAAAAAAAAAAATTTGCAACTATTTTTCAGACTATTTATTTGTATTTATTATGTTATTTAGATGGTTGTGTTTATAGATTATGTTGTTCGCAATTATTGTTGGTCTTCTTATTTTACTTGTTGTTTTTATTTTGTTTTTTAGTTGTTATGTAGTTTTTTCTTAGTTGTTGAAGCCTTTTACAAAAAAATAACTTCATTTTTTTTTCTATCTTCTCTTTCCTTTTTTTTCTGTATCAAGAATTTCGTTGATTTCAATGACGGACCTACTCAAATAGATGTTGAGGCTACTGTTCAGTCCGGTGTGAAAACAGTTGAGATTATGGTAATGTTGCTTTTGTGTTGTTTTTCGGTTGTGTAAAGGTTGTTATTTTTTAACCCTACTCTAATTACTTTTTAATACCATATATAAATAGATGTCTTCAGATGGAATTGGTGGTGATTCTAGTAAACAGATTTCAGTTTCTGAAAATGTTGAGGTTACGGATCGTCGTCTTGTTTGTTTTGAGGTATATTTTTTTTATTCATATTTTTTAGTTTCTTCATACTTTTTGTGTTTAACACTGACTTTTTTTTTTTCATTTTTTTGGAAAAAAAATATATTTGATGGGTGCAGCAGGTCTCAATGTTGATTCTAACATTGAACTTGTTGAAGATGACCCAATTCCCGTTGAAGAAACTCCTCTTGTTGACAAGAGGAAATCTAAGAAACCCATAGCGTTGACGTCTCTGTTTATGGAGTATGACTCTTCCATTTCTAGTTCTAAAGATGGTTCTGGTTATGGAGTTGTTAAGTATGTGGCTGGTTTGTGTCCTCTTGATGATAGGATTGGTGAAGATGTACAACATAAAGACGAGAATCATTTTGACTTGTGGCTTGGTGAAGGACGTCGATCAAAAAAAGATCCGTAAGTGTTTAATCTCAGCATTTTTGTTGTGTTTTTGTATATTTTGTTTTTTACTTTACTATTTATGTTTCAATTCTATTTTTTTTTTATGTTAGCCATGACAAGGACAATGTTTACTTGAAGGGTAAGGATAAGATTGTTCCCCCTTTTCGTTTTGGCGTGGAAGATGTTGCAACCAAGATGTGGTTCCACAAGCTTGCATATCCTGGCCAATGTTTAACTAATTCTGTAAGTTAATTTATTTATTCTTTTGATTTTTTTAAAAAATGTCAGTCTATAGTTTTCTTCATGTTGTTTGTTGGTTGTTTTTCAGTTGTTGATATATAATTCATTTTCTTAATTTTGAACATTTCTCATTTTTTATTGTTTAGCATTTGGATATCATTTTTTACTATCTACGTAAAAAAGGAAAGTATGCAAAGGAGTCAAAGGTTAAGTTCACAACCACCGATTGCTTATTCTTCAAAACCATTCATGCTTTGTATGAAAAATTTGTTGCACAGAAAAAAGATCTTTCTTTGATAACTGCCCAGCATGCCATTGCTGATTATATCATAGGTAGAAAAATGTTATGTGGTTCCCCTTGGCATTTGTGCGATCATGTTTTGTTTATCATCCATATGGAGACTGAATCACATTGGATTCTTGGTCGCTTGAATATTGAGGAAAGGCGTATGTACATGTACAACTCCTTGTCGACTGCTATGAAAGATAGTGCCGCTATCAAAGCTTGTCAGCCTTTTGCGGTGTTGTTGCCCCACTTTTTTGCTTTGTTCGATGAGTTCAAAAAGGAAAACAAACCGGTTTGTTTAGACCCTTTCGAAGTTGTTAAGGTTGATGGTTTGCCTCAACAAACCTCGAAGTAAGTTGTTTTTAGTTTTTATTTTCAAGTGTTGTTTTATTTTTTTTATGTTATTTTCCTTTTTTTAAGTTTTTCTGATGTTGTTTTTTGGTTGTTTTCCAGTGACTGTGGTTGTTTCGTGGCATCGTTTGCCGAATACTTCATTGATATGAAACCGATTCCTCCCATATTTGATGTTGAGAAACACCGTGATAGGCTTGTTGTGTTGTTCTATAAGTATGCTCGCATGAAAGAAGTGGATTTTATTGATAGTGAAGATGAGGCTCCTCCAAAGGGTCCAAAGAAGAATTTGTTTTAGTTATCTATTTGTTGTTGTTGGAAATAATACTTTTTTATTTAGCTTTTGTTTTTTCTATTACCAGATTATGTTCATAATCATAGACAAGTTGTTGTTTCTATCATGTTTTTTTTTATTATTGAAATTGGTTTTTTATTTGTTCCTAGTTTTGGATTTTTAATTTTTATATTCAGTTTAACCCATGAAAGCATATCATTAACAACCTTATTACAACCATCTTACAAACGACTAAACTTGCATTTTAATCACTTTATGTAGTTTTGTTTCGTTCTTATTAATTTCAACTTTCTTGCACTCATTTAATTATTTAACTATAATATTTGATGTTCTTTGTATATTAATGATAATAATACCAATTCTCTATTATCAATATCTCTCCACATAAAAATTCACAATAAAAAAAATATAACAACCAATAGTAATATGCAGTATTTTTTTTCTAAATGTTTTAGTATAGTTGTTTTTTGGTTAATGTGTAGCTGTTTGTAGTTCTATGTTGTAATTCTTCTGCAGGTCTTTTGTTATGTCCCTTTTGTCCACACTTGCCACACTTGTTTTGTTTCTTTGTTTCCCAAGCTGCTGCCATTCTTCTTTTTCTCGGCCTTCCAGACTTGATTCTTTCTTTTGGAGGCAACACTATGATGTCTTCAAAAAATTCTGGTAGTTCCCATTCTCTAACGTTTCCAACTGGGTATACTGTTTCTTCATATGTTTGCAGCCATGCTTTTGATGTGTAGTATTGTGCACAGTAGTTGTATGTGTTTATGTTCAAGTCCTTCATGACGGCGACTGCATGGTTACATGGAATTTCATCTTTTTGAAATCTATTGCATGTGCACGTCTTCTCCTTCAAGTTTACTATTCTTGTTCTGTCTTCATCTATCACCTCAAACAGGTTTTGGTTTGCTGGTTTCACCTGCATGTTTTAAACCAACTTTAAAACAACTAAAAAACTATACAAAAACAACTGTTTTCATTTTACTTTATGCGAACAATAATCTCAACTTACTGTTAGTGGCAATGACTGTACATAGTTCCCTATGAGTTTCTTCTCAGATGATGGTGTCAGCCTTGTTGTGCATTTTTGTGCCTCCTTTCTATTATTGTATGTCCACTCTTGCATTTGTGCCCTCAAGCACTCCATTAATGTTGTGACTGGTGTTTCCCTTGCTGCTAAATTTGCTGAGTTCAGTGCCTCAGCTATGTTTGATGTCATGGTAGAGTACCTATAATTTGGACAGTTTCTATCATAGTTCTACTTTTAAAAAAAAACTCAAACGCAACGCAAATACAACGCTTAAAATATCTGAATATGTAATTAATGGTATCCTTTTTATTTGTTTTCACCTGTTGTTTTCTGAATAATACCTTGACCATTTTTCATGGCCAATTTTTTCCAGGTACGGTCTTATGCGCTTATCCAAGTTATCTAGCTCCCTCATATGGAATTCAAACTCCATTTTTGTGTAAGCTTTTGCAGCTGCAAAGAATGGAGCTCTGAAATGCTTTGCATTTTTTTTGAATTTTGTTTTGAGGTTCGACAAGAGGTGGAAGATGCAGTAGCCATGTGTTATTTCAGGGAACACTTTCCTAGTTGCTTTGATGATGCTTTCATGTCTGTCTGATATTAGGCATTGATATTCTCGAACCCCGAATGCTTCTTTTATTTTTTTTAAGAACCACTCCCACGATTTATCGTTCTCAGAATCAACTATGCAGTATGCAAGTGGAAAAAATTTTAATTCTGCATCTTGTGTGTTGGCATTGAGCAACGTGCCTCCATACGCGACCTTTAGGAATGTACCATCCACAACGATGATTGGTTTGCAGTTTGGCCAACCTTTTATAACAGCATTCAATGCAACAAATGCATATTTGAAACTGTCATCATCTTCTTTCTCTATGTCAATTAATGTTCCTGAATTTTAATCAAACAGTGTTTTTCAAACAACTGTTACGCAACTAAATAACAACGCAAAAACAACGTTTTTATTTTCACAACTATTTTCGAACTAAAATATTTTATTTTTTTTACCTGGATTTGTTTTCTGTAGCATGTACAGGTATCTTGGCAAGAGATTGTACGACTCTTTAGCATTTCCATGTAGCTGGGTTTGTGCTCGCTCTTTACTACGCCATGCTTTCATGTAATTCATCTTTATTCCGTATTTGTCTTTCATTTCTGTCTTTATGTCTGCCGGGCTGCACTTTGTTTTCAGGTTCAAGAATTTTGGTTTTACAAAATCTGCTATCAACTTTGATGTAGCTTGTCGTTGATCTCCAAATCTTATTGTAACTGGACATGTGTGCTCTTCTTCATAGCTCCTTATTATGAATGTTTCTGTGTTTCCATTTTTGTAGCCTTTAAACTCCATTTGCAGTTTGTGTCCAAACACACTATGTTGTCTTCTTTTGTGCAAGATTTCACTACTTTGTATTGAAATGTCTTCTTGATTGCAAAGTAGCATAGTGTACTTATCAATGTTTCTTTGTCCTCGTAAATTTGCCCCTTTTCTATTGTTTAATGTCGTTTGTCATTGATGATAATCATTTCTGTGTTGTCCACTTCCTCTTCTTCTTCCTGGTTGTTTTCGAGTTGCTGTACCATTTCTGCAGCCACAAGCTTTGCATAGTCGGTGAAGTCGAAATCTTCATCTACTGCTGTAGTTTTTTCTCTGTTGTTTTCTGGTTGTTGTTGTTGGGTTTTATGCCCTAAATAAAACTCTTTACAATCTGATTAGTTATCAATATAAGAAATTTTGAAGTGATTGATGTTTGCATGAATTTTACATGCTAATGGTTTAATATGTTTAATATGTTTATTACATTCATACACACAAAATCAGTTAAATCCAGATCATATGTTTATTCACAATTACAGTATCGTCAACACAGTGGAATGTGATTGTGATCATATGAATCAAAAGTTTTGGTCCCTGTTTCATCAGTGTTATTGGATTTACACTAATGTGATAATCAGCGATGATGTGTACTTACACTTGGAGTAAGTGTTATGTTCTTTCCAGGACATTAGTAAAGTATACTAGTTTCGAATGTATGGAGTATACATTGAACTGGACCGATATTGCAACTAAGTTAAGATATTACAAACTTACCGTTATACATATCTTTCCAAGTCAATATCAGTAGTTGATCTTAAGATTAAAAGAATCTAAATCCTGATATGCTTAGGCTCAACTCAGGAGTGCTATTCATGTTCTTAGATTTATTAGTTAAGCCTACTTTTGGGTCAGGGTGATACGTATATTTTGGGAACATGATAGTATGATTGAGTGGGAGTGCTGAACATAAATATGGAATCTATAGCTTCTACTGGTGTATAGAAGTTGAAAAACCGTGTTTTTGCAAATGTCAATTGTATATACGAAAATATAAAAACTGTAAGCGTTTGCAGCAGCAGAAAGTAATTCTGCTACAGCAAAACTGAACAGGCAGGATATAAAATATTTGCAGAAAAATAAATAACTTGACACAAGAGATTTGTACGTGGTATCAGTGTTCTTCAGAACACTCCTAGTCCACGGGCCCACGCCCAGAGAATGAAATCAATTAATAAAGTATCAAAATTACAAAGACAATTGACTTAAACAAGTTTAGACTCCCTCTAAAGTATTGCCGCAATCCTTTGTAATCCACTTTAAGAATCTGACTTCTTGAAACACCTTCAAGCCCGAACTCCCTTCATCTTTGAAGTGTGAGTGCTTACTTCCTCCCGAAGTAAGGCTTCAACAAGTCTTCTCCCGAAGACCAAGTGCTTACTTCCTCCCGAAGTAAAGCTTCAACAAGTCTTCTCCCGAAGACCAATCTCTTGTTCAGTCAAGTAGTTCTTCACAACCTCTAGGATAGAGTAAGAACAGAAATAGAACAACTAGAACCTAGATGAACAACTAGGCTCTCACAAAACAAAGAAAGACTCTCTTCTCTCAAAAGATAAATGTACAAAATGAATAATGGAAGAGGTAATCCGAATGGTTGCTCTCTAGGCTCTATTTATAGATCATAGAAACCAAAGAGGCAACCACAAGTTCGAATTAGCAGCTGTACAAAAACTTTCCAAAAGAAACACGATCTGCTACATCAGATTCGGTTGCTGACGAAGCAGATCTGCCCAGAAACGGGAAACTTACTAAAATCGGGTCCGATCTTCTTTCAATGCTATATTCCTGCCAAAAACAGATTAGATATTCTGATTGTATCAAGATACAATCGAAATCAATAAGGAAAGGCAATAAACAAGGTTTCCCTAAAAAAGACAACTTTCCAAAAGAGAATTCCTTCTCTTTTGAGAAGTTTTCAACAAAGGAAAGTTCAGCTGAAAGTGCAACTTTCCAAACAAGGAAAATGGCAGCTAATAACCGAATAAAAGAGGTAAGATTTCGAAAATGAATGCATAGCAATCTTACCATAAAAAGGAAAAATTATTTTGTCACCTAACTTGCCAAAAAAGGACTTTACAATCTCCCCCTTTGGCACTTTAGATGAACAAAATAATTTTTTCCATAAAGTACCTGCAATGCAAAGTTAACAAGAGCAAAAGCTACTACTCCCCCTGAGTAACACAATCGAATATCACAATAAAAACAAAGAACATGCTAACTTTAAACATTAAGTTCACAAGTACTAACAAACCACAACTCCCCCTGAAAAAAGGGTCCAGAGTTGGGCAACAAACCAAAAAAATAAATATCTCTCCCCCTTTTTGTTTATCGGAGTGCCAAAGTAAACAAAGAACAAAAATAGACCAAAGTTTAATTAAAAAGAACCAAACTATAACACTTTAATTTTTGTATAGTTTAATCAAGGTGGACAGTTGCCTGGACATGTCATGCTGGACATCAGCCATTGCTTCAAGACGAGTGTACACATTCTGAAGTTCAGACTTGACTTCCAGGAGTTCTGCAGCAACAGTGCCTGAACTTGCACCAGCAGAAGCAGCAGAAGCAGCAGCCTTTGGCCGTTTTTGAAACACACCATCAAAGTATTCAGAGGGTTGGAATGTAGGGCCAGTGATGGGAGGCTCAAGTGTTTCATGTGCTTGGGCCACATTCTTCTGAGAAGATAAAACCTTATAGATTAGATTTGGAAATACAAGTTTGAAGGTTGGCTTTTTACCTCTTCGGAAGGAGACAATCTGGTTGAGAATATGAGAGGCTAGATCAATGGAAGTGCCAGAAGTGATGCGGTATAGGAGTGTAGCCACTTCTTGAGACACCACGGTCTTGTTAGAATTTGGAACCCAATTGCTTAATGCAAACCGCATAAGGGAAGCATGAGCAAAAGTGAGGTGAGTAATTCGAAGACTCTCCCCTGGTTTCAGTTCTAAACGAGCACCAGTGAGTTCAGAGTGCATCAAGTCACGATCCATGGACATCACAGCATTGGATACATTCTCAGGCAATTGCAGAGCCTGAGCAGTGTCCTTTTTAGAAAATGAGAACCAGTGACCCCTAACATACACTCTTCTATACAGTCTAGAGTTCTCATCAAGGAAATCATCAGTAAGATTAGCATAAAATTCTTTAATAATGTTAGCAATGAATCCAATGAAACCAGTAAGAGTGTTTTCCCATTGATGAAATTGAATGAACTTTACAATACCATAAACACGATGGGCATGCAAATCATAATTCCTCTCACTTTCAAACTTACGAGTTGCATATAGATTCCAGTCACGCTCATTGTCTCGATAGTAAAAAGTTGGACAGCCAGAGATAGAGGAAGGGATATTACCAGATGGAGGATCTTCCATGGGCTGCTTGCCTTTGGCAGCAGCAGAGGCCTTTGCTGCTGAAGCAGTTTTCGAGCGAGGAGGCTCTGGCTCGAGTTCTGTGTCCTCACTGTCCTTCTCAGTATGCAGAGATACTGATTTGTCTGAAGAGACTTCCATTGGATCCTCTTCTTCTGAACTGGAACTCGAGGAAGCCGAGGGAGGATTAGTCTTGAGTTTCTTCTTGGCTGGAGGAACAGTCTTCTCTCGAGATTGAGAGGCTTGAAGTTCTTTCTCAGCCGAGGCTTGCTGGGCTCGAGTTCGAGTGGAAGGGCCTGTTGGAGTGGTGCCAGCCATTGATGCAGCAGGAGGAGGAACTGAAGCAGCAGGGGGTGCACTAGAAGGAGTTGGAACGGTTTCTTCTAATTTTTTAGAGTGCCCTAGATTCTTGGTTCTCACCATTTTGAAACTGAAAGAGAAGATGAATAGTGACTGACAAAGAAACAAGAAGAGGGTTCGGGTAGGTGGAGAATTAAGTGACAAAATTTGATTTATATAACCTTGGAATCAAAACAAGAAAAAGGAAACCAATTTTGAAAATTCAAATGGTAACCGCCAGCCCATGAACCAAAAGAGGAAACCGCCCACTTCTCAACTCCTTTCCCCCTTTTTTTTTTTTAATTTTCTTTTAAAGAATAAAAGGAAACTAGAAATGCCAACAAATTTTTCCAAAAATAAATCAATCTTTCAAGAATAAAGACACATTACCATATAAAGATTAATCTTTACTTGGAAACATATCATAATAAATCAAAGAAAGAATGAATGTTGATACTTACCATTTATGCACAAGATTTTCCTTAACCCATAAAACAAGTCACACGCCTCCCTCATTATTTTTTTTTATTTATTTATTTATTTATTTTTTGTAAAAACCGAAAATAAACAAACAAAGTGTACAATAACTATATGTGATTCGAATTAAGCAAGTAAATCAAATATCATTGACAATTGACAAAATAAAATACATGATATGCTTTTAAGGAAAATAACTAATTAGTATCTCATGAAATAATCATACTTAATTGATGTTGATGAAAAAGATATGCATGTTACTGAAAGTTGTGAACCAGGATTTATCAATTTAATTTTAATAGAGGAGACTTACAGATTTGAACACACTTGTCAGGCATAA
The DNA here is from genome assembly GCF_029168945.1 of Cannabis sativa. Classification (NCBI taxonomy): domain Eukaryota; kingdom Viridiplantae; phylum Streptophyta; class Magnoliopsida; order Rosales; family Cannabaceae; genus Cannabis; species Cannabis sativa. Next base: position 76,059,230 of record NC_083602.1, read on the forward strand.
GTGTGTGCAGTGAAAATAGGATCATTGTCCTTGGCAAGATTTTTCATTTTCGCCTTTTTCAATTTGATCCCGCAACTGGATGCTTTCACACCATACTGAAGGTAGCCCTTTTCTATGGTAGTGCATCCTCATCATAGTTGCTAATTACAATGTTCCAGCTTACTCATCAGATGGCTTTCACACCTCAGTATGGGTAGCTCTATTCCAGCAAGGGGCCTGACAAGACTGAAACAAAAATTGCTCAACTCTGTATAAGAACATTATTTATTCCTGCATACGGTATAAAGAGTAACATGAACCTTTTAACACAACATCACAAAGTATGATCAGACTGAGATCCTAACTAATTATATTCCAAAAGCATAAACATGATTTGTCAAAATACAATGATAGAAGATTAAGAGCTAGAGATGAATCACATAACACTATTGTACAAGAATTATGAACAGATAAAATTAAACAATGCAAACTCCCAAAGACTTTCTGAGGGAGTCAAAGCGACTTGCATCTAGGGCCTTTGTGAAAATATCAGCTAATTGTTTTTCAGTATCAACATATTCTAATTGCAATGATTTATTTTCAACAAGTTCCCTGATAAAGTGGTGTCTTATATCAATGTGCTTTGTTCTAGAGTGTTGAACAGGATTTTTGGAAATATTTATGGCACTAGTATTGTCACAAAAAATAGTCAAAACACCCAAATCAAACCCATAATCAATCAACATTTGTTTTAACCACAATAGTTGAGTGCAACAACTCATGCCAGCCTATGTACTCGGCTTCGGCGGTGGATAAGGAGATGGAATTCTGTTTCTTGCTATGCCAAGATACTAGATTATTCCCAAGAAAGAAACACCCTCCACTTGTGCTCTTTCGATCATCAGCATTTCCTGCCCAATCTGCATCACTAAAACAAGCAAGATTTGAATTGGTATCTTTCGAGTACCGAATTCCATAATCAGGAGTGCTATTAACATATCTAATAATCCTTTTTACAAACTCGATACATGAGATTCCATAGGATTACTTTGATATCTAGCACACACTCCCACACTGTAACAGATATCAGGACGACTAGCAGTTCAATACAAAAGACTTCCAATCATGCTACGATAGAGTGTAGTGTCTACCTTTACTCCATTCTCATCTTTTGTTAATTTCATGGTGGTGCTCATAGGAGTACTTACTTGCTTAGCCGATTCAAGGCCAAATTTCTTGACAAGGTTCTTAGCATACTTGCTTTGAGATACAAATGTACCTCCTTCCATTTGTCTCACTTGAAGACCCATAAAGAAATTAAGCTCACCAACCATGCTCATTTCAAATTCACTTTTCATTTGATCAACAAATACCGCACTTCATGGTTAGATGTAGAACCAAAAACTATATCATCAACATAAATTTGAGCAATGATAAAATCAGATTTTATATGTTTGATGAAAAGAGTTTTATCCACACTACCTCTGTGATAGCCATGAGAAAGTAAAAATTGAGTCAACCTTTCATACCAAGCTCGAGGAGCTTGTTTCAGACCATACAAAGCTTTTTCAAGTTTGTATACATAGTCTGGAAATTGAGGATCTTCGAATCCTTTTGGTTGCTCAACATAAACTTCCTCATTCAAAATACCATTTAGGAAGGCAGATTTCACATCCATTTGAAACAATTTAATATTCAGAATACAAGCAATACACAAAAGTAAACGAATTGATTCTAATCTTGCAACAGGAGCAAAAGTTTCATCAAAATCAATACCTTCTACCTGTGTGTACCCTTGAGCCACCAAACGAGCCTTGTTTCTCACAATTGTACCGAACTCATCACTTTTATTTTTAAACAACCACTTTGTTCCAATAACATTTATACCTTTTGGTCTTCGGACCAAAATCCATACCTTGTTGCGAACAAATTGGTTGAGTTCCTCTTGCATTGCATTGAGCCATTCCTCAAAGGTCATGGCTTCCTTCACATTTTTCGGTTCATATTGAGAAACAAAGCAAAGAAAGCTGATTAAATTAATATACCTTCTGCGAGTTACCATGCTTTCTTCAGGATTTCCAAGGATGAGATCTTTTGGATGATTCAGTTTGACTCTGGTTCTTGGTTCTTTCTGAATAGAGTCAGTGATGATGTTTGGATGAGTCAAGATAGACGGTTCTGGTTCTCCAGTTTCAGTTGCAGCAGCAGATTCGTCATTTGCAGCATCAGTAATGGGTTCCGCCGCATCGGGATCCGCCGTTACAACTTTTGGAGGAGTATCCATGAGACTATCTATCTTGGCTTCGTGGAAAACTCGAAAAATCTCTAAAATCATCAACAACCACATTAGCCGATTCCAAAATGCTTTGAGTTCTCATGTTATAAACACGATAAGCTCTACTGTTTAAGGAATATCCAATAAACACACCAACATCACTTTTAGCATCAAATTTACCAATATGCTCACGATCTTTATAGACATAACACACACAACCTAAAACATGAAAATGACTTACATTGGGGCGCTTACCTTTCCAGATTTCATAAGATGTTTTTGAGGTACCTGGACGAATAAACACTCGTTTATTATGTAGCAAGCGTTGTTAATAGCTTCAGCCTATAAGCACTTTGTCAATTTCTTGCTATTTAACATCACTCTTGCCATTTCCCGCAAAGTTCGATTCTTCCTCTCAACAACTCCATTTTGTTGAGGAGTTTTGGGAGCTGAAAATTCATGAGTTATACCTGTAGACTTGCAAAAATCATCATACACAGAATTTTCAAACTCCTTACCATGATCACTCCGAATTCGAACAATTTTCCCAATATTACAACCTTTCTCAACTCTTAATCTCAGACAAAGAGTTTTAAAGGCATCAAAAGTGTCAGATTTTTCTCTTAAGAAATATACCCAAGTAAAACGAGAGAAATCATCAACACACACAAAGATATATCGTTTACCATTCAAACTTTCAACTTGGATTGGACCCATAAGATCCATGTGAAGCAATTCCAATACCTTTGAGGTATTGATATCAGACACAGGCTTGTGAGTGATTTTTAATTGCTTCCCAAGTTGACACGGTTCACACTTACCTTCACTTTCCTTACCAAGCTTGGGAAGACCTCGAACAATACCTGCATTTGACAATTTTTTCAGGTTTTTAAAATTAATATGCCCAAGCTTGGCATGCCACAGATCTGTGGTGTTGTTGATAGCTGAATGACAAGTAAACACAGGGGTTAGAGTGTAACAGTTATCATTGGATCGAAATCCTTGCAAGATACATTCATTGTCATCATTCAGAACATAACAATGATCACTATCAAAAGAAACAAAGAAACCCTTGATCACAGATTTGACCGATGCTAAGTAAATTAGCCCTCGCTCCTTCAACTAACATCACATTTTTCGCCCAGTAACCCTTCAAAATTTAGAGTTCCCATACCAACAACTTTTCCAGATAGGCCATTACCAAAAGTGACTTCTTCACATTGCATAGGCCGAATGTTAGTCAAAAAATCCTTGTCACCTGTCATATGTCTAGAGCAACCACTGTCAAAATACCACATTTGAGATGCAAATAGCTTTATCGAAAAACCAGCTAGACACTTCTTTTTCACCCATATTTGTTTTAAACCTTTATGTTTCTTTTGAGATTTTTTCAAATTATCAAAATAATTTGTTTTAAACAGATTGTTCAGTGTGAAACATTTGGGTCTGATATGTCCTTTTCTACCACAAAAATGACAAATGGGAACAAATCTTTTTACCTGAGATCTTACCCTTTTTGAAAATCGTGGAGATTTTGCAGCATCAGAAACTGCTCTTGCTGTGACAGACTGTGAAATTGTTACAGCAGACTTTGTAGCCTCAGAGTGGTTCGTTGGAACACTGGATTTTACAAACTTCGTGACTCCAGAACTCTCCATTCCATTTGAACCAAGACCTGCGGAACCTCTTTGACCTGCATTCTGAGCTTTTTCAAAAATAGAAGATCCAGGGTTAAGCATTTGAACATTTTTCTTAAAATTTTCAAGTTCCTTCTTTAAGAGAGTAATTTTTTCATCTTTATCACAAACACTTGTCTCATACTCTTTTATTTTCAATTCACACATTTCAATATGATGAGTCAATTTTTTATTCAATTTATTCAACTCTCTATTTTCAGAAGCAACCTGAATCCATTTTTCATACATGACTTTGTATGATTCAGCAAGAGACTCTTCACAGATTTCAGACTCATCTGAATCTGATTCCTCTTGTTCGGTGGTATTATTCAGACATACCAATTTAGCTTTCACCTGTGAATCACACAACACATTAGTCATAACAGAGGTTAGGGCAACATTTTCAACATTATCTTCATCACTTTCGGTTTCATCATCACTCCAAGTGACATTGAAACTTTTCTTATTCTTTTTCAAAGTGTTTGCACACTCAGCTTGAATATGCCCAAAACCTTCACATTCCCTGCACTGAATTCCCTTTTTGTTAGAGACAGATGGTTTAATGAAAGTATTACCTTTTGAACCTTTCGAAATATTCTTTTTATTTCCCATCTTTTTCATATATTTCTGAAAATTCTTAGTTAATAAAGCAATCTCATCATCACATTCACTATCAGAATTTTCATTATCAGCAACTTTCAAAGCAATACTTTTACCTTTATCAGCAATGGATTTGGGTTTGTCCTTTTGTTTAATCTGTTGATTTAATTCAAAAGTACGTAAGGAACCCATCAATTCTTCCACTTTCATAGTACTAAAATCTTTAGCTTCCTCCATTGCCAAAAGTTTAGTATCAAACCTTTCTGGAAGAACTCTAACAATTTTTCTCACAAGAACCGAATCATCAAGCTTTTCTCCAAGAGCAAAATATTCATTAGCAATATCAGACAATTTTTCATAGAATTCAGTTAAAGTTTCATTATCAGACATTCTAAGCTCATCAAATTTAGTTTGAAGCATGATAAATCTAGATCTTTTCACATCAGAAGTTCCTTCAAACTGAGTTTGAAGAATCTCCCAAGCTTCCTTAGCAGAAACACAAGATGATATAAGTTTAATGAAACCCTCACCTACACCATTAAAGATAGTCTTCAATAGACCATTCCAGTTCAGATTTTATTATAGTATTACCTGAAGTATCTGTCTCAACTGGAGGAGACCAACCTGATAGAACCATTCTCCACACCTTCTCATCTTGAGATTTGATGAAGGCCCTCATTCTAACTTTCCAATAAGGATAGTTAGAGTCATTAAGCAACGGTGGTCTAGAAATAGAACTTCCTTCTGCAAAAAATGACATTCTAACAAAAACATTATAGGACCACACTAAGAGTTTAGTGTCCTGCTCTGATACCAATTGAAAAACCGTGTTTTTGCAAATGTCAATTGTATATACGAAAATATAAAAACTGTAAGCGTTTGCAGCAGCAGAAAGTAATTCTGCTACAGCAAAACTGAACAGGCAGGATATAAAATATTTGCAGAAAAATAAATAACTTGACACAAGAGATTTGTACGTGGTATCAGTGTTCTTCAGAACACTCCTAGTCCACGGGGCCATGCCCAGAGAATGAAATCAATTAATAAAGTATCAAAATTACAAAGACAATTGACTTAAACAAGTTTAGACTCTCTCTAAAGTATTGCCGCAATCCTTTGTAATCCACTTTAAGAATCTGACTTCTTGAAACACCTTCAAGCCCGAACTCCCTTCGTCTTTGAAGTGTGAGTGCTTACTTCCTCCCGAAGTAAGGCTTCAACAAGTCTTCTCCCGAAGACCAAGTGCTTACTTCCTCCCGAAGTAAGGCTTCAACAAGTCTTCTCCTGAAGACCAATCTCTTGTTCAGTCAAGTAGTTCTTCACAACCTCTAGGATAGAGTAAGAACAGAAATAGAACAACTAGAACCTAGATGAACAACTAGGCTCTCACAAAACAAAGAAAGACTCTCTTCTCTCAAAAGATAAATGTACAAAATGAATAATGGAAGAGGTAATCCGAATGGTTGCTCTCTAGGCTCTATTTATAGATCATAGAAACCAAAGAGGCAACCACAAGTTCGAATTAGCAGCTGTACAAAAACTTTCCAAAAGAAACACGATCTGCTACATCAGATTCGGTTGCTGACGACGAAGCAGATCCGCCTGTAAACGGAAACTTACTAAAATCGGGTCCGATCTTCTTTCAATGCTTGATTCCTGCCAAAAACAGATTAGATATTCTGATTGTATCAAGATACAATCGAAATCAATAAGGAAAAGGCAATAAACAAGGTTTCCCTAAAAAAGACAACTTTCCAAAAGAGAATTCCTTCTCTTTTGAGAAGTTTTCAACAAAGGAAAGTTCAGCTGAAAGTGCAACTTTCCAAACAAGGAAATGGCAGCTAATAACCGAATAAAAGAGGTAAGATTTCGAAAATGAATGCATAGCAATCTTACCATAAAAAGGAAAAATTATTTTGTCACCTAACTTGCCAAAAAAGGACTTTACAGAAGTCAAGTGATGATTCCCTTCGAGCTTAGCAAATAGAAGTAAATGGATGAGCTCTTGTTTAACTGACTAATTATTAGATCACTAAACACCATTTACAGGTAGCTAAGTGTTTTAAGGGGCAAAAGACATTGAGGGGTGAGAACGGTAAAGAAATCCCATCTCGATGTAGATCATCTATATAGAGGATCTTTAAATCACAATAAGATTATAACAATGGTTAAATGAGATAGTATATTGATATCGTGGAACATACAATATGCTCTATATAAGTCTGAGAGTGCAATTCTAAGTTCTAAGAGTGGATTCAACGAAGAATTAATAAGTAGGAATTTACTTGGTAAATTTGGTTCACTTATTGGAAGCTCAGCATATAGATCCATGGTCCCCATTCTAGTTGAGAACATTCTGCTTGTAAGACTCATTAATTGATTCGTGATTGATCAATTATAATTCTAAAGTTAGACTATGTCTAATTTTATGAATTTTCACTAAGCAGGGGTGAAATTGTAAAGAAAAGAGTTTCTAGGTTTATTTATTTATTAATGGACTTTATATGTCTAATTAATAATTAAATTAAATGACAATATTATTTAATAATCTATTTTAGTTATTAAATAATTAGTTTTGGCATTTAAAAGGTTAGAATTGGAAAATTGGCATTTTTGAGAAAATAGAGATAAAATTTGATAAAATTACAAAATTAAGTGAGGCCTAATAACACACCATGGCCGGCCACTTAAGTTGCTTTTTTCAAATTAATATTTTCATTATTTTAATGCCAAATAAATCCTAACCTAAACCTAGTAGTTGCCTATAAATAGAAAGTGATGGCTCAGTCACACAACATGCTTTCATTAGTAATCTGACAGAAATTTCTCTCTTCAGAAAAACTGAGCCTTCCCCACTTTCTACACCTTGGCCGAAACCCTCTCTCTTTTCTCCTTCATCTTTTTCGTGACCCTAGTGAAAGAGTAAGTGCCCACACACGCAAGCGCAACTCAATCATAGATTGGAAGATCGTGAAGGATCAAACTTGAAGAAGAAGGACATTCGGCTCGCATCTTGATTATACTCGCTGCGTAAAGGAATCAATGGTTAGAGATCTGAGTGGAAGGAGACATTAATTCCGCTGCATCAATGTAAGGTTTTCTTAACTTTATATGTGTTTATTTTATCGTTTTAGAAAGTTCATATTTAGGATGTTTAAATAACATACTTGTGAGTAGATCTAAGATCCTGGTAAAATAATTCCCAATAACTGGTATCAGAGCCATGGTAATTGATTTACTTACATGAAATTTGGACTTTAAAACGATTGTTTGTTTGTTTTTGGATGGTATCATGTTGTATTGAGTGTTATTTGATGATTGATTGATGTTTGTAAATTTTCGTGAAAATAATTGCGATTTTGTTTCTGGAATTATTTTTATTAGATAGTATGGAAAACATTAAGTAAGTTAGCCTTTTACAGAACTCAATTTCGATTTTATTTGAATTAGTTATGAATTTTTGAAGATTTGAAAAAATCGGGGCTGTGCTGATATTTTCCTCCGATCGCAAATCTGTCCGTACAGTTCACAATTTTTTCGTTTTTCTTCGATTTTTCATACTTTTTCATGGAATTAACTTCCGATTTTTTGTATAGTTTTGTATATATACTATTACTATTCCTAATTCAATTCTAATTATCATTTTGAATTAATTTAATATTTTTTAAATTTAATTCAAGATATTAGTGTAATTTGAATTTGAATAGAATTAGTATCTATCTTCTTGCTTAAAAAATCTATCTTATTTTTAAATTTGATTATATCTTATCTTATTTTTAAATTTAAGGTCAGATTTTTATATATTTTTTTTAAAATTAAATCTTTTTAGATATTTTGACCTTATTTAAATTTAAAATAAGATATTTATAATCATGTAATTTTAAATAGATGTAAGATATTTTGCTAACTTTTAAATTTGTTATTTTATTTATTTAAATTAAATTTAAAATCTGAAAAGATATTTAGTTTATCTTTTCTAATTTTATTTAATTTTTATTTTTAAAATAACATTTAATTTTTTAAAAGTAGTTAGCAAATTTTGAAATGATATTTAGGTTGGTTGAAACCTAATTTTTCAAAAAGTAGGTTTAATTTTAAATAATTATTTTTTAAATAATTTCGAAATTTAAATTTATTTTTTATTTTATTTTCGAAACTAATTAAATATTTTTTTTAATTTTATATTTTCGAAAATTAAATTAATTTTTTTTTTTTATTTAATTATTTATTTTTTGAAATTATTTATTTAAAATTAAATAAATCCTACTTCCAACTATCCAGCTAACCTTGTTGCAGGAGTATGTGGTTTTAACTTGTGTGTAAGTTTTTAAAACCTATTATTACTTGATTGCAAATAGCCATGGTTACTTTTTGCCAAATCTAATGATCTGATGGCTCCCTTGGTCAAGTTAATAATTTGTAACAGGTAAATTTTACAATCTTCTTTCATCTGTGTATGACCTAGCAACATGATAGGATCCATCCAAAGTGTGCTTGTGTGAGCCTATATGTTTATTTTGTTTTAATATAGATACATATAGGTTGTTGCTAAATAAAATGTCACACTATGATAGATTTTATTTAGGTCCATTTAGTTATTGGACCTATTCAATTAATAACAGTTATTTATTTTAAGGTTAAATTCCTCTCTTTTGGGCCTTGTGTGAGAGTTGGGAGCCGTAGAAGTGGGTACGACATACTGAACCCAGCACCCCCTCACATGAACTACCCCAATTGTGAAGGCCCATTTGCCTGATTTAAATAACTGTACTAGGTTAATTATATTAGTTTGACCTAATAAAATTGAATTAGCAACATAATTAACTTTTAAAATATATGAAATTTATTTTCATTTTAATATTTTAAAGTTAATTTTAAGAAAAACACTTTTAGTTTAGATATTATTTCTAGACAAACTATTTGTATTTTTCTTGTATTTAATTAAATATAGAATTTTAACTAACTAAGATTCTTTCTGGAGCTTATTTAATTAAATATTCCTATTTAAGTTATAAATTAGTTGTATCAACTGATTTTTCTTATCTAACTTAAATTTGAATATTTGATTTAAATTATAAATCAAGTTGAGGAATCCTAGGCATTAGTTATTAAAGATTCTTAAGATATTTTTTAAGTTAATATCTTTTCAAATATTAACTTAAAATGGAATATTTTAGATATTTTTTGGTTAATATCTTTTCAAATATTAACTTTAAAAGATATCTTCAAATTAAGTGGTTACAACTTAATTTTTGATATTTAATTAAATCTAAATTTGAAATTATTTAAGTTTTAGATTTTTTTTCTATATAACTTAAATTAGATATTTTTCAAATTTTTGAAAAGATACTTAGTCAAATAAGATATTTTCTAGATAGTAATTTCTAGACTACTTATTATTTCTAATATTTAAATAGGAAAATAATATACTTTGTGAAATTAATTATTTAAATAATTAATTTTGGTACAATTTAATTAAGTATATTTTTCCTAGTATTAAATAGAAATTAATAATTAAGCCTTCTCTACACTTAATTATTTATTTCTTGAATTTAATACATTTAATTAACTTGAAAAATCTAAATATCTAAGTTGATTTTCATCATGATACTTAAATATTTATTGACTTTTCATGACACTTAATTAAATAGAAAATTATTTTTAGGTTGAAATTTAATTTTTCAACTTAAATTTAAATAATTTTCAATATATATATTTTTCTTTATTTTATTAATCAATTTCGAAATTTGCATTTTATTTATGCAATATTTTCGAATTTTTTTTATTTTGAAAAATAGATTGAGTTGTAAATTAATTATTTATTTTAATTAATTCTTGGACCAACTATAATCAATGATTTTTTTTTCATTTAATTGATTAATTTAAGATAAATGAATTTAAAATATATATATATATTATTAGAAATTGAATTAACTAGTCAAAAGAAAATCTAGATAGGTGATATTTTTGCTTGAAGTATTTCTTTTCTATTTTTTTATTATTTTAGTATATTTCTTTTATATACTTTAAATTTTCGAACCCAATAAATATATTCTCAAAGGAAATTTTTAAGTTGCTAATTATTTATTTAATTCAACTTAAATTTCCTTAATATTTATATTTAAGATTATTACTAAGATGGAAATAATTAATTTTATTTCAATCACCATCTAAGTATAATTTTATAAATATTATATTAAATTCTTATTTTTGAATTTTAATTCTTAAATAGAATTTAATGAGATTTATTTATTAGAATAATAAAGAAAATACATTTTAAATAATGAACTTTATTATTATTAAGATATTCGATCTCCATTGTGGGTTTTACACCGCGTTTGTTTTAGTGAGTAATCCTCCCTAATGGAGGAACGTTCATTAGCACTTTCGCACCGTTTAATCTCGCATGATAAGTGGTTTGTAAGTGTTTTATATGGTATAGATCACCCTAATGGTGGCGACCATATTTGACTTGCAAATTGCGAAACAATGGTAGAAGCTCATGAGATAGAATAGCCTTGACTCTCGCCTAAACGGGACAACACTGGATTCAGATCTTGATCGAATAAAAGGTTGCTAGAATGTTTAACATTTTAGATGAGCTGACAACTCTATTCAATGGATGGTAGCTTTGACTCTCGCCTAAACGGGACACTGATATCAGTTTGTTGAAAACCTTGGAAATTATTTAGGATTGAATTTTTTAAGTATTTTCTCATATCATTCCTACTTGCTATGTGCTTATAATTTCTGAATTGATTTTGTGTATTAAACCATTATTAATTTCTATTTGTTGATTTCTATTATTTTGTAGTATTCTTTTTTGTCAAAATGAATCCCATGTTATCACTGTTGACTGAAAATAAGCTGAATGGATCTAACTTTAATAAGTGGAATAAGAACATTAATATTGCTCTCATAGGAGAAAGTGCCTTGTTTGTTTTAACTGAGCCGTCACCTGAAGTGCCTGGGGACAATGCTTCCAAAGCTGTGAAAGAAAAGTATGAGCGTTGGCAGAAAGCAAATGACAAAGCTCTATACTTTATGCTTTCTAGCATGGTTGACACCCTCAAAACTCGGTTTTCTAAAACCGAGAAGGCTGCTGAAGTTATGACGAAGTTGAATGAGCTATTCGGTAAGGCATCACTTCAGTCACGCTTTGACGCGACTAAGAAGTACATTAACGCACGGATGGAACCTCATCAAAACGTGTGTGATCATGTTCTCCTCATGTCCAGTTATTTCCAAGAAGTCCAGGATCATGGTGCTGAAATGGACAGTGCTACTCAAGTTAGTCTTATCTTGAATAGCCTGACTCCAGCATTTCTACCATATACATCAAATTATGTCATGAATAAGAAGGAAATTGACTTTCATGAATTAGTCAATGACCTTTAAACTTATGAAAATTTGATTGGAGGACCCAAGAAGAAAGGGAGTAAACCTCACAATCCTGGGAATGGTAATGGGACGATAAAACCTGAAGCAAATGTTGCCTCTGCTTCAAAACCCAAATCGAAGAAGAAGTGGAAGAACACCAAGAAGCGAACAAAAGCCATGAAAAAGGCTGCTCCTTCTTGTGATGCTACACTTAAAGGAAAGTGTTTCTACTGTAATGAAAAAGGTCATTGGAAATCCCAATGTCCTAAACTTCTTGCAAAGAAACAAGGTATTTCCATTTATAAACTTGAAGAGTTTTAGTGAATTATTATCCAATTGGATTTATGATTCTGGACTAAACTTTGTTTATTTGTTTTCTTCTTCTTATAGGCCAAGCTACTTGAACTCAATTGAGTTGGATCAGATAGCTAAACCAAAGGTGAAATCGTCCAGATGAAGATGAAGCTCTTCAATTTTTTGAATTAATTGTTTTAGTTTAGAGACAATTTGGATTTCAAATTTTAGTCAGGGATATTTATCCCTGTTTCTCTCATATTGTTGCAATACTTTTTTTATTATTAATAAAGTTTTATTTTCGAAATCACCATTGCAAATTATAAGATTGAGCTTCATTTATTTTATCTTCATCAATTATTACCACATTATATTTGTATATTTGTATGTGTAAGTGTTTTTATTATTGATGCAAATTCTATAATATTTACAACTCTTCATAGAGTTATATTATATAAACACTAGAAATTATTTCTATGTTCCTCAATAATTGTTCATTCTCATACAATTATTAAGAATTTGTTTAATAAAAGGATCTTATGATCTGATAGGGGTGGAGAAAAGTTAAGAAAACTATGCAGTTCAACGATCTTTTATATCTAATGAACTCTGGATAGTATTCAACTCCACATAAACTCTATCACACTAAGAGAATCATGATCTTTACAACCTTTAGGGGTGGATCATAATCTCTATATACTTAGGGGTGGAGGTTATCCATAGTACCCTATATGTATATTCTTAGGGGTGGAGTCTATTCCACAATTCCCTATGTAACACATATTTTCTTTAAACATGGAAGTAATATAATGAGTTAGCTATTGTCAATATAAATTCTTGATCTTGATTGTATGTTCCATTTCATTTTTACTGTTGTAAGTAAAAGTTTGATACCTTTGAAAGTTCTTTGTTAAAGTTTCACACTACCTTAATTGAGTGGGAGAATTTTAAAATTCTATACCCATCTTCATTAGGTTGATAATTGTGATAGGTACTTAAGAACACTACTGAAAAGCAAATCTAACCATTCACATGGATAGGAATAGCTTATCAGAATTATGAGAATAAGATAAAGAACTCTAGTTCAGTCCATTCGAATGACTTGAACTAAGAATTCTTAATCCTCATAAAATTTGATGGTATCTTAATTTTGATTACTTTATCTCTGGCATGTATTTTTCACTTCAAATACTAGTATGCTATGTTGATGACTTAGTCTTAACTTAAAGTTTCAGACTAATACAAAAGTCACAACTAGGTAACTCTCCAAACAATCAGAGGTTAAAAGTATTATTTAACCAAACATCTGCTATTGAGTGGGAGCTATCTGAGATGTAATCAAATAGGGAACATTAGAAGATATTCAAGAAAGATTTATGAAAGTGATCTATATGTCAGATATCAAGGAACTGTGTATCAGTTATCCTTGTATCTCACCATCTAATTTCGAAATTCTTGAGATGGTGCTTACTTTGGGGGTGGAGGAATTATTGCATAATAATTCAAGCTCTACCAGAGAAGAACTATAACTTGGTCTATTCAAAAATACCAGAAAGTTATATCACTGAAGAAAAGTCTACACTGTATTATCTCAATTACATATTTTAAAATATGAGAGATATGTCTTCTGTTAATTCAGATGTACTCTTAAAACAGTAAAGATTTCAGTATCCCTTGATGAGTAAAGCATATAGTAAAGGATGTTTCATAAGTGTATTTATGAACAAGTTTCCAGAAGTTTGGGTGGATTCAAATATACTACACTTGATCTAAAGATCAAGACATCAGATTGACCTATTTGAGCAGTTTGTTTTATATTAGTGCAAGTGGGAGTTTGTTGGGTTTTATGCCCTAAATAAAACTCTTTACAATCTGATTAGTTATCAATATAAGAAATTTTGAAGTGATTGATGTTTGCATGAATTTTACATGCTAATGGTTTAATATGTTTAATATGTTTATTACATTCATACACACAAAATCAGTTAAATCCAGATCATATGTTTATTCACAATTACAGTATCGTCAACACAGTGGAATGTGATTGTGATCATATGAATCAAAAGTTTTGGTCCCTGTTTCATCAGTGTTATTGGATTTACACTAATGTGATAATCAGCGATGATGTGTACTTACACTTGGAGTAAGTGTTATGTTCTTTTCAGGACATTAGTAAAGTATACTAGTTTCGAATATATGGAGTATACATTGGACTGGACCGATATTGCAACTAAGTTAAGATATTACAAACTTACCGTTATACATATCTTTCCAAGTCAATATTAGTAGTTGATCTTAAGATTAAAAGAATCTAAATCCTGATATGCTTAGGCTCAACTCAGGAGTGCTATTCATGTTCTTAGATTTATTAGTTAAGCCTACTTTTGGGTCACGGTGATACGTATATTTTGGGAACGTGATAGTATGATTGAGTGGGAGTGCTGAACATAAATATGGAATCTATAGCTTCTACTGGTGTATAGATGTCAAGTGATGATTCCCTTCGAGCTTAGCAAATAGAAGTAAATGGATGAGCTCTTGTTTAACTGACTAATTATTAGATCACTAAACACCATTTACAGGTAGCTAAGTGTTTTAAGGGGCAAAATACATTGAGGGGTGAGAACGGTAAAGAAATTCCATCTCGATGTAGATCATCTATATAGAGGATCTTTAAATCACAATAAGATTATAACAATGGTTAAATGAGATAGTATATTGATATCGTGGAACATACAATATGCTCTATATAAGTCTGAGAGTGCAATTCTAAGTTCTAAGAGTGGATTCAACGAAGAATTAATAAGTAGGAATTTACTTGGTAAATTTGGTTCACTTATTGGAAGCTCAGCATATAGATCCATGGTCCCCATTCTAGTTGAGAACATTCTGCTTGTAAGACTCATTAATTGATTCGTGATTGATCAATTATAATTCTAAAGTTAGACTATGTCTAATTTTATGAATTTTCACTAATAGGTGAAATTGTAAAGAAAAGAGTTTCTAGGTTTATTTATTTATTAATGGACTTTATATGTCTAACTAATAATTAAATTAAATGACAATATTATTTAATAATCTATTTTAGTTATTAAATAATTAGTTTTGGCATTTAAAAGGTTAGAATTGGAAAATTGGCATTTTTGAGAAAATAGAGATAAAATTTGATAAAATTGCAAAATTAAGTGAGGCCCAATAACACACCATGGCCGGCCACTTAAGTTGCTTTTTTCAAATTAATATTTTCATTATTTTAATGCCAAATAAATCCTAACCTAAACCTAGTAGTTGCCTATAAATAGAAAGTGATGGCTCAGTCACACAACATGCTTTCATTAGTAATCTGACAGAAATTTCTCTCTTCAGAAAAACTGAGCCTTCCCCACTTTCTACACCTTGGCCGAAACCCTCTCTCTTTTCTCCTTCATCTTTTTCGTGACCCTAGTGAAAGAGTAAGTGCCCACACACAGCAAGCAGTAACTCAATCATAGATTGGAAGACTGTGAAGGATCAAACTTGAAGAAGAAGGACATTCGGGCTCAGATCTTGATTATACTCTGCTACAGAAAGGAATCAAGGGTTAGAGATCTGAGTGGAAGGAGACATTAATTCTGCTGCATCAATGTAAGGTTTTCTTAACTTTATATGTGTTTATTTTATCGTTTTAGAAAGTTCATATTTAGGATGTTTAAATAACATACTTGTGAGTAGATCTAAGATCCTGGTAAAATAATTCCCAACAGTTGTATGGTTGATTCTGATGACACTGTCCCTGTTTCTAGGAAAAATGTATCATCTTCAGCAGATCTAATCGTCTGCGCAGATAGTTGTTGCTTGGAAGTTGTTGCCGTGTTGTTTCCAGGTTGCTGCAAATCTTCCTGTGTTGCGTAGTTGTCATACGATTCCATGATCATATTGTTCCACACCATTGTTTGGTTAGGTGGTGCCGTGTTGCTGGTTTTGTTCACACACAATGGGTACCTTGTGAAATCAACCTCCTTTGTTAATAGTTTTATGTAGAACAACAAACTTTTGTCATCCTTGATTTGTAGTGGTTGGCCTCCTTCCTTCAGTTGATATTTCAGTTGTAGTTGTGTTGATTCAGGGTTGCATTGGAGTTCTTCCATCATTATTCTCATTAGTTCCTCAAAAGTGCACTTGGTGGAAATTAATTCTCCACTTGATTCATACTCAACATAGTTTTTATGGTCATCCCAATGCCCATTGCTCTGCACCAATATTTGTAATGGTTCCGTATCCTGAAATAATATAAATTATTTACTTGGTTCAGTTTTTGTAGTTGCAAACAACTATTTTAATCTGTCAAAACAACTAATAAACAACTCTTTCCAGCAATAACTTCTGCAACTAACACTTTCATCTGGACGACTATTTATATCTGTTAAATCAACTATCAAACAACTATTTTAAAAGCAATCAGTAATTAATAACAATAGATTCATATTTTCTAGTTTGCAGATCCCAAACAACTATTATTCCACTTGAAAACAACTTGTAAACAACTGTTTTCAGAATAAAACACTGTAGCAACTATTTATATGCGTTAATGTTTATTTTCATGCAAACCGTTGTTGTTTTTTTTTTTCAGCTTCACCAATATTTCATTATTATTTCAATTTAATCCGGTTTTCATCAATTAATAACAAATATCTATTAATCTACACTAAAAGATTTGAGTACGTTCATGAAAAAATTGGTTTACCATCAATTCTCTTTCTGATTCAATCATGGGTGAGTTTCTTTGATTTCCAGATCTCCTTCTATTCGATTCTTCTCCTCTGATCGCGATTTCTTTTTTCAATGATTGTTGTTTTTGAGTTTTTTTTTGTACATCAATGGAGGTTGGCTGTTTTTTTTTTCCTTTCCGTTTTTGTATTTGGATTTTCGGGATTCAACTTGTTTTCCTATGAGATCTACATTTTTTTAGATTTTGATTTTGCTGATTTTGGAAGAAAAATAGTTGAGAATGGGTTGTTGGGGTTGGATGGCTGGGTCACGAAGAAGGATGCGGCTGGGTCACGAAAAAGATGGAGTTTCCGTTTTCCTTGGCCGGTATTTTTGTAATTAACAACTTTTTAGTTTCTATTTTTGTTTATTTCCTTTTTTAGGATCATAAATGTAAATTTGATCCATTTTTAGTTTATTATAGAAAAAATCTCTAGTTTTAATCTAATATAAAATATGTATATATATGATTATATCTAAAGAGCACGTAAAAATTAAAAAATAAAAATATATTACCTAATTAAAAAATTCAACATGCATGCATTTCACTTAACATCACTTACACGTAACATTAACCTAATTTTTTTAAGTATGTGCAACGAGTTTAAATTTGAAATGCAATGTTAAAAAAACACAATTAATATAACAGATAAAAGATAAGAGAGATATTTAATATTTTAAAAAGAACAAACACTTTTTGTTATATAATTACATTTAATATAACATAAATATAAATTAACTTTAATGATAATTTTTTTAAAAAAATTATTTGTTTTGTTTTGTTGAAAAGAAAAAAAAAAAGCAATTTTAAAAATATTAAAAAAATTACGGGTAGTTTTAATAAAGGAGTGGGTTTGTTGTATTATTTGAGTTAGCCCAATGATGATAGGAGACCCAAAACTAGAAGTCATATACATTAGACTCATCCAAATATTCATACCACCAGCACAACTTCTTGGTTCTCTTCATTCCTCAATCTCTTATCGCCCTTTTAGTTTTAGGCTTTCTTCGGTTCTGTCACCAACTCATCAGCGCTACACTAGAAATATTAACAACCTCGTACACTAACTGATCGGGGATCGGAGATCGTATTGGACGAATTCCGTTTCACTCATTGACCGGATAAGCATTTATTTCACTCACAACAGGTACTGTGCTTACGATTTTGAGGCTCTGTTAGGTTGAAACTTTGTATGGTTGGTTGAGTTTTCTAAGTGATTTTCTCTGTTTTGTATAGAGTTCTACACGGGCATTCTACAGGGATATTACTTAGCTATTATCCAATTCTCTTTTCTTTTTTCTTCTTTTTAATAATAGTTAGGTTTCTCATAATTAGGTTATAATGTTTTGTTCTAAGATTTAGAAATTGTGTTGAAACGTTATACTATGAATATGTCTTAATAATCATACGATACTTTGTTCTAATCTGGATGTTCCCGAGATTTTGTTCTCAATCTTTTTCGATTTGAAACCCACGGGCTAGGGCCGATGAAACTTCCATAGTTTTCTGATTTTGGTTCAATAAATTTTTTCGTTCTGTTTCATTCATGTGAATCCCATTTGTATGGTATTTGCTCGTACATATATTTATTATTTTAGGACTATGTTTAAGTTTGGGATAATTCTATATCTTGTAGTTGAAGAAGTGTTTGGTGACATTGAGAAACTTCTCTCCAAACAAAATCTAATTTATATTTATGGTGTTTCTAGGAGAATTGCAATTACTTTAACAACTCATAGTGACAAATAAGTTACCTGGAACAATGTTGTGTTGTTGATTGGAGAGATAATTTGTAGTTGTTCAAAAAAAATTCTGGTATTGTAATGGGAGAAGCAAAATAGGCAATGCCATTGAATAGTTACGAATTAATACTGTTTAGAGAAGTTTTGACAATACTTCATTGAATAGCTACCAACTAATAGTCTGTTTAGGGAAGTTGTGAACAATTATGGTTTATCCATTTGCATCTCTTAAGCCTTGTTGTTTTAGTATTTGACATGTTTCTGTTGAAACTAAAAGAATTTTTAAAAATACTCTGTTAAGCCAGTAGCCACAAGAAATTCTGTGAGATAGGCATAGTTTTAAAATCGGTAGGCAAGGCAGTGAAAAACGCAGCTGAGGCAGCTGCTGTCATTGAGGCATACGCCTCACACTGACGAGGTGGACTTTAGGCGCACACCTCTGAGGTGATGCATACCGAGGCGCATGAGGTGCACACCTCAACAGCGGGCTTTTTTTTTTCTTTTCTGTGTTAGGGCTGTTTTGGATTTTTTTTAAAAAAACTTTTCTAATAGCTATTTCATACTTTTAAACGACTAATGAGCTTTAGTTTGGATCTTTTTTTAACAGATTTTTAATAAAAAAGATAGGAAAATGTCCCTAAAAACCCTAACCCTCTAAGTTCTTAACAAATTTTTATATTTAGAGCTTTCACCATTTTTTATTTGAAATTGAACCTTCTATCAATTTAGTTTATGATTTTAAGACTTAATTAGTAATTTTCTTGAATTTTATGACTTTGTTGTGGAATTATGTGTTGTTTTTTATGAGTTTTATGATATTGTAGGAAGTTTTTCTTCTTATTGTTGAGGCGTACGCCAAGCCCATTCTAAATTCTTTTTCTGTTGCTGACTTTCTCTCCCATGTTTTCTTCGTTCAGTGTCTACGTTTCACTCACCCTTTCTTCCGTTCTGTCTCTGATTCTCTTGGCCTCTGATTGTGATTTTCTTTCTGTGGTAGCTGCTCATGGTTTCACAGTGACGCAAAATAATAATATTTGTTTCTGCTACTGAAGAATTGAGGTACATTTTCTCACTGATTGGTTCTTCTCTTAATGTTGTGTATGAATAACTTGTGGATTCATCCTAGGAATTTGGTACTGAATTATATGGTTTTAACATTGGTATAAGGTGATTAATTCTTAGATCATTACTATTATGTTTTCTTTCTCGTAGGTGTAAATATATTTTGTTAATGTAATGCTAGAAACAAAGTAGGGCATTTGCGTTTTGGGATGTTGTTAGTGTAAGAGGAAGATGATAAATGAATGCTTTGCTTGGTGTTGTTTTTTCCCCCTCTCGTTGAAAGCATTTTGAAACTTGTATTTTGTTCGTCTCTACCAGGAATATGAAATGACTATATATTATACTAACATTTATGTGGTATTTCATATTAAAAGCACCTTTGAATATTGCTCAAGACCTAGACACCACACTATTAATTACAGAGAAATAATTTTGAAAATCTAATTTATATTTTATGAATTGATGAATATAAATCATATAACTATACTTTCACTCAGAATATCAGGGGAAACTTGACACCACATTGTATTACTTCAATATATCTAATTTTATAGTAAGATAGTTTAGAAAAATAGGAATAAGTCTTTCGTGTTAATGAATGCTAATCATATATTTGGAAAATTTGTTAGCTTTTTCTGCAAGTTTAATAAGCCTCTAGAATTTGTTTAGTTTAGGTGGCGTTTGGTAACACTTTTGTTTTTTAATTTTAAAAACAGAAAAATGAAAGTAAATTTTTTGTTTTTAAAAAACAATAATGTGTTCTATAACCATTTTTGTTTTTAAATTTTAAAATTAGAAAACAAAAGTGTGTTCGCTAATCACTTTTGTTTTGTAATTTTTAAAACAAAAAACAAAAATGTGTTCTATAATTATTTTTATTTTTCAATTTTAAAAATAAAAAATATAAATTTTCTTTTTTTGAATAAAAAAATTATGAATATTATTAAGTTTTATTTTTAGATAAATAAAAATCAAATAAATTAAGGTATAGGTATTCAATATCACATAGCACAACATCTTATCTTACAAATGATTTATTAGAGAAAATGTTGAACAACCCAATTGTAATTTGTTAGGAATAGTAGTTACTTACACCAAGACAAACACTAAAGAACCACAAACCCATCAAGTACTCAATGATATTTTGTTAAGTAGAATAGTTTTGCAACAAAGTTTTATTAGAGTAACAACAATTGTAACTTTTTATTACTCAAAAGTCTTTGGGAAATTTGATTTTTTATGCATGATTTAAGAGTTAATTGGTTAGGAAAACTTAAACTATAGGTAATTGTTAGAATAGGCCCACTTTACCTAAATCTCAAAACTACCCCTCTCAAAATCCCACACTCATTCTCTCTCCTTCCCTCTATTCTCTCTGTTCATCCCAACCTAGCTGTCCCAACCCTAGCCGAAACCCCAAATTGTCCCAAACGCTAGCCACGGAGGAGACCCACCGACCCACGGCGCACCACCACTGACTCACGGTACCCACGACGCACCACCACTGTTTTTTATTTTTTTATTGATTTTGTTTGTGATTTAAGTGTTAAAGATAGATTTTGTTAGATTTATGAATAAATTTAGGTTTTAGAATCTCAGATCTATGATTTTAGGCAAGGTCTGATGGGGTCCGATAGGGTCGAATGAAACTGTGAGTTTGCAAGGTAGAAGACATAGGTCCGATGGGGGGTCCGATATATGGTCCGATGGGGGGGTTCGATGGGTTTGATATAGGGTCCGATGGGTTCGATTGTGTTCGATGTGGGGTCCGATTGTGTAAATGGGGGTGATGTGGGGTATTTTAGGGATATCATAAAAGCTGTCATATCCTACAAATATTAGTTATTATGTGTTTAGGGGAAATTTTTTAACCAAATGTAAGCATGAAAAATCAAATTTCCCAAGTCTTTTGGAGCAGATTGCAAACTATCTTATAGTCACTGACTTAATAGGTATTATTACTCAATGGATATAATCCAACATATATTAAGACTAAGTGATACCCACATTATCATCAAAACTTATAGCAAATATTGAAATCAAATTCAAAGAGAAATTTTTGTTGTTATAAAATAGAGTACTAGATAAAATGTGTACCACAAAACAAGCAATCTAAAAATTTCAAAGCCAGCAGCCAGTCAGACCAAACTGAAAATTTCAGCAAGAACAAGAAACACTTCAAATTTTGAGCAATCCCTATTTAGACTTTCAACTTCCAATATATAAATCCTAATTTTCAATTCTTAAAGAAAAAAACAGACCAAAAAATTCAGAGTCCAATTTATACTAGAAAACAAAACTGTTAAACAAATCCAATAAGTTGAATTAGATTAAACATATCAACTTCAATATTTCTCTCAAACATCTCTATTCCATAACTATAAACACCTATGTCTATATATATATATATTGACATATATGAGCATGAAAGAAAGTAGCAACTGAAGCATTAAAGGGTATGTAACGATATATATGTATATATAATCCCCATTAAAGACTATTTCTCAAATAATAAATTATTCCTATAAGTCTATCTAAGAACCACAATCTGTGTTATTTGAAAGGTCAAAAATACTAGGGTTATCGTATTTGTGGATTGAACCTCTCTAAGAACCCATTTTAGATCAGAGACTAAACTCGAAATCTCATTTTAGAGATCAAACTCAAAATCCATTCAAAGATAAAATCTAAAAACAGCAAAAGATTTTTTCAAACTCGAAATCTCATTTTTGAGATCAATTTCAAAATCCATTCAAAGATAAAATCTAAAAACCAGTAAAAGATTTTTTCAAACCTAGAAAAAATTAGAGAGAGAGGGAGGGAGGGAGGGAGGGAGGGAGGGAGAGGGAGAGATTTTTACCTGGAATAGCTGAAGCCATGGATGAGTTTTTGGCATGGAACTGCTGAGCGAGGAAGACGAGCGATCAAGAGAGAGAAGGAAATGAAAAAAAGTGATTTTAAAATTTTTTAGAATCATGAAATATCTGTTTTTAAAATTTATTTGAATTTGATTTCATATTAATAAAACAAAAAACAAAATCTGTTACTGAACATTAATTTCAAATGGTGTTTTCATAATTTTGATTAAAAAAACAAAAATTCACTTTTAAAAGTGTTATCAGACAGAGCCTTAGTGTTTTGTTGGAAGTGAGGAAGATGATGAAAATACAATATGGCCAACACAGCCAACCATCTTTCTAATATATAAAAGTAATTTTTTCGTATCAGCAAAGAAAAGAGAAAGAGTTTGTGTATCTCTCCCTCAGCGTTTAGGGTGTGTCTATAAATAGGTCTTCGAACTTTTCACGGTGACAAATTCTATTGTACCTTTTGTATGCAGATAATGAGTTGAACTTTGAATTTTTTTTCTTTATTCAATGATTTTGTTGATTCTGTGTGGATGAAATATAAGATAGGAAATTTTAGTAGAAAAAACCTAATTATATTTATGCAGAGAGATAATTTTTCACTGTACATTCTGAACTAATTTATTGTTAAAAGCAATTTTTTTTTTCAATGGAAATGTTCAGATTGTAACTTTTTTTAGTAGTTTTTTTATTTGAATAATTATTTTAGTAGCTAATTGTTTCTATTTAACACTTTTTTGAAAAATAATCAGTTAAAGCACAACACGCTCTGTATAAGAAAGCTTTATATTGACCTTGGGACGGAGGGATTATTGTTCATTTTTGTTTTTCTTGAATAAATGATTATCTCTCCTTTTTCAATAATGTTAGAAGGAAACGTGATGTTTGTTTCTATGAATCAGACCAGTTGGGTTTTTGACCTGGTTAACTTTACTGAATTTGGGGCGAATATTTAGTCCTCTAATTCTTTTCTAAACCAGTAAATTGCTCTACTTTAATGTGTTACTTGTAGGGAGAAGAAAATGCAAAAATTCTTCTCTTTAATATTTCCTTTCTCTTGGTTAATTTCTCTTCTCTGTCCCAATGCTCTTCTGAATAGAGCTTATACGTCTAGACCATGGAACAAGAAGATAATAATGTAGGAAAGGGTGATAAGGGAACAGAGTCTCCCGTCAAAGTATCTGTCAAAGGCATAGGGAGTCCAGCAGAAACATCTTGTCAACAAACAGAGACTCTTGTAGAAGTGGTTCACAGTGAGCCAACCAACAATTCTACAGAAGCATCTGATAAACCTGCAGGATCAGGATCAGAGATCCCTGCTGAAGTATTTACTATTCCATCGGAGATTCCTTCAAATGTATCTGATAAACCGGAGTCATCCGGAACAAAAACTCCAAATTCTTTGAAAGCTAAATTGAAAATCCTGAGGAAGCCTTTTGCTGTCAATGGGAAGAAAACTCAAAAAGTTAAAGGTAGCCCTCAGGTTCAACGCAACAAAAAGAAGAAGAATAACTTAGTTTTGCAGGGTAAAGAAGAAGGGGGTGAAGACGAGGAAGACAGTGCGAAAGAACATATATCTGTAGAAGAAAACCAACCAAAGGTTAATGCTGCTGATGAAAAAAATACTGAAGAGAGCAATCAAGCTGAAAAGGACAAAGAAAAGGTTGATGAATTGGATAAGAGCCAACAAAACCCCAAGAAAGGTGAAAAGCGTCGCAGGCCAAACAGGAATCGAAAGAATAAAGTAAAGCAAGCAGAAACAATCAGGAGTCCTCAGACTGAGAAGAAAGAAAACATTGATGCTAAGAACTCTCCAACTGAGAAGAAAGAAAACGTTGATGCTAAAAGTCCTCAGACGGAGAAGAAAGAAAAAATTGATTCAAAGAGCCCTCAGACCGAGAAGAAGAAAGACCAAAATGATTCTAAGAAAAAGACCCCTCAGACTGACAAGAAGAAAGAAAAAGTTGATGGTCTGATCTTTATGTGCAATGGAAAAACAAAACCAGATTGTTTCCGCTACCATGTCATGGGTGTTTCAAATGGAAAGAAAGACACTGTATTGGCTATCAGACCAGGAATGAAACTCTTTCTGTATGATTTTGATCTGAAACTTCTATATGGGATTTATAGGGCTTCATCTTCTGGTGGCACAAAACTTGAGCCAAAAGCTTTTGGTGGGAAATTCCCTGCTCAGGTCATATACACATTTTCCTGTAGACCCTTCTTTTCGATGTCTAGTTATTTAGAATGTTGTGCTGATTAATTTTAAATTTTAGGTACGGTTCATTGTGCATAGAGATTGTCTTCCACTGCCTGAGAGTGTTTTCAAGAAGGCAATTAAGGAAAACTACAATGAGAAAAACAAGTTCAAAACAGAACTTTCACGCCCACAAGTGAGCATTACTCGTTTTCCTTTTTTTTACCCCTTTTTAGCTTTTTTTTTTGGGTCCTGAGTGTTCGTCATTCATTACTTAGCGCTAATGATGTTCAATTTTTTATATTTAGGTTAGAAAGCTTATGGGACTTTTTCGACCTGCTGAAGTTCATACTTCTGTGTCCACCCGCCCACCAGCAGCAGCAGCTGCTCGGGACAAGGGAGTTCGTGAGCAAGTGAGAGAACCACGCTCACTCCCAAAAAGAAAAAGAGAATCACATTCACACCGTGAGAAACCAGTTAGAGATTCTCGGTTTCGTCATGATGATTCTAGGTCTAATCGTAATCGTCGGCTATCCGATGAAAGAGATCAGAATCTTGGGCGCCGAGAAGTTCAGAGGGAAGAAGGCCATAGAAATCTGTACCTTACTGAAAAGGAATATCGTACCTATGGTCTTCGGGGAGAGAGAAGAAATTTGACTCCTCCTTTTATTCCTGATCCTAATTTGGATTCTTACCATAGAGATAGAGAACATCTTCTAAGACAACCCAACCCAATTCGTGCTGATCCGTATTTGAATGAAAGAGACTACCCAGCCTATAATCTTGGTCTTAGGCATGAGTTGCCACCACCAGTGGCTGCTAATGATTTGGACCCTTATACAAAGGATCCATATTATGCACGCTACTTTCCTGGTTCATCATTGGACCCTTATCTAAGGAGAGATGATATTCCTTATTCTGCTGGCGGAATTAGAGACACTTATGTGGCTGATGGTGCTGATCACTTGAGAAGGAGAGAAGTTGAGCACTTGGACAGGAGAGAAGTTGAGCGCTTGGACAGGAGAGAAGTTGAGCGCTTGGATAGGAGAGAAGTTGAGCGCTTGGATAGGAGAGAAATCGAGCGCTTGGATAGGCTATACTCTACTAATGCTTCAGATACTCTATCAGGTTACAGTCAGGCATATCAGAGCAGACTTGAACCTGCTCCTGCTCCTGCTCCTGCTCCATTGTCGTCTTTGTCTCGCTACCACCATTCCGGCACATCTTTCACCTATCGCTAGTTATGTTGCAAACAAGTTTTATACTTCTTATGCTCTTCTGCAGGTTCAATTGGTTGATAGCAAGTTGGAATTTTAAATTATTGATGGGAGGTTACTGCACTATGATATTTAAAGCTTCATGAGGCTTGCCTAGATTAAATAGACTGGAGATTTCAATGTAGACATTTTTATATTTTGGATTTTCTTTTCCTGCTTGAATTTGAGACTCCCGGTATTTGAGTTTTAGTGGCGAAACATTCCTCATGCTTACCATTCTGTTAGTATTCTTTACTGTTATTATTATTATTTAGAATTATGTCTATATACGCCAAGCAGGGTTTTTTTTTATTTTTTTATTTTTTTATTTTTTTTATTTTTTTTATTTTTAAGTGTATACACCAAACAGTTAATCAGGAAAATGACTTTATATTTTAGTTAGGCTTAACTGATAAGTAAATAAACGACAGCGGTGATACATCATCCCACCCCCACTCCACCATAGTTTTAAAAAAGTTATTTAAATTACTGAAGTAATATATGTATCTATGCATAAATATTTATGGTACGAGTTTTTATGGTAATAAATGAGTATATGTATAATAATACTTTACACGCATTATGTAATTTCTTCTTATATTATTATAATAATATTTAATAATTAAATATTGAATAAATATTATTTTAGACTCGTGTTTTGTAAAAATTATTGATTGGACTCTTTGTTTTGTTAAATGACAAAATAGACTTTGTATTTTTCAAATTGTAAAAATAAGATCTTGAGTTTAATTTTCGACAATTTTTTTTTTTTTACTACAACTAACTTGAAGACAATTCTTAACACGAACAGATACAACACTTTTGATCAGATTATAGTTAAATTTTATTTTAACAAAAAATCAATTTAGAGTTATTTGTATCATTTAGAAAATATGTAGTCTATATTGTCATTTATCAAAATAAAGAGTCCAATTAGTATTTTTTGCAATACATAGTTCAAAATGGTATTTATCTTTAAATATTCATTTTTTTTAAAAAAAAAAAAAAGAAAATGAAAAACAAAAAACAAATACTATGTATTCTCTCTTCCTTCACTGCCTAGACCTTCATTGCCTTTAATCAATATTTTATATAATTTTTGTAATTTCTTTTAAGTCAAAATAAATGCAACTCCATGTACGATGACATAATTAACATCTAGGAGGGGCTTTGAAAAGAGCCAAGAGAGATACTCCAGTCTTTGAAACATGAATCGAAAAGAGTTATCTACACAATGCTATTGCTAAGAGTTCCATCTCAATAAAATACACATTTTATCGAGGTCATTTTTTACTCATCAAAATAATTATTTGGACTCTTTTTCTTTTTTTCTTTGAGATAAAATAATAATTATTTGGACTTTGAGAAAGATATTTGCTTTGTTTCATTGTCATTCCACATGTAAACTGGGAATGATGCTCAACAATAGTATACCAAATAATATACAAGAGCACACAAATATATCAAACATCTACTTTACCACAGTTATATACAAGATAATTACTTTTCAAAATTTCGCCTGCACACTAAAAGCTACAAAAGTCATATTATATATGCAGTTTTCAAATTGAATAGAAAAGACCAAACATACTAAATTAAAATATACCACAATAAATCTAGACTAATTATTTTACTAAAAAATATGATCTTGGTAAGGTAGTAATATTCTTGTCGTTTTTAATGAGTTGATACGGTGGCTCCAGCTTGGGCCTAGCTATAGTGCCACGTGTCATAACCATGGCGGGAAAGAGAACATCTTTAGTTTTGGATGCGATGGACCCTAGGGGTGTTCATTGGATCACATTCAATGGATTTGAACCCATCCGATCCAATCCAATTATTTATTGAATATTGGATTTTGCCATCCAATCCAATCTAATTGAATTGAGTCACCCGACCCGATCCGATCCGATCCAATGGATGTATTGGATTGGATCGGTTCCATCTATTGGATACTTTAACTGGTTTTTTATTGGAATGGATTGGATCCATCCAATGGATCCAATTGATGAATCCAATCCATTTTAGATATTATTTAGGCTGATTTCATTAAAAAGAAAAAATATATGAAAAAATATAATTTAAAACTTAATAATCCAATAATAAACAATGCTTTAATCCAAATTCAACCTAATTTTCATGACCACATAATAAAAATATAACACAAATCTAACTTAATAAGTAAAAGTCTTAATAAACAAGTCTAATACATCAAATGCAAATATTAAATCAATGTGTGCAGGTGAACAGTAAAAGATATAAATAATTAATATATTTTTTTTTAAAAACAAAATAATTAAATATATAAAATTATAAATATTAAATATGATTGGATGGACATTGGATGATATTGGATTGGATCGGTTCGGTTATCCATTGAATCGGATATCCCATCCAACATCCGATCCGATTGGATTTTTAAAATTTGCATCCGATCCGATCCAATTATGATTGAATATCTGATTCTATTGGATCGGTTGGGATTGGATAAGATGACTTTCTGCACACCCCTAATGGACCCATGGAGGCTTAAAACTCTTCTCAATTAGTTCAATATTTTATATTTTTTAGTGTCAGTGTCAGATATACTTCAGACTATTTCAGCTTTCAAAGGTTTTTAATCTACTACACACAACCTTATAATGAAAATTTATACATTCAAAAGTGATGCTCATCAAGGGCGAAGAAATTGCCCACATAATATAGTGACAAAATGGGTGTACCCACACTAAAAATTTTCAATATTTTTATATATAATTAGTATTTTTTTACTTTCTCTAAATTTTTTACACTATCAAATTATGTTTCTTATAATATACATTTTGTTAATGATAATTATCAAAATATAACCTTTACAATAAAATATTTTTTTATCATATTCTATTTAATTTTATTGTAAAATAAATAACGTGATAAATAATATAAATACAAATTAAATATTTTTCACATTTTTTATTTTAATAATTAAAAAATTTAAAGTAAAGTATAAATTATTATTAAAAAAAAAAAGGAAAATATTTTTTTATTCTATCATAATTTTTTATATGTCAACAATCAATTCACCACTTAATTCATTTCACAATAAAATTAAATAAAATATCACAAAATGACTATATTACTGTTAACAAGTTGTACACAATAAGGGGCACAACTTAGAGCATCTCTCATAGAAATGCAAATGAGTAATACAAATACAAAATATAATTCACTTTGTTAAAATTCTACTCCAATAGTGTGTTAAATTATGATGCAAATATGTCATGTAACAAGAAGTAATTTAAATTTGGATTACAACATAGCATGATGCAAAATTTGTATTATAATAAATGCTATACTTTTATATTTACTAATATGTCATTTTTAATATTTTATTATTAATTTTAGTTAACAAACTCTTTTACATTAAATGACTTGCATTATTATTATTAAATTTTATATTTATCTTTGTATTATTAGTATTATTTTATATTTTTTTAATAAATTATTAAGTGGGCATTAAATGATATAGTAAATTTTACATCAAGATTTACAATTATGCATTAAACATAATAGTAAAAGTTGATGTAAAAATGTCACAAAACAACTTTTTGTATCAAATATATCTTAATTTTTATGTCTCTCATTGAAAATAGGTTTAGTAATAAATATTTAAGAGATAAAAATACTAATTATTCTCCGTATATATAATATTATTCTTTTACTTTTATTTTGATTTCAATATATTTTAAACAATAAAAGTTAAAGTAGTCTAATTTTTTCTTTAACAAATATTTATTGAACACACTTCAATGACAATTTTATTGCTAAGTAAAAATAATATATATTTGTATTTTTTTTTAATTTATAATAAATACTATATAAAATATTCAGAAAAAATACTAAAAAATGTAATATTGTTTCATCAAAATTAATTTTATGTTCATGACTATTTTGTAGTATTTTTTTTATGTTTACGAGTATTTTGTACTATTTGGTAAAACGCCCTCAACAAATAATATAAGCGTATTGAAGTAGTGCTTCATTCTTTGTTGAGAGTGGGGGTTTAATTTGATATTGTTGAAACCATACGATAGCAGGGTTTTGAGGAACAGAATCGGGTAACGAGATTGTTATAAATGGTTGTATCTAATATTAGGTAAAATTAATTATTTAATTTTGAAATTTAAAATGTAAAATTATTTATTTTTAAGAAATTACATTATATACTATTTTTTAACTTTTTTTTTTTCAAATTTACAGTTTGAGTTGCTTCGGTAGTTTCTCCGGTAATTTTTATATGGTTTGTTATATGGATTTTAATTGTGATGTTAGTTGTTATAGGGTTTCTGTGTGGAACTTTATAAAAATACAAAAAAAAAATAAATAAAAGCAAAACTATTTTAAAGTGTAAAAATTAAAAAACCTTTAAAAAGTACATCACCTCGAATGGATACACAAATAAAATAGCATTACTCATTAAAAAAGATAAAATAAATGATAACATGATGCACAATATTAGTCAACATGAGTTGGGTGACCCTTTTCACATGGAAAAAAATATACTTTGGAAAAGACTTTTGGAAGTCTAGTCAAGATCTATTAAACTACGTACCAATTTCATTAAAATTTCTATTAAGGAAATTGCCATATCATTGTAATAATGTGGATGGGAAGAAGATTCCATATTTATTTATGGGGAATTACTTGTATATGTTATAATATAATATAAAATAGATGAGAAGAAAAAAGAAGAAGAAGAGAGAAAGAGATAATAAATGAGAATTTCTCGCTTGTTTATTCTAATGGGGTGAACTCCTATTTATACAAATACAAGAGTCAAATATTAAGAAACTAAAAAAAAAAAAGAAACAAAGAAAAAAGGAATGTTGATTATAATTAATGGTAATAAACAGAAGATTTGGACATCTACATGATTATTAATATTTATAACACTCTCCCTTGGATGTCCATAATAGCTGCCGCATTAAAAATCTTGTTAAAAAACTTGATCAAAAGAAAAAGAGTATAGTGTAAACTAACTCTCCCTCATTTAGGCATTCGTGGAGAGATAATCTAATCGATGAATTTTAATCTTGTCTGCCGTCTTCTCAAATGTTGATGTTGGTAATAAGTTTGTAAGATTGACACTTGATTGAATTTGTTGAACACCAATATGCGTTTTCTTGAAATGTATAAAGAAGAATTTGGTGAAATGTGTTCTAATTCTATCTCCTTCAATGTACCCTCCTTTTAGTTTAGCGATGCAAGCAGTATTATCTTCATAGAGAACTGCTTGTGTTGATACTTCTTTATTGAGTGCAATCCATATGTTTCCCGAATATGCTATGTCAATGATCTCACTCCCACACATTCTCTACTTGCTTCATAAAATGCAAGTATGTTAATATGATTTAAACTTGCCTCGTTAAAAACCTTGTCTAAGAAATCCAGTGGGCCAAAATTTGAGCTAAGGAAAAAAGAGTACAATATATATATATTTCATATTCATAACTATTTGCAAGTTGCCTCGTTAAAAACCTTACTAGGAAAACCCAGTGGGACAAAACCTGAACTAAGGGAAAAAAGAGTGCAACATGAATATGTCTCCCCCTCATGCACATATGATCCACAATCATTTTTGTGATAATATATCTCATAAGATTATTGTTATCACTTTTAAAATATCACCATATACAATCTTTGATCATATATTTTTTATAACTCTTCTAGAGTATGTGTGGACTTCTAAATTATGGATATGGGGTTCCTGCAACATTAATATTTATCCAACTAATTGTATCATTCATGTGTGTACACAACTTTGTTCATACTAAAATTTAAAATTTCAAGTAGATATGAACATAACACATTAATGATAATATAAATTTTTATTTGTGACAATGATGGTACTCCAAGACCATAAATTTATTCTATTCTTGTTCTATGTGTTGGGTTTTGTGCCCTAAATAAAACGCATTTCAATATAATCAAATTTACTTATTAATAAAGATCAGAAATAATATTTTATGTTGCATGGTTCACATGATTTATTTCATGATTATATACATATAATGTATGAATTCTATTTAAGTCCAGAACATATGAATTTGTTAATGATTATAGTGTTGTCAGCACAGTGGAATATAATCTTAATTATATGTTCGAAAGTTTATTCCCTGATTTGTCAGTTCACTAGATTTAGACTGGCATGATATAATCAGCGATAGGTATTCTTACACCTTGGATAAGTGTTATGTCATTTCCAGGGCATTAGCAAAGTTTACCAGTATCGGATGTATGGAGTATACATCGGAAGGGACCGATATTGAACTTTGATTAGATATATTAAAATTTACCATAATATCTATTCAATTCAATATCACATGTTGATCCTAGATCAAATGATCTTAATCCTGATATGGTTAGGTTCGATCTCAAGAGTATTATACATGTTCTTTGATTTGTTAGTTAAGCCTACTTTTGGGTCAGGGTGATGCGTACATTTTAGGAACATGATAGTATAATTGAGTGGGAGCGCTAACATAAATATGGCGTCTATAACTTCTATAGGAATTTAGAAGTGAAACGTTGATATCCTTCGAGCTTGGCTAAATAGAGATAAATGGTGGAGATCTCATTTCACTTCGCTGAAATATCATTTATACGGAGCTAAGTGTTTTAAGGATAAAATACATTGAAGGTGTAACGGTAATTTAGTTCCTATTCAATGTAGATCATCTATTAAAGGGTCATTGATCAAATTAGGATTATAACAATGGATAACTAATAGCGTATCTATATTGTGGAACACATAGAGCGTTCTATATGACTGAGAGTGCAATTCCAAGTTCTAAGTGTGGATTCAATAATGAATTAATAAGTTAGGGAATTTACTTGGTAAATTCGGTTCGACTTATTGGAAGCTCGGTTATATAGGCCCATGGTCTCCATACTAGTTGAGACCATACTGCTTGTAAGACTCAGTTAATTGATTTTAATCAATTATAATTCTAAAGTTAGACTATGTCTACTTTATGAATTTTCACTAAGCAAGGGCGAAATTGTAAAGAAAAGAGATTCTAGGTTTATTTATTAATTAAGAGACTTTATATGTCTAAATTAATAAATATATTAAATGAAAATATTATTTAATAATTAATTGTTTAGTTATTAAATAATTAGAATTGGCATTTAAATGGTTAAATTGGAAAATTGGTATTTTTGAGAAAATGGGATTGAAAAATGACAAAATGGCAAAAATTGTAAAGTGAGGCCCATTATCCTTATATGGCTGGCCACTTTGTATAGGGTTTGCCATTTATATTTTTCATTATTTTAATGCCATACAATTCTAACCTAAACCTAGATGACATTATATATATAGAAAGTGATGGCTTCAGGAAACTGTGACTTGCATCTTATTTTCTCCCAAAGAAAACCTGAGCCTCCTATTCTATTGATAGCCGCTCCTCTCTCTTCTCTTTTCTTCTCTTCAATTTCAAAATACCCTAGTGATAGAGTAGTGCCCACACACATCAAGTGATATCTCAATCATAGTGTGGAAGATTGTGTAGAATCCAAGAAGGAGAATCAGCATCAAAGGAAGGAGAGAAAGAGATCCAGGTTCAGATCTTGATTATGTTCTGCTACAGAAAGGAATCAAAGGCTAGAGATCTGAACTGAAGGAGTCATTATATTCCGCTGCACCCAATGTAAGGTTTCCTAAACTTTATATGTGTTATTTTATTGTTTTAGAATTCATATTAGGATGTTAATAAAACATACATGGTAGTAAATCTAGATCCTGGTAAAATATTTACAACAACTGGCACCAGAGCCATGGTAATGATTTACTTTCATGAAATATGAATTAAAATGATGATATATGTTGATTTGGATGGTTTCATGTTGATCTGTGTGTTATATGATGATTGATTGATGCTTGTAAAATTTTATGAAAAATAATTGAATTTTTCGTTTCTGGAATTATTTTTATTGGATAGTTTGGAAAAAATTAAGCAATTTCTTTTTTTTTTTTACAGAACTCAATTTCGATTTTATTTGAATTAGTTATGATTTTTGGAAGATTTGAAAGAATCGGGGGTGGTGACACACACTTGTGCGCGCGGCTGGCTGCTGGCAGCACCCTTTGTGCGCCCAAGCAGCCCCTTGAGCCCAAGGATGTGCACCTGGATGGTGTGCTTTGCATACGTTCGTACATCTCAAATTTTTTCGTTTTTCTTCGATTTTTCATGCTATTTCATGGAATTAACTTCCGATTTTTTGTGTAGTTTTGTATTTTGATTTTTACTTTTCATATTTCAAATCTAATTATCAGAAATAAATTAATTTTTTTAAAAAAATTAATTTTAGATATTAGTGTAATTTGAATTTGAAAATAGGTAAAAATCTATTTTTGCTTACTTCTTTTCTTATTTTTTAAAATTTGATTATTTTATCTTATTTTTAAATCTAAGGTCAGATATTAAATTCCTTTTATAAAATATTCTATTTTAAGTAATTTGACCTTATTTAGATTTAAAATAAGATTACTATAATCATAGTATTTTAAATAGAAATAAGATATTTTTGCTAACTTTTAAATTTTGTTATTTTTACTTAAATTAAATTATAAAATCAAAAAAGGGTATGTATTTATCTTTTTATTTTATTGAATATTTAATTTATAAAATAACATGAAATTTAAAAGGTGGTTAGCAAATTTTTTTTTGAAATGATATTTAGGTTAGTTGAAACATAATTTTTCAAAATTGTAGGTTTAATTTTAAATTTTTTTAACCAATTTTTTTTTTATTTAAATATTAGTTTCGATTTTTTTTTATTAATTAATTTAAAATTATATAAATCCTACATCCAACTATCCAAATTCAACTTGTTGCAGGAATATGTGTTTTAGCTTGTTTGTAAGTTTTCTAAAACCTATTATTGCTTGATCTAAATTGCCATGGTTAACTTGTTGACAGATCAAATGATCTGATTTTAACCCATGGTCCAATTGTCAATAGGTCAAGTAAATGATTTGTAACAGGTAAATTTTACATTCTTCTTTCATCTGTGTATGACCTTGTAACATGATAGGATCCATCCAAATCTGTGTACCTGTGTGAGCCTATATGTTTACTTTATGTTTAGATGTATATAGGTTGTTGCTAAATAAAATGTCACACCATGATAGATTTTATTTAGGCCCATTTAGTTTTTGGGTCTATTCAATTAATAACAGTTGTTCATTTTAAGGTTAAATTCCTCTCTTTTGGGCCTTGTGTGAGAGTTAGGGGCCAATAGAAGTGGGTACGACATACTGAACCTAGCTCCCCCTCACATGAACTACCCCAACTGTGAAGGCCCATTTGCCTGATTTGGATAACTGTGCTAGGTTAATTAAATTAGTTTAACCTAATAAAATTGATTAGCAACATAATTCATTTCAATTCTTTTTGAAATTAATTTAAGAAAAACACACTTAGTTTAATGAATTAATTTCTAGATAAACTATTGTATTTTTCTTCTATTTAATTAAATATAGAATTATAACTAACTAGATTCTTTCTGAAGCTTATTTTAATTATTTCATTAAATATTCCTATTTAAGTTATAAATTAGTTATTTCTAACTAATTTTTCCATATCAACTTAAATTAAAATATCTTTTGAATTTAAAATTAAGTTGAGGAATTCTAGGAGTTGGTTATTGAAGATTCTAGAGATATTTTTTAAGTTGTTAAACTTAAAATGGAATATTCTTAAATTAGGTAGTTACAACTTAATTTTGATATTTAATTAAATTTTATTTTGAAATTTTTAAGTTGGTTATTTTAGATTCTTTCTATAACAACTTAAATTAGATATTTTCCAAATTTTTTGAAAAGATACTTAGTTAAATTGAGATATTTTCTAGATAGTTATTTCTATACTAGTTATTATTTCTAATATTAAAATAGGAAAATATCATTGATTGTGCAATTAATTGTTTAATAATTAATTTTGGTACAATCTAAGTTAAGTATATTTTTCTAGTATTAAACTAGAATTAATAATTAAGTCTCCTCTATACTTAATTATTTATTTCTTGAATTTAATACATTTAATTAAATTAAAAATTCAATATCTAAGTTGATTTTCATCATGATACTTAAATATTATTATTTTCATGTTATTTAATTAAAATTAAAAATTATTTTAAGTTTGAAATCTTATTTCAGAATAACTTAAATTTGAATAATTTTCAAAATATATTTTATTTTATTTTATTAATCTTTTTCCCACAATTTTGAAATTGCATCACTTTAATGTAGAAATTTCGAATTTTATTTGAAAAATAGATTAAAGTTGAAAATTATTTATTTTAATTTTGGACCAACTTAAATCAATGATTTTTTTCATTTAATGATTAATTAAAATAAATGAACTAAAATATATTATAATTAGAAATTGAATTAATTAGTCAATGAAAGTCTAGATAGATATTATCTGTTTTGCTTGAAGTATTTTTCTAGTGATATTTAATTAAAGGGTAAATACCATTTTGGACCCTGTGTTTTGCAAAAGTTACAGACTGGACCCTGTATTTTGTTAAATGACAAAATGGACCCTGTATTTTCTAAAATAGTAAAAATAGGACCCTGAGCTTAATTTTTGACAACTTTTTTTTTAATACAACCAACTTGAAGACAATGCTTAATAAGAACAGATACAAAAAATGTAAACAGTTTTGTCATAGCACTTTTAGATCGGATTATAATTAAACTTTATTTTGACAAAAAATCAATTCAGGGTCCTATTTGTACTATTTTAAAAAATACAGGGTCCATTTTATCATTTTACAAAACACAGGGTCCAATTGGTAACTTTTGTAAAACAGAGGGTCCAAAATGGTATTTACCCTTAATTAAATAGAAAATTAATGTTTAAGTTGATTCTTAATCATGATACTTAAATATTTGAAATTTTTCTTTAATATTTAATTGAATAGGAAAATTATATTTTTTGTTGTAAATTAATTTTATTAATTAATTTTGGGCAAACATAAAATTAGAATAATTTTTTTCCAGGATTTATTTTTATTTTATTTTAACAAGCATTTTTCGAAAATAGTATTCTTATATACTTCAATTTTTTCGAAATACAATATATATTTATAGAAAATTAAATTTGAGTTTAAATTAATTTAAATTAATTTTGAAACAACTTAAATTGAATAATTTTCTAAATATTTATTGGAAATTATTACTAAGATGGAAATAATTCATGTTATTTTCTTATCCATCTAAGTATAATTTTATAAATATTAAATTAAAATTTATATTTAGAATTTTTTCATTCTAAATTGGAAATTTTAATTAAATAAATATATATTTAAAATAAATTGATTAAAATAAATATTAGAAGAAAATACACTTTAAATAATGAGTTTTATTATTAGGACATTCGATCTCCATTGTTGGTTCTACATAGTTCTTGTTTTAGTGAGTAATCCTCCCTAATGGAGGAACGTTCATTAGCAATTTAACGCCGTAGAATCTCGAAAGATAATATTATTTGTAAGTGTTTTATATAGTATTGATCACCCTAATGGTGGCGACTGTATTTGACTTACAAAAGTATGAAACAATGGTGGAAGCTCATAAGATAGAATAGCCTTGACTCTCGCCTAAACGGGACAACGTTGGATTCCAATCTTGATCGAGTAAAAGGTTGCTAGAATGTTTATCATTTTAGATGAGCTGACAACTCTATTCAATGGATGGTATCACTGACTCTCGCCTAAACGAGACAGTGATATCTTAATTTCCATATCAAATGATCATATATCTATCATTCTTGATGCATATGAAGTACTTCAGGACTTCTCTACTAATGAACAAACTTTATACATTTAATATTTCTCAATATACAAAAGAAATAAAAGTTTGTTCTTCAATTAATCAAAAACTCTTCAAGAGTCTATCACAATTTATAATTTACAAATTTATATTGCATAGACAATACGTGATCATGACATGGCTTCTAAGGTACTTAAAAATTATTCATAAGTATGATGCACAGAGGATTCATTATAATATTTTCTAGTTTGAAATTCTAGTATATTGAGCATGCTTTTTTTTTAATAAGATGATGATACTTAAGCTAAGTGATTTAGTGCTTCTTAGAAACTTCTCTCTTTTTTATTGCAGCACATTGACTTCTCTAAGCTAAGTGTAGCAAATAGTGAATCGAATTGTGTGTATATTTCATAGAATAGTACATATTTATATACAAAGCTAGGAGACTAAATGGAAAACTACTAATTATAAAATAGGAAACTACTAAATATAAGTTACCCTAATTGTTTTACAACTAATATACAGCTAATATTCTAACACTCTCCCTCAAGCTGGAGCATAGATGTTAATCATGCCCAGCTTGTTACAAAGATAATCAACCCGCACCCCATTCAAAGCCTTTGTAAAAATATCTCCTAGTTGTTCTCCGGTCTTCACATATCCTGTGGAGATCAGACCTTGTTAAATTTTCTCACGAACAAAATGACAATCAATCTCAATGTGCTTAGTTCGCTCGTGGAATACCGGATTTGAGGCATTATGAAGAGAAACTTGATTATCACACCACAATTTTGCTGGAATAGAAGTCTTAAACCCGAATTCAGTCAAAAGCTGATAAATCCATATTACCTCACACACAGACTGTGCCATAGCTCTATATTCTGATTCAGCACTGGATCTAGATACAACATTTTGCTTCTTACTCTTCCAAGAGACCAGATTGGCCCCAACAAATACACAATATCCCGAAGTGGATCGTCTATCTACCTTGAAGCCTGCCCAATCTGCATCAGAGAAACACTCAATCTGGGTATGTCCATGATCTTTGTAAATTACAATGTTTGAAAAAATGCAAATGAGCCTTGGGGCGTTTTTTCTTTGTAAGGCGAGGCGCAAGCCTCAAAAATTAATAGAATCAATACTTTTAGAGCACCTAAGAATAAATAAACTGTCACATAAAGGGACAGTGCACCAATTCGAAGGAAGGGGCAGTGCACCAATTCGAAGGAAGAAGGCAGCAAGCTTTTATTTTTTTCGTTGGTTGAAGAAATAAGCAGCAGCTGTGTGCTACTGTGAAGAAGAGAGGGAGCTGTTGTTGGAATATGTTTTACTAGGATCTAGATTTACTACCATGTATGTTATTTAACATCCTAAATATGAATTTTTAAAACAATGTAAATAAACACATATAAAGTTTGAGAAACCTTACAGTGGGTGCAGCGGAATTAAATGACTCCTTCTGCTCAGATCTCTAACCCTTGTATCCTTTCTGTAGCAGAGTATCACCAAGATTTGAGCCTGAAACTCCTTCCTTGTGTTTGGATTATTCACAGTCTTACATATTATGATTGAGGACCAACTTGATGTGTGTGGGCACTTACTCAATCACTAATGGCTGAATTTATTTTATGTAGAAAGGCTTAGTGTTTGAAAATTCAAGAGGAAGAAGAAGAAGGAAGAGGTCTCATCAGAAAGCTAGGTTTTTAGCTTTGGAGGCATTAGTTGGATGAATAGACCATAGCCTTCCTTTTATACTATCTTCAATAGGGTTAGGGTTAAATTATTAGGAATAAAAAAATGATTAAAATAGGGTAAAAAAACCACTTGATGGTCGGCCACTAAATGGGCCCCACTCTAGTTTGCGTTTTGTCATTTTTCCCAACTATTTTACCTATTTTTCACAAATACCACTTTTTGCACTTTCAACCCTATAAATGTCAAAACTATTTATTTAATAATTAAAATAACTATCAAATAAAATTTTCATTTATAATATTTATTAATTAGACTCCATAAAGTCTCTTAATTAACAAATAAACCCTAAAACACTATTTCTTCACAATCAAGCCATATCTTAGTGAAAAATTTATAAACTAGACATAGTCTAGTTTTAGAATTATAAATGATTAATTAAAATCAATTAACTGAGTCTTACAAGCAGTTTGTCTCACCTAGTATGGGGACCATGGGCCTATATAACCGAGCTTCCAATAAGCAGATCTAGAATTTACCAAGTAAATTCACTAACTTATTAATTTCTCATTGTATCCACCATAGAACTTGGAATTGAACTCTCAGTTACATAGATTGCTCTATATGTTCCACGATATAGATACACTATTAATTATCCATTGTTATAATCCCAATAATCAATGATCCTCTATAGATGATCTACATTGCATAGGGATAAAATTACCATTACACCCTTTCAATGTATTTTATCCTTAAAACACTTGGCCACCTTTAAATCATATTTTAGTGAACTAATATAATCACTAAAATGAGATCTCAATCATTTATCTCTATTCAGCCAAGCTCGAAGGAAATCATCGTTTCACTTCTAAATACCTATAGAAGCTATAGATTCCATATCTATGTTTAGCGCTCCCACTCAATTGTACTATCATGCTCCCAAAATGTACGTATCACCCTGACCAAAAAGTAGGCTTAACTAACAAATCAAAGAACACGAATAAAACTCTTGAGATCGAACCTAATCATGTTAGGATTAAGATCATTTGATCTAGGATCAACTAGGTGATATTGAATTGAATAGATATTACGGTAAATTTATCATATCTAATCCAAGTTCAATATCGGTCTCTTCCAATGTATACTCCATACATCCGATACTGGTAAACTTTACCAATGCCTTGGAAAGGACATAATACTTATCCAAGGTGTAAGTATACCTATCGCTGATTACCATGCCAGTCTAAATCCAGTGAACTGACAAATTAGGGAATTAAACTTTTGAACATATAATCATGATTATATTCCACTGTGCTGACAACACTATAATCATGAACAAAAACATATGTTCTAGACTAAATGGAATTTATACATTAAATATAATCATGAAATAAATCATGTGAACCATGCAACATAAAATGATTTCTGATCTTTATTAATTAGTAAATCTGATTATATTGAAATGAGTTTTATTTAGGGCACAAAACCCAACAAACTCCCACTTGCACTAATATAAAACAAAAAGTACATTTCAAATAATCTCAACACCTTGATATTCAAATCAAGTGTAGTTTGTAGTATACTCTATGTAATAGGATCTGACAGGTTGTATTCAATACAACCTTTCCTCCACCATTACATTTCCTTAATCCCAAAATTCTTAAAATTGTGAAATTCCTCTCTATATGTCTACTCCTCTAGGGATAGTGGATTCTTTACTTTTTGGCAACTACTTTTGCGTTAGTTAAGAAGTAACACTAGTAGTTAATAAATGTTGGAACAATGCCAAAAATATATAGAACTTTCCTTAGACTGAATAAGTACCTTTCCTACAACTTTAACATTCAGTCCTTTTCTGGTAGACCTAGAGACTTCAGATAGGTTTTTACACTTCTCCAAAATCACTATTCCACCCCAAGAGTAATCACCATCTTATCAGAAAGATTTTCTAGCACAAAGGCAAATCTCGAAATCTGATGTGGTGTAGTCTAAGAGTATTAAATACACCCTTATCGACTAACATATAGTTCCTCTTCTTAATCTTAAGATTCACTTGATTTTCTTCAAATATTCCTTTCCTGGATTAATCTGATACCTACGCATTACTCCCACTCAACAGCAAGTGTCTGGTCTAATGCGTAGGAAAACATATCAGAGACCTCTCACTGTTGATCCTAAGGAATTCTTTCATTGGCTTTATCTTTTCTAGAATAGTTGAAACTTTTCCTTAGATAAATGAAATCTATATCTAGAAGTCGAAAAACTTTTATAGATTTAGCCACAAGAGAAAAAAAATGCTTCAGCTTCTTACTAAAATAAGTTGCTTGCACTAGAGTAAGTAAATTACCAGGCATACCACAAGCCATAGGTTTAGATACACTCTAACCTTTAATACTAGGAACAGGAAGTTTTGTTAAGTCCATTGAATAGACTTACTAACGAAATTTCCTTTCTTATCCTTGTAATAGAAAACTTTTGGTTGTTCCATATGAATGGTTTTAACCATAGTTCTCTTGGCTTTGCTTCTTAGTTTCTTATTCTGACAATCCATTACTTGTTTAAACTAACAATGGATTTCATCATAAGTGTCTACCAAATCATAACAGGGTGAGTTCCTTGAAACCCTCACTACGACGAGGTACCGTGACTTTCTGTCTAAGAATCTAAGTGGTATTGTCCTCTTCGGTTGTATCAAGACAACAGAGGCAGTGGGATCATCATATATCGAATAAGATGATAGAACACTTTTGGAATCAAGAAAAAATATCTCCTCTACTTTGCTACTTTGTTTTCAGACTTAGTCATTTTCTTAGAAAAGTAGTATTTGTTGAAACAATCACTTTCTTATCTAATGACTATGGGATGGTCCACCCCTAATCACTTAGAATAGCTATCAAACATGCAAACCTTAGTTAACAGTTCTAGCCTTTCTAAAGATTACGATTAGGTCATCCATGAATCTAGTAATG
This sequence comes from Cannabis sativa, assembly GCF_029168945.1. Lineage (NCBI taxonomy): Eukaryota > Viridiplantae > Streptophyta > Magnoliopsida > Rosales > Cannabaceae > Cannabis > Cannabis sativa. Next base: position 76,101,787 of record NC_083602.1, read on the forward strand.
GTTTACACTAAGTACACAACAATTTCATCATTCTGAAATTTTCCTATCACTAGGGTATATCCCTAGAAGGACTTAGGCAATTGGTAGTAACTAATCATAGACCATGTATTTTCATCAATATGCAAATTGAATTTCTACGGAGGTAAGTTTGGATACAATTCAAAGTTCAACTTAATGATCTTTGAACTGCATATCCACCAAATATTTCTCCACCCCTATCAGTTCGCAAGATCGTTAACCACTTACCTTAATGTTTTTCCACCATTGCTAGAAATTCATGAAATTTTTAAACATTTCAAATTTCTTTTGCATAAGGTAAAATCTAGAGTGATCGTCTTAAGAATATAACGAAAACTCATATCTACCCCTAAAAGTACATCCATATGCGATATTAGATGATCTTACTTTCAAGTGGATATAGGCATATTGACTCTTTATAGAGAATGATCTTATCAAAACCACTATGAACAAGATGCTGTTGTAATTATTTTACCAGGATCTAGATTTACTAACAAGTATGTTTCATTAACATCCTAATATGAATTTCTAAAACAATGAAATAAACACATAAGGGTTTAAGAAAACCTTACATCGGGTGCAGCGGAATATAATGACTCCTTTCGTTCAGATCTCTAGCCCTTGATTCCTTTATGTAGCAGAGCATTATCAAGATCTGAACCTGGATCTCTTTCTCTCCTTCTTGAGCCCGATTCTCCTTCTTGTTGATTGGATTCTTCACAGTCTTCCACACTATGATTGTGATACCACTTGATGTGTGTGGGCACTCACTCTATCACTAATGGGTGAAATTATTTAGTGTGAAGAAAGGCTTAGTGTTTCGAATTGAAGAAGAAAGAAGAAGGAAGAGGTTTCATCTAGGTTTTTAGCTTTGGAGGCATTAGTTGGATAATGAGACCATAGCCTTCCTTTTATACTATTCTTCAATAAGGTTAGGGTTGAATTATATGGATTAAAAAAGAATAAAATATTGGGCAAAAATTCAACCTTGGCCGTACAAGATAGTGGACCAATCTCTAGTTATAATTTTACCACTTTATTTCAACCACTTATTCTTCTTTTCAATAATACCATATTTTCCAATTCAAACCTATAAATGCCAAAACTATTTATTTAATAATTAAAATAACTATCAAATAAAATTGTCATTTATAATATTTATTAATTAGACTCCATAAAGTCTCTTAATTAACAAGTAAACCCAAAAACACTATTTCTTCACAATCAAGCCATAACATAGTGAAAAATTCATAAACTAGACAAAGTCTAATTTTAGAATTATAATTGATTAATTATAATCAATTAACTGAGTCTTACAGGCAGTATTGTCTCAACTAGTATCGGGACCATGAGCCTATATATCCGAGCTTCCAATAAGCAGACTAGAATTTACCAAGTAAATCCACTAACTTATTAATTCATCATTGCATCCACTCATAGAACTTGAAATTGCACTCTCAGTCATATAGAACGCTCTATATGTTCCACGATATAGATACGCTATTAATTATCCATTGTTATAATCCCAATAATCAATGATCCTCTATAAATGATTTACATTGCATAGGGATAAAATTACCGTTACACCCCTTCAATGTATTTTATCCTTAAAATACTTGGCCACCTATAAATGATATTTTAGTGAAATAATATAATCACTAAAATGAGATCTCAATCATTTATCTCTATTTAGCAAGCTCAAAGGAAATCATCGTTTCACTTCTAAATACCTATAGAAGCTATAGATTCCATATCTATGATTAGCTCTCCCACTAAATTATACTATCATGTTCCCAAAATGTACGTATCACCCTGACCAAAAAGTAGGCTTAACTAACAAATCAAAGAACAAGTATAATACTCTTGAGATCGAACCTAACCATATCAGGATTAAGAGCATTTGATCTAGGATCAACTAGGTGATATTGAATTGAATAGATATTACGGTAAAATTATCATATCTAATCAAAGTTCAATATCGGTCCGTTCCAATGTATACTCCATACATTCGATACTGGTAAACTTTGCCAATGCCCTGGAAATGACATAACACTTATCCAAGGTGTACGTATACCTATCGCTGATTATCATGCCAGTCTAAATCCAGTGAACTGACAAATCAGGGAATTAAACTTTTGAACATATAATCATGATTATATTCCACTGTGCTGACAACACTATAATCATGAACAAATACATATGTTCTGGACCTAATAGAATTTATAATCATGAAATAAATCATGTGAACCATGCAACATAAAATGATTTCTGATCTTTATTAGTAAATCTGATTATATATTGAAATGAGTTTTATTTAGGGCACAAAACCCAACAGATGCAAATGTCAAGATTTATAATAAGAATGTGGTTGTGGTCTTTTGATGACTTAGGTCTAGTTGCATTAAAGAGTTCTTAGAATAGTGCAAGTGGATCCTGGTCACAGAATACTAAACTCATATTCCATACTTTAACATACAGTTTGAATCCATTGACAGAAAATGGATATTAAACACTTTTGAAAGTTGAACTGTATTGTATTTTAGAAATAGAAATATAAATTTTTTATTTGGAATATAAAATTTAAAGTCAAAGACTTAAATTTAACCAAATATTAAATGAGTTTTATTCTAGCTTGGACCACCACTACTAATCTAACTCTAAGTTTGATTTGCCTAAAATAAACAAATACAAGTAAAAGATTTATAAGATCGAGGATTTATATCATTTTGGAATAGAATGTCGGGAATATAGTCATTTGTGCCATTCAATTTCATAAAAGAAAATAGAATGACATTTTTAAGCAGATAATTTATAAACCATTCATCCATTGATATATTATCATAGCAAATTCGAAATGAAAAAGCTGAGAGGAAAAATAAAGGATTATTTCGATTAAAATAGGAATCCAACAATGTCCCAGTAGGCGAGAGTCAAAGTTATTCTTATTTTACACGAAATTTACAACAATTAATAACAGAAAACAACATGGTTCAATATAAATTCATACACAATTTAGAAATTATTATACAAGTAACAAAGACATGTGAAAATACAAAACAAGCACATCTTAAATAATTTTCAAGGTTTCCAACAAACTGATACAGTGTTTTGGTAGGCGAGAGTCAAAGTAATCATTCATTGAATAGAGTTGTCAGCTCATCTAAAATGGACACCATTCTAGCAACCTTTTATTTGATCAAAATAAGAATCCAACGTTGTCCCGGTAGGCGAGAGTCAAGGTTATTCTTATTTTATGAGCTTCCACCATTATTTCATACTTCGTAAATTTATCTCTAAGTAGTCATCGTAGGGGAGAGTCTAGTAAAGACGAAAACTTACAAAATACTTATCATAAAAGATCGTTACGGTGTTAAATACTTCAACGAATGACCATCTATAAGGGGAACGAAGTCTAGCGTCTCGAGGTTATATTGAAAATATTTAACCATGTAGGACCAACAATGGAGATTGAATATCCTTATAACTAAAGCTCATTATTTTTAAGGAGTTGTATTTTCATTCTAATATTTATTTTAAGCTATTTATTTTTAAATATAAATTTATTTAATTAAAATTTTCAATTTAAAAAAAAAATCTAAATATAAATTTTAATTTAATATTTATAAAATTATACTTGGATTGATTTGAAAATAAATTAAATTATTTTCCATCTTAGTAATAATTTTCAATAAATATTTCAAAAATTATTCAATTTAAGTTGATCCAAAATTAATTAAATAATTAATTTTCAACTCAAATTTAATTTTCTATAAATATATATAGCAAAATTCGAAAATCCAATGTATTAAAAATAAATACATTTTTGAAATTTCTTAAAATAAAATAAAATAAATCCTGAAAAATTATTCTAATTTATGTTGGTGCAAAATTAATTAATAAATTAATTTTAAACATAAATATAATTTTCCTATTTAATTAAATATTAAGAAAATTATCAAATATTTAAGTTTCATGAATAAAATCAACTTAAATATTAATTTTCTATTTAATAAAATATAATTAGAAAAATACTTCACGCAAACAGAAAATAACTATCTAGATTTTCACTAAATAATCTCTTTATTTTCTAATTAAAATATAATATATTTTAGTCTATTTATTTTAATTAATCATTAATGAAAAAATTTAATTGATTTAAGTTAATCTAAAATTAATTAAAATAATTAATTTTCAACTTTAATTTATTTTTCAAAAAAAATTCAAAATTATCTGCATTTAAATAATTAATGAAATTTTATTTTTTGTTATTTTCAACTAAAATACATAGTTAAAATAATTTATCTAAATATCTTATTTTTAACTTGACAAAATACGATATCCAAAATTTAATTTTTAAAAATAAAGAATCTTAAAGAATAAGAGCTAAAAGTCAAAGTTAAAATGGTATTAACATTTCTAATTTTTAAATGAACGTCTCTTAAAAAAAATAGTATTAATGTTTACATTTTCTTTAAAGAATAAAGGTTAAATGTCAAAATTAAAATGGTATTAACTGTTACTGAAAACATACATATCTGAATATATAATTTAAACTTTTGTATAAATAGTTTTAATATTTTGACAAAACCTCATTCGAAATAATTTTTTTAAAATTATATATATTAGTCAAAATACATCATTTAATTTAGTTACCTATCCGAATTTTTAAATTGAGGAATGAGACGGTGAAGTGACAATTTAAAAATATTTTAAAGTATCTTATATTTTTTTCTAATTTTTTAATCACTTTCTAAAAATTATATTAAATTTAAAATTAATACAGTTGTATCACTTAATTATCATTAAATAAAATACAATCGCAAGCAAAACATAGTATGTTTACTAATTAAAAATATATTATATATGTGACGTTAAAAAAATAAAAATAAAAAGTTGCTCGTAAAATGAGAGAAAGAGAATATGTGAAATAACTTCACTACTTTTTTTTGTTATAATAACTTGTGCTTCATTAGATAAAACATTGAATACAAAGCCAACAAGTTATAAGGAAGGTAGATGACCATTCCAAACTAGTTCATTATCTAATCATAATCCTAACTTGGCAACTTTATGAGCCAACTCATTTGACTCTCTACAAACATGAACAATAGTTAGATTATGACTGAACAATAATAAGTTTTTGATACAAATTAAAATGTCATACAAGGGACTACTATTCCAATTACAAGATGTAAGTTTATCAACAATAGTTTTACAGTCAATTCTGAGAACATCCGCAGGGAGATGTTGTTGGAATTTATTTTACCAGGATCTTAGATCTACTCACAAGTATGTTGTTTAACACCCTAAATATGAACTTTCTAAAACGATAAATAAACACATATAAAGTTAAGAAAACCTTACATTGATGCAGCGGAATTAATTTCTCCTTCCACTCAGATCTCTAACCCTTGTATCCTTTCTGTCGCAGAGTATTATCAAGATCTAAGCCCGAATGTCCTTCTCTTTGTGTGTGATCCTTCACAGTCTTCCAATCTATGATTGAGTTACCACTTGCTGTGTGTGGGCACTTACTCTATCACTAAGGTTCGAAATTTATGAAGAAGAAAAGAGAAAGGGGATTTCGGCTATAGAAGAGAAAAGGGAAGGCTCAGTTTTTCTGAAGAGAAAATTTTCTGACAGAAAACTAATGAAAGTTACGAACAAGTTATGTTTGACTGAGCCATCACTTTCTATTTATAGGCAACTACTAGGTTTAGGTTAGGAATTATTTGGCATTAAAATAATGAAAATATCAATTTGAAAATCCACTTTAAGTGGCCGGCCATGGTGTGTGTAATGGGCCCCACTTGGTTTTGCAGTTTTCACAAATTTTATTTCTATTTTCTCAAAAACGCCAATTTTCTAATTCTAACCATTTAAATGCCAAAACTAATTATTTAATAACTAAAATAGATTATTAAATAATATTATCATTTAATTTAATTATTAATAAGACATATAAAGTCTATTAATAAATAAATAAACCTAGAATCTCTTTTCTTTACAATTTCGCCCCTGCTTAGTGAAAATTCACAAATCAGACATAGTCTAACTTTAGAATTATAATTGATTAATCACAAATCAATTATTGAGTCTTACTGTAAAGCCCGCTTAGTTAATTTGGAAATTAGCAGTTATTTATGTTAATTATGAAATTATTTATAGCTATTTAAATAATTTATGATACTGTTATTTATGTTATTCAGTAGCTTGCATATTTTGCATTTCCTAATGTCCGTATTTTGGAACTCGGCGTTTGGCTCAGTAGAAATCACAACTTAGTATGTTAGTAATTTGGGGACGGGTTTTAGACATTGGGAATGTCGGGAATGGCCGGGAATTTAGAATGTCCCAAAAATACCCCTTTAGTATGATTTATGTCATTTTATGGTGGAGGTGCAAAATGGTCTTTTTGCCCCAATGACTTTTTGTCTTTTAGTGACTTTTAAATGGAAATTAAATGTTATTTGGTTATTTTTAGTTGGCTGAAATAAGTTTATGTAAATGGCTTTTATTTCATTTTTTCACACACTTAGCAAAAAATAGAATTTTCAAAAAGAAACTCTCTCTTTCTTTCCCTTCCATTTTCGGCCAAGCTTTGAGCAGCAAGGAGTGGGTTTTCTCCTTTGATTTTGGCTTGTTGATTCATCATCTCTTAAGGTCCATTGCTAGCTAGGTTGGTTCTTGTCTCTCCTTCTTTAATTTCTTAAAAAAATGGTGAAAATTGATGAAATGCATGCATGATTTTGGTATATGTTGTCAGCTTGTGATTTTGTTGTTGATATATGTGATTTAAAGCATGTTATTTGATATTAATTGAGCTATGATGAAAGCATGTAGGTTAGATTGTTAAAGCTTTGAGTTTTCTTTGCAAAAATATGATTTTTGGAGGAAATTATAGTGATTCTGTTTCTGTATTGTTGCTGTAGGTTCTAATTGTTTTCAGTGATGATTTTATGCTAGTTTAAGTAGAATTAAGCTAGTGGAATGCATGTTTAGGTGGATTTGCTCAAGCTTGAGTTTGGAACTCAAAGCTTGAGCTCCAATGGTGATTTTTGTATATGTGGTTTCTGGGTGGTTTTGATGCTTTGGATTTGTTCTAGGGATAGTTTAGAACAGGTCTGGAAAGTTTGGGACCAATTGGGGTTGAATTGGTCGAGTTATGAGAATTTTAGTTGGTCGCACTGCGAGGAACCGATTCGGTTGTGCATCCGACCTGGATGAGGGGTTCAGTAATTCTAACCGAATTCCGGGTTGGGCAACCGGTACGCTTAGGTTGGGGAATTTTTCCGAACCCTAGTTTTCCTCGTTTTTCGGTTTTTAGGGGTATTGCCATGCTTTTTATCGATAGGGAAACTTTTAGTTCTTAGTTTTAGTCCCGGAAGTGATTTAGCGTGTCACTTATAGCGTTGTGATTTTTATGGTTTTAGGAGCCGCAATCCGTCAGCGCCTTCGGCCTAAATGTTGACCTAAGACACCCGAAATCGGAATCCGAGGTAAGATTAGTATAACAAGATGCATATGTAGATTACATGTTTAGCGTGCATGTAGGAAGCCCGCTAGATTACATTAGTTATGTATTTAGGCTTCGAACCATCCAACCCCGTCACGTCGCCAGACAGTCGGAGTATGACCGAACGGCCGGAGTATGACCGGCTTCGACCGATCAGTCGACATTTGGTTGGTGGTTCAAAGGTTATTGACTATCCCGTCGCATGTGCCGAGTATGACCAAGCACGGAGTATGACCGGCTCGACCGATCGTAGAGGATACTTGTCAATAGTACCGTCCCCCGAACGTTCAAAACTCCCGCACCATGTTGGACATGGCAGTAAGGGCTCAGTACCATGTTGACATGGCGGTAGCGGGACTCGCATCGTGTTGGACACCTGGCGCGGTTTTATGTATGATATTATTATGCTTTTCTTACCGAGTCCGTCGATTCGTCACGCTTATGTTCATGTGTAGGTAAAGGCAAGGCTATAGCTGATGGACCGTGAGCGAGCTTATGAGATTGTACATGTCGGGGCGGTTAGGCCTGGAGCGTACGATCCTTGGGACAGCAAGGCTGAATTTTTGTAACTGGTCGTTAGACGACCACTATTTTGATGTAATAGTTAAACAGTGAAACTTTTTGTAAATATTTTTATAATCGGGATCCCGAGTCTTTTATAATATGTTTTACAAGTTTAATCAAAAAGCAAAATTTTAATTAATCACGTTTTTCCATAAACCTCGTTGATTAGCAACGAGCTGCACAGTACGTTTAAAAATCACGTAATACGCCTAAGGTAGTTAGGGTGTTACACTTACAAGCAGAATATTCTCAACTAGAATGGGGACCATGGATCTATATGTTGAGCTTCCCATAAGTGAACCGAATATACTAAGTAAATTCCTACTTATTAATTCTTCGTTGAATCCACTCTTAGAGCTTAGAATTACACTCTCAGACTTATATAGAGCATATTATATGTTCCACGATATAGATATGCTATCTCATTTAACCATTGTTATAATCTTATTGTGATCAAAGATCCTCTATATAGATGATTTACATCGAGATGGGATAATTTTACCGTTCTCACCCCTCAATGTATTTTGCCCCTTAAAACACTTAGCTACCTGTAAATGATGTTTAGTGATCTAAGAATTAGTGACTTAAACAAGAGCTCATCCATTTACTTCTATTTGCTAAGCTCGAAGGGAATCATCACTTGACTTCTATACACCAGTAGAAGCTACAGATTCCATATTTATGTTCAGCACTCCCACTCAATCATACTATCATGTTCCCAAAATATACGTATCACCCTGACCCAAAAGTAGGCTTACCTAATAAATCAAAGAACATGAATAGTACTCCTGAGTTGAGCCTAAGCATATCAGGATTTAGATTCTTTTAATCTTAAGATCAACTACTGATATTGACTTGGAAAGATATAACGGTAAGTTTGTAATATCTTAACTAAGTTGCAATATCGGTCCAGTCCAATGTATACTCCATACATTCGAAACTAGTATACTTTACTAATGTCCTGGAAAAAACATAACACTTACTCCAAGTGTAAGTACACATCATCGCTGATTATCACATTAGTGTAAATCCAAAACACTGATGAAACAGGGACTTAGTCTTTTGATTCATATGATCACAATCACATTCCACTGTGTTGACGATACTGTAATTGTGAATAAACATATGATCTGGATTTAACTGATTTTGTGTATAAATGCAATAAACATATTAAACCATTAGCATGTAAAATTCATGCAAACATAAATCACTTCAAATTTCTTATATTGATAACTAATCAGATTGTAAAGGGTTTTATTTAGGGCACAAAACCCAACAGATGTAACATTTGAGCCCATTGTATAGCATGAAGGATTGCTTTTGCTTCTACCACAGCAGGAGGAACACTTCCAACAAAGGGCCTGGATATTCCTGCTCTAACCTGGTTCAACTCATCCAAAATAATAACACCAATGCTATATTTTCTGTTATTGAGATCAATGGCTGCATCAATATACATCCGAAAGTTACCCTTTGAAAAAGATGTCGAAATCTTAGTATGCACAAGGGCAAAAGTAGTTGAGTGGTTTTTATGTTATTGCGCATCCAAATACTTGAAGAAAAAGCTAACACACCAATGAAACACTTCATTAGGAGGAATATCATTATGTCTGTAAAAAACTTTGTTCCTTTGATTCTAGAGGGTCCACAAAAAACTGTATAAAATATTAATATGATCTTTATCAAGAATATTCATAACACTCATTAAAAACTCATAAATATCAAGGTGTTTATAATTATAGTAGTGATTCGCAAACTTTGAATATTTCCAAGCTTTCCTCAATCTAGAGCACTCTAACAAATCATGCTTAACAGTTTCAGGACTAAGTTTACAAAGGGGACAAAGGGGAGAATCAATAACGTGTTTCTTAAAAAGGGAAGTAGCTACAGGAATAGCATTTGACATGACTCTCCAGACAAAATGTTTAACTTTTAGGGGTGTTTTAGAATTCCAAATCTTACTCCAAAACTTTTTGGACTCAGTAGAAGATGAAGAAGAGGGAATGTCTTGCTTAGAGAGAGCCAAATGATAGGCATATTTTACACTAAATAGACCATAACTCTCCTTACCCCAAATGAGCTCATCTTTTTTATGCAATCCGATAATAGAAACCTCAAGAGTATCATTAACCAAAGAATCTTCAAAATGACACCTAAGTTTCGGCAAGTCCCAAGATATTGAATCATCTATGAAATAAGAAAGCATATATGAGTTAGGTGAGCCATTATCCTTATAGATCACGAACTTATTATAAGGTATCCAACAATCCTCGATTGTCCTAATTTGTTCCCCATCCCCAATTTTCCAAATTATACCTAAAGCCACCAAATCTCTCCCCCAAAGAATACTTCTCCAGGAAAAGAAAGGGTTATGACCCGGAGCAGCCTCAAAAATAGAGGAGTTGGGAAAGTATCTTGCTTTGAGAACCAGACTAAGCAAAGAATTGAGATTTTTAAAAATTATCCAAGCCTGCTTAGCAAGCATAGCTTGGTTAAATTGAATTAAAGAACGAAAGCCTAGCCCTCCCATAAACTTAGATTTACAAACTGATTTCTAGGATTTCCAGTGAATTTTTTTAGAATCCCTAGAAGAACCCCACCAGAACCTGGCCATTGCAACTTCAATTCCTCTACACAGCTTGATAGGCAACCTAAAACAGGCCATCGCATAGGTAGGGATAGCCTAAATTACAGCCTCAAGGAGAACCTCTTTACCAGCCTTGGAAAACCACTTAGCAGACTAATTCCTAAGGACAAAAAAGACTTTATCTTTTAGAAAAGAAAAATAGTGATATTTAGATCTAGAGAGACACTGAGGTAGACCCAAATATTTACTAACGAAAGGTCTATCCTCTAGATTAAAAGTGTTAAAGAAGAGATCTCTAATATCCTGCAAAGTATTGGGAGAAAAAAGGATAAACGATTTGGAAAAGTTAATGACTTGTCCCGACATTCTAGAGTAGATGTTAAAAATATCCCAAAGGGAGCTACAAGAGCTCCTATCAGCTGAACAAAAGATGAGGCTATCATATGCAAAAAAGAGATGAGAGATGGAAGGAGCTCTTCTAGAGATAGACACCACCTTTAGAAGACACTCCTCTTGTTTAGCACGAAGAAGAGATGATAATCCCTCAGCATAGAGAATGAAGAGATAAGGGGATAGAGGATCCCCTTGCCTAATGCCCTAGAGGGCTTGATAGATCCCCTAACAACACCATTAATCAAAATGGAGAAGTTAGTGGTAGTTATGCATCTCATAATAAGAGAGACAAAACTGATAGGGAAATTAAAATGAAGCATAATACTTTCCAAAAAGTGCAGTCAACCCTATCAAAATCCTTAGCCATATCAAGCTTTAAGGCAGCCCAACCATATTTACTACTTTTCCTAGAATTAATAGCATGAACAACTTCTTGAGCAATAAAAATATTGTCAAAAATTTTTCTACCAGACACAAAAGCACTTTGAAAATGAGAGATGATTTTATCTAGAACAAATTTCAAACGATTAGCTAAAATTTTAGCAATAACCTTATAAAAAGTTGTACAAAGGCTAATGGGTCTAAAATCCTTAAGGGTGTTAGCATGCTGCTTTTTAGGATTAAGAACAATTAAAGTAGATTAACATCAGAAAACTCAGCACCAGTATTAAGACAATCCAAAACAACATTGACAAAATTAGAGCCGACAATGTCCCAATTTTTTTGATAAAATATGCATTAAGACCATCAAGACCAGGGGCCCTATCCCTAGAAAGATTAAAGATAGCTTTCCTCACCTCTTCTACAGAGAAAGGCTGGCCAAGGAAATCGAATTTAGGATCCTCAAGAGGGGGACCCGAACAATCCAAATCTGATTAACAGCCTCAGCATCGCAACCATGAGATTGAAAAAGATCAGAAAAATAAGAGGAAATTAAATTACATATATCATCAAAATTATTAATAATATTACCACTGTCATCTTTAAGAAATTTAATAGTATTATTCTTTTTTTTATGGGATGCAAATTGGTGGAAAAATTTAGTATTCTTATCCCTAGCTTGAAGCTTGTGAACCCTAGCCCTTTGTCTCCAATAGATCTCTTCTTTGTACAGAAGAGCATCTAGTTGAGATTGGAGGCTTTCAATTTGACAAGCAACATCACTATCACTAGGGATAGAAGTTTGAAGCCTAGCAATTTCCTTTTGAAGATCACTGATTCTAGAGTTAAAAAGATGTTTAACAGATTTATTCCAAGATTTTGAGAGAAGAGATACAAGAGTCTTGACCATTAAGAAACCTAGTAAAATCCCTACAATTCTCATAGCGATTAATATTATTAGCCCAATAGTTCTTAACAGTAAGATAAAAATCATAATTCTCCAACAAAGCATTTTCAAAGTAAAATCTTTTATTGATAAAAAGAAGACAACTATTACTATCTTCATTGAGTAGGACCTTAAGGGCTCTATGATCAGTAACATAAAAAGGAAAATGATAAAGAACCGCATTAGAAAGAGGTTACACCAAAAATCAGAACCAATAGCCCAATCAGTTTTTCACAAAGCGTACTATTTTTTGAAGTATACTTATTATGCACATAAGGAAGAGGAAAAAGAGCAAATGTATCTAAAAAGCTATCAAAATTATCTGTCTTTATTGGAAAAAAAAGTTACTTCCAGTCTTATTAGAATGCAAAAGGTAACTATTAAAATCCCTCCTGATAAACCAGGAAAGATTAGGGCCATTATAAAATGTTTTCTAAAGAAGACTCCAAGTAAAAGGTCATTGGGAAGTAACAAGAGAATCATAAAAACCAGTAAAATGAAACATTTCATTAACATTAAGGCTTATATTACAGTCAACATGATTACAAGAAAAAGTTAAAATATTAACATTGGCACTATCCTTCCATAAAAGCATCAGTCCCCCACCAAAGAATTTCCTATTGACTTCAAAACCATGATCAAAGCCAAGAGTGGCTTTGACTCTATCAACGGCATGGATAGGCAGTCGAGTTTCCATCAAAAAAAGAACAGAAGGACAATGTTGTTGGGAATATTTACCAGGATCTAGATTTACTAACAAGTATGTTGATTAACATCCTAAATATGAATTTTCTAAAACAATGAAAATAAAAACAAAAGGGTTTAAGAAAACCTTACATTGATTGCAGCGGAATATAATGACTCCTTCCGTTCAAGATCTCTAGCCCTTGATTCCTTTCTGTAGCAGAGCATTATCAAGATCTGAACGTGGATCTCTTTCTCTCCTTCGGGTTTGGTTACCACCGTCTTACTTACTATGATTGAGTACTTGACTTGCTATGTGTGGGCATGACACTCTATCACTCAAGGTTCAAATGGTGAAGAACAATGAAGGAGGATTGAAATGACTAAGGAAGGAACTCTCTCATCTAGGTTGGTTGAATAGTCAAGTTGACATTAGTTGGATGAGTGAGAGTATCATATTCATTTTATAGTGTTTCAACTAGAGCTAAGGGCTGAATTATATGGATTAAAAAGAATAAAATATTGGGCAAAAATCCACTTCATGGCTGTACAAAATAATGGACCAGTTTCTAGTTAGATTTTTGCCACTTTATTTCAACCACTTATTCTTCTTTTCAATAATACCATATTTTCCAATTCAATCCTATAAATGCCAAAACAATTTATTTAACGATTATAATTAATTATCAAATAAAATTTTCATTTATGTTAATTATTAATTAGACCATACAAAGTCTCTTAATTAACAAATTGACCTCAAAACCTCTTTTCTTCACAATTAAGTCCTTGCTTAATGAAAATTCTTAAATAAGACATAGTCTAATTTTAGAATTATAGTTGATTAATTAAAATCAATTAACTGAGTCTGCAAGCAGTATTATCTCAACTAGTGAGGGGACCATGGGCCTATATAATCGAGCTTTCAATAAGTAGATCTAGAATTCACCAAGTAAATTCTCTAACTTATTAATTTCGCCTAGTGCCACTATAGATTTAGAATTGAATAACACTCTCAATTATATAGAACACTCTATATGTACCACGATATATATGTGTTATGATTATCCATTATTAGAATCCTAATAGTCAAGGATCCTCTATAGATGATCTACACTGAATAGGGACAAATTTACCGTTCTACCCTTCAATGTATTTTATCCTTAAAACACTTAACAACCTATAAATGATACTTCAATAAACTAATATAATTATTGAAATGAGGCCTCAATCATTTATCTATATTCAGCCAAGCTCGAAGGAAATCATCGTTTTACTTCTAAATACTTATAGAAGCTATAAATTCAATATCTCTGATTAGCGCCCCACTCAATTGAACCACCATGTCCTTAATCTGTATGTAACGAGAAGATCCAGTTGGTCGACTTTAACAAACAAATTGAAGAACATAAATAATACAGCTAAGTTGAACCTAACCATATCAAGATTAAGATCCATAGACCTAAGATCAACCATTGACATTGACTTAGAAAGATATAACGGTAAGTTTATGATATCTTATCTAAGATCAATATCAGTCCCTTTTAATGTATACTCCATACATTCGATACTGGTAACTTTGCTAATGCCCTGGAAAGGACATAACACTTATCCAAGGTGTAAGTATACCTTATCACCGATTATCATGCCAATCTAAATCCAGTGAACTGTCAAATCATGGGAATTAAACTTTTGAACATATAATCATGATTATATTCCACTGTGTTGACGACACTATAATCATGAACAAATATATACATATTTATATATGTTCTGGACTTAATAGAATTTATACATTAAAATAATCATGAAATAAATCATGTGAACCATGCAACATAAAAGAATGATCTCTGATTTTTATTAATTAGTAAATCTGATTATATTTAAATGGGTTTTATTTAGGGCACAAAACCCAACAAATGTTCCTTAACCAAAAGGGAGAGTCTTCTGAATGCACGTGTACTCCCGAAACCACGTGCATTCTAGCTCAAGATGCTCATATTTGTAGGCGGGTTTGCTCAACATCACCCTCCTATTCCATATTCAAAGAACTAGAGGAAGGATCTGTTGGAAATATTTTACCAGGACCTAGATTTACTACCATGTATGTTTCATTAACATCCTAATATGAATTCTAAAAGAATGAAATAAACACATATAAAGTTTAGGAAACCTTACATTGGGTGCAGCGGAATATAATGACTCCTTCCGTTCAGATCTCTAGCCCTTGATTTCTATCTGTAGCAGAACATAATCAACATCTGAACCTGGATCTCTTTTGTTAACTCAAACTTTTAGATCTCCTTGTTTTGATGATTAACAAATATTTGATTATTATTTGTTACTAATGATTTGTTGATTTTGTAGCAAAATTAAAAGAGAAAATAAATAAATTTGTATTTTTACCAAACTTTTGAAAGCAACCCTAAATGGATTCAACAAGCATATCAAGAGCAAAAGATTCATCAAGGGATCAACAACTCAAGACCCTATTCAAAAGAGGTCTTCAAAAGCCCAAAGTCAAATGTCAACCCGAAAGTCAAAGTCAAAGTCAAAGTCAATAGTCAACTCTCGGGAAAAGTCAACATGGGATCAAAAACATGCAAATAAAGCTAGGAGGCTCATCTACATCAAGACTACTCAAAATAAAATGGTATAAATTTACTTTAGTCTTGTTAAAGTGATTTGCATAGCACACAAAGTTTTATAAATTTAAATTTTGGCCCATTCACTAACTTGTGCAACAAGTTTTCTCACACGATAGTCCAAAAATTTTTTGATTGAATTTCTAAATCACATTTTGTTTAACTAAGAGAACAAAATTGGAATTTTTGAAATCGGATAATCGAGTAAAGAGTTATGCACATTTTAGTGCTGAAAAATGCAAGTTTTGAACCTGCCTGATTTTCGACCTACCTATTTAAAATAGGTAGTCCCTTTTTCGCAGAAAGGTAGTCTGTTTTAAAATAGGTAGTCCGTTTTTCCCAGGATTCTTTTTGAAAAATGTGCTAACGGCTATAAACGGCTAGTTTTTGTTCCTACACTATATAAACTTATTTTTCACTCAAAAATAAATATTGGTTGAGCATTTATTTCAAATATCTAACCTATCTAAGTGAGATTAATGAGCTTCCAAGTTTGAAATCTAAACAAACACTTTTCACACACTTTGAGCCAAAATTTGATTTTATTCATCTTGAGTGTGCTTGCTTTTCACTCTAGGTTTCCATTGTATCATCATATCTCTAGAGTGATTTTAGCTTGTAATATCAAACACATTTCCACATTGTGATTGAGGTGAGGTTGGCACCGGTATTGTAAACAACCTGGTAATAGTGAGATTGGCACTTCAACAATCCGAGAAAGAGGTTAATAGTCTTCGGTGGTGCGAAACTATTGTAAGAGGTTTGGAAATACCTTGGTGATTATTTCCCGGTTGTAAGGGTTAGTCAAGCCCGTTAACTCGGCTCGATATTAGAACTCAAAGCTAGGTCCATAGCTTTGAAGACCAAGGACGTAGGTGGCATAGTTCTACCGAACGTTGTAAAAATCGAGAGTTTGCATTTTCTAATCCTTAAACTCTTTACTTTACAAGTTTAATTATTTGTCTTAATATATTGCTTGCCATACTTTTTGCTTTTATTTGATTAAGTTACTAATTGCATAATTTTGTGTTAAAAGTTTTAATTTACCGAAATTAGTTTAAATTTCCAATTCACCCCCCTCTTAGAAACATATCTTGGGCTAACAATTGGTATCAGAGCAAGGGCTCAAATTATTTGATTAGATTTCACAATCTAGAGCATGGCGTTTCCAAGTAATTCACAAAATAACATGTTAGAAGGTTTTAGCACAAATAGAGCACCATACTTCAATGGAGTAGATTTTGCTTATTGGAAAATTAGAATGGAAACTTACCTTCAATCTATAGACTATGATTTGTGGCATATTGTGTCTAGTGGTCCTTATGTTGCTAAACATGTCATAAATGGTGTTGAAGTAATCAAGACTTATGAGGCATATGATGAAAATGATAAGAAAATGCTTTCAAAAAATGCTAAAGCTAAATATGCTCTTATATGTGGTTTGGATAGAGACATATTTAAAAATATTGAACAAGCCTCTACCGCTTATGATATGTGGAAAATGCTTGAAGTTACTCGTCAAGGAACTAGTGCTATGAAGGAAACTAAAATTCAAATTTATTCCACTCAATATGAGAACTTTAAGATGAAAGCAGATGAAACCATTGCTAATATGTATACTCGCTTCACTACAATTACTAATGGTTTGAACTCTCTTGGCAAGGTACTTACTCAAAAGGATATGGTGACCAAGATTTTGAGAAGTCTCACCAAGGCTTATCAAGGAAAGGTGGTTGCCATTCAAGAAGCCAAGGATCTCTCAACACTTCCCTTGGAAGAACTAATTGGCTCACTCATGAACCATGAAATTTTCATGAGTGCTCAAGAAGAAGAGGAAGTTGAGAAGAGAAAGAAGACTATTGCATTCAAGTCTTCCTCCTCCCATGCATTAGTGAAGAAGATGAGAAAAGCTTATGTAGTGACATGGAGGACTTGGCACTCTTCTCTAAGAAATACAAAAAGTTCATGAAATTCAAAAAGAACTTTGGGAAGAAGCCACAAAGAGGGAGTGACTCAAAAGAAAGAAAAAGCAAAGATGATCCACCAATTTGCTTTGAATGCAAGAAGCCCGGCCATATGAAGATGGATTGTCTAATGAGGAAGAAGAACAAATACAAAGGAAGGGCAATGTTGGTGGATTGACTCAATAGTGATGAAGAGGACTCCGAAGAAGAAGGAAAGAATGAAGTAGCAAACATGTGCATGATGGCACTTCAGGATGGGGTAAGCATTTCTAACCAAAATGATTGTGATAGCGAAAATGATGATGATGACTTAGATATGACATATGATGAGTTGTCTAATTCATTTAAGGAACTATTTGATGATTTTGGTAAATTGCTTGTTAAAAACCAAACCCTTAGAGAGAAAACCAACATGCTTTTAAAAGAAATTGAGATTTTGAAAATAAATGAAAAAGAACTTATAGCTAAATCTCAATGTGCTACATGTGCTTCACATAAGAAAGAAATTGTTGAATTAAAAGCCCATGTGAGAAGCCTAAAAATGACATATATACTTTCACTAGAGGTAAAGAAGGCTATGATCTCATGGTAGGAAACCAATCATGTGGTTTTTCAAAAAAAATGGTATTGGTTATGATCCTAGTAGAAAACAAAAGTTCTTGAGAAACTTTTTTGTGAAATCATCTAGTCTACCTCACTTTACATGCACATATTGTAACCGAGATGGTCATACTATTTCCTATTGTCATGTGAAGAAATTTGCATATCTAGGCAAGACTAAATGGGTACCAAAGGGTTCTAGAACTAACAAGAATGGACCCAAAGTTATATGGGTACCAAAAGCCAACAAATGAACTTGTTTTTGTAGGAATCAACAAGAAAGAGCCAAAGCTTATGGTTCTTGGATAGTGAATGTTCAAAGCATATGACCGGTGATCCATCAAGATTTTCAAGCTTTAAAAGCAAGGAAAGTGGCTTTGTCACCTTTGGAGACAATTCAAAAGGAAAAATCTTGGGCATTGGTGATATCGGTAACATATACTCTCCATGTATTAAAAATGTGCTTCTTGTTGATAATCTTAAACATAACTTGCTTAGTATTAGTCAATTATGTGATATAGGTTTTCGTGTTGTGTTTGAATCCTCAAAATGCTCCATTGAAAATGTTTCAACCAATGAAGTTATTTTCCTTGGAGTAAGAAAGGATATTGTGTATGTTATTGATGTTGATTCTTTTGATAGTAAAAATAAATGTTTAACCGTTATGAATGATAATTCTTGGTTGTGGCATAGAAGATTAGGACATGCTAGTATGGATTCAATTTCAAAATTGGTTAGAAAAGATTTTGTTATTGGTTTGTCATCTATTCCTTTTGTTAAAGATAAACTTTGTGATGCATGCCAATTTAGAAAACAAATTAAAACATCTTTTCATTCCAAGAAAGAGATTTCAATTACTAGACCTTTGCAATTGCTTCATATTGATTTATTTGGTCCTTCTAGAATTGCTAGTCTTGGTGGTAAATACTATGCATTTGTAATTGTTGATGATTTTTCAAGATTTACTTGGGTTATTTTCTTGACTCTTAAAAGTGATGTTTTGGAAAACTTTGTCAAATTTTGTAAAAGTGTGCAAAATGAAAAAGGATATTATATTACCTCCGTTAGGAGTGACCATGGTGGTGAGTTTGAAAATGATGCCTTAGAATTGTTTTGTGATGAACATGGTTTTAACCATAACTTTTCGGCACCAAGAACTCCACAACAAAATGGAGTTGTCGAAAGGAAGAATAGAACAATTCAAGAAATGGCTAGGTCGATGCTAAATGAAATCTCATTACCAAAATATTTTTGGGCCGAGGCCGTCAATACTTCTTGTTATATTTTGAATCGTGTTTTCATTAGGCCCAACATGAATAAAACCCCTTATGAGCTTTGGAAAGGGAGAAACCCCAACATTGGCTATTTTAGAGTTTTTGGATGCAAATGCTACATTTTAAACACCAAGGACAACCTTGGAAAATTTGATGCAAAATCCGATGTTGGAATTTTTGTAGGGTATTCAACACATAGTAAAGCTTATAGAATTTATAACAAAAGAACTAATGTTGTTGAAGAATCTATTCATGTTGCGTTTGATGATACTAACCCGCCTACAAGCAAAAGTTTAGATGATGATATTGTAGGTTTGGGAGATGAGGTTCAAAATCTTGAAATTGGAGAGACTTCCAATGCTCCTTCACAAACTCCCAAAGAGGAACCACCCGTGGAAACGGTAAATGAAAGCCAAGGTATGAACTCTAACCTTCCACATGAGTGGAAATTCAAAAGTGTTCATCCTATAGACCAAATTCTAGGTGATCCTTCTCAAGGTGTCACTACTAGAAACTCCCTTAGAAACTTGTGTAATTTCATTGCTTTTATTTCTCAAATTGAACCAAAGAATTTTAAAGAGGCCGAAGTTGATGAATTTTGGCTTCTAGCTATGCAAGAAGAAATAAATCAATTTATAAGAAATAATGTTTGGGAGTTAGTTCCAAGACCGTCACATCAATCGGTGATTGGAACAAAATGGGTCTATAGAAATAAGGTAGATGAGCATGGGGTCATTGTGCGTAACAAGGCTAGATTAGTGGCCCAAGGTTACAATCAAGAAGAAGGAATTGATTATGAGGAAACCTTTGCCCCGGTAGCAACACTTGAGTCCATTAGAATGTTGTTAGCTTTTGCATGCCACAAGAATTTTATCTTGTACCAAATGGATGTAAAAAGCGCATTCTTAAATGGGTACATTATGGAAGAGGTTTATGTCTCTCAACCACCCGGTTTTTAAAATCATAAATACCCTAACCATGTTTACAAATTGAAAAAGGTTTTATATGGTTTAAAGCAAGCTCCTAGAGCTTGGTATGAAAGATTAAGCACTTTTCTTATCTCAAATGGTTTTTCAATGGGTAAAGCAGATAATACACTTTTCATAAAAAGAAAATCGAAAGACATTATTATAGTACAAATTTATGTTGATGATATTATTTTTGGTGCTACTAATGATGCTCTTTGTGAATAATTCTCCAAGTGTATGCATAGTGAGTTTGAGATGAGCATGATGGGAGAACTCAACTTCTTCCTTGGACTTCAAATCAAGCAACAAAAGGATGGCATATTCATAGGTCAAACTAAGTACATCAAGGATCTTCTTCAAAAGTTTGACTTAGCAAATGCAAAGTCCATGAATACTCCCATGAGCACATCTATAAAGATGGACAAAGATGAAAGTGGTAAGAATGTGGACATCACCAAGTATCGAGGTATGATTGGCTCTTTATTATATTTAACCGCTAGTAGACTGGATATTTTGTTTAGTGTTGGTCTTTGTGCTAGGTACCAATCTTGTCCTAAAGAATCCCACTTGAGTGTCGTTAAGAGAATATTTAGATACTTGATAGGCACAATGAATCTAGGACTTTGGTATCCCAAGAACTCAAACTTTGAAATAGTTAGCTACTCGGATGCCGACTTTGCCGGTTGTAAGACGGATAGAAAAAGTACTAGTGGAACATGTCACTTTCTAGGAAATTCCTTAGTGTCATGGTTTAGCAAGAAACAAAACTCGGTAGCTCTATCCACAACCGAAGCCGAATATATAGTCGCGGGTAGTTGTTGTGCACAAATACTTTGGATGAAACAAACTCTTAAGGATTTTGATATTGATTTTGAATGTACACCCATAAAGTGTGATAATACTAGTGCCATTAACCTCTCTAAGAATCCAATATTGCATTCTAGAGCCAAGCATATTGACATAAGGCACCACTTCCTTAGAGACCATATCCAAAGAGGTGATATTATGCTAGACTTTGTGAGCACCGAATTCTAATTAGCGGATATATTCACCAAGCCTCTTAGTGATGAGAGATTTAGTTTCATTAGAAGAGAGCTAGGCATGACCAACTTAAATGAAATATAAGGTTTGTTAGCTATAAAAAAAAAATTCATATCTCTTTACTTACTTATTTATGCATAATCATTCCAAATATGATATTAATGAGATTTATATGCATATATGAGAAAATTTCTTGATACTTGACCTATATGAACCATACTTGTTGAAAACTCAAGATTATAGGCCATAATGTGGATTTTTGGTGAACTTTGGACTTGTTTTTAAACAAGTGAACATGTGAATTTTTGCATATTTGATTTTCTTATGTGTCTATATGCTTGAATATGTGAAATTGAATGTATTTAGTGTGCCTATAGGTTTGTCTTGACTGAAATTTGCATGGAACAAATTTTTGGCACCTCACTTGTTGAATTTATAGATTTTTAGGCCTAAAAGAGTGTTTTTCGCCAAACTTTCTTATTTTTCAACATTTTTCGATTCCGTAAGTTTGTACACCTCACATTTTACTTTATCAAACTGCTGGAAAAAGAATTTTTCAATTTCGTTGCGTAAAACTCATTTTCGGTAAGGTTCTAGTTTTCTTGGCAATTTTCAAAAAGCTTACCGTAAATCGTCATTTTTCATCATTTTTTAGTTTTTCTTGTTTGAGCATTTTTATTTTATCATATTTGAGCTATTAGAAAAGATTTGAGATCAAACGGATTTTTAAAACCCGAGTTAGGACCCTTTTTGGCCCACTGTGCTGAGAAAACGGCAGTCCGTTTTTCCCAGTACCAGAGAAAACGGACTACCGTTTTCTACAGGAACCGTGGGCATGGGCCTTTTGGTCTTTCCAAACTCGGTTTTCTCTCCATAAAACCATTCCAAACCTTTTTCTAACCCTATTTCTGATTTCCTAACCCTATTTGGCAGCCTCCTACCCTCTTCTATCAATATTTCTCTTACCAAAGCCTAATCCCTCTTTTCTCTTTTCAAAATCCTACCTCTCTCCAAAATCAATTATCTTCAATGGCTTCATCATCAAGACAAGGAAAGAGGACAAGGACTTCCATGCAACAAGAAGAGCTAAGGAGCAAGGCTAGGCATGAACTCTTCTCCCATGGAAAATGGGCAAGAAAATTTCAAGAGGATTTCTCAAAGAGGGACATACTCATTGGTAAGAAATGTGATTTGGATGCCCTTAACTTTATTAATTTTAGCACTCTTTTTGAAGAAATGGGTTGGGAAACTTTGATAGGAATTAACACTTATATCTATCCTAGGCTAGTGAGGGCTTTCTTTGCTTGCATTGAAATTGCTTGTGATCCTTATTGCATTAAGGGAACTCTTAAAGGAGTTAGATTTACTATCACCGTTGATTCCTTAAATGAACTCCTAAATGCCCCTAATGAAGGTCTTTTACTTGATCCTAGGCCTAGACTTAAGAATGATGCCTACTATAACCATGCCTCATTTACTAGTATAATTTGTGTAGGAGAAGATGTCCTTGACAAACCAAAACGCCATAACCTTACTCTTCAAGGAAAACTCATCCACTCCTTTATTTGCAACAATATAGTACCTAGGAAGGGCCATAAAGATAACGTTAGTGCTCTTGACCAAATTCTCCTTTTCAATATCATTGTCCAAAGTAAGAGTATAAACTTAGGCTATCTTATAATTCGAACCATCAATGAAGTGTTTAAGCCTAGACAAAAAAAGGCCTTACCCTTTGGTGCCCTTCTTAGTTACCTATTTCCTCTTCTAGGAATTCCTACCAATGATGAAACCGAAGTGCTAGAATTTAAGGATTTTGATATTTTAGGGGAAATCACTATCAAGGGTATGTCCTACAAATTCGATACCGATGAAGAAAGATGGATTTACACCAAGCAAGATTCCCAAGCTCAAGGAGGGGGCCAAGCAATTCCTAGTGCTAGTGAAGAAGAAGAAGAAGAGGAAGATGAAGAAGAAGTCAATCCTCAAGCGCCTCCCATGCCTCAATTCAATATTGAGGAGGCTTTTGCTCAACTTCACACATCTCTTGACACTCAATTTCAAACTTTGAGGAATGATATCAACACCATGAGGAGTGACATGGTCCAAGGATTTGAAAATGTTCAAGATGAGATGACACAATGGAGGGCTTACATGGATCGTTTTGGCCCTCCACCAAACTAGGTTCTTGCATATATTTTTTTTTTTTTGCATATTTAGTTTTTTTTATTTTGTTTTTGGTTGTGTGCAAAGGCTTCTTGCCTCTTGACTTTGTGTTATTTGGTATTTTTTTTTATGTTTTTTTTTTTGTGTTGATTGTTATTTTGGATGATATGGCTTTATTTTTAATGCATGGGTAATGTTGCTTTGTTTTTATTTTTTTTCTATATTTTGTGAATTCCTTGCCACCCTTTTTGATGAATCAAAAGGGGGAGAAAATATCTATTGATTATTATTTTATTTTTTTTTTGGCATAACCTCAAATTTTTTTTTGGTATCTAATATTTTAATCATAAGTAAAAAATTGAGGGGGAGTTTATAAATACATGCAAGGTAAAATTAAAAGGTAATTTTTTTTTTTGCACACATTAAGGGGGAGCTAATCCAATATACATTATTTAAATTTTTCTTTCCCTTTCAAAATAATCAAATATTTGATATCATCAAAAAGGGGGAGATTGTTAACTCAAACTTTTAGATCTCCTTGTTTTGATGATTAACAAATATTTGATTATTATTTGTTACTAATGATTTGTTGATTTTGTAGCAAAATTAAAAGAGAAAATAAATAAATTGGTATTTTTACCAAACTTTTGAAAGCAACCCTAAATGGATTCAACAAGCATATCAAGAGCAAAAGATTCATCAAGGGATCAACAACTCAAGACCCTATTCAAAAGAGGTCTTCAAAAGCCCAACGTCAAATGTCAACCCGAAAGTCAAAGTCAAAGTCAAAGTCAATAGTCAACTCTCGGGAAAAGTCAACATGGGATCAAAAACATGAAAATCAAGCTAGGAGGCTCATCTACATCAAGACTACTCAAAATAAAATGGTATAAATTTACTTTAGTCTTGTTAAAGTGATTTGCATAGCACACAAAGTTTTATAAATTTAAATTTTGGCCCATTCACTAACTTGTGCAACAAGTTTTCTCACACGATAGTCCAAAAATTTTTTTGATTGAATTTCTAAATCACATTTTGTATAACTAAGAGAACAAAATTGGAATTTTTGAAATCGGATAATCGAGTAAAGAGTTATGCACGATTTAGTGTCGAAAAATGCAAGTTTTGAACCTGCCTGATTTTCGGCCTACCTATTTAAAATAGGTAGTCCGTTTTTCGCAGAAAGGTAGTCCATTTTAAAATAGGTAGTCCGTTTTTCCCAGGATTCTTTTTGAAAAATGTGCTAACGGCTATAAACGGCTAGTTTTTGTTCCTACACTATATAAACTTGTTTTTTACTCAAAAATAAATATTGGTTGAGCATTTATTTCAAATATCTAACCTATCTAAGTGAGATTAATGAGCTTCCAAGTTTGAAATCCAAACAAACACTTTTCACACACTTTGAGCCAAAATTTGATTTTATTCATCTTGAGTGTGCTTGCTTTTCACTCTAGGTTTCCATTGTATCATCATATCTCTAGAGTGATTTTAGCTTGTAATATCAAACACATTTCCACATTGTGATTGAGGTGAGGTTGGCACCGGTATTGTAAACAACCCGGTAATAGTGAGATTGGCACTTCAACAATCCGAGAAAGAGGTTAATAGTCCTCGAGGGTGCGAAACTATTGTAAGAGGTTTGGAAATACCTTGGTGAAAATTTCCCGGTTGTAAGGGTTAGTCAAGCCCGTTAACTTGGCTCGATATTAGAACTCAAAGCTTGGTCCATAGCTTTGAAGAACAAGGACGTAGGTGGCATAGCTCTACCAAACCTTGTAAAAATCGAGAGTTTGCATTTTCTAATCCTTAAACTCTTTACTTTACAAGTTTAATTATTTGTCTTAATATATTGCTTGCCATACTACTTGCTTTTATTTGATTAAGTTACTAATTGCATAATTTTGTGTTAAAAGTTTTAATTTACCGAAATTAGTTAAAATTTCCAATTCACCCCCCCCCCCTCTTGGAAACATATCTTGGGCTAACATCTTTCTCTCCTTCTTTGATGCTGATTCTCCTTCTTGATTGGATTCTACACAATCTTCCACACTATGATTGAGATACCACTTGATGTGTGTGGGCACTACTCTATCACTCAAGGTTCGAAATTTAAGAGAAGAAAAGAGAAGAGAAGTGGTGGCTAGAAAGTTTTCTCTGAAAGGAATGAGATGCTTGTGCATAGTTTCCTGAAACCTTCACTTTCTATTTATAGAATGCCATCTAGGTTTAGGTTAGAATTGTATGACATTAAAATAATGAAAAATATAAATGGTAAACCCTATACAAAGTGGCCGACCATATAAGGGATAATGTGCCTCACTTTGCAATTATGCCATTTTGTTATTTTTCAATCCCATTTTCTCAAAAATACCTATTTTCCAATTCAACCATTTAAATGCCAATTCTAATTATTTAATAACTAAAAATTAATTATTAAATGATATTGTCATTTAATATATTTATTAATTAGACCTATAAAGTCTCTTAATTAACAAATAAAACCTAGAATCTCTTTTATTTACAATTTCGCCCTTGCTTAGTTAAAATTCATAAACTAGACATAGTCTAACTTTAGAATTATAATTGATTAATTAAAATCAATTAACTGAGTCTTACAAGCAGTATGGTCTCAACTAGTATGGGGACCATAGGCCTATATACCCGAGCTTCCAATAAGTCGAACCGAATTTACCAAGTAAATTCCCTAACTTATTAATTCCTTATTGAATCCACACTTAGAACTTGGAATTGCACTCTCAGTCATATAGAACGCTCTATATGTTCCACGATATAGATACGCTATAAATTATCCATTGTTATAATCCTAATTTGATCAATGACCCTCTATTAGATGATCTACATTGAATAGGAACTAAATTACCGTTACACATTCAATGTATTTTATCCTTAAAACACTTAGCTCCGTATAAATGATATTTTAGCGAAGTGAAATGAGATCTCCACCATTTATCTTTGTTTATCCAAGCTCGAAGGATATCATCGTTTCACTTCTAAATTCCTATAGAAGTTATAGACTCCATATTTATGTTAGCGCTCCCACTCAATTATACTATCATGTTCCCAAAATGTACGTATCACCCTGACCAGAAAGTAGGCTTAACTAACAAATCAAAAAACATGTATAGTACTCTTGAGATCGAACTTAATCATATCAGGATTTTGATCATTTGATCTAGGATCAACAGGTGATATTGAATTGAATAGATATTACGGTAAATTTTAATAAATCTAATCAAAGTTCAATATCGGTCCCTTTCGATGTATACTCCATACATCCGATACTGGTAAACTTTGCCAATGCCCTGGAAAGGACATAACACTTATCCAAGGTGTAAGAATACCTATCGCTGATTATCATGCCAGTCTAAATCCAGTGAACTGACAAATCAGGGAATAAACTTTCAAACATATAATTAAGATTATATTCCACTGTGCTGACAACACTATAATCATTAACAAATTCATATGTTCTAGACTTAAATAGAATTCATACATTATATGCATATAATCATGAAATAAATCATGTGAACCATGTAACATAAAATGTTATTTCTGATCTTTATTAATAAGTAAATATGATTATATTGAAATGGGTTTTATTTAGCGCACAACACCCAACATGATCATCCTCCCTGTCACCATCACGAGCACATTTGAGCAGAGACCTCAAAGAACCACCAACAACAACTTGATGGGGGAAGAAAGAAAGGAGCTTAACCCTGGTAGCAGAAGCCAAACCCTTTCCACGAACAGAAGGATCAGGTTGGCCAGTAGAATTACAAGCATCCAGGATGGTTGTATCACTGACCAGAATGGTACTCTCATGGCAAGTAATAGAGGAGGTAGTAGCAGGGGGAAAGTCTCCAAAAGACTCCCAGAACAAACCATACTGGTACGATCAACATTAACCAATGAATCATTCGAATAATAAGTAAAGGCAGGTGAACTCAAAGAAGGATCAAGGCCAGACCTACTAAAGGAAGGTATCATAGCAGTGTTGGATATATTTTACCAAGATCTAGATTTACTAACAAGTATGTTTCATTAACATCCTAATATGAATTCTAAAACAATGAAATAAACACATATAAAGTTTAGGAAACCTTACATTGGGTGCAGCGGAATATAATGACTCCTTCCGTTCAGATATCTAGCCCTTGATTCCTTTCTGTAGCAGAGCATTATCAATATCTGAACCTGGATCTCTTTCTCTCCTTCCTTTGATGCTGATTCTCCTTCTTGTTGGATTGTTTTCCACAGTCTTACACACTATGATTAAGATACCACTTGATGTGTGTGGGCACTCACTCATTCACTCAAGGATTTCGAAAGTTTAGAGAAGAAAAGAGAAAGGAAGAGGTTCGGCCTATAGAGAAAAGATAGAGGCTCAGTTTTCATCTGACAGAAGTTCACAAAGTTAAGTGTGAATGAGAGCCATCACTATCTATTTATAGGTAACCACCTAGGTTTAGGTTAGAATTATTTGGCATTAAAATAATGAAAAAATAAATGATAAAAGCCTATAAGTGTGGCCGGCCATGGGCCTTGGATAATGGGCCTCACATTTTCAATTTTGCTGTTTTATCATTTCTGCATCTCATTTTCTCAAAAATGCCAATTTTCAAATTCAACCATTTAAATGCCAATTATAATTATTTAATAACTAAAAATTAATTATTAAATAATATTGTCATTTAATATATTTATTAATTAGACATATAAAGTCTCTTAATTAATAAATAAACCTAGAATCTCTTTTCTTTACAATTTCGCCATTACTTAGTGAAAATTCACAAAGTAGACATAGTCTAACTTTAGAATTATAATTGATTAATCAAAATCAATTAACTGAGTCTTACAAGCAATATGGTCTCAACTAGTGTGGGGACCATGGGTCTATATATCCGAGCTTCCAATAAGTAGATCAAGAATTTATATCTTAAATTCACTGACTTATTAATTCTTCGTTGAATCCATGCATAGAACTTAGAATTGCACTCTCAGTATATAGAACGCTCTATATGTTCCACGATATAGACACGTCATTAGTTATCCATTGTTATAACCCTAATGTGATCAATGATCCTCTATATAGATGATTTACACTGTAAAGGGATTAAATTACCGTAACACCCTACAATGTATTTTATCCTTAAAACACTTAACCCTGTATAAATGATATTTCAGCTAAGTGAAATGAGATCTCCACCATTTATTTTCGTTTTGTTAAGCTCGAAGGAAATCATCCTTTACTTTCTATTCGCCAGATAGAAGCTATAGATTCTATATTTATGTTAGCGCTCCCACTCAATTGTACTACCGTGTTCCCAAAATGTACGTATCACCCTGACCCAAAAGTAGGCTTAACTAGCAAATCAAAGAACACGAATAACACTCTTGAGATTGAACCTAATCATATTAGGATTAAGATCATTTGATCTAGGATCAACAGGTGATATTGAATTGAATAGATATTACGGTAAATTCTAATATATCTAATCAAAGTTCAATATCGTTCCCTTCCGATGTATACTCCATACATCCGATGCTGGTAAACTTTGCCAATATCCTGGAAAGGACATAACACTTATCCAAGGTGTAAGAATACCTATCGCTGATTATACCATGTCAGTCTAAATCCAGTGTTCTGACAAATCAAGGAATAAACTTTCGAACATATAATTAAGATTATATTCCACTATGTTGACAACACTATAATCATTAACAAATTGATATGTTCTGGACTTAAATAGAATTCATACATTATGTAAATAATCATGAAATAAATCATGCGAACCATGCAACATTAAATGTTATTTCTGATCTATATTAATAAGTAAATCTGATTATATTGAAATGATTTTTATTTAGGGCATAAAACCCAACAAGCAGTAGCATTGAGATTAAAAGGAATAGGGATCATGAAATCTGTTGAGTGGTGATTAAGGATAAATTGAGAAGTAGAACTTATGTTGTTGCTAAGAAAAGAAGGGAAGCTAATAGTATGACTCAGGAAATTCTTTAATGGAAGATTAAGGTCAATAGGGTATAACGTCCCGATTTTTCGAGACGTCACACTCGCTAGTCCGTTTAAAACTATTTAAGATAAAGACAATAAAAGACTTCTTTAATGAAAAATAAATAAGCATGAGATCTCATTATTTTTAAAACAAAACATTAATTTATTCATAACCTTTAAAATATAAAGCTTTACAAAAATAATTTGAAACATAATCTTTAACGAAATATTTTTAAACCAAAACATCGTGATAATCCCCTAACATGTAATCCACACCTCGAGCTCGCCATCCTCACTATTCAGTTTTGTCTTTACCTGCACATAGAGTACCCATGAGCTAACGCCCAGTAAGAAGAGCTATGTAGGACATAACCACCCAACTAGATAACATAGCCATAAACATAACAATATCACAACATCAAATCAATTCATACCATACTTTCGTCCATATATCAACATATCATATCACATATTATTTTCACATACGATATAACCTCATGTCACAGTGTGATCTTAATGCATGCTATACTCACACACATAGCACACAGTATCTTATCGCACATTGTCCTCATATACGATAATCTACTTCCACTCATGTTGATCAGACATGAAGTGTAACCTGCCCTGCCTCGTGCTGTTCTCACACTCAGCATCTAATAGAGCAATCCCTTATCACAAGTTGTACTCACCCATGATAGGATAACCTGCAAGTAAACCCATACAAGCAGCCAAAAAAAATATCCTACAGTGCTTTGCTACACCAGCAGCAGAAAACCTATCCTATAAGTGTTATTCTCACACAAACAGTCAAAAGCCTCGTGTTGTTTATGTTAGTAGTATTAGTATGTGATAGTGATAAGGCTTTTGACTGTTTGTGTGAGAATAACACTTATAGGATAGGTTTTCTGCTGCTGGTGTAGCAAAGCACTGTAGGATATTTTTTTGGCTGCTTGTATGGGTTTACTTGCAGGTTATCCTATCATGGGTGAGTACAACTTGTGATAAGGGATTGCTCTATTAGATGCTGAGTGTGAGAACAGCACGAGGCAGGGCAGGTTACACTTCATGTCTGATCAACATGAGTGGAAGTAGATTATCGTATGTGAGGACAATGTGCGATAAGATACTGTGTGCTATGTGTGTGAGTATAGCATGCATTAAGATCACACTGTGAGGTGAGGTTATATCGTATGTGAAAATAATATGTGATATGATATGTTGATATATGGATGAAAGTATGGTATGAATTGATTTGATGTTGTGATATTGTTATGTTTATGGCTATGTTATCTAGTTGGGTGGTTATGTCCTACATAACTCTTCTTACTGGGCGTTAGCTCATGGGTACTCTATGTGCAGGTAAAGACAAAACTGAATAGTGAGGATGGCGAGCTCGAGGTGTGGATTACATGTTAGGGGATAAACAACAATCCATAGTACAAAATCTCATAAACACATGAACATCAAACCCACAATAAAGTTGTATGTTTCAATATACACCCTGTGCATAGATGTCCACTCTTCTTACCTCAGTTGTTAAGAACACCTTCTTGCTACTCCAAGCACCTCAATGAGTTTCCTTGTTGAGAACAAGATCCTAAACATTCATTAACACAACAATACACTCAAAATACATTCAAGTATGAATCTTTATACTCATACAGAAACTTACGTAAAGATATGTAACACATAAATCAGTTTCACTTGCATGACACACCCAACACAATCATTTATAACTATAATTCACACCAACACATTGCATGTACTCATATGAATATTTTTAACGTAAAATATATATTCATATAAATACTTTTTACGTGAAATTTTACTAAAATACTATTTATTAACAAAATATACAATTATGTAATTATTTACCAAAATCAGAAACTAGCATATTTCTTAATTATTTATACAAATTATAAAACATATTTGATCTATGTAGAATTACGTACAATTTCTTATCCATATTTATGTATTAATTTACACTTCAACTGTATATAAAATACTGATTAATTAAATAAATAAAATAACAAAACACCTCAACCTAGTCTTAAATTTATTTCATAGACTAGAATTATATTGTAACATCATATTGACAGTTCCCAAACAGTGAACACAATTTTTAATATTTACTCTATTTAAAACTCAATTAAATAGTTAATTATTCACAAATAATTATAATAAATACCTACAGTAACCAATAAATTATAAAACTCTTTTTATTTCGTATCATAAATAGTATATAGCATTAAAAAAATATTTTTAGCATTACTTAACTATTTTTTCATAATTATTTTAAGTATTAACTAAATAAATTCATGAAAAATACTAAAAATGATTAAAAGTCAAATCTAACCATTCTAACACCGTTTATAATCTGTAATAAGCCACAAATAATTTACTTTGAATTTTCTGAGCTACCTAGGTATTTTTCATAATTAAGTTTAGAAATAACACAAATAATTCATGAAAAATACAAAATTGACTAAAATTCAAATCTATCAATTTTGTAACATTTTATATATGATAACTAATCATATAAAATAAACTTAGATTTTTCTGAGTAATCTAAGTATTTTTCCTAATTAATTTAACAAATAAATCAAATAATTGCAAGAAAATTATGAAACTTTACCAAACACCCTAAAATAATATGTAGAATCGAAATCTACAAAAAATATGGAAAAAACACCTCAAAACTACCCAGATCGTGGTCGTCGGCGTTCACGTCGGTTTTGTCGCCAGCAAAGTGTAACTTTGTTCCCGATTGCTCTGGACGCGTCCTTTCGATTGGGGAAGCTTTCCACAATGCTAATGACCTCAAAACAATCAAGAACTACCCAACATAACAGCCCTAATGCGTCAGATCGGAGTCATCTTCTCCAACTTCGGTGTACCGTCAATCATGGAGCCAAAAATGGCAATTTTTGTTTGGGGCCTTAAAGCTTCGATTCTTCACGTCAAAACGTCTTCTAGGAGTCCCTTAAGTTTAAACAAAATCTTATTTTAACCCAGAAATGACTCTAACACATTTGAATCCAAGATTGTTCAAGAACGTGGATGAATGTGCATGAAAATGGTGAATTTCATTCTGGGCGTTCAAGGGCTGTTTCAATGCGTTTAAACCCCTAATTACAACCTAAGAAACCCAATGAAAACTCTCCAAACAGCCTAGCTCTCCAAGAACTCAAATCTCTCTTTCTCTCTCTAAGCTTCACATGAAACTCTATCGGTCTCTCTCTCTCTCTGCACACAGCCTCCTCCCTTCAACTTCTTTATGCGTTCTAAACCCTAAAAGTATCTCATAAGCATCCTATATATACTCCCAAACTCTAATCTTAACCCTAGATCAATAACTTAATTTTTTTTTTTAAAAAAATAATAAAATATATATATAAAAAAGTGTATCGTATGTATATACCATAATCTATAATAATAATAATAAAATAATAATAAATTAAATACAAATATGCTACAATATATTTACCCATATTATTATTGTTAATATACCTATAATACTATTCATAAATAATTAAATATTAAATTATCTCTAATATAGTTTAGTTATTTATCTAACATTATACACACCCTCAAAATAAAATAAAAATAAAAGAAATTTTATTGTCACTAAAAAAATCTCATACTCCACTAAACTCATAAATATTCAAAATGATAAATTATCTCCATTAGTAAACAAAATAAACTAAGTATAAAAAAAATAATTACCCTTCAAGAAAAGCGGATATTACACAAGGTCCACCTCAACCATAGTGATGGCAGGAGGATGAGGATACTGGAAAGGTATAGATTTATTTGAAATCTTCTATTTTCCTCTAAGAAGAATGGTAAAGGGACAAGTAGGAGCAGTATGATTCTCATCACATTTTGCAAGTAAGCACGGTAATAACGTTTAGTGTGATCTAACTTTCCACAGAAGAAACAAAAGTCAGGAAGCCTCTCATATTTAAAATCTAACCACTTGACAAACTCTCTTCCCCTCTTAATGAATCTGATATTCATACCTTTGCGTATAGGCAAATTAACATCTAAGAGAATCCTTATTCTCAGGTACGGCCTAGTACCCTCCTTGACCGTATCCTTATCAACCTCTATAAGATCACTAATTTCAGAAGCAATGAACCTAACCAACTCATATGACTTACACATAAAAGGGATACCATAAACTTGGATCCAAAAGGGGACATAATGAAGGTTTTCAGGAGTAATGGGAAAGGAACTCTCAGGGGCAGCAAAGATAGTAATACTTTGAGCAAAGTGCCAAGGTTGGCCTTTTAAAACTCTACCCTTATCCCCCTCACACCCAAAGGTGACCAGGAAAAGACCATCGACATGTTCAGAAACAGAAACAGGAAAATGACACTGCGACGACCAAATACCAAAAAGAGCTTTCATTAGAGAAGGGCAATTAAAGGGCTTGACTGTGTGAAGCTTAAGGAGGAGACTAATGGGGGTAGGAGAATCATTAGTAGGGTTAACATTGTTAAGAAATTCATCCATTTTCAAAGAAAGAAAAACAAGTAGCAGACTGAAATCAAAGAGAAACGAAAGAAGAGAGAGAGAGAGATGAGAAGAAGAGTACTTGAATCGTGCTTTATAAAGGAAAATCAATAGCCTCTTAAGATCAATCTCAAAGGTCTCCTAGTTACATCCCTAGCCATGGCCAGAATAACCACAATGATGGAGGGGATCAAAGTAGCTTTGGGATACCATACGTCAGCCTCCATTTTGCAATCTCCAAGAAAAGATAAGGGAGAAAAGATTTGGTTTTTATGATGAAGAGGCCAAGAGGATGGAGAGAGATAACAGATGGAATCAAAAAAAGGGAGAAGATGGAGTGTTGAGCAATAAATGCACTGACCAAAATAAATGGGATGGGAAAGAGAAATAGTATATACCTCAGAGCAATAAATTCTCTCTTTAATGAAAGAAAAAAAAGATATATGACAGTAGCATAGTAGAGAAGAAAACAAGCCACCACTAAAACAACTTGGGTGGACGACATCCTCCATTAACGGGACCAAAATCTCACTCACGGAGAAGAGGGATCTCATGCTTACTAGAAGACTCCCGAAAGAGAAAAGCTATATAAAATTGATTTGACATGTTTCAATGTAATTATTTTTTTTTAGGCTTTTTCATTTTTACACTTTAAAATAGTTTTTTTTTTTTTATTTTTTTTTGTTTTGTATTTTTATAGAATTCTATATAGAAACTCCTATTGCAACTAGCCCTGCAACCTAAATTGCAACAAAAAATCGTATAGGGCTTTCTTATTACAACTAGCGCCACAACCACTTTAGAAACCCAAATAGTAAATTTAAAAAAAAGTTAAAAAAACAGTATTTGAAATAATTCCCCTATTTTTTACCCTAAAATTAATATCATATATTTTCATATTAGATAGTGCTCAGCTTGTGCGCTACATCATATTTTTTCTATGGAATTTTGCTTTTCAACATCAAATGTGGAATTACTTTTTGATAATTTATCATAACCATAATACGGTACCGTAAATAAAATGTAATGAGATGGAGTTGAGTTGAGTTGACCATGAAAAAAGTCTAGTCATGCCATCCTTAAAAGATGAGAAACACTAAAAAGTATTACCGGAACTTAGCATCATTTTTAGTATTATACTGCTATTGGTGTAATTAAATATCAAGTGTCATAAGATTCTAACCCATAAAATTGTATAATATATCATACACTTTAATTAACTAAACTATGAATATTTATGACTTATGATGCATTTAATTTTACTTAAATAAAAACCTACTGAAACTTTATTTTTTATTTTGGGCCCCAAAAAGTATGGGTTCTACACACAGATCTAGCCCGCCGTCCGACCTTGTAAATATCGATACTATATAACTTAATAAAAATAATTTTTAAAAAATATTATTAACTAATTATAAGACGTCACTTGTAAAAGATTGAACTATTGGTACTCAATAATAATATTCTTAAAATATATCCACTTACCATTTATTGGGTTCTTTCCCGGGAATACAACCATGTTCCTGTAAGAGTGAGTTTATTGATTCAAATGGGAAGTGATGAGTTTTTTTTTTGACAAGGGAAGTGATGACTTTAAAAACAAACAAATCCGAGTCTTCTCTTTATTGTAACCTTCTTTACATTGTATCTTCTCTTCTGGTTGCAATACAAGTTCTTTCAAAAAAAAAAAAAAAAGATCCGAGTCTTTTATTTTAT
This sequence comes from Cannabis sativa, assembly GCF_029168945.1. Lineage (NCBI taxonomy): Eukaryota > Viridiplantae > Streptophyta > Magnoliopsida > Rosales > Cannabaceae > Cannabis > Cannabis sativa. Next base: position 76,137,805 of record NC_083602.1, read on the forward strand.
AATTATATATTTTATTACTTATTTGAAACGTATATAGCAAGGTTAGGAGTCATCATATAATTATAGATCACCAAATAAGAGAAACTGGGGAGGAAAGAAAGAAAAGTTTCAATTATGACTCTAAAATATTACGTTACAAAAATGCGATTGTGAGCTTGGCAAATGAAAAGGCCAAGTGAGATTATATTATTATTATTATTATTATTATTATTAGGTTTACTTTAAATAAATAGGTAACCACCCAACAAGAAAATAAAAATAAAAAGGGTAACCCAGAAAGAACAGAGTGCGTGTGATTAGGTTTTCCGAAGAAGAAGATGGGAGGTTGCTTTTCGGATTTGGAAGGAGGGAAGGAAGGGATTGGAGGAGAGCAGGCGAGACCCACGGAGCTCAACGCTCCCACCAACAGTGGCGGTGGTCCCAATGACGCTGTCGATTTGTTCTACAGGTCTCGTTCTCTTCTTCCTCTTTTCACTCAACTCGAGGTATGCTATCACTTAATTGATTAGTTAATTAATTAATTATGCCAATTCTTCTAATTAAGAAAACCCATGAAGGCTCTGTGTTGCTACAGTTCATCCACTCAATTCTGTTCATTGTTCATCCCTATCCATCTCTCTTTCTTTTTGAGACTGTTTGGTTGAGGGGAAAATGAGGAGAGAGAAAAGAGAAGACTAAAGTCGCAGATTTGTTGTCTTTTGTTTGTTTGTTTGCTCTTTCATCGAATTTGGGCTTCAATTCTTCTCATCAGAACTTATTTCGTAGTTTTATTTATTATTTCTTTTCTTAAAATGAGTAAAGAAAATTGGCAGTGAAATTTGTTCAAAGAAAAACAATGAAAAGATAAATCTGCAAAATAGTTGTCATGGTCAATAATGATCATAGTTGTCATGGTCAATAAAGTAATTCATGTGTGTGTTTCGACGATTGTCTAACTACAAAATAGATTATACATTTAATCACAAATATACATATATATATTTATATATATATATATGTTTGTGACAATTACTAATACAATTCAAAGTAAAAACATCTTTATATTTTATTTAGTAATTGTGGTGTAGTGTCCAAATAAAAATATAGAGCCAAAAGTCAAGTTAAGTGGTGGTGAGAGTTGGTCAATATTCCATGGTTAAGCTGAAAGTTGTACAAACATAAATCCTAATTTTTTTGTACTTAATTTTAGATATTAGACAGATTCCATCACTTATTTTTTACCAAACACCTGATTGTAATGGTATAATTAGTTGTAGTCTTATTGTATTGTATTGACATATTCAAGAAAAACCACAAAATTAACTTCCCCACCATCGTCCTCTTGCAAAAACTAAAAAAGAATTTTTTATGTTGGTATTGCATTTCTTTCTTGCGTATTTTGGATTTCTAATGTTGATTATGTTGGATGCCGTATAGGAAAACTCCTCAATTTGGTTGTTGAGTTTAGTTTGTTAGGCAATATAATAAGTTAATTGACTTTGTGGAATAAAGTAATAACGATACAAACCAAATACTGGTGAAATAAAGCAATCACGTTACAAACAAAGTGCTTGTTATTTTTTTTTTTTCTTTCTAAAAAGAGAAAGAGGCACTGCCTTAGACATAAATCGGGGGAGCTTCTTCCTGTTTTTCAAAAAAAAAAAAAAAGTTAATTGACTTTGTTTGTAACGTGAATACTTTATTTCACACGACACATTGTTTGTGACGTGTATCTCATTTGGGGTGAACTTTGGTGACGTTGATGTGTGACTCCCCAATGCACACGACACATGTTTACTTTGACCTCTAATATCGAGTTGCCTTTTACAAGGGTTGACGAAGCATTTAATTATAGTTTTGTGCTATGCCCATGCCATTACAACATTCTGAAATTTAATATTATTTTAAGGATAAGCCGTGTTGTTGAAGCTCTAATGTATTTAATAAAAGTTTTATTGTGAATAATTTTGTATTAAAAAAAAGTGCATTACTATTAAGCACCAATAATGCAAATTAGCTGTTATTAGTATGACACCTAAGAGCATATATATTAATTAATAATGTGTGAGATTATAATTATAGCATTTTAAAGTGTGCTATACATTGGAGTGTTTTTAGATGTAAGAGTGTCAAAAATGATGTGGAAGAAAGATAAAATAAAATATTATATTTTTAAATGATGTGTAAATTTTTAGCATCCTTTAAGGGTGCTACCATTAGAGATGCTCTAATGGTAGTACTTTCAGCATTTTATAACATTTTTGTCATTTTGTTGATTCATTCCAAATTCTTGCTGCAGTTATCTCTGGTGGGCTCTAATTTACGTGATCGTGACATCACTTCTAAGGTACTTAAAAATTATTCATAAGTATGATGCAAAGAGGATTCATTATAATATTTTCTAGTTTGAAATTCTAGTATATTGAGCATGCTTTTTTTTTTTTTAATAAGATGATGATACTTGAGCTGAGTGATTTAGTGCTTCTTAGAAACTTCTTTTTCTTATTGCGTCACCTTGACTTCTCTAAGCTAAGGTTAGTCTTTCAACCATTCTAGTAATAATTGGCTTATTTTTCACGCGACCGTGTGCCTCGTGTACATTTTCACCTCTCGAATAACTCCCGCCGAGTCATGTTCGCAAGTATCCACGAGTGCATTCATGCATCGAGACTCTCTAGCCAAGATACTTGCACTGTCCATAGGTTCTTACTATGGTAAGGCAAAATCCCAACACTGTCATTCACTTAGTCACGACCAAGGTAGCATGTGTGGCAATATGTCAACACCAAATTGACGTGCCAATGCCTCTAGTCATACCCCATTTGATACCATCCAAACAATCTCTCTCATGGCCCAAGGACTCTCATATGTCGTTGGTCCAATCCTCAAGGCACCATGTCTCCACACATGTCGGTAGGCCCTCGAGACAAGCCACCAGACCTCTGTCTCTTTCTAGCATGGTGCATCCATCCCATGCGCATATGCCAACTAGCTCACGAATGAGTACCTGCGTCATCTCATGTTGAGACTCATGGCCAAGGCACACCACAATGTCTTTCAGAGGTTTAGGCCATGTTCCATGCAAGCAGCATAAGAACAAGCTAATGGAAACGTACCAGCTAACCTCTGGCAGCATCTCTAGACGCACTACTGGGTCGGCCAGATAATGTCTATGAGTTACATGAGTACGCCAACTCATGAAGACATATGAGTCCCCTCGTAGTTCTCATATGTCTCACCTACTAGTCTCGTTGATTAGTAGTAGCTCACTTAGCACCAAGGTGCCTAGCGTTGGTGGAGAGCTTACACCAAGTTCTCCCCCTTTAAGAAGCATTCTAAGCTTTTAGCTTTCTACCAAGATCATATATGATTTTTTCTCTATAAATATATGGTTATCAATATATACTAATTCTCAAAATTCTTCAAATCTGATTGCGTTATTGTATTCTTAAAAACTAAATAAATGGTAAATACCAAGTCCCATCCTAATTTGGACAATATTTAAGTTATTTACGGAAATGCTCCAATCCTACAAAATAGGCAACAGCATGCCACTAGCATGCACGCCAACATGCGCCCCCACTTGATCACCTCATGGACATCACCTAGCTAGTATCGTGCCATCTTGGTTGACACGCTACGTTCTCCCCCACTTTAACATGTCGATGTCCTCATTGACGGACCACAAGCAAATTTTCCTGATTTTGACTCCGTAGAACCATCCTTTTGGTGACGATCTCCCACTCCTGCTCTTGGACTTGATCAAAGAACCTGTGCCACTGTCGCTATTCAGATTCACCCATGGACTAGTGCCTCCGCACTTTCCTCCAACATGAATTCCTTCCAAACCATCACATCGTCCCTCCAGTCTACCAGCTAGCCCTTGCAACACTAACTCTGAAGCTTACACATCCTCAGATAGTAGCTCACTCGCTAACTGTCCAATGCATATTCTTTTTGACAAGGACTAAGTATGGTGCAACAATTAGGGTGAGGTTCGCAAACCCACCGTACCCCATTGCACGTACAAAACATGCTTCTACTAAAGCCAAGTCTCTCCAGAAACTTCACACGATAACTCCATGGCACACCATCCTCCTTATGGCAATCGACCACGACACTCTTGTCAAAGGTCAAAATTTGAGGCGGTGCTCCTGGACGAGGCTCGCAAGCCAATTGCACCCAATACAACACCTAAAGCACTCTTGCACCCAAAACCTTTGCGAAGTACTCAATACTGGCCCTCCATCCCTAACGCACACCCACGACTTCATGCAAAAGGTCCCTCTTACCCAATGCAAAACTGCTCCTCTGAGCTTCTAAAAAAGTGGCCAATGATCTAGCAACCATTCAAAACCACAAATTTGCCCTCTTGTTTTTGCTCTTGTCAACTCTCTAACATTGTGTCACAAGTTCATCACCCAAATCCACCTTGCATCCTCTGAGAACTCGCTAAATTTTGACAAACTTGCTAACACGATTTCTTACTGTTAAGGCTTGAAGTCATCCCAATTCGCTATCTCCCATCGACATATGCTCTTTGAACCATCCGGCTTACAATGTCCCATACAACATTAGTGTTCCTATAAATACAAAGCACACACATAACATGTTGCAAACTAGTTCAATCTTGATCTCAGCCTATGCCCATGCATATTGTCTATCTGCAGCTTGCAACAATCATGCATGTCTTTGCACTGAACAACCCATCTGTTGTAGTATTTTCCTCTGGATTCACACACCAAAACTGAACAAGTACACTGGTTCTTCAAATATATGAATTTGTAGGCTCCTCCACTTAACTTGGGAAAAACTTTTCTCTTAGAAGCATATCTCTTAAGGTATAGATTGCAAGCTAATTGCACACTCACATGCGATCCCTCCATTACACATGTCACTTTGATGAAGATGTTGAACTAGTGCCTGGTCATATTGACTCTTCGCCCCTCGACATTAATATGTTTCCTTAGTACCTGAGTCCTGCTAACTTTCACCTTAGGCAAACATTGCCATGGTGTTATCTTAGTACTTGAATTCTGCTAACTTTCACCCTAAATAACTGGCACTGCTTGTGTCCTGAGTCTTCTTGACTTTACATTCTGAACAACAATCTATCTCCATAATACTCATCTCGATTCTTGTAACAAACAACTGGTTTGCTGATTGAACTGTGAAGGTCTCTCCCCCACTTCATTTGTTGGCGTCCTCGACAACATGCCCACATGCGAATGCCTGATAGCCCTAACTCTTCATGCACTTCGTTGCAATTTAGAAGGGCTTGACTCTCGAGTTAACTATCTCATGCAGCATGCCTATCGATTTCAACATACGTGCGTAGTCCACCCAACCATCCATCTAATTCACACTAGCATCGCGCCCCTCAGGGCTTCCCTAAAGTACTAAGTTCCAATGGTGCATCCCTCTGGCCTTCATGCAAACTCCAGCACCCCTCTTGACCTTCGTAGGCTCACATGACCACTAAGTCTCACTGGCACAAATCTCCGGTCTCCATTCGAACTCTAGTGTCATCTCAACACTTACGCTCAGTCTTCTTAGCCCTGCTGGCTTCTTTGATGCATTCATTCCACAACTCAACATCTCTATCGATGCCTTTGTGTGACTTATGCCCACTGGCTTTTCTACAAGCCAACACTTCCCACTCAACTGTCTCGACGCTTCTCGTCTGGATCAAATAAAAGTCACATGCAAATACCTCCAAGTACGTCTGTCTTCTGACAATTGCAACATCTGCCCACTTGGTCTTCATGTGCTGCCCCTCTTTGCATGCATAACTAGCAATTGATGCATTTTATGCCTATCCCAATTTGAATCATCATGGTTATCAACTCTCGACCTCTCTCGTGACTAACAAGTGTCTGACAGCTCCTGCCATACTTCCACACCCATGCCAAGAAGCTTCCTTTTCAACAAAAGCACTCTTGCGGCTTACAATGTCACTCAAGCAAACTCGGCCTAGTGAACCAAACATACTGTATGTGGACCACATAATCAAACCTTGTACTACGCCAACAAATTTTAACCATTTGGTAGTACCTCTCCACAATTGCACATGGTAGTTGTTTTTCTAGCATCCCTGAACTTGATTCAAATTAACCATCGCTGTCCCCCTCTTGGATGTCCAGTATTCCCACGAAGAAGAGCAACCCAGTCTCAACTCGGTCTCAGCCTACTGATCTGCTCTAAGAAACTAACTGGCTCAACGACAACTTGTTTAAGCATTCGAATCCTCTCGATCCTTCCTCACGCCTACATCATCTGTAGGATAGCCCAACCAAGTTCACCTACCACTGAGATGAGCATGGTTCTGATACTAATTGTCATGGGCTCGCCTTTTCAAGTAGCAGCCTTCCAACCATCTGAGTAATAACAAGCTCATTTTTCACGCGACCGTGTGCCTTATGCACACTTCTGTCCCTCAAATAACTCTCCCTAAGTCATGCTCACAAGCATCTATGAGTGCGTCCATGGGTCTAGGCGCTTTAGCCAAGATACTCACATTGTTCATAAGTTCTCACTATGCTAAGGCAAAATCCCAACACTGTCACTTACCTAGTCACTCGTGACCAAGGTAGCATGTGTAGCCAGATGCCAAGTTTGCCAACACCAAGATGACGTGTCGACACCTTTAGTCATGCCTGATATGATACTGTTTGAATAGTCTCTCTCATGGCCCAAGGACTCTCATACGTCCATGGTCTAATTCTCAAGGCACCATGCCTCCACGCATGTTGGCAGGCCCTCGAGACAAACCACCAATGTAGTAGCATACATCAGACCTCTGACTCTTTCTAGCATGGTGCATCCGTCTCATGTGCGTACGCCAACTTGCCCACGAATGACTACTGCGTCATCTCGTGTTGAGACTCATGGCCCAGGCGCACCACAATATATGTCGGGGTCACGTTTCATGCATGCTGCATACCGAAAAGCCAATGGAAACGTACTAGCTAACCTTTGGCAGCATCTCCAAACGTACTACAGAAACGGCTTGATAATGTCCATGAGTACTCCAACTCATAGAGACATATGAGTCCTCTCATGGTCCTCATATGCCAGCCCTACTAGTCTTGTTGAGTAGTAACCCACTTAGCACCGAGGTGCCAAGTGGTGGTGGAGAGCTGACATTAGGTTCTCTCCCTTTAAGGAGCATTCTAAGTTTTTAGCCTTCTACTAGGAACATATATGATTTTGCTCTTTAGACGTATGGTCATCAACATATACCAATTGTCAAAGTTCTTCAAATTTGATTGCGCTATTGTATTCCTAGAACAAAATAAATGGCAAATACCAAATCCCGTCCCAATTCGAAAAATATTGAAGATATTTACGAAAATATCACTGTCGTACAAACTAGGCATCAACATGCCACCAGCATGCACGTCAACATGCGCCACCACTTGGCCCTTGTATTGTGCCATCTTTGTCGGCACGCTACACCTAGCATTGAGTAACAATTCCCTGTTCTAATATGGCATCTTTGGACGTTTGATTATTATTTGATGGTGATGCTCTTTGTATTTTTTTAATTTTTGTTAGAACTCTAAGTTATGATTTGAGAAATGCTAAAGTGCACTTATAGCACCACTATGGGCCAGTTCAGCACAATTGTGCTGTGGGGAAAAGCAGCTGTAACTGTGCTGTAAAAAAAAACAGCTGCAGCAAAATTGTGTAAAAAAATTGAGTTGTAAGTTTGATAAATTATAAATTTTAAAGTATTTTGAATTATTAAGATACCATTATAACGATAATGATAATGTTATAATATAGTCCATTATAATATTAAATTTAAACAAACTTATGTTATATAAATTTTTTATTTTTTATATATTTTTAGTTTTTTTTTCCAAAATATAAATTTATATGTATCTAATAAAAATTATTTATAGTATTTTTAAATTATATTTTTATCACATGTATAAAAATATAAATTAGAAACTCAAATATATAAGAATTTTAGGTTGATGTGGTTTGTTAATGTAATAAAAATATGAAATATAAAATTATTTTTTTGAAACAAAATAAAAAATAAGAGATTTAAAGATTATTTATTTTTGTTATAATTTATTTGTACTTATTTTAAATTTTTTTTTTGTAATATATAATAAATAAGTAACTATATTTTTAGTATAAATAAATATATATTAAACTTAACACCAGTTTTAGGTTTTAGCTGTAGTTTTTCCATAAATTTTGTACCAATTTAGTTTCTCCATAAAGTTTTCAATAATCTATTTTTTAACCGTTTTTATAAAAATTGTGCCGAACAGAACCTATGAAGTGTCATATCGTGTCACATGAAACTGCTATTCATTTAAAGAATGTGACCTTATGATTTAGGCTGAAAAGCATTTTCATTAATTGCAGAGTGATCCAATGGCTGTTGTCTTTCTTAAAAAAAGTGATGGTAGACTTGAGGAAGTAGGGCGTACAGAAGTGATACTGAATACTTTAAATCCTACATGGATAAGCAAAGTTACAGTTACATACCAATTCGAGATAGTGCAACCTTTAATGTAAGTCCTTTTAAATATTATTTCAATTTTCTATATAGTTCTGTGGAAGTATATTGTTTGTAAATTTTCTTAGGCAGAATTTAACTTTACTTTTCCTTTTTATGTTTTTCCCAGATTTCATTTGTATGATGTTGATACAAAATATCACCATATACCTGTAAAGGTATTTTTTGTTTTTCGTTTTTTGCTTTTAAGTTCTCAGTACTACGGAATGCTTTAGTGTCGCATTTCAAGTTGGTTCAATGCAGATCTCTCTCTCTCTCTCTCATCAAATTTTATTAATTATGTTTTTCAAATTGTCTTTCATTACATACGGTTCTTCAGTATGAGTTTCTGATTATCTTCATAATTTCGTATCGTGAACATTTTTGTAAAAGAATGTTAAGTCAGATTTAGCAAATTTATAAATTTGAATAATTGAATGCATTGATAAAAAAAAAAAAAAGATGAACATGAATATAAAATTTTAATAGTTCACTCAAACCCAACTTTAAATGAAATTGTAATTTAGATTACTATTTCATGTCATCTCATGATACTCCTACTTTTTAGGACTTTATCTAGTGTACTATCCTCCCATTTAGATATTTATATTAGCTTCGCCCTTGCTTGCAGATGTTGAATTTGAAGGATCAAGATTTTCTTGGAGAATCCAGCTGTGTTCTTTCAGAGGTGACTTGTTTTCAGATCATATTAATTTCTATAAATTTGTAATTGATTATACATGTTTTGGAAATATGGTATACAATTTGTTTAAAACATATTTGAAGTGTTAATGTAGCCCCCTCAGCTATAGCATAATGCAATTGTGAGACATACTTTATGTTGATACAAATATGTGGTTTTTTTGTTTTGTAATTCCATAACTTCAGATTGTGACTAAACAAAGCCGGAGTTTAACTTTAAATCTCCATAACAAAGATGGGCCTGGTGGTTCAAGAAACTTGGGATCACTCACTGTCCATGCAGAGGAATCAATTGCTTCACGAAGTGTTGTTGATGTTGTATTTCGTTGTACCAACTTGGATAACAAAGACCTCTTTTCTAAAAGTGTATGTCTGTATAACAGCTTGATTGAGAATTGTTTTTCTTCCTTTTGTTGGTACGATGTCTCCATTAGTTTTCAGTTGTTTTGTTCACCTTTAATATCTTATGTCTACTTTAGGATCCATTCTTAAGAATTTCCAGAATTGTTGAGAGTGGAGGCTCCGTTCCAATTTGCAAGACAGAAGTAATGGACAATAACTTAAACCCCATCTGGAAACCATTATCATTAAATATGCAACAATTTGGAAGCAAGGTAAGCTGTCAACTCATTATTCTGAGCTAAAACATTTAGTGTTAATTATTATTATTATTATTATTATTATTATTATTATTATTATTATTTCTTGTGATTATTGACTGACGACATGCTCTGAATTGATACAGGATAACCCATTGATTATCGAGTGTTTTGATTTTAATAGCAACGGGAATCATGTACTCATTGGGTAATTAATTATATTTATCATCCCATCTTATGGAGTTTATAATTTGATTAATTGTTATGGTTTTAATGCATGGAGAAAGGAAACAGAAAAAAAAAGAGATTTGATGTTTAAGTTCAATTCTCCAGGAAACTCCAAAAGTCAGTGGCACAATTGGAAAAACTTTACCAAGAAAGAACTGGTGTAAACTTCGTCTTGACATCCAACAGTGGTCATGAAAAGGTATTTTTCATACCATCATTATACTTGAAGTTTTCTTATTACTTCTTTTGTTTTTTAGTAATTGAACTCAATAATCTATTTACATAGGTACTGAAGGGTCAGCTGTTTGTGGACCGATTTCATGAGAAGGAGCAGTTCAGCTTTCTTGATTACATTTCTAGTGGATTTGAGCTCAACTTTATGGTTGCTGTTGATTTTACAGGTTATAAATTCTATTAACATTTTCTCTAAATGTTTAAGCACTTAAAGGAGTTCATATATGTAGATAATATTATGAAGGACGGGTCTTCTCTTTTCTAGTCTAATCATATTGACTAGGAAAGTATGGTCTAAAGACGATAACAATTATTTGTTTTCCAGCTTCAAATAAGAATCCCCGACAGCCTGATTCTCTGCACTACATTGATCCTAGTGGCCGGTTAAATTCTTACCAGCGAGTATGCCTTTCTTGTAGTTGTGTATTATGGTTTCTAACAAATGAAAAGTTGTGAGAATAAACATTTATTGATTGGAGTACCGAATAAACTCATTGCAGGCAATAATAGAGGTCGGAGAAGTTATTCAGTTTTATGATACTGATAAGCGCTTTCCTGCCTGGGGATTTGGAGGGAGGAAACCAGATGGTACCGTATCTCACTGTTTTAACTTGAGTGGAAATGAAACGGAGTTTGAGGTAATAAGAAATAAACCATTGCCGTTTGTTTCATCTCTGCTTAAACTGTCATATGTTTATAATTTAATGTTTTAAATTACAGGTTGGAGGAATTGAAGGCATCATGACTGCCTATGCCAGTGCTTTGCGCAACGTTTCTCTTTCAGGACCCACTTTGTTTGGCCAAGTTGTCGACAGGGCCGCGCAAATTGCCGGCCATTCTCTCTCATATCAAGAAAACAAATACTATGTCTTGCTCATTATAACGGTAAAAACAAGAGCATAGTTTCTGAATATCTATGAAATATTTTTGTTCTTGTTTGCTAAATGTGGTGTTTCTAGGATGGAGTCCTTTCAGACCTTCAAGAAACTAAAAACGCATTGGTGAAGGCATCAGATCTTCCTCTTTCGGTTCTTATAGTTGGGGTTGGAGATGCAGATTTTTCACAAATGGAGGTACTTAATAAAGTTTGTATGATATAGAGCTTAATTAAGTTGATCTAGTAATGGAGTTGGTATTAATTGAATTTGGCAGATTCTTGATGCTGATAATGGAAATCGGTTGGAAAGTAGCACAGGTCGTATGGCTACACGAGACATTGTACAGTTTGTTCCCATGCGAGAAGTTCAAAGTGAGTTTCATAAATGATTAATACACTAAAACTAAGATAATAGTAAACTAAAGATAAGATTTATAGTGTAACAAAGTCAAATAATAATGTGAATAAGTGTTATGATTGAATGAATAGGAGGAGAAGTGTCAGTTGTTCAAGCCCTTTTGGAAGAGCTGCCTGGGCAGTTTTTGAGTTACGTTCGTAGTAGAGATATCAAGCCCTGCAACTTACCTGGAGCTGGAGCCCACGCTTCTCTCTCTAAGTCTAACTAGTTCTTACTTCTTTTCATCGATTTCCAACTGTACAGTGTACAGATATATACGTACATAAAACGTATGTATATATTACAATTACTTGCAATAAATTTGGTCGATTTATTTAGGAAAATGACAAAAAAATTTACTTTTTCACCCAACAACGATTCTTTTACAAAAATATAGTGTTGTTCTTTTTGGTGTTTTCACATTGTTGGAAAAAATAAAAACAACATTTTTTTTTTCTGAAAATAAAAAACAAGTGTAAAACCTATAAAAAAAAAACAGAATTCGAAAAAAAAAAATCTAATTTTAAGTGCTCTATTTATAAGGACATAAAAGGAAGAGAGAAAATGAATGTCATTTGAATAATTTTGTTATTAGGAGTTCTATCACATAAATAAATGGAATTTTTACACACGGCTTAAATTGACATTTTTATTATCAAAATGCTATTACATGGGATTTTTAATTTTTATGCAATTTTATTTATATATTTTTATTATTTTAAAGTTTTATAATTATAAATATATGGTCATTTCATTTCTTTATTTTTTTTTTCTACAAAATTTTCACTTTATTTACACTCTTAAGCCATGATGGCAATTAGCTCTTGCCTCCCGTTGTTGCTTGCCTCTTGGCCCCTGCTAACGTAGACCTCGTCCCAAACCCTCTGTCATCGTGTAGATTACATCCACAGACACTATTGTTCAGAAATAAGACCTCTACTAAAATTCCTAGAGAGCTTTTTTCTTTGAGAGAAATAAGAGGAATACAGAGTTAACATTGTAAACAATTGTAATATTTAAACACTCGCTTGCAAGGCTGGACTCGTGGACTAGGGATTGTTAACGTCTGAACTACGTAAAAAATCTATTTGTCTATCATTTTTTATTTTATATTTTCCTTAAGCTCTAATTAATCAGTGTATTTTGGTGCTTTCATTGAGAGTTGAGAAAAGTTTACTGGTTGTTGCGTTACTTCGATAATGGTGAGTACCAGTAAGAAAACTCCCTTAGACATAGTTATGTAGGAGGTAGACTCCCTCGTCTTTGGCCCCCAAATGGCGTTGGCTAGATGGGCAGAAAAAGTTGAGGCAAAAATGGCTTGACTGCCTGAAGCTAGAGGAAGTGTTCTCGATTGGTTATGTGTTGTTTGGATTGAATTTGGGTCAAAGAGTTGGGGGTCACAAGGACCAGCTACCTGTCATTGGCATTGTTGATTGGTGGTTGGGTCAAAAGGGTGTTTGTTGGTTTCCAGCAGGGCTTTGGTAGATTCAGAGTTTTCGGGAGCAGAATGCTTGGCTCTTTTATCCTCGCATCTAGGATGGGGAGCAGTAGTGGTGTGTTTCAACGTTGTGCCAAATTTTGGGAACACCACTCCTTCCCCAGAATCCTCTTTGTCTGAGAGGATCATCGGTTCCTTATTTTTAGGAACAACAGTTGGCGGAGCCAACGATTTAGTCTCACCACTGTTTCCCTTTGGAAGTTAATTGGGTCTTAGTGGAGTCTCTAATTTTGAGTGGGGGTGATGGAGGGTTCGCTACTTTTTAGCATAGAATTTCTTTTATTTTCCCTTGCTGTCAGCAACAACATTGACCTTCTTAATTGTGTTCATCAAATAACTAAGCATTTTGGATTCGAGTGTATCTGGAAAAATTGAAACACCACAACAAACAAATCAGTCAAAAAAGTAAAAAGTAACAACGCAAATCACACAGTTTCAAGTAAAGATATCATGTGAGTGCAACTGTAAAATGTGTTATTATATGGTGCCCCTCTTGCAAACAAAGTTACTTCTTACCAGTCAATGAAGCTGTCATATTCCCTAAAATCCGGGAAGAACATATTAAGGAAAGGACCCACTCTAACAATTTTCATGGGGAATTCTTGGTTGTTAGAGTGCCTAACTAATTGGTCTACCCTATTAATGTAATCCTTCATTGGATATCTACGAGGATCTAGCTTAAGAAAGAATGGTCGAAATCCCCTTAGTCTACCAACGACATCTGAGATAGGCCGGGGGTATGAATTACGTGGAAGGGCTGATTATCTCTTCCCGAAGTACTCATTCTAATAGTGCTCGTATATGGATATGGTGTTGGGAACCTATCTTGGATTTCCTCTTCTTCTATGAGGGGTTTGTGATGGTGACTATTCTAGGCAGCGACAAGAAGTTCCTCATCTTTGGCTCCTTTAGTTATTGCAACGGAATATTCCATGGCAGTTTGCTCTTTGAGGTCGCTAAGGGTCTAAGGTTTACCCCTGCCATTAACCCCGTATGCGTTGGAATGTGGCTATGAGGCCGTATTGGCACAATAGTTTAGTTGTCACCAAGTCCTCTACCCTTAACTCTTCCTTGGAAAAAGGCTCGTAAAAGGTGATCCGTTGTCTTAACTCATCCGCGAGCTCTGTTTTGGGAACAAACTCTACAAGAAACAAACTAGTGTTAAATCCTGAAATGGAGCCATCTTTCAAGCCTTCAAGGAGATAAAATAAAAATAAAAAGGAGTGAAAGATTATACCCAAAATTTTGAAGTCCAAGGAGAGTGGTGGAACACGCCCCATGGGAAAATTGGTTATGAAAAACTAGTACTCACGGTGGTCTGGGCAATGAGAAGAAATGCTCGTGGGACACTATGTTGGAATATATTTTACCAGGATCTAGATTTACTAACAAGTATGTTTTTAACATCCTGAACTTCTAAAAGATTATGAAATAAACACATAAAAGGTATGAGGAACCTTACGGTGGTTGCAGCGGAATTAAATGGCTCCTTGCGCTGAGATCTCTAACCCTTGTATCCTTTCTGTAACAGAGTATCACCATGATCTGAGCCCGATTCTCCTTCTCTTGAATTTGGATTCTTCATAGCCTTACACACTATGATTGAGTACCACTTGATGTGTGTGCGCACTTACTCCAATCACTCTAGGGTTCGGTTTTGAAGAGATAAAGAGAGAGAGGGTTTCGAAAATAGGTATAGTGAAGGTGGCTCAAATTTGACTGAAGGTAAGTGTTTATATCATCTTTTCCTTTTCACTACCTATTTATAGGAAACCACCTAGGGTTAGGTTAGAATTATTTGGCATTAAAATAATGAAAAAATTAAATGGTAAATTTCTCATTAAGTGGTCGGCCATGGATATTGGGCCCTACTTTGCAATTTTGCCATTTTTCCAATTATTCATCTTATTTTCTCAAAAATACTATTTTTCCAATTTAACAACTTAAATGCCAAATCTAATTATTTAATAATTAAAATTAATTATTTAAATAAAATTGCCATTTAATGTATTTATTAATTAGACTTAATAAAGTCACTTAATTAACAAATAGACCCTAGAATCTCTTTTCTTTACAATTAAGCCCTAGCTTAGTGAAAATTCATAAACTAGACAAAGTCTAATTTTAGAATTATAATTGATTAATTAAAATCAATTAACTGAGTCTTACAGGCAGTATTGTCTCAACTAGTATCAGGACCATGAGCCTATATATCCGAGCTTCCAATAAGCAGACTAGAATTTACCAAGTAAATCCACTAACTTATTAATTCCTCATTACATCCACCATAGAACTTGGAATTGCATTCTCAGTTATATAGAACGATCTATATGTTCCACGATGTAGATACGCTATTAATTATCCAATAATCAATGATCCTCTATAGATGATTTACATTGCATAGGGACTAATTTACCTTTACACCCTTCAATGTATTTTATCCTTAAAACACTTAGCCACCTATAAATGATATTTTAGTGAACTAACATAATCACTGAAATGAGTACTCAACCATTTATCTCTGTTTAGCCAAGCTTGAAGGAAATCATCATTTCACTTCTATGTCCAGATAGAAGTTATAGATTCCATATCTATGATTAGCGCTCCCACTCAATTGTACTACCATGTTCCCAAAATGTACGTATCACCTTGACCAAAAAGTAGGCTTAACTAACAAATTAAAGAACATGAATAACACTCTTGAGATCGAACCTAACCATGTCAGGATTGAGATCATTTGATCTAGGATCAATTAGGTGATATTGAATTGAACAGATATTATGGTAAATTTATCATATTTAATCCAAGTTCAATATCGGTCCCTTCCAATTCATACTCCATGCATCCAACCCAAGCTTTACTTTAGTCAATGCCCTGGAAAAAATATAGCACTTATCCAAGGTGCAAGTAAACTATGTTGTAGATTATCATATCAGTTAAACCCTGTCTACTGATAATTCTAGGAATATATTTAATCACATAATCTTGATTACTTTCCACTGTGCTGACGACACAATAAACAAGAATATCAATGTGATAAGGATTTGGATGAATTTATAAATCAAATAAACATATAAATGATAACATGAACCAAATGACACACTAAATAAGTGATAAAATACTTCTGTCTCTTTATTG
This sequence comes from Cannabis sativa, assembly GCF_029168945.1. Lineage (NCBI taxonomy): Eukaryota > Viridiplantae > Streptophyta > Magnoliopsida > Rosales > Cannabaceae > Cannabis > Cannabis sativa. The sequence goes on from NC_083602.1 coordinate 76,153,975, forward strand.
ACAATTGAACGATAAAGATTACATTGAAATAGAGTTTTATTTAGGGCACAAAGCCCAACAAACTCCCACTTGAACCAATATAAAATAATTAGTACATTTCAATTAATCCTAAATTCAGCCGGTGCTTTTCAAATGCAGTTCCTGCCAAAACTTTGGTGAATGGATCAGCTAGGTTGTCTTCAGTGTCCACTTTCTCCACCAGTACATCCCCTCTTGCCACATATTCTCTGATGATGTGATATTTCCTTTTTACGTGTTTGCTTCTCTGTGGCTTTGAGGCTCCTTACTGTTGGCTATGGCTTCAGTGTTATCACAAAGTAAAACCAGTAGTTTTTCCATTCCAGTAACAACACCAAGTCCTGTGAAGAACTTTCTAAGCCTAACAAGTTCCTTAGCAGCCTCCGCGACAGCTATGTATTCGGCCTCCATGGTAGAGTTTGAAATTGCGGTTTGTTTAGCACTTCTCCAAATCACTGCTCCACCCCCAAGAGTAAACACCATCCCAGATGTAGATTTCCTGTCATCAAGACATGCCTAAAAATCTGAATCGGTATAGCCTACAGGATTCAAAGCACCACCCTAATAGACTAACACGAATTGCCTTATACTTTTCAAGTACTTCAGAATATGCTTAACAACATTCCAATGTTCCTGTCCTGAATTTGACCGATACTTGCTCACAATTCCTACTGCATAACAGATGTCAAGTCTAGTGCATAACATTGCATACATTAGACTTCCAACTGCTGAAGCATAAGGAACCCTTCTCATGTCCTCTGTCTCTTGAGGATCAGTGAGACACTATTCCTTAGATAGACGGACACCAAATCTAGAAGGCATTTGTGCCCCTTTGGTGTTTGTCATTAAGAATCTCTCTAAAACCTTATCTATGTAAGTTGTTTGAGAGAGAGCAAGGGATCTGTTCTTTCAATTTTTGATAACTTGAATACCGAGAACATATGCAGCTTCACCCAGATCTTTCATTTCGAATTAAGTGTCAAGCCATTCCTTGATGTCAGTCATTTTCTTGATATTGTTGCCAATAATCAAAATGTCATCAACATAAAGGACCAGGAAGACTACCACTTGATTTTCCTTGAGTTGGTAAGCACAAGGTTCATCTTCATTCTGAAGAAAGTCGTAGGTCTTGATGATTTCATCAAACCTTTTGTTCCAAGAGCGAGAAGCTTGCTTAAGTCCATAAATGGACCTATTGAGTTTACTAACTTTCTTTCCTGCCCTAGAAGAACATAGCCTTTTGGTTGCTCCATATAGATGGTTTCTTCAAGAATTCTGTTAAGGAAGGCTGTCTTGACATCCATTTGCCAAATTTCATAATCGAAAGCGGCTGCTATGGAGAGAAGAATTTGGATGGATTTAAGCATGGCGACCGGACTAAAAGTTTTCTCATAGTCCACGCCTTCTCTTTGGGTGTAACCCTTGGCGACAAGTCTAGCTTTAAAAGTTTCGACTTCACCTTCAGCGTCTCTTTTCTTCTTGTAGACCCACTTACATCCAATTGGACGATAGTCATCGGGTGCGTCTACATATTCCCAGACTTTGTTCTTTTTCATGGAATCCATTTCTGAATCCATGCCGGCTGACCATTGTTTTTGTTCGGGACTTGCCATTGCCTATTTGTAGGTTAATGGGTCGTCATCAATACCGTCACCAACGATCACATTGATTTCACCATCCAAGCCATAACGAGATGGTTTGGTAGAAACCCTCCCACTACGACGAGGAGCGGTGACCTTCTGAATAGGAACTTCTGTGGTAGATCTCTCAGTTGTAACATCTTGTGCTGTTTCAACTGAGGGAGTGGGATTATCCTCTACTTGAGTAGAAGAGGATGGAACATCAGCAGTAGTTATGTCTGAAAGCATTTCTTCTAACACCACTTTACTTTTCGGCTTGAAATCTTTAATATAGTCATCTTCAAGGAAGGTAGCATTTGTAGAAACAAACACTTTGTTATCCTTGTGACTATAAAATAGTCCACCCCTAGTCTCTTTAGAATTTCTGACAAACAAGCAAACTTCAGTTCGCGATTCTAGTTTGCCTTCTTTCTTTCTCAAGACATGACCAGGGCACCCCTAAATCCTATAATGGCGTAAACTAGGTGTACGACCATTCCATAGTTTGACAAGTGTCTTAGGAACTGCTTTAGATGGAACAACATTTACAATGTCATTTGCCGTCTGTATAGCATATCCCCAGAAGGACGTAGACAGAGCTGAATAGCTCAACATAGACCTAACCATTTCTAGAAGTGTGCGATTTCTTCTTTCTGCAACTCCATTTTGTTGTGGAGTGCTAGGGGCAGTATACTGAGATTCAATTCCAAGTTCAATTAAATGATCTTTGAACTGCATATCCATATACTCTCCACCCCTATCAGTTCGCAAGATCTTTAATGTTTTACCTAATTAGTTTTGAGCCAAAGCATGAAATTCCTGAAACTTTTCAAACGTTTCAGATTTCTTTTGCATTAGGTAAATGAAACTATATTTAGAGAAATCGTCAATGAAAGTGACAAAATACTCATAACCTCCTCTGGCTTTGACATTCAGGGGTCCACAGACATCTGAATGTACTAACCCAAGGGGTTGTTTGACACGCTCTCCCTTTGCAGAGAAAGAACGTTTGACATTCTTCCTTCAAGGCAAGATTCACAAACGGGTAATTGACCCAAGACGACATTTTTCAATGGACCGTCTTTGGTTAACCTATGAAATCTGTCATAGCCTATATGACCTAATCGTAAATGCCATAGATAAGTTTCATCATCATTACCAATCTCTTTTCTTTTATGGTTTCTAGGTTTAACAACATTGAAAAGTTCATTGTTAAGTGCGATTTGTATTTCTGGTCTTAAAACATAAAGCCCTTGTTCCATGTGAGCAACACATAATTGAAATCCATTACGAGAAATTGTGCAAATAGAACTCGAAAAATTCAATTTATAAAATTGTGTTTGTAAACATGAAACACTAATCAAGTTTCTACTAAAATTAGGAATAAACAAAACATTGTCTAAAACTAAAAATTTCTTCTGAAACTTGAGGCGGGCTCTTCCTTTAGCTTGGACCGATACTAACTCGCCATTTCCAACTTTGAGCTTCAACTCCTCTGGATTTAGATAATCCCAAGTTTCAAGCAGCTGCAATGAAGAACAAACATGGTTAGTAGATCCAGAATCAACAATCCAGAAGGATTTGTCATTTTCTAAAACACATGATTCAAAAACAAAAGCATTACCTTCATTCGAATTGTTTAGAAGTCTGGGACATCGTTCTTCTTGATGTCCCTTCTCATTACAATTTGAACATTGAAGTGTATTACCATCAATTGTACTTGAAGAAGCAGCATTGTTAGAAGCTTCATACTTAATTCTTTTCCTCTTACTCAAGTTTGCAAATCCGGGGGGTGGCCCCTTTGCAGGTAAGTTCTGTTCATAAGCTCGCAATTCTGCTTCTAGCTTATCCATGTCGGATGAGTTAAAATTGTTGATCATATAAGATACAACAAATCCATTATACTCAGGAGGAAGACTATTAAGTATGAAATGAACCCATTGTTCTCTCGATAATTCAATTCCAAGCAAGTTTGCTTTCTGAAATTTCAGATTCATCATTAACAAGTGTGAGTTAATCACATAATCTTGATTACTTTCCACTGTGCTGACGACACAATAAATAAGAATATCAATGTGATAAGGATTTGGATGAATTTATAAATCAAATAAACATATAAATGGTCACATGAACCAAACGACATACTAAATAAGTGATGAAAATATTTCTGTATCTTTATTGATAATTGAATGACAAAGATTACATTGAAATTGAGTTTTATTTAGGGCACAAAGCCCAACATTAACATGTATGTTGATTATAGTCTATAATCTAACACCCTAAATATGAATTTCCTAATATCATGAAATAAACACATAAGAGATTAAAAAATTTTTACATTGATGGCAGCGGAATAATAATGACTCATTCCGTTCAGATCTCGAGCTTTGATTACTTTCTGTAGCAAAGCATTATCAAGATCTGAACCTGTTCTTTCCTTCAATTTGGTTAACCACAACCTTCCACACTATGATTGAGTACTTGACTTGATATGAGTGGACATAGTACTCTATCACTAAAGGCTTAGAAATTGATGAAGAACAAGGAGAGGAATTCGAAATACTAAGGAAAGAGGCTCTCTTTTACTAGTTGTTTGACAAAAAATAAAAACTAGCTTATGTGAAATGGATGAGAATGAGAGCATCTTATTCCTTTTAGAGTATTTCAACTAGGGTTTAGAATTTATATTATATGGATTAAAAAAGATAAAATAATAGGCAAAAATCACTAAGTGGCCGGCCCACACAAGTTGAATTCCACTAGTTACAATTTTGTCACTTTATTTCATAATTCATATTTTCTTTCAATAATGTCATATTTTCCAATTTCAATCCTATAAATGTCAGAACTATTTATTTAATAATTATAATTAATATCAAGCCAAACTCGAAGGAAATCATCGTTTCACTTTTAAATACTTATAGAAGCTACATATTTTATATCTATGATTAGCGCTCCCACTTAATTGTACTATTATGTTCCTAAGATGTAAGTATTGGCCCGAACCAATTGGTCAGCTTTAACGAACAACTCTAAGAACATAAATAACACAGTTGAGATCGAACCTAACCATATCAGGATTAAGATCTATAGACCTAAGATCAACTAACTAATGTTGACTTAGATAGATATAACGGTAAGTTTATGATATCTTATCTAAGTTCAATATTGGTCTAGTTCGATGTACACTCCATACATCTGATCCTAGCATACTTTGTCAATATCTTGGAAATGACATAACACTTATCCAAGGTGTAAGTAAACTTTATCGTTGATTATCATGTCAGTCTAAATTCAGTGTACTAACAAATCATGGGACATATACTTTGAAACATATAAGCATGATTATATTCCATTGTGTTGACAACAATATAATCATGAATAACTATATATTCTGGATTTAATAAAATTTATACATTGAGCATATAATAATAAAATAAATCATGTGAACCATGCAACATAAAATGATTTCTAATCTTTTATTAATTAGTAAATCTGATTATATTGAAATGGGTTTTATTTAGGGCATAAAATCCCAACACCTCCATCAATTGAATATGTTTCCAGAAGACCGTAGTTCCTAAGCTGATTTGGCCTTTGGTCTACTGATTTGGCCTTTGGTCTATCTCCCAGATAGAATCATTGAGAACTAAGGTGGCATTTGGTTGGAGGTAATGAAATAGAATGGAATGGAAAGGAAACAATTTTCATTCCATTCCTTTGTTTGGTTGCATTTTAAAGTATTGGAATGACATTCCAATGGAATGCTCTTTCCACCATTTTGGTGGAATGGCTATTCCATTTTAAAAAGGAAGGAATGACCATTCCAATGTAACAAGAAAAAAAATTATTTATTTATTTATCAATTTTTTTATGCATTTTAAATTTTATTCCATTCCATTCTTATTCATATTCGCATTCCCATTCCTATTCCTATATTTCATTCCTCCCAACCAAACGCCTCCTAAAGGAATTGAAGACACAACGTGGGTGCCCTTACGATATCGCTTGGATCGAATGGATTTGGAAGGTCTCTCATCTAGAATGGGGTCTTTGAGGTCCCCCTCTGCAGGAGGTACTTCTATGGGAAATGTCTTAGGAATCTCTTCAAGATTCACTAAGACCGACTGGAAATTGCTGCCTTCACCAAACACTAAAAAATTAGTAGGAAAGTCCAAGCACTCAATACCCTACATCCAAATGACAAATATGGTACCTAGGGAAGCCACCCCAAGACTGCTAGGAGAGGTCCCCTCTGGAATCGTCACCACCAAGGTCACTACCTTCAAGTATCTTGCTATGGTAACGAATCAGGAACCCAACATACAACAACAACAACAACAACAACAACAACAACAAAGCCCAAATTCTCTCTTCTACAGATGAAGCAAAACGAGTACGCATAATAAATCAAGAAGGGCGTACTCAAAGAGATTACTGATAACTCAAAAATATTTAGCCTAATTCTCTGAACCAAAAAATCCTAAATAACAAGCATGCATCTCAAACCAAACATAAAGGAAAATACCTCTTCAAAGCCCCAACCCCAAAGGTGTTCCCTAATGAATCAGGCAAGCTAATTCTAGACACAAATAACCCTAATTCCTAAAATTAAACCCTACGCATGAAAAGTGGCCGATTCCCTCAAATACGAGGACTATATTTCAATTAAGCCTTGGAAAAAATAGTTTAAAAGCTGAGGAATACTTACTTGTAATACGGATTAAGAAATGGAGATGACGGTTGTGCCACTAGAATTTTGCTGCTTGGTTGGCGACGGTGGCTCTCCTAGCTCCGACAGCAGGATGGCTCGAGATGACGACGGGCATCAAGGAAATACAACGACGAAGTTGGGAAAGTAGGGGTTGAGGTTGGTTTAAAGAGGTGTGAGAGGGCTAAAATTTTTGGGCAAGAGGTTTGTCTGAGAAGAGTTTTTCTTTGGGCGAAAGGTTGTTGGTAAAGTAAGGAAAGAAAATAGTTTCAATCACCAAAAACCCCATTTATATGGGTGGCAACGGTTGGAATGTTTTTAAAATGCATGGTCTAGATCGAATTGATTGAGGGCTAAATCATTCAACGGTTGGGGATACGAAAGATTGACATTTAATGTGTCTAAAGGAAGAGAATAAAGTGTTTATTACTCATCATTTCGTGGCAGCTTCCCTAATATACCTAAGGCCAGACGTCTTTCCAAAACCAGCCATCATTTGTTTCCACTGAGAAATGCGCCTAAAATGCAGAGTGTGAGTTTCACAACTCCATTGACCAAGCACCACGCTTCAACGAGTCATCAATAATATCGCCTAACTTGTAGGTACTTAACGTGCTACGAAAGATCCCTTCCACCTCCTGATGGTTGGTCCGCGAGTTAGATACATGAAACGAACATCCGAGGGAAGGCTGCAAGCTCCCAATACTCTCAAGTCCTGAGAGCTTAGGGGTAAATGTTATCCCTATTCCCGGATGTGTTTTACATGGAAGTAATGGAAAGGTGCCGCGTTGGATTAAATATTGATATCATAAACCTTCCCCTAAACAAGGTTATGGAAGGTGTTGAAATACTCAGAAGAATGCTTCTCCAGCGAAGGCTGACGTGATTATGGAGATTCTCATCTTATGCTTCCGCTATTGGGAGTGAATGGGAGTCACATATGCTCTAGGATGATAGCGGATTGGCCGATCCAGGAAGACCTTAGCCAAACCTCCTGAAACTCCGTAAGGCCTAATCTGGAGCTAAGCCCGTTGGTTACATATCTTCTGACACCAAATCATATTCTGTCCCATGCGTCAGACCATGGTTGTGCACGTACGTGCCTCTATAGTGCTTATTGTCCAACGACTTGTCTAGGCAATGGCTTAGACAAGGAGAAACCTTTGAGCGACACGTGTTAAGACCCTAACGAGATATCTTGTGTTGATCGAGCACCACACGATGGGAAAACTACTTACCTTTGTGTTTTTGGCCCTTTTTGCGTGTTGAGTAAGGAACCCTAGGTGAGTAAAGGGTATGCCTTACTCACATGTGTGCCTACAAATATGTTTATTTTTTATGTAGAGAGAGTGAACAATTTTTATTTACAAAACCTCTACTAAGATTCTTAGAGAGTTTTCTTCTTTGAGAGAAATAAAAGGAATACAAAGTTACCATTGTAAATACTTGTAATACTTAAACACTCGCCTGCAAGGCTAATACAAAGAACTCGTGGATTAAAGATTGTTAACGCTCGAACCACGTAAAAAAATCCATTTGTTTATCATTTATTGTTTTATATTTTCCTTACGCTCTAATTAATCAGTTTTCAAAAATCTCGATAAACAGTATATATATCAAACTGAAAGTAAAAGATGAAAAGATTGTTTACCTCTTGAAGCCTATCAAATAATTTAGAGTGTAGTCGAACGATATCATTCGGTATAAAACATATCGTATACATAGACTGTTTTATCCTAAGGACGTCGTGATTGCTAGACTGTTGTACACACTTCGGGGCAGAACCACAAAATATCTTAAAAAAAAAAAACAACTAAGTCAGAATTTTCTATCAGTAACTCATTCCAGCTTTATTATTTTAAATTCGGTATAACAGTATATTACATAATTTTTAACTAATGTTTTATAGTGATTTCACTATATGACAATTTATTTTGAAAGAAGCACCTAATCATTTGTATGCCCTTAAATGAAGCCCACGGATCAACTCTTTTTCACATCTATGGCTATGAATGAATGACACCTTTGTAAAACACAACTAGATTCAAAAGAGTCATTTAGTAATAAAAGAAAACCAACCAAGTCAATCAAGATAAATCTTAACATCAATTCCATTATCGATAAGAGATTGAACAACAGCCCTGATCTTCCCTTCAAACTTGTCCCTGTCTCTTGGAGTGTAAGACGCAGTATAGACATCAGCTTCTCTTGCCCTCTCAGCCAAAATACTCCCAACGGCCAAACATGCAGGTATGTCTGATCTGGACCTGAGAACCGCTTTTATGTCCTTAGAGTTCGTGCCAGCAACTGCAACCTGCCTACTTGTCACCCTGTGAGTAAGGGAAGCTGTCACAAATCGCTTCGAGATTAGCACATCGAGTGTAAATGGTTCCATGTACGCCTCTGTACGTTGTTTGAATGATACATGTTTCTGTGGATTTTTTGACTTCTTCTCCTTCTTGTAAGTGTACGGTCGGCTGTTGTTGTCATCAAGGAAATCTTCTACCCCAAAAAAGCTTCTTGGTGCAGAATGAACCTTCATCATTGAAAAGTTAGAAAACTTGGTGTGATAGGAAGAAACTATTTTTACTACATATCAAATGAACATCTAGGACTGCAGCCAGTTAGAAATTTTGGCTCTTAACAAACACAATAACAAAAGAATATGTCCAACAAATCATGAAGATGAAACGAAATCAGACGAGGGATAGCAGTACACTTAGAAGAAGATAACAAGGAGCAAACAGAAAACCAACCCAAAATGCCATTAAATAACAGTCTTGATGGAAACTGCAAAACATTTATACGAAAAACATCTAAACACACTTTTGGGAAGACGAGTATATCACTGCCTTTGGGAAGTCTGACAGACATTTATATGATCACCATCACTGCTTTTTCACTACTCTAAGAGGAAGAATAAGCGAAAATTTAATGCATCAGATACAAGATGGCAAAAAATTTCTTATCAGATGACATCCCAATCACAAAACTCAAACTAAAACTAGAATTCCACAAATGCTTTTCTTTCTCAATTATCAAATTCAGGCACCACAACTCACGAGTGTATAACACTATAAAAAAAACGTCATGACCACACCACATCATTCTTTCTAGCTTGCAACTATTTATTGGAAGTTCAAATCAAGTAACGAAGAACATAAATATCCTCCACTACCAATTCCTAGTGTAGTGCCAAAACAGACAATAGAAGCTGTGATGTTAGTCTGATTACAAAAACTCCAGAAAATAATAAGAATCTAGAAAAAGATTGGAGGTGTACCTGTCCGTTGTGGATACCAATTGCAGGCACGTAAAAGCAGCTCCTAAGTTTCTCTCCTATATGCCCATAAACCCCTTTGTTCCAGGCATTTCCTAGAGCCTGCTTCAACATGTTCTTCACAGAAAAAGGGATCCACTTAAGCAGGAAAAAAGAAAAACAAAAAAAATCAATTCTTCAAATATTCAACCTGAAAACCCAAAAAAAATAGACAAAATTTTCTCATCCAGACATTACGTCGTACAGGTGGAAGGCAATGCAAACAGAAAACACAAATTCTGCACAAACTTCTAACGGAAAAGAAAAGAGTCAAGTATTACCAGTATTTTATTTAATACTAGTTTGGACGCCGTGCGTTGCAATATAGTATAGAAATGAAAAATTATTTACAACTGCCATATTTTTTTCTCTTCTCATGATAAAAATAAAGGACACACTAATATCAATATAACCATTTTGTTTACAACCATGCTTGTGCATCTGTTTAAGCATTATTTATTTATTTATTATTATTTTGTTTGCTTGATTCAGCATTCCTTCCCTACAACTTCTGTAACGCAAGCTTTTGAGAACATCTCAATCACAATTTCGTTTACCCAATCTTATCAACCTGAAATATCTCTGTTTCAGCTTCATATCTATAAAAATTTCTCCTCACCTCTGTAAACCCACCCCGATCACCCCACCTCCGCGAATCCAATATGTGCCTTTCCCTTTGACCTTGCCTAACGTCGCACGCCCATTTGCTGGGTTCGTTCGTGTCTCACCAGAATGATTGTCGGAAACAGCACCGTCGATTGAAGGTGAAGTGAGGTCCCTTCGTCGGAAGAGTGTTAGAGGTCTTCGATGGTGGAAGAGGGAGTAGCGAAACAAGAACTAGGGTTTGAAGGAGGTTGATGAAGACGAAAGAGAGGGAGAGTAAAAAAAAAAAACAAATAAGTACGAAAAATATTTTTTTTCTAATTTTACAATCATTTATGTTAATTTTTGGAAAATTCTACCATTATTGGACAGAGTGAGTTAAATTTTTTTTAACGTTTACATTTAGGGATGCACATTTCTCCCACGGGGATGGGCCAGCGGGGACCCGCCCCTAATGGGGCGGGGATTCCCCGTCTAAATGGGGAACGGGGCGGGGACGGGGATCACTTTTTATCCCCGAATGTTAAACGGGGCGGGGACGGGGATCACACTCCCCGCTCCGACAGGGACCCGTTTAGTATTTTATCTTATATTTTAATAATATTTTATAATTTATAATTTATGTTTGCATTTTTTTTAATATATTAGTATATTTTTTATGAATTTTAAGTTATATTTTGGATAATAATTAGTTTATTGAATAATAATTAATGTGTAATATTTTAATTTTTATGTAGTTTAATATTTTTGTATATTAAAAATTTTCTGTATAAACTTTATTTTATTATTAGGGGATTCCCCGCCCCGTCCCCGCCCCATTAGGGGATTCCCCGCCCCATCCCCGATGGGGAATAAGCGGGGATGGGGATTAAAATTCTTAACGGGGATGGGGATGGGGGGAGCACTCCCCGCCAATTCCCCGCCCCGTGTGCATCCCTATTTACATTATATTTATTTAAAAATCATAAAAAGTTTAAAAACATTTAATATGTCGAAAACATACTTCAAATTGTTTGATTAAATTATTTTTTTAAATATTTATTTTGATGCATTATTTATTTTAAACGGACCTTTAATATTTAAATATTTGAAAAGAATTTAGGCCACAAGTATTTAATAATAGAAAAAAGGTTACACAATTTGAACATCACTGTGTCTAATAAATGTGTGTAATTTGAATGTGTATCTACTCTTAAGACATGTTTACTAATAAGTAAGAGAAAAATAAGATATAAATTCCCTTATATTTGTGATAACTTGATTAAATAAGGGATAAAATAAAGGGAGCTTCCCCACAAATTTTCTAAGGGACTTTTTGGAATGAGTTAATGCTAGTAAAGAAATAGTAATGTAAAATATTATTATTTTTAGGCTTTATTCTTAGAATATTATTCATATAACTACCATTGAGGAGAGAAATGTTGATATCTTAAAAAAGATGAGTTTGAATTATTTCCTACCATTATATTAATTTAAGAGAAAAAAGCAGCAAAAATACTTAATGTTATAATTGTTATGGTTTAATATTCGAACTTTATTTTTGATGAAAAAATACCCAAAGTCACAAAAAGTGTGCTTCCGTTAATACTTTCTTGTTATAGTTTCAATGTGTACACGTGTACGGTATATATTATTCACTTCTAAATATATTTTAAGCATTTACTATTTTAAGTTTAAAATCTTTATTATTATTAATTGTGAGAAAGATAAACACACATATTTATTTTTCTTTTCTAGAAAACAGTAAAACTAAAAATTAAAAGAAATTTGCCACAAAATAAAATTAAAAAATATATTCAAAAGATATTGAAAAATTTAGCCCTAATTTATTCATCTTCTGTGACATAAGAAGAAGAAGAAGAAAAGTTGTTGTACTCAAAAAAAAAAAAAAAGAAGAAGAAGAAGTGAAGTTGTCGAAGAGGAAGAGCAATAGTCTCATTCTGATGATTGAAGAAACAAGGTACATAGAAGGTGGAAAAGAGGGAGTCGCACGCAATGGTTGTTCGGGCTTTTGAAGAGGAAGCTCCTGTTGGAAATCATTTTACCAGGATCTTAGATCTACTCACAAGTATGTTTATTAACACCCTAAATATGAACTTTCTAAAACGATGAAATAAAGACATATAAAGTTTAGGAAACCTTACATTGGGTGCAGCGGAATATAAAGACTCCTTCCGTTCAGATATCTAGCCCTTGATTCCTTTCTGTAGCAGAGCATTATCAATATCTGAACCTGGATCTCTTTCTCTGAATCTTTGATGCTGAAACCTCCTTCTTGCTGAAAGTCTTTCTTCACGGTCTTCCTCACTATGATTGAGGTATCACTTGCTGTGTGTGGGCACTACTCATACACTAAGAATTTTGAAATCTCAATGAGGAAGAGAGAGAGAGTGGATTCGGCCAAAGATAGGGAGAGAGAAGGCTCAGTTTTTTTCTGAATGAAAAAGTAAAAAATTTAAGTGTGTAATTTTCCTGAAGCCTTCATTATCTATTTATAGCATTCCGCTAGGGTTAGGTTTGAATTATTTGGCATTAAAATAATGAAAATATCAGTTTAAAAATTCAAACCAAGTGGCCGGCCATGTACAGTAATGGGCCTTACTTGGATTTTGCAGTTTTCTCAATTCTGCATCTGATTTTCTCAAAAATGCCAATTTTCAAATTCAACCATTTAAATGCCAATTCTAACTATTTAATAACTATAAATAATTATTAAATAATATTGTCATTTATCATATTTATTAATTGAACCATACAAAGTATCATAATTAACAAATATGCCCCTAAAACTCTTTCTTTACAATTTCGCCCTTACTTAGTAAAAATTTCACAAATAGACATAGTCTAATTTGAGAATTACAATTGATTAATCAAAACCAATTATATGAGTCTTACAAGCAATATTATCTCAACTAGTGCGGGGACCATGGGTCTATATAACCGAGCTTCCAATAAGTAGATCAAGAATTTATCACTAAAATTCACTAACTTATTAATTCTTCGTTGAATCCACGCATAGAACTTAGAATTGCACTCTCAGTATATAGAATGCTCTATATGTTCCACCATATAGACGCATCATTAGTTATCCATTGTTATAATCCTAATGTGATCAATGGTCCTCTATATGAATGATCTACACTGTAAAGGGAATAGATTACCGTTACACCCTACAATGTTTATTCCTTAAAACACTTGACCCCGTATAAATGATATTTCAGCTTATGTGAAATGAGTACTCCACCATTTATGTTCGTTTGTTCAAGCTCGAAGGAGATCATCCTTTGCTTACTATTCGCCAGATAGAAGCTATAGATTTCATGTTTATGATAGCGCTCCCACTCAATTGCACTACCGTGTTCCCAAAATGTACGTATCACCCTGACCGAAAATTAGGCTTAACTAACAAATCAAAGAACACGTATAGCCTTTCAAGATTGAGCCTAATCATAACAGGATTAAGATCATTTGATCTAGGATCAACTAGGCGATATTGACTTGAATAGATATTACGGTAAGTTTAATAAATCTAAGTCAAAGTTCAATATCGGTCCCTTCCGATGCATACTCCATGCATCCAACCTGAGCTTTACTTTAACCAATGCTCTGGAAAGAACATAGCATTTGTCCAAATGTAAGTAAACTCTGTTGTAGATTATCATATCAGTAAAACCCTATGTTTGATAAATCTAGGAAACTTTATTCACATAGTCATGTTTACTTTCCAATGTGTTGACGGCACAATAAACAGGATCAAGTATGTGAAAAGGGTTTCAAATGAATTCATACATTATGTACATATAATCATGAAATAAATCATGTGAACCATGCAACATTAAATGTTATTTTTGATCTATATTAATAAGTAAATCTGATTATATTGAAATGAGTTTTATTTAGGGCATAAAACCCAACAAACTCCCACTTGCACTAATATAAAACAAAAAGTGCGTTTCAAATAATCTCAACACCTCGATATACAAATCAAGTGTAGTAGTAGTAAACTCCTCGTAATAGGATCTGAAAGGTTGAATTAACCACAACCTTTTCTCCATTATTACTCTTCCTTAATCACAAAATCATTGATAATGTGAAATTCCTCTCTATATGTCTACTCTCTTGGGATACTGGATTCTTATACCTTTGGCAACTACTCTTGGTTAATCAGGAAATTAACACTAGTAGTTTAGGCAATTTGGAATGGTGCCAAAAATGTATAGAACTTTCCTTAGACTGAATAAGTACCTTTCCTATAACTTTAACATTCAGTCCCTTTCTGGTAGACCTAGAGACTTCAGATAGGTTTTTACACTTCTCCAAAATCACTATTCCACCCCCAGAGTAACCACCATCTTATCAGAAAGATTTTCTAGCACAAAGGCAAATTTCGAAATCTGATGTGGTGTAGTCTAAGAGTTTTAAACACACCCTTATAGACTAACATATATTTCCTCTTCTTAATCTTAGGATTTAATTGATTGTGTTCCAATGTTCTTCTCCTGGATTAATTTGATACCTATTCATTACTCCCACTCAACAGCAGGTGTCTGGTCTAAGGCATACAAAAGCATATTTAAGACCTCTCACTGTTGATATAAGAAATTCTTTCATGGCTTTATCTTTTCTGGAATAGTTGAGACTTTTCCTTAGATAAATAAAATCTATGCCTAAGAAGTTGTGAAGCTTCTATAGATTGCCATTAGAAAGAAAATGCTTCAGCATCTTACTAAAGTAAGTTGCTTGCATTAGAGTAAGTAATTCCTAGGTATACCACAAGCCATAGGTTTAGATAAACTCAAACCTATAATACTAGGAACAGGAAGTTTTGTTAAGTCCATCGAATAGACTTATAATTGAAAATTTCCTTTTATGTCCTTGTATTAGAAAACTTTAGGTTATTCCATGTGAATGGATTAAACCATAGTTCTATTGGCTTTCTTCTTAGTTTCTTATCTTGACAATCCATTACTTGTTTAAACTCACAATGGATTTAAATCATTAGTGTCTCCCAAGTCATAAGAAGGTGAGTTCCTAGAAACTCTCCCACTACGACAAGGTACCGTGAATTATGTCTAGGAAAACTAAATGGTATTGATCTCTTCGGTTGTGACAAGACAACAGAGGCAGTGGGATCATCATATGTCAAATAAGATGATCGAACACTTTTGGAATCAAGAATTAAATATCTCCTTTATTTGCTACTTTATTTTCAAACTTAGTCATTATCCTAGAAAAGTAGTATTTGTTTGAACAAACACTTTCTTATCTATTGACTATGGGATGGTCCACCCCTAATCACTTATAATAGCTAACAAACCATGGTTAACAGTTCTAGCTTTTCTTAAGATTTTGATTAGGTCATCCATGAATCTAGTAATGATTTACATTAAGTATACAACCATTACATCATTCTGAAATTGTATTACCATAGAAGGAATTAGGCAACGACTAGTAACTAATCATCAACATGCAACTCGAAATTTCTGGGGAGGTAAGTTTGGATATAATTCAAAAATCAATTTAATGATCTTTGAACTGCATATCTACTAACTATTTCTCCACCCCTATCAGTTCACAAGATCTTTAACCGCTTACCTTAATGGTTTTAACCATTGCTAGAAATTAATGAAATTATTCAAACATTTCAAATTTCTTGCTAAAAGGTATAATCTAGAGTTATCGTTTTAAGAATACAACGAAAAACTCATATCCACCCCTGAATGTACATCCATCTGTGAATGAGATGAACTACTTTCAGTGGATATAGGCATATTAACTCTTTGCAGAGATTGATCTTGTCAAATCCACTATGAACAAGATACAAATGCCATAGATTAAAAAAAATGGTAGTGTCTTTTGATGACATAGGTTTAGTTACATCAAAGAGTTCTTAGAATACTGTAAGTAGATCGTGGTCACAGAATAGCTAACTCATATTCCATACAGTTTTAATCCATTAATAGAAAATGGATATTAAATACTTGAGAAAGTGTAATTGTATTATATTCTGGAATTAGAAATATAAGAAGATTTCTATTTGGAATCTAAAATTAAAGTCAAAGACTTAAAATTTATACCAAATATAATGAGTAATTCTATCTTGGACCACTACTACTAATTTAAACTCTAAGTCAGATTTGCCCATACAAGTAGGAGATTTCTAAGATTGAGGATTTATATCAATTGGGAATTGAATTTCGGGATTATAATCATATGCGTCATTTAATTTCTTAAGAGAAAATATAGAATGACATGAAATGATTTATAGATGTTGACCGAGGTTTTCGGCAACTAATAAAATATTATAAGTTTATAGAGCTGTAAGAAAATTAGAGAAAGATTTTTACGTGGTTGGGGCGTTAATGAGCCTTAGTCCACGAGTCTTTGTTATTTATGGATGTATTTAATACAGAGAATGTATTTGGTGAGTGTTTCACTCTTATAAATACAGAGAATGTTCTTGGTGAGTATTTACTCTTCTTGCTCTTATGCAGCCCAAGATTCTCGATCCCATTTAATGAGCTTTGAGGGGGTATTTATAGTGTTTTTGGTAGGGTGATCCCCAGAATTATCTTTACAAGTGTATCTGTAAGTATCCATAAAGTTGGGCATTCCCAATGAATATACCATGAGTAATGCATGGTCAAATCCCTAGGTGCTGTAGGGCTTTTATGTGGAATGTCCTTATTATCTTTTGACTGATGTGACTCTTCACAGTGTAGCCGTCGCTAGACTTAAATGATCATTACTTTGTAGCTGCAGGTTGGAGGTTGTGCCGTCAGACTTTATTGCGTGTAGCAGTCCCAACACGCTTCCTCCCATGCGACATTAAATGCGACTGGATTGCTCAGGAGAAACCTGACACCTCGCGGAGATTCCTTAGCGTTACTCGAGCTTCCGGGAGCATATAGGGCTCCATATGCCTTCTCCGGGAGCTATGTCCTGGACGCTGCCTTACGACATAAAGACTTAGCAAATATTTTTGGATTATAAGTTGCTTGATCCACGTGTCCTTGTCTGGTTGGTCCACGTACATTGGGCAAAATCAGGGGCAACATTTACCCCCAAGCCTTGTTTATTTGAAAAATAAAACAAGGCTTGCTCAAGTGCTTTCGGTTGACTCCTCGGTTTCCTGGCACGAGCTTTGAGCGCGTGAGGGTGTATTTAATGATGGCTTTTAATGCAGCGATTCACTTTTTGCAGAGGTCGATTCGTTTCACGCCCATTGATTGATACGACGCATTAATGGTTTCAGACGGATACTCAAACATTTCCACCGCCTTAATTGCAAATCAATCTGGTCCGTTGATCTTTGAGAATTCGAATCGTGCGTTTCCCCCACCGTTTGATTGGTAGGTGATGATGCCTGTTCCTCATGCAGCTTTGCCTATAAAAGCCACCACCTTTCCTTCATTTCGGTTACTTCCCATTTCTTGCCAACTTTGCTCAAATTTCCCAGAGAGAAAAAATTCTCAGACCAAGAGAAACATTGTTGAGCACTTTGCAACTTTTCCTAGTTCATCTTCGTTCACCACTACCAGTCCTTCTTATCTTCGTTTGATTTACAGCAGGACCCCCAGTCTTTACACTTCAATTTAAGTTTCTTGCATCCTTCGCTTTATTGTTAATATGCATGGCATGCTGTTACTTATCTGCTAGTTTTTTTCTGGGTTTTGCATTTAAAGTTTCTGGGAATGCAAACTTTTAGATTCTTCATGTAATCGGTCTAGGTTCACCATTTTGGTGATAGGATTACTCTTGTCACGCATTTGTTATTTTTTTTTTTTGTAAAAGACCATACGTTCTTCGTATACTGGTCGTTTAGAGCATAGGAGAGATTGCTTTCTTTCGACTTTCTGCCTTTTCTCTTTCCTTGGTGTGCAATGCCGTCTTCTGTGAATTTATTGCGCCCGACTCTTGCCAGAGAATCCTTCTAGGGTTTCCTGTTTGACAGGTGTCCGGAGGGGGCCTCTTTCCAGTGGTTAGGGGACCCCCATTCCCTTTTTCTTGGTTTAGGGTTTGGTATGAGGCCTAACTGCTGGAATCTTAATTCTTTTTACAGAATCGAAACATGTCTGCTTCTGGCTCAAAGTCATCCAAGAAGAGTGGTAAGCGTCTGGCTACCCTCGAAGAGGTCTCGCTGGGTCCCGTTGCCCAGGAGGGGTACAAGTCTCGGGCCTCCGGATAGGAGGCGGCAGAGCTTCACTCTACTCTAACTTGTCCCCTTCAGTTGGAGAACATCGTGGAGGTAGCTGGAATTAAGCCTTCCACATCCGGGACCTACCATCGGCCACCTCGTGATGCGGAGACGCCCAATCACAACTACGGCGGCTTCGGGGCCTGGAGCCAGACGCACTTGATGGCCGGGGCCATGCTTCCTCTCCAAGACTACTTTGTTAATTTTTTAGTTTTTGTCGGCCTTGCGCCATACCAACTTATTCCTCAAGCATACCGCCTGCTCTGAGGCTTATTTATTTTTTACTCCGCCCGGGGATGGGGCTCTCCCAACCCGACGGAGATATTGTATTTTTATGAACTTGTTTGTGTGCCCAAGAAGGGGGACAAACTTAAAGACGGTTTTTATGGGTTCCGGGCCCACCCTGCCAATGATGGGGTGGTCCCGTATAATAGGCAAACTCATGTTAAGGAGTATCGCCATCGTTTTTTCTTCTCGTCTGGGTTCCGGGCAGTGGACCATCCGGAGCTCCTCACTGAGTGGGTTAGGATTCCCCCTTACGAGAGGACCGCACCTACTCAGGTCTTTCCTCGGAGAGCCCAGGCCTTCGCTGTTGGAAATTATTTTACCAGGATCTTAGATCTACTCACAAGTATGTCTATTAACACCCTAAATATGAACTTTCTAAAACGATAAGTTAAACACATATAAAGTTTAAGAAACCTTACATTGGGTGCAGCGGAATATAATGACTCCTTCCGTTCAGATATCTAGCCCTTGATTCCTTTCTGTAGCAGAGCATTATCAATATCTGAACCTGGATCTCTTTCTCTGAATCTTTGATGCTGAAACTCCTTTTGCTGAATGTCTTTCTTCACGATCTTCCTCACTATGATTGAGGTATCACTTGCTGTGTGTGGGCACTACTCATACACTAAGGATTTCGAAATTCAAGAGGGAAGAGAAAGAAGAAGTGGCAGCTAAAGATAGGGAGAGAGAAAGGCTCAGGTTTTTCGTTGAAGGAAAAATAGAAAATTTAAGTGTAATTTTCCTGAAGCCTTCACTATCTATTTATAGCATTCCACTAGGGATAGGTTTGAATTATTTGGCATTAAAATAATGAAAATATCAGAGGGAAAACCCTACAAAAGTGGCCGGCCATGCAAGGTGGAATTGGGCCTCACTTTTTGCAATTTTGCAGTTTTATCTTTTCTGCATCTGATTTTCTCAAAAACGCCAATTTTCTAATTCAACCATTTAAATGCCAATTCTAACTATTTAATAACTATAAATAATTGTTAAATAATATTGTCATTTATCATATTTATTAATTGAACCATACAAAGTATCATAATTAACAAATATGCCCCTATAAACTCTTTCTTTACAATTTCGCCCTTACTTAGTGAAAAATTCACAAAAAGACATAGTCTAATTTGAGAATTATAATTGATTAATCAAAACCAATTACATGAGTCTTACAAGCAATATTATCTCAACTAGTGGGGGGACCATGGGTCTATATAACCGAGCTTCCAATAAGTAGATCAAGAATTTAGGACTAAAATTCACTAACTTATTAATTCTTCGTTGAATCCACGCATAGAACTTAGAATTGCACTCTCAGTATATAGAATGCTCTATATGTTCCACCATATAGACGCATCATTAGTTATCCATTGTTATAATCCTAATGTGATCAATGATCCTCTATATGAATGATCTACACTGTAAAGGGATTAAATTACCGTTACACCCTACAATGTATTTATTCCTTAAAACACTTGACCCCGTATAAATGATATTTCAGCTTATGTGAAATGAGTACTCCACCATTTATGTTCGTTTGGTCAAGCTCGAAGGAGATCATCCTTTGCTTACTATTCGCCAGATAGAAGCTATAGATTCCATGTTTATGCTAGCGCTCCCACTCAATTGCACTACCGTGTTCCCAAAATGTACGTATCGCCCTGACCTAAAAGTAGGCTTAACTAACAAATCAAAGAACACGAATAGCCTTTCAAGATTGAGCCTAATCATAACAGGATTAAGAACATTTGATCTAGGATCAACTAGGCGATATTGACTTGAATAGATATTACGGTAAGTTTAATAAATCTAAGTCAAAGTTCAATATCGGTCCCTTCCGATGCATACTCCATGCATCCAACCTGAGCTTTACTTTAACCAATGCTCTGGAAAGAACATAGCATTTCTCCAAATGCAAGTAAACTCTGTTGTAGATTATCATATCAGTAAAACCCTATGTCTGATAAATCTAGGAAACTTTATTCACATAGTCATGTTTACTTTCCAATGTGTTGACGGCACAATAAACAGGATCAAGTATGTGAAAAGGGTTTCAGATGAATTTATACATTATGTACATATAATCATGAAATAAATCATGTGAACCATGCAACATTAAATGTTATTTCTGATCTATATTAATAAGTAAATCTGATTATATTGAAATGAGTTTTATTTAGGGCATAAAACCCAACAAACTCTCACTTGCACTAATATAAAACAAAAAAGTGCGTTTCAAATAATCTCAACACCTTGATATACAAATCAAGTGTAGTAGTAGTAAACTCCTCGTAATAGGATCTGAAAGGTTGAATTAACCACAACCTTTTCTCCACCATTACTCTTCCTTTAATCACAAAATCATTGATAATGTGAAATTCCTCTCTATATGTCTACTCTCTTGGGATACTGGATTCTATACCTTTGGCAACTACTTTTGGTTAATCAGGAAAGTAACACTAGTAGTTTAAGGCAATTTGGAATGGTGCCAAAGATGTATAGAACTTTCCTTAGACTGAATAAGTACCTTTCCTGCAACTTTAACATTCAGTCCCTCTCTGGTAGACCTAGAGACTTCAGATAGGTTTTTACACTTCTCCAAAATCACTATTCCACCCCCAGAGTAACCACCATCTTATCAAAAAGATTTACTAGCACAAAGGCAAATTTCGAAATCTGATATGGTGTGGTCTAAGAGTTTTAAACACACCCTTATAGACTAACATATAGTTCCTCTTCTTAATCTTAAGATTTACTTGATTGTCTTCCAATGTTTTTCTCCTGGATTAATCTGATACCTACTCATTACTCCCACTCAACAGCAGGTGTCTGGTCTAAGGCATACAAAAGCATATCCAAGACCTCTCACTGTTGATATAAGAAATTCTTTCATGGCTTTATCTTTTCTGGAATAGTTAAGACTTTTCCTTAGATAAATAAAATCTATGCCTAAGAAGAAGTGAAACTTCTATAGATTTCCATTAGAAAGAAAATTGCTTAGCATCTCACTAAAGTAAGTTGCTTACATTAGAGTAAGTAATTACCAGGTATACCACAAGCCATAGGTTTAGATAAACTTAAACCTATAATACTAGGAACAAGAAGTTTTGTTAAGTCCATTGAATGGAATTATATACGAAAATTTCCTTTTATGTCCTTGTAATAGAAAACTTTAGGTTATTCCATGTGAATGGATTAAACCATAGTTCTATTGGCTTTCTTCTTAGTTTCTTATCTTGACAATCCATTACTTGTTTAAACTCACAATTGATTTTAATCACTAGTGTCTCCCAAGTCATAAGAAGGTGAGTTCCTAGAAACTCTCCCACTACGACGAGGTACCGTGAATTATGTCTAAGAAAACTAAATGGTATTCACCTCTTCGGTTGTGACAAGACAACAGAGGCAGTGGGATCATCATATGTTATATAAGATGATAGAACACTTTTGGAATCAAGAAAAAAGTCTCCTTTATTTTCTACTTGTTTTCAGACTTAGTCATTATCTTAGAAAAGTAGTATTTGTTTGAACAAACACTTTCTTATCTATTGACAATGGGATGGTCCACCCCTAATCACTTACAATAGCTAACAAACCATGGTTAACAGTTCTAGCTTTTCTTAAGATTTTGATTAGGTCATCCATGAATCTAGTAATGATTTACATTAAGTAGCCAACCATTACATCATTCTGAAATTGTATTACCATAGAAGGAATTAGGCAACGACTAGTAACTAATCATCAACATGCAACTCGAAATTTCTGGGGAGGTAAGTTTGGATATAATTCAAAAATCAATTTAATGATCTTTGAACTGCATATCTACTAACTATTTCTCCACCCCTATCAGTTCGCAAGATCTTTAACCACTTACCTTAATGGTTTTAACCATTGCTAGAAATTAATGATATTTTTCAAAAATTTCAAATTTCTTTGCATAAGGTATAATCTAGAGTGATCGTTTTAAGAATACAACGAAAAACTCATATCCACCCCTGAATGTACATCCACCTGCGAATGAGATGAACTAATTTCAGTGGATATAGGCATATTAACTCTTTGCAGAGATTGATCTTGTCAAATCCACTATGAACAAGATACAAATGCCATAGATTAAAAAAAAATGGTAGTGTCTTTTGATGACATAGGTTTAGTTACATCAAAGAGTTCTTAGAATAGTGCAAGTGGATCCTGGTCACAGAATACCTAACTCATATTCCATACAGTTTTAATCCATTAATAGAAGATGGATGTTGAACACTTGAGAAAGTGTAACTGTATTGTATTCTGGAATTAGAAATATAAGAAAATTTCTGTTTGGAATCTAAAATTAAAGTCAAAGACTTAAATTTATACCAAATATAATGAGTAATTCTATCTTGGACCACCACTACTAATACAAACTCTAAGTCAGTTTTGCCCATACAAGTAGGAGATTTCGAAGATTGAGGATTTATATCAATTGGGAATAGAATTTCGGGATTATAATCATATGCGTCATTTAATTTCTTAAGAGAAAATATAGAATGACATGAAATGATTTATAGACCATTCATCCAATGATATGTTATTGAGCTAATTCGAAATGAATAAGCTAAGAGGAATTAAGATAATTTCATTTAAAATAAGAATCCAACGATGCTTCGATAAGCGAAAGTCAAAGTAATCTTATTTATACAATCTTCTTGTTTCATATCGTAAAAATACTAGTCTAAGGTGTCATCAATTGATGAACAGCTAGATGTCGCATATACAATATTTATCTTTCGAGATTTAACACTATTATGTATGTCTAATGGTGAAAATCCACTAGGGATTTATCTCATTAGATAAACAAGCCAAGTTAGACCAACAATGAAGATTCGAAATTAAACTACAACTTAATAACAGAAAATAACATGGTTCAATATAAATTCATACACAATTCAGAAATTATAAGCATATAGCAAGTAGGAATGACAAGTGAAAATACTAAAACATACAATCCTAAATAATTTCCAAGGTTTTCAACAAACTGATATCAGTGTCCCGTTTAGGCGAGAGTCAAAGCTACCATTCATTGAATAGAGTTGTCAGCTCGTCTAAAATGTTAAACATTCTAGCAACCTTTTATTCGATCAAGATTGGAATTCAGCGTTGTCCCGTTTAGGCGAGAGTCAAGGCAATTCTATCTTATGAGCTTCCACCATTGTTTCATAATTTGCAAGTCAAGTATGGTCGCCACCATTAGGGTGATCCATACCATACAAAACACTTACGAACTACTTATCATGCGAGGTTAAACGGTGCAAAATTGCTAATGAACGTTCCTCCATTAGGGAGGATTACTCACTAAAACAAACGCGGTGTAAAACCCACAATGGAGATCGAATGTCTTAATAATAAAGCTCATTATTTAAAAAGAGTTGTATTTTCTTTGATTCTCTTTATTTATTCTATTTATTTTAAATATATATTTATTTAATTAAAATTTCCAATTTAGAATGAAAAATTCTAAATATAAATTTTAATTTAATATTTATAAATTTTACTTAGATGGTTATGAAAATAACATGAATTATTTCCATCTTAGTAATAATTTCCAATAAATATTTAGAAAAATATTCAATTTAAGTTGTTACAAAATTAATTTAAATTAATTTACAACTCAAATTTATTTTCTATAAATATATATTGCATTTCGAAAAATTAAAGTATTTAAGAATACAATTTTCAAAAAATGCATGTTAAAATAAAAAATAAATCCTGGAAAAATTATTCTAATTTAATGTTGGCCCAAAATTAATTAATAAAATTAATTTACAATAAAAAAATATAATTTTCCTATTTAATTAAATATATAAGAAAAATTTCAAATATTTAAGTATGATGATGAAAATCAACTTAAATATTAATTTTCTATTTAATTAAATACACTAGAAAAATACTTCAAGCAAAAATATCATCTATCTAGATTTTCCTTTGACTAATTAATTCAATTTCTAATAATATACTTTAATTCAATTATTTTAAATTAATCAATTAATGAAAAAATCATTGATTTAAGTTGATCCAAAATTAAAATAAATAATTTACAACTTTAATCTATTTTTCAAATAAAATTCGAAATTCCAGCATTTAAGAAATGCAATTTCGAAATTTGATTAATAAAATAAAGAAAAAATAGATTTTGAAAATTATTTAAATTTAGTTGAAAAATTAAATTTCAACTAAAAATAATTTTCTATTTAATTAAGTGTCATGAAAAAGAAATATTTAAGTATGATGATGAAAATCAACTTAGATATTTAATTTTTAAATTAATTAAATGTATTAAATTCAAGAAATAAATAATTAAGTGTAGAGAAGGCTTAATTATTAATCTCTAGTTTAATACTAGGAAAAAAATATACTTAAAATAAATTGTACCAAAATTAATTATTTAAATAATTAATTTCACAATGTATAATATTTTCCTATTTAATATTAGAAATAATAAGTAGTCTAGAAATAACTATCTAGAAAATATCTTATTTGACTAAGTATCTTTTCCACAAAATTTGAAAAAAAAAATATCTAATTTAAGTTGTATTAGAAAAAATCTAGAACTTAAATATTTTCAAATTTAAATTTAATTAAATATCAAAAAATTAAGTTGTAACCACTTAATTTAAAAAATATTCCATTTTAAGTTAATATTCGAAAAGATATTAACTTAAAAAATATCTAAAGAATCTTAATAACCAATGCCTAAAATTCCTCAACTTAATTTTGAAATTTTAAATCCAAAAGATATTCAGATTTAAGTTGGTTAGTTGTAGATAACTAAATATCAACTTAAATAAGAATATTTAATGAAAAATTTAAATTGAGTTCCAGAAAGAATCTAGATGGTTATAATTCTATATTTAATTAAATACAAGAAAATACATATAGTTTAGCTTAGAATAAAGAATTCTTTAAACTATAATTTTCTTAAATTAATTTCAAAATAAATGAAATTAATTATGTTGCTAATCAATTTTATTAGGTTAAACTAGTTTAATTAACCTAGTACAGTTATTCAAATCAGGCAAATGGGCCTTCACAATTGGGGTGGTTCATGTGAGGGGGTGATGGGTTCAGTATGTCGTACCCACTACTGTGGCTCCCAACTCTCACACAAGGCCCAAAAGAGAGGAATTTAACCTTAACAAGAACAACTGTTATTAATTGAATAGGCCCAATAACTAAATGGGCCTAAATAAATTCTATCAAGAGCTATGATAATTTATTTTAGCAACAACAACCTATATGCATCTATAATAAAATTAAACACATAGGCTCACACAAGCACACTTTGGATGGATCCTATCATGTTGCTAGGTCATACACAGATGAAAGAAGATTGTAAATATACCTGTTACAAATTATTATCTTGACCAAGGGAGCCATCAGATCATTAGATCTGGCAAAAAGTAACCATGACTATTTGCAATCAAGTAATAATAGGTTTTGAAAACTTACACACAAGTTAAAACACATACTCCTGCAACAAGGTTAGCTGGATAGTTGGATGTAAGATTTATTTAATTTTAAATTAAATAATTAATTTCGAAAATTATTAAAAAAAATTCGAAAATTTTAAAAAAAATTGAAAAATTAAAAAATTTCGAAATTTAATTAAATATTTAAATTTAAAATTAAACCTACAATTTTTGAAAAATTAGATTTCAACCAACCTACAATATTTATTCTAGCCTTTTAAACTGACGCAATAGTTAAAAAACACACATGACTTTGGGTAAGCGAATTCTCTGCTATTTCGCTAACCCCATCGAAGACCACAAATCTGCTAAATCAAACAGTCTGTCGACCCTTCTCTCTTTTCCTCTGTTAATCGTGGATGGGGACCCTTCTCTCTCCCTCTCTTAATTGCATGGTTCGCCGACCCTCCACATAAAAAACTCAGAGCCAAATCCTAATATTTATAATGTTGGAATTTATTTTACTAGGATCTTAGATCTACTCACAAGTATGTTTATTAACACCCTAAATATGAACTTTCTAAAACGATAAATTAAACACATAAAGTTTAAGAAACCTTACATTGGGTGCAGCGGAATATAATGACTCCTTCCGTTCAGATATCTAGCCTTGATTCCTTTCTGTAGCAGAGCATTATCAATATCTGAACCTGGATCTCTTTCTCTGAATCTTTGATGCTGAAACTCCTTTTGCTGAATGTCTTTCTTCACGATCTTCCTCACTATGATTGAGGTATCACTTGCTGTGTGTGGGCACTACTCATACACTAAGGATTTTGAAATTCAAGAGGGAAGAGAAAGAAGAAGTGGCAGCTAAAGATAGGAAGAGAGAAAGGCTCAGGTTTTTCTCTGAAGGAAAAATAGAAAATTTAAGTGTAATTTTCCTGAAGCCTTCACTATCTATTTATAGCATTCCACTAGGGTTAGGTTTGAATTATTTGGCATTAAAATAATGAAAATATCAGAGGGAAAACCCTACAAAAGTGGCCGGCCATGCAAGGTGGAATTGGGCCTCACTTTTTGCAATTTTGCAGTTTTATCTTTTCTGCATCTGATTTTCTCAAAAACGCCAATTTTCTAATTCAACCATTTAAATGCCAATTCTAACTATTTAATAACTATAAATAATTATTAAATAATATTGTCATTTATCATATTTATTAATTGAACCATACAAAGTATCATAATTAACAAATATGCCCCTATAAACTCTTTCTTTACAATTTCGCCCTTACTTAGTGAAAAATTCACAAAAAGACATAGTCTAATTTGAGAATTATAATTGATTAATCCAAACCAATTACATGAGTCTTACAAGCAATATTATCTCAACTAGTGGGGGGACCATGGGTCTATATAACCGAGCTTCCAATAAGTAGATCAAGAATTTAGGACTAAAATTCCCTAACTTATTAATTCTTCGTTGAATCCACGCATAGAACTTAGAATTGCACTCTCAGTATATAGAATGCTCTATATGTTCCACCATATAGACGCATCATTAGTTATCCATTGTTATAATCCTAATGTGATCAATGATCCTCTATATGAATGATCTACACTGTAAAGGGATTATATTACCGTTACACCCTACAATGTATTTATTCCTTAAAACACTTGACCCCGTATAAATGATATTTCAGCTTATGTGAAATGAGTACTCCACCATTTATGTTCGTTTGGTCAAGCTCGAAGGAGATCATCCTTTGCTTACTATTCGCCAGATAGAAGCTATAGATTCCATGTTTATGCCAGCGCTCCCACTCAATTGCACTACCGTGTTCCCAAAATGTACGTATCGCCCTGACCTAAAAGTAGGCTTAACTAACAAATCAAAGAACACGAATAGCCTTTCAAGATTGAGCCTAATCATAACAGGATTAAGAACATTTGATCTAGGATCAACTAGACGATATTGACTTGAATAGATATTACGGTAAGTTTAATAAATCTAAGTCAAAGTTCAATATCGGTCCCATTGGATGCATACTCCATGCATCCAACCCGAGCTTTACTTTAACCAATGCTCTGGAAAGAACATAGCATTTCTCCAAATGCAAGTAAACTCTGTTGTAGATTATCATATCAGTAAAACCCTATGTCTGATAAATCTAGGAAACTTTATTCACATAGTCATGTTTACTTTCCAATGTGTTGACGGCACAATAAACAGGATCAAGTATGTGAAAAGGGTTTCAGATGAATTTATACATTATGTACATATAATCATGAAATAAATCATGTGAACCATGCAACATTAAATGTTATTTCTGATCTATATTAATAAGTAAATCTGATTATATTGAAATGAGTTTTATTTAGGGCATAAAACCCAACATTCGCTTCTTATGACTAGGCGGACCTCGACGTCGTGGGCCTGGTTACGACGGAGAACTGCAGGAAAGCAAAACTCATCCTGCCGCACCAATCCGTGGAGGACTCTAACCTTTCCCGAGTTATCTGTCCCAATGTGACTGTGCCTGCCGTGGAGAAGACCTTCCGGGATGAGATCATCGCCACTGCCGAGAAGAAGTACCAGGACTATCTCTACCGGAAGGCTCAGGAGAAACCCTACTCTAAGGCTCAGGCAGTTTCCGGGAGGCCACTTCGTGTGGGGAGCTCGGTCGAGAGGAGAAGCCAGGCGATCGCTGGGAAGCCCCTTCATATTGGGGACTCGGCGGAGAGAAGGGCTCCCAGGCCACAGCCTTCGGCTCAGGAGCCGAACACTGGGGCTCCTGGCGCCAGCACTTCCGGCTCCGGTGGTAAGTCTCATTTAGTAGTTCATTACGTCCCTTCTGTTGGCGAATATGCCAGTCTTAGGCCTGTAGGGTTCGATGAGCGTCTTTATAGGTTTAGGATGCCCTCGACCCGGTGGGGAGACCATATGAAGGAGTTTTATTTTTCCAACTTAGGAGATTTCCTAGGTCGGTCCCGGATGGGTTCTGGTCCTCCGGAGCCCGTCCCCTTAGACCCTTCAACTTATATTTCATCCAACTGGTTCCGGCCTTCGGACAGCTATCTTGGAGACGATGCTGCCAGCATTAAGATTCGGAACTTTTCTAGGGCCGAATTAGAGAGTCAGGGTAGGACTAGCTTGTTTGCTATATCTGAGTGTTTGTTGTTTCCCACGGATGTTCTAACACTTGCCTTCTTTCTTTTGTTGTAGCAGGCGTTTCCATGGACGCCATTTTGGCCGAACTTGCCGGGGTTCACACTCCTGAAGCTCCCCCTCCCTTTACTTCTTCCCAGATGGCCCCCCCTCTAAAGGCTTCTTCTAGTGCTCCTCCAGACACTATTGACTTAGTGGATGAGGAGGTGTTCTCGGGAGAAGGTCAAGAAAAGCAATGGGGCTTTTCTGAGGAAGTTAAAGAAGGTGAAGGAGGGCACCTGGCTCTTCCTGAGGAAGTTGAAGAAAGTGAAAAAGAGCAAGAAGTTGCTCTGGTTCGCAAACTCAAGGGCAAAATTGTTGCCCAGGAGGAGCCCAAACGGCAACAGAGAGCTGACACTCCGGCCCACGGTCTTGATGGCGGGGTCTCCCCCATGGAGGAACACACTGCCCCTCCCAATATTGTGCTGACTCCGGTTCCTGGAGATGAAGCGAGACAGGAGCTCCAGATAGCTAAACACAACTACGCCATGGACAAATACTCCCGGGGGTATGCTGAGGTGGAGGCCCTCAAGAGGATCTTACGAGTTGAGATGCAAAATACTCTCAACAACCCGGAATACCAGAATCCGTGGGATCTTAATTTGGATCCCTTGTCAGACTGGTTCGGCCGTTTCCTCGGGCCCACCTTAGCTCCCTTTGCCGCGGAGATGACTGGCGAGTTCGCGTCCCAGCTTACCCGGTGTGCACCTAGGCGGTTCACTGCTTATGCATCCTTGAACTCCATCTTCCAAGTCCAGGATCTTAGCCACTCCCTCACTGTGGTAAGTATTTTTTACTTTTCTCCTTATTATTATTTTCTTTTTGGAGATTCTTACTTATACTTGTATCTTTTCCCAGCTTGCTGCTGAGGCCGGCCGCCTTTCCAAGAACATAATCAACCATGGCTTCGTCCTGTCTGATTTTGGGGACATGGATGAAGTTAGGAAGATTCTTCAGGATCTTACTGCTGAGAGGCGGCTTTATCAGGAGGCTGCTGAGCGCCGGGAGGCCATTGCCAAGGCCACTGAGGAAGAGGCCAAGCGGAGGGAAGCGCAGGCGGAGGCAATGATCCGGGAGGAGGCCCTGCGGAGAGATAGGCTGGAGGCCAGGCACGAGGAGGAGCTGAGGACGGAGGGCGAAGTCACTGTGAAGGCCAGGCGGGAGCTTCGGGAGGCCAGGGAAGCCTTGGAGGAAATGGCTGCCAAGGTGAGGTCCTTAGAGGAAACTCACCAGGCAAACTTGGAATCTAGGGCCACCCTGGCCGCGGAGCTGAAGGAGCTCAGAGACTTCAAGGACCAAGCCTCAAAGAAGGCAAAAAGAGATGAGCTTCTTTCTCCTGTCTCCTGCAGCCGGTGCGCCAAGCGTTTTGATGATGGCGTCTTCATGGCCTGGTCTACAAATGACCAGAACATCAAGCTTACCTTCTACCCCAAACCCGAAGAGATGATTGCCAAGTTCCGGGAGAAGAAGAAAAAGCTTGATGCCATGGTGGAGGCACGCATCAGACCTCGCCTTCCTTCTCGCATTGATTAGGCCGCTCCGAGTTTGACCCAGTACAACCAGGATTTCACTCCTTCTCTCTTTTTTTTTTTTTTTATTTACAGCTAATTTTTTTGTATTTAAGACAATATTTACATAGCTGTTTCATTTTTATTTAAAGGGGAGACAATATTTAAGGCCTGTCCCCGGGCCATTTGTATATATTTTGACCTGCCCTTAGGGCTAGGTTTTTTATATTTATATATGATTTCTTTTGATGCACATATCTTTTTTTTTTTGGACCTGTTCTTTGGATCAGGATGTTTATACTTATGCCTTTCATTTTTGTGCATAATCTTTTTTGACCTGCCCTTTGGGTCAGGATATTTTACTTAGTTTGTTTTTTGTCTGTCCGTGCGGTATACCTTAGTACCCCCCTGAGTGGCATAGAAACTTTGTTTTTAAGGCACTCAGTTTTATTTATCATGCGGAGGTTGTATACATTTAGACGGTACAAACTCTTTAAACAAAATCTAAGTTACATTTTCGGCTATTGGTAATATTTTCTGAGGTGATCGGCATTCCAGGCTCTTGGCACAATGGTTCCATCCATCCTTTTTAGCTTGTAAGTGCCTAAGCCGATTTCGTCCTCGATTTCATATGGTCCTTCCCAATTTGGCCCAAGTACCCCCACTCCGGGTTCTTGGGTGGCTGGGAAGACTCTTCTTAAGACCATATCCCCAATAGCAAACTTTCTGTTTTTAACTTTGGAGTTAAAATACTTGGTCACCTTCTTTTGATAAGCCGCCATCCGTATTTGAGACTCGTCCCGGAGTTCTTCAACTTGATCCAGGGCTTCTTGAAGCAAAGCCTGATTCGTGACTGGATCGTAAGTCGTTCTCCTGTGGGACGGGAATAACATTTCTACCGGGACCATCGCTTCACAACCGTACGCCATTGAAAAAGGCGAGTGGCCGGTCGTGGTTCTGGGGGTCGTCCGGTAGGCCCATAACACTCTTGGCAACTCTTCGGGCCAGTTGTTTTTGTAGGCCAACAACTTTTTCTTCAGGGTGACCTTTAGGATTTTATTGACTGCTTCCGCTTGACCGTTTGTTTGCGGTCTGGCCACCGCGGAGAAGCTTTTCACTACTCCGTGTTGGTTGCAGAAGTCAGCAAATTCTTCGCAATCAAATTGCTTTCCGTTGTCAGAGACTATTTTGTGAGGTAGACCATATCGACACACTATGTTTTTGATAACAAAGTCTAGTGCTTTTTTAGCAGTTATAGTTTTCATGGGCTCAGCCTCCGTCCATTTGGTGAAGTAGTCTACTGCTACTATTGCATACTTTACTCCTCCTTTTCCTGTTGGCAGGGACCCAATAAGATCTATTCCCCAAACCGCGAAGGGCCAGGGACTAGTCATCAGGGTGATTTCATTTGGAGGAGCTCTCAGTATGTTCGCGAACCTTTGGCACGAATCACACTTTTGGACGTAGTCTATACAATCTTTTTTCATTGTTGGCCAGAAGTATCCCTCTCTCAATATTTTCTTTGAGAGACTTGGTCCTCCCGTATGATCTCCACAGAACCCTTCGTGGAGCTCTAGCATGATTTGTCTAGCTTCAGGGTCCGATACACACCTTAAATAAGGCATGCTGAGTCCTCTTCGGTAGAGAATTTGATCCATAATTACATAACGATGAGCCTGATACTGAATCTTTCGAGACAGTGCCCTTTCTTGGGGCAACTCACCTTTTGTTATGTATTTTATGATGGGGACCATCCAGCTGGGTTCTTGCCCAACCGTTATTGTGGCCTCTTTTATTTTGATGCTTGGCTCTGCCAAGCGTTCCACTGGTACCACCCCCAGCTCTTCGATTTCACTATCTGAGGCTAACTTAGCCAGACAGTCCGCGTGAGCGTTCTTTTCCCAGGGGATTCTTTCTATTTTGTAGTCCGTGAACTCGTGGAGTAGCTCTCGGACTATTGTTACATATGCGGCCATTCGCTCGCCGCGTGTTTGGTACTCTCCCGATATCTAATTCACGACCAGCTGGGAATCACTGTAGACTTCCACTCTTTTGGCTCCTACGGCTTTTGCTAATTTCAACCCTGCTATTAGGACTTCATATTCGGCCTCATTGTTCGAAGCTAGGAAGTCGAACCGTAGGGCCGCCTGGAGTCGCAGTCCGGTCGGAGATATCATTGCCACTCCTGCTCCGGACCCATTTTCATTGGAGGCTCCGTCCACAAACACTCTCCATGTGGGGATCGGTGGTACTGACATATTTGCGGTTGCCTCGGCTTCGTTGCATTCAGTAATGAAGTCCGCCAAGGCTTGGCCTTTTATGGAGATTCGGGGAATGTAGTGCAAGTCAAATTGACTTAACTCCATTGCCCACTTGAGGAGCCTTCCGGATGCTTCAGGTTCTAGGAGGACTTGCCGGAGCGGGTGGTTGGTTAGCACCTTGATCGGATGTGCTTGAAAGTATGGCATCAATTTCCTCGAGGCCATCAGGAGGCAAAAGACCAACTTTTCGATGATGGGGTACCTCGTTTCTGCTCCTATCATGCGCTTACTAACATAGTACACGGGATGCTGAGTTTTCTCTTCTTCCCGGACTAGGGCAGCGCTGACCGCGTGCTCGGAGACAGCCAAGTATAGAAATAGGTCTTCTCCGAGAACGGGTTTTGACAGGATAGGAGGCTTGGCCATGTGTTCTTTTAGCTTTTTGAATGCCTCCTCGCACTCGTCCGACCACTCAAACTTTTGACACTTCTTCAGTATGTTGAAGAAGGGGATGCACTTGTCTGTAGACCGTGAGATGAAACGGCTCAGGGCAGCCACCTTTCCGGTCAGGCTCTGCACATCTTTATGCTTTTTGGGGGATGGCATGCTCAGGAGAGCCTGGATTTTTTCCGGGTTTGCCTCAATCCCCCTCTGGCTGACGATGAAGCCCAGGAACTTCCCTGACTTGACCCCAAAGGTGCATTTCTTTGGGTTGAGCTTCATGCCGTATCTCCGGACTACCTCGAAACATTCCTCTAAGTCGTTCGCATGGCTATTGCATGCTTTGTACTTGACGAGCATGTCATCTACATAAACCTCCATATTTCGTCCCAGGATGCCTTTGAACATCCGGTTGACCATTCTTTGGTAGGTCGCTCCGGCGTTCTTCAGTCCGAAGGGCATGACTAGGTAACAGTATATGTGACAGTCAGTAGTCCCGTGATCCGTAAGGGGAAATACCGGGTAAGCTGTGCAATCCCACATCACCTGGGGAAGGTCAAGTGGGATGATTCTGAGACTGTGTAGGTATGGGACTACACAGTTGAAGAGGGCTTAAAAGGATTGATTGGTACTACCTATATCAACAAGGTGCATCTTGTTTTTCGGTAGCCCATCACGAAAGAACTCCACAGTTAAGCGAGCTTGACGTGGGAGTAATTTCAGGATGGGTGACCTCCTGGGAAGTTTTCCTAGGAAGCGTGTGAGTGAGGACAAAGCATGCTGGAAACACTCGTGTTGGTCTGTAGGGTCAGTCGTCAATCCAGGAAGCAGCCAGAGTGGCGTACTCGTGTATAAGAGCCATTAGTCCGTGGGTGTAAGGGCCCAATGGAGGCTTGAAGCGGGGACGTTACAAATGGTATCAGAGCCTTGACCCAGCCGGAAGTATGGTCGACGAGGACGTCGGAGTAAAGAACGCTTAGTTTAATTTGGAAATTAGCAGTTAATCACGTTTAATTATGAAATTATTTATAGCTATTTAAATAATTATTTATACTGTTATTATTGAATTCAGAGATGTATTTTTATGTCATGTAGTAGTTTTCATAATTTTGCATTCCACTGCCCGGTATTTTGGAACTCGGTGTTTGGCTCAGTAAAAATCACAACTTAGTATGTTAGTAGTTTGGGGCGGTTTATTAGACGTTGAGAATGTCGGGAATGGTCGGGAATTTAGAATTTCCCAAAAATACCCCTTTAGTGTTATTTA
This sequence comes from Cannabis sativa, assembly GCF_029168945.1. NCBI lineage: Eukaryota > Viridiplantae > Streptophyta > Magnoliopsida > Rosales > Cannabaceae > Cannabis > Cannabis sativa. The sequence continues at coordinate 76,188,860 of NC_083602.1, forward strand.
CGTTATTTTGGGGTGGAGGGGCAAAATGGTCTTTTTGCCCCAATGATATTTTGTCTTCTAGTGACTTTATTAATTGAAAAATAAATGTTAATTATTAATTGTTGGCTGAATATATGGGGGGTAATGACGCTTATTCTCATTTCATTCAAAAAATTCTAAGTTAAAGAAAAATAGAAAATTTTCAAAAAGCTCTCCTTCTCTCTCTCTTTTCGGCCAAGACTTGGAGCTGCTAGGGCTGGGTGTTCTTGCTCAATTCTTGTGAATTTCAGCACCTCTTTGTGTAATCCAAGTCAAGGTTTGATCACTTGTAACTCCTCTTTGTGTTTTCTTGAGTTTTAAGAAAGTTTGGTGTAATGCATGCATGATTGTTGGATATTGTTGCTGCTGTGAATTTGTTGTTATTTTCTGGGATTTGAGCATGTTAAGTTAAGGCTATTTGAGTTGTTTTTGAAGCATGATTCTTAGGTTGAGCAAGCTAAGGTTTTTCTATGCAAAAATTATGGTTTTCAAAGAGAAATGTCTTGAATCTGTTGCTGTGATGTTGTTGATGTTTGTAGTTGTTTTCAGAGGCTATTCTAAGCATGTTTAAGTAAGTTTAGATTGATTTGATTGCATGTTAGCTAGGTTTGCTCAAGTTTGAGTTTAGAACTCAAAGCTTGAGCTTTAATGGTGATTTTTGATTATGTGCAATCTGGGTGGTTTTGAAGCTTTAGAAATGTTCTAGGGGATAGTTAGAACAGGTCTGGAAGGTTTCATGTGAATTGGAGTTGATTTGGTTGAGTTATGAATTTTTGATGTTGGTGCCTGCGAGGAACCGGAATTCCGATTGTGCATCCGGAATTCCGGATGGGGTTCTGAATTTTCCCAGAACCGGAATTACGGTTGGGCAACCGGTCTGCCGGTTGGGGAAAATTCTGAAACCCTAGTTTTCCTTGATTTTGTGTTTTTGGGGGTATTGCCATGCTTTTTATAGATAGGGAAACTTTTAGTTCCTAGTTTAAGTCCCCGGGAAGTGATTTAGCGTATCACTTATAGTGTTGTGATTTTTATGGTTTAGGAGCCTGTAATCCGCCGCGCAGTTAAGTTCCAGTCAGGTTGACCGGCACACCTGAATTCGGAATCCAGGTAAGATTAGTATAACAGTATGCATATGTAGATTACATGTTTAGCGTGCATGTAGGAAGCCTGTTAGATTACATCAGTTATGTATGTTGGTTTCGAACCATCCACCCTGTCACGTCGGTACAAGCTGGAGTATGACCAGCAGCCGGAGTATGACTGGTTCGACCGATCAGGCTGACACTTAGGTTGGTGGTTCCGTACTATTGACGTATCCCGTCGGTACAGGCTGGAGTATGACCAGCAGCCGGAGTGTGATCGGTTCGACCGATCAGGCGAATACTGTAACACGTCGGTACAGGCTGGAGTATGACCAGCAGCCGGAGTATGACCGGTTTGACCGATCAGGCTGTTACTTGTCAATAGTACCGTCCCTATGAACGTTTAGAACTCAGTACCGTGTTGGACACGGCAGTTAGGGGGACTTAGTATCGTGTTGGACACGGCAGTTAGGGTTATGATCAGGGGTATGGGCGTTTGATCATGACCGGGTTTTATGTATGAATATTATTATGCTTTTCTTACTGAGTCTATGGACTCACAGTTCTACGTTTATGTGTAGGTAAAGGCAAGGCTAAAGCTGATGGACCGTGAACGAGCTTATGAAGATTGTACATGTCGGGGCGGTTAGGCCTGGAGCGTACGATCCTCGGGACAGCAAGGCTAATTTTTGTAACTAGTCGCTAGGCGACAATTATTTTGTATGAATAGTAAACTTTTGTAAATGATTTTGTAATCGGGATCCCGAGTCTTTTGTAATATTATTTTATAAGTTTAATTAAAAAGCAAAAATTTTAATTAATCACGTTTTCCATAAACCTCGTTGATTAGCAACGAGCTGCACAGCATGTTTGAAAATCACGTAATACGCCTATGTTAGTTAGGGTGTTACAATTTGGTATCAGAGCCGCCAGGTTGTCTTCCGAAGATCGTCACGACATGTACAATCATCATCAGCAGTTAGCTCGTTTCACGGTTCAGTAAGCCTTTATTGCCAACGTAGTTTTTATATTTATTTATGAATAAGAAAAGCCTGTTAGGAAGCATGTTATAGCCTGATAGTAGAATAGGCGCATGTTTCATTTTTAATTTCCAAATTAAGCGGCATTAGTAAGCTCTCCTTGAATACGACCTGATATGCCAACTCTTGGTTCCACAGGCGGTTCTAACTAGATGGACGCCAGGCGGACTACCAGGAGTCAGGGCAACTCAGTGGGGTCGAATCAAGGACAGGGAGCTCAGTTTCCCCCGCCAGTTAGGGGCCGAGGTAGAGGTCCCCGAGGCAGGGCTCGTGGTCGGGATGTTGAGAACCCGCCACAGGCTGCCCAGGCTCCCCCAGCCGATCAGGGAGCCCAGAATTGGGAGGTTCGGTTTGCTGAGATGCAAGCCCGGATAGAAGAGCAAGACCTCGAGATTCAGAGGTTGAAACAGCATGGTGCTCCTGCAGTTTCAGTGCCCGTAGTTCCAGTGGCACCTGCCCCTGCTGCTCAGGCCAAAATAGTGGTGGCGCCCAAAAGATTGGAACCTTTGTATGAGCGGTTCTGGAAGCAAGCACCTCTGGTTTTCTTGGGAGGTCCAGAAGTGATGAAGGCCGAACAGTGGCTGACGGTGATTACCAAGATCCTGAACTTCATGGGTGTCACCGGTAATGATAGAGCGGTGTGTGCCACTTTCCAGTTCCAGGAGGACGCTCTGGTCTGGTGGGACATGGTGTCTCAGATTCATGACGTCACCACCATGACCTGGGAAAGGTTCTAGGAACTCTTCAACGCCAAGTATTACAATGAGGCGGTCAGAAGCGCCAAGAGGAAAGAGTTCGCTCACCTGACCCAGCGTGAGAATATGAGCGTAACCGAGTATACTACTCAGTTCGATCGGTTGGCGAGGTTAGCCTCGGGAATTGTGCCAGCCGACTTCATTAAGAAAGAGAAGTACCTGGACGGTTTAAATGCGAGGATCAAACATGATTTGATGATCACCACGGACGACAGCACCACCTATGCTGAGATGGTGGAGAAGGCACTGCGAGCTGAGGGCGCAGTTGGGTGTATGTCGGAGTCAGCTAGTACTCCGGCGAGTGGCGGGGCTCCTACCCCTCCTGCATCAGGCTTTAGCAGGGGGAGTAGTGGTTTGGCCATTGATCAGAGGAAGAGAGCACCCACTGCATCCGGTGGCTCGAGTCAGAACAAGAGGTTCTGGGGGAACCAGAATAGAAGTAGTCGTTCCAGTGGTATTGAGACCTGATTCTCCTATCCCGAGTGCCCTAGCTGCAAAAGGCACCATCGGGGTGAGTGCAAAGGTCAGGGATGCTTTCACTGTGGCATGCCCGGACACTTCAAGAGGGACTGTCCCCAGCTCCGCTCAGAGGCACCGAGAGCTCCAGCAATACCCACTCCAGCCAGGGTGTTCGCCATTACTCAGGCTGATGCAGATGCCAGCCCATCAGTTGTGATAGGTCAGCTTTCTGTTAATAACTCGCTTTACTCAGTGCTGTTTGATTCTGGGGCTACACATTCTTATGTGGCAGCCAGAGTCTTTAGTAAATTGGATAGACCGTACGATAGATATGAATCAGGGTTTGGAACCCTATTACCTGGCGGAGAATTGGTTATCTCCAACAGATGGATTAGGTCTATGCCGATCAGGATAGATGGTAGAGAGTTAAGTGCTGACTTGATAGAGATGAGTTTAGTAGAGTTTGATATTATTTTAGGAATGGATTTCCTATCTAAATATTCGGCGAGCATTGATTGCAAAAGGAAGATGGTGATCTTTCAACCGGAAAGTGAAGAACCATTCGTGTTTGTTGGTTCACTTCGGGGATCTCGGATCCCGGTGATTTCGGCCATGTCAGCTAGAGATTTATTGCATGGCAGTTGTTTAGGGTTTCTGGCCGTGGTGGTGGACACCACTCGGCCAGATACCATTCGGCCAGAGGACATCAAGGTGGTTCGGGAATTTTTGGATGTTTTTCCCGAAGAACTTCATGGGTTACCACCTCAGCGGGAGATTGACTTCATGATAGATTTGGCACCAGGGGTGGAACCGGTTTCCAAAGCCCCGTATAGAATGGCTCCAGCTGAACTTAAGGAGTTAAAGATTCAGCTCCAAGGGTTGCTTGACATAGGGTTTATTCGGCCTAGTGTGTCACCCTGGGGAGCCCCGATTTTATTCGTCAAAAAGAAAGATGGATCTATGAGGATGTGCATCGACTACAGAGAATTGAACAAGCTGACGGTGAAGAATAAATATCCATTACCTAGGATCGATGATTTGTTCGATCAGCTTCAGGGGAAGACGGTCTTTTCTAAGATTGATCTCCGTTCGGGTTATCATCAGTTGAGAATCCGAGAGGAGGACATTTCGAAGACGGCTTTCCGCACTAGGTATGGACATTACGAATTCCTGGTTATGTCATTCGGACTAACCAATGCTCCTGCAGCATTCATGGACTTGATGAATAGAGTATTCAAGGATTTCCTCGATATCTGTGTGATTGTGTTTATCGACGACATCCTCGTGTACTCTCAATCAGAAGAGGAGCATGAATTACATCTTCAGATGGTACTGCAACGGCTTCGGGAACACAAGCTTTATGCCAAATTCAAGAAATGTGAATTCTGGCTATCTCAGGTGTCCTTCCTAGGGCACATTGTGAGCAAAGATGGGATCAAGGTAGATCCCAGGAAGATCGAATCCGTTAGGGATTGGCCGAGACCGAAGACAGTGACAGAGATCAGAAGCTTCTTGGGTTTAGCTGGGTATTACCGTAGGTTCGTGGAAGGGTTTTCTAAAATTTCAATGCCCCTGACCGAGCTTACAAAGAAGAATCAACGGTTTGTCTGGTCAGACAAATGTGAAGCTAGCTTTCAGGAGCTGAAGCAGAGGTTGATTACCGCTCCAGTGCTAGCTTTGCCTTCGGACAATGAAAAGTTTGTAGTTTATTGTGATGCATCCAGACAGGGTCTGGGGTGTGTGTTGATGCAAGCCGACCGCGTTATCGCTTATGCCTCCCGTCAGTTAAAGGATTATGAACAGCGATACCCGACTCACGATCTAGAGTTGGGCGCGGTGGTTTTTGCATTGAAGATTTGGCGGCATTACCTTTACGGAGAAAGGTGTGAAATCTATACCAACCATAAAAGTCTCAAGTATTTCTATACTCAAAAGGATTTGAATATGAGACAAAGGCGTTGGTTGGAACTAGTGAAAGATTACGACTGTGAGATCCTCTATCACCCTGGGAAGGCCAATGTAGTGGCCGATGCCCTGAGCAGAAAGGGTCCCGGGCAGGTAGCTAGTATGGTTCAGATCTCACCTCAGCTAGCAGAGGATATGGTTAGATCCAGCATTGAGTTTGTGGTAGGTCAGCTTCACAACTTAACGCTGCAATCTGATCTGTTGGAAAGAATAAAAGTCGCTCAGATGATGGATCCAGAATTAGTGAAGATCAGAGATGAGGTGTTGGCTGGTCAAGCCAAGGACTTTTCAGTGTCAGACAGCGGGATGCTTCTGTATAAAGCTAGGGTTTGTGTTCCGAATAGTATGGAACTCAGGAATGAGATCTTTGAGGAGGCTCATTCTACCCCGTATTCTCTGCATCCCGGCACCACTAAGATGTACCAAGATCTGAAACCGTACTTCTGGTGGAGCGGTATGAAGAAGAATTTGGTAGAATTCATATCGAGATGCCTCACTTGTCAGCAGATTAAGGCTGAACATCAGAGACCAGCAGGGTTGTTGCAGCCTCTAACCCTACCAGAATGGAAGTGGGAAGATATCACGATGGATTTTGTGGTCGGGTTACCTAGGACCACGGGTTTGTTTGATTCCATCTGGGTAGTGGTGGATCGATTTACGAAATCTGCTCATTTTCTGCCGGTTAGGACAACTTTTACAGTGGTTCAGTTGGCAGAGTTGTATGTTAGAGAGATCGTAAGACTTCACGGGGTACCGAAGTCTATAGTTTCGGACAGGGATCCGAAGTTCACCTCCAAATTTTGGCAGAGTTTGCAGCGAGCAATGGGTACAAAGCTGAAATTTAGTACAGCATTTCATCCTCAGACAGATGGTCAAAGGACAATTCAGATATTGGAGGATATGTTGCGAGCCTGTGTTATGGATTTTGAAGGCTCATGGAATAAATATGTACCGTTGATAGAATTTTCTTACAACAACAGTTATCAGAGTACAATAGGGATGGCTCCCTATGAACTGTTATACGATAGGAAGTGTAGATCTCCCATTCACTGGGATGAGACAGGGGAGAGGAAATACCTAGGTCCAGAGTTAGTGCAGCGGACCAATGAGGCAATAGAGAAGATAAAAGCTAGGATGCTTGCCTCACAGAGTAGACAGAAGAGTTACGCAGATCCGAAACGCAGAGATGTTGAGTTCCAAGTAGGGGACCATGTGTTTTTACGGGTATCTCCGATGAAGGGGATCAAACGTTTCGGGAAAAGAGGCAAGTTATGCCCTAGATTTACAGGACCTTTTGAGATTCTCGAGAAGATAGGTCAAGTGGCATACCGGTTAGCATTGCCTCCAGCTTTATCAGCAGTTCACAACGTATTCCATGTCTCGATGTTGAGAAAATACATTTCAGATCCCTCTCATATACTCAGTTATGAGAGCCTTGAGCTGCAGCCAGACATGACTTACGAAGAACACCCAGTGCAGATCCTGGATAGAAAGGATAAAGTCCTTCGGAATAAGACCATAGCATTGGTCAAAGTTCTCTGAAGAAACAGCAAGGTGGAGGAAGCCACCTGGGAGCTAGAGTCAGATATGAGAGCTCAATATCCAGAGTTATTCAGGTTAGATTTCGGGGACGAAATCCTTTTAAGGGGGGAATAGTTGTAAAGACCGCTTAGTTTAATTTGGAAATTAGCAGTTAATCACGTTTAATTATGAAATTATTTATAGCTATTTAAATAATTATTTATACTGTTATTATTGAATTCAGAGATGCATTTTTATGTCATGTAGTATTTTTCATAATTTTGCATTCCGGTGCCCGGTATTTTGGAACTCGGTGTTTGGCTCAGTAAAAATTACAACTTAGTATGTTAGTAGTTTGGGGCGGTTTATTAGACGTTGAGAATGTCGGGAATGGCCGGGAATTTAGAATTTCCCAAAAATACCCCTTTAGTGTTATTTATGTTATTTTGGGGTGGAGCGGCAAAATGGTCTTTTTGCCCCAATGATATTTTGTCTTCTAATGACTTTATTAATTGAAAAATAAATGTTAATTATTAATTGTTGGCTGAATATATGGGGGGTAATGACTCTTATTCTCATTTCATTCAAAAAATTCTAAGTTAAAGAAAAATAGAAAATTTTCAAAAAGCTCTCCTTCTCTCTCTCTTTTCGGCCAAGACTTGGAGCTGCTAGGGCTGGGTGTTCTTGCTCAATTCTTGTGAATTTCAGCACCTCTTTGTGTAATCCAAGTCAAGGTTTGATCACTTGTAACTCCTCTTTGTGTTTTCTTGAGTTTTAAGAAAGTTTGGTGTAATGCATGCATGATTGTTGGATATTGTTGCTGCTGTGAATTTGTTGTTATTTTCTGGGATTTGAGCATGTTAAGTTAAGGCTATTTGAGTTGTTTTTGAAGCATGATTCTTAAGTTGAGAGCTAAGGTTTTTCTATGCAAAAATTATGGTTTTCAAAGAGAAATGTCTTGAATCTGTTGCTGTGATGTTGTTGATGTTTGTAGTTGTTTTCAGAGGCTATTCTCAGCATGTTTCAGTAAGTTTAGATTGATTTGATTGCATGTTAGCTAGGTTTGCTCAAGTTTGAGTTTAGAACTCAAAGCTTGAGCTTTAATGGTGATTTTTGATTATGTGCAATCTGGGTGGTTTTGAAGCTTTAGAAATGTTCTAGGGGATAGTTAGAACAAGTCTGGAAGGTTTCATGTGAATTGGAGTTGATTTGGTTGAGTTATGAATTTTTGATGTTGCTGCCTGCGAGGAACCGGAATTCCGGTTGTGCATCCGGAATTCCGGATGGGGTTCTGAATTTTCCCAGAACCGGAATTCCGGTTGGGCAACCGGTCTGCCGGTTGGGGAAAATTCTGAAACCCTAGTTTTCCTTGATTTTGTGTTTTTGGGGGTATTGCCATGCTTTTTATCGATAGGGAAACTTTTAGTTCCTAGTTTAAGTCCCCGGGAAGTGATTTAGCGTATCACTTATAGTGTTGTGATTTTTATGGTTTAGGAGGCTGTAATCCACCGCGCAGTTAAGTTCCAGTCAGGTTGACCGACACACCTGAATTCGGAATCCAGGTAAGATTAGTATAACAGTATGCATATGTAGATTACATGTTTAGTGTGCATGTAGGAAGCATGTTAGATTACATCAGTTATGTATGTTGGCTTCGAACCATCCAACCTTGTCACGTCGGTACAGGCTGGAGTATGACCAGCAGTCGGAGTATGACCGGTTCGACCGATCAGGCTGACACTTAGGTTGGTGGTTCCGTACTATTGACGTATCCCGTCGGTACAGGCTGGAGTATGACCAGCAGCCGGAGTATGACCGGTTCGACCGATCAGGCGGATACTGTAACACGTCGGTACAGGCTGGAGTATGACCAGCAGCCGGAGTATGACCGGTTCGACCGATCAGGCTGTTACTTGTCAATAGTACCGTCCCTATGAACGTTCAGAACTCAGTACCATGTTGGACACGGCAGTTAGGGGGACTCAGTATCGTGTTGGACACGGCAGTTAGGGTTATGATCAGGGGTATGGACGTCTGATCATGACCGGGTTTTATGTATGAATATTATTATGCTTTTCTTACTGAGTCTGTCGACTCACAGTTCTACGTTTATGGGTAGGTAAAGGCAAGGCTAAAGCTGATGGACCGTGAACGAGCTTATGAAGATTGTACATGTCGGGGCGGTTTGGCCTGGAGCGTACGATCCTCGGGACAGCAAGGCTAATTTTTTGTAACTTGTCGCTAGGCGACAATTATTTTGTATGAACAGTAAACTTTTGTAAATGATTTTGTAATCGGGATCCCGAGTCTTTTGTAATATTATTTTATAAGTTTAATTAAAAAGCAAAAATTTTAATTAATCACGTTTTCCATAAACCTCGTTGATTAGCAACGAGCTGCACAGCATGTTTAAAAATCACGTAATACGCCTATGTTAGTTAGGGTGTTACAGTATACCTCCTTATCGGTCCTGAAGCTAGTGCACTCTTGGTCCGCCGTATGCATCTTTATTTGATTATACCCGGCATAGGCGTCCATGAAGGATAGTAATTTGAATCCAGAAGTGGCGTCTACCATTTGGTCGATCCTGGGCAGCGGGAAGCAGTCCTTCGGACAAACTTTGTTTAGATCAGTAAAATCTATACAAACTCGCCAAGTCCCGTTCGGTTTGGGCACCAGGACCGGATTGGCTAGCCATTCCGGATAGTATACGTCGCGGATCATGCCGTTGGTTGAAAGCTTATCCACCTCTTTCTCCAGAGCCTCGGCTTTCACCGAGTCGAGTGGGCGTCGCTTTTGCTGGACTGGCGGCATGTCCGGATTGACGTTGAGGACGTGGGTGATGACGTGGGGACTTATGCCAGTCATGTCCTCTTGGCGCCATGCAAAGATGTCGATGGCGCCCTTTAGTGTTTTTATTATTTTCTCTTTTTCCTCCGGATCTAGGTTCTTTCTCAGCCGGAGTACTTTGGTGGAGTCGAGGTCGCACACTGATAATTCCTCGACATCCTCCATTGGTTCCACAATTTTTTTGGACCCCACACGGGGGTCCAACTCATCTTCCTCAGCCATTTCTGGCTCAATGGATTCCCGGACCATCAGTACTGGCAGGTGGGTAGGAAACTTTAGGCACAAGTGCTGAATGGACGTGACTGCGCCAAAATCTACCAAGGCCGGTCGGCCGAGGATCGCATTGTAAGCAGTCGGACAGTCCACCACCACAAAAGTGCAGTATTTAAATGTGCTCTAGGGGGTGTCCGGACACAAGGTGACTAGAAGCCTTACTTTTCCCATCGGGATAAGTGTCGTTCCATTAAACCCTGTGAGTTGGGACCCACTGGGTGAGAGGTCTCGGTCCGTCAAGCCTATTACGGTGAAGGCCTCCTTGAAGAGTAGGTTCATGGAACTTCCATTGTCAATTAAGACTCTGGCGACCACTTTATTAGCGATGGGGGTCTCTATGGCCAATGGGTCATGATGAGGGAAGCGCACTGTCTTGGCGTTTTCTTCCGTGAATGTGATGGGTTGGTCCATCAGCCGGGGCCTTTGAGCTGGGAGTTGAGTAACCTCCCAAACCTCATTGTGTTTCACGGCCCCCGCGTACCGTTTGAGCTCCTTGCGAGTAGTTCCTCCAATATGGGGACCTCCGGAGATCATGGCTACCCTCCCGTTAGGTCTGGGCGGCAGACCAGGGATGTGCTGGGCGTCGCCCGCGGGAGCTGCTGGAGCCAACGCTCCTACTGTACCCCCTGGTGTTCCCTGGGGCACACCCCCTGTCGCCTGGCCCGGATTGAGGTGAGGCAGCCTATTCTTGATCCACTCATAGAGGTGGCCCAATCGGATCAGGTTTTCAATCTCGTCCTTGAGATTCTTGCATTCATTGGTGCTATGACCAATGTCGTTGTGGTACTCGCATCTTTTGCTCGGATCTCTCCGGGAGCTATCCTTGTACAACGGTTGTGGTCTCCGATAGTGCGTATTTTGCCTAGTAGCAAAGTACACACGTTCTTGGGAGTCCGTCAGCTCCGTGTACTGGGTGTACTGGGGAGTGTACCCCTTTTTCTGGCGCTTCTCCCCCGCCCGGGTGCTGCCCTTGGAGGATCTTTTACTCCTCAAACCCTGGGAAGGGCCTGCCAGGCTAGCGGCCGGAGCGGAGTGCGAAGGAGCTTGTCCATTCATCCCGGAGGGGTTTCCAAAATGGGATGATGCTGGCGCCAAGGCGTGGCTCTGACTATATTCGGGGGTGGCAGAGAACTGTATGCCGCTTATCGGTGGAGTCGTGGTCGGGGCAGTACCTGAGGGCGGTACTCCGGGCATGTACCCTGCTATCCCGGTGGGATAGTATCCTCCATAAGCCACTATTTGGGCTTCTTCGAGGTTGATATATTTTTGGACTCTCTTCTGGAAGTCCTGAAGGCTAGCAGCCCCCTCTTGTTGTAGTTCATTCCAGAAGGGAGTCCCTGTACGGATGCCTGCTTGGAGAAGCGCAAGCTGTTGTCCGTCATTAACTTTCTTAGTTTTCGAGGCTTCCTCTCGGAACCTCTTTATATAGTTCTTCAAGGTCTCGGTGGGCAGTTGCTTGATGTTAGTCAAGGCACTGACCTCCAGGTTGACCTTTCTTGCGGCGACAAACTGTCTCCGGAAATTGGTCTGTAGCTTGTTCCAACAGCCCACGGATCCTGGTTCCAGCTTCTTGAACCATTCCTCCGGGGACCCACTTAGAGTAAGTGGGAAGCACAGACATTTGGCGTCATTGCTGACTCTCATGACCGTCATGACACGGTTGAACCGTGACAAGTGGTCGCTCGGATCAGAGTTCTCGGTATAAGCTGCCATTTCGGGCATCTTAAAGTTTTTGGGGAGCTCCGCCTCTAGGATGTGCTTAGCACATGGCTCTCGATCCTCGCAATCTGAGTCGGAGTCATCCCCTTTCTGCCTCCGGGAGACTCGGGCAATGTCTTTTCGAAGTATGGCGAGTTCCGCCATAATTCTTTCATTTAACGTACCCGTGGAGACCACGGGTCCGTATCTTTTTTGGTCAAGGTGATCCCGGAGGTCACCTTGGTTCCCATTGATTTGATTTCTCAGATCAACGGGAGGACATCTCTGTCCTCTTCTTCCTCTACCTCCGGGCTCTTGGTGCACGGAAACGCTTTTTCGGTCCTCTCGATCCTGAGGGCCAAAACTCCCTTTTTGGAGCTTGCCCCTCTGCGGACCTTTCCCTTTAGGGAAATCTGAGCGGACCTTTCGCGGATCCTGCGCCTTTTTCTTTCGCCCTGGGGTAGAGGTAGGGTTTTTTGTTTGGTTCCCTTCAGCAGGGTACCTTATAGGGCTAGGCTCCCTAGACTTCTGCTGTTGGGAACTAGGCGAGGATTCCTCTGGTTCCTTGCCAAGTCCAGCAGTCATTGCCTTGGGATGTACGTGAATGCCAGCCGCCTCCATGGCTTCTTGCATGGCCAGCATCACTTCTTGGATTTTTTGGTTTTGTGCTTTCTGAGCTTCGATCTCGGCTTCGTGATCGATAGCTTTTTTTTCTGAGAAGCACCAACTCTGAGTAGCTACCTTTGCCGTAGGCATACTCATCTAGGTTTCCCTCGTAGTCATCATCTGGAATTCCTTCTTCTTCCTCAGAACCCTCAGCTGCTCTTGAGGCTACATCTTCCTCATTTGGGTCTTGAGCATCTTCTAGTGGGCGAGGCTGACGAGTACTTCTAGTCTCCACCATTTTTGTGAAGTCAAGTGTTCGTTTACAGTAGCTTTCTTCAGCTCTCAATGAAAGCACCAAAATGTTGACCGAGGTTTTCGGCAACTAATAAAATATTATAAGTTTATAGAGCTGTAAGAAAATTAGAGAAGGATTTTTACGTGGTTGGGGCGTTAATGAGCCTTAGTCCACGAGTCTTTGTTATTTATGGATGTATTTAATACAGAGAATGTATTTGGTGAGTGTTTCACTCTTATAAATACAGAGAATGTTCTTGGTGAGTATTTACTCTTCTTGCTCTTATGCAGCCCAAGATTCTCGATCCCATTTAATGAGCTTTGAGGGGGTATTTATAGTGTTTTTGGTGGGGTGATCCCCAGAATTATCTTTACAAGTGTATCTGTAAGTATCCATAAAGTTGGGCATTCCCAATGAATATACCATGAGTAATGCATGGTCAAATCCCTAGGTGCTGTAGGGCTTTTATGTGGAATGTCCTTATTGTCTTTTGACTGATGTGAGTCTTCACAGTGTAGCCATCGCTAGACTTAAATGATCATTACTTTGTAGCTGCAGGTTGGAGGTTGTGCCGTCAGACTTTATTGCGTGTAGCAGTCCCAACACGCTTCCTCCCATGGGGCATTAAATGTGACTCGATTGCTCAGGAGAAACCTGACAGCTCGCGGAGATGCCTTAGCGTTACTCGAGCTTCCGGGAGCATATGGGGCTCCATATGCCTTCTCCGGGAGCTATGTCCTGGACGCTGCCTTACGGCATAAAGACTTAGCAAATATTTTTGGATTATAAGTTGCTTGATCCACGTGTCCTTGTCTGGTTGGTCCACGTACATTGGGCAAAATCAGAGGCAACAATAGACCATTCATCCAATGATATGTTTTGAAGCTAATTCGAAATGAATAAGCTAAGAGGAATTAGGATAATTTCGTTTATAAATATATATTTATTTAATTAAAATTTCCAATTTAGAATGAAAAATTCTAAATATAAATTTTAATTTAATATTTATAAATTTTACTTAGATGGATATGAAAATAACATGAATTATTTCCATCTTAGTAATAATTTCCAATAAATATTTAGAAAAATATTCAATTTAAGTTGTTACAAAATTAATTTAAATTAATTTACAACTCAAATTTAATTTTCTATAAATATATATTGCATTTCGAAAAATTAAAGTATTCAAGGACACAATTTTCGAAAATGCATGTTAAAATAAAAAATTAATCCTGGAAAAATTATTCTAATTTAATGTTGGTCCAAAATTAATTAACAAAATTAATTTACAACAAAAAATATAATTTTCCTATTTAATTAAATATATAAGAAAAATTTCAAATATTTAAGTGTGATGATGAAAATCAACTTAAATATTAATTTTCTATTTAATTAAATACACTAGAAAAATACTTCAAGCAAAAATATCATCTATCTAGATTTTCCTTTGACTAATTCATTCAATTTCTAATAATATACTTTAATTCAATTTATTTTAAATTAATCAATAAATGAAAAAATCATTGATTTAAGTTGATCCAAGAATTAATTAAAATAAATAATTAATTTACAACTTAATCTATTTTTCAAGATAAATTCAAAATCATCTTGCATTATGAAATGCAATTTCGAAAATTGATTAATAAAATAAAGAAAAATATATTTTACTTCATTTATTTTAATTAATCATTAAATGAAAAAATCATTGATTTAAGTTGGTCCAAAATTAAAATAAATAATTTACAACTTTAATCTATTTTTCAAATAAAATTCGAAATTCCAGCATTTAAGAAATACAATTTCGAAATTTGATTAATAAAATAAAGAAAAAATATATTTTAAAAATTATTTAAATTTAGTTGAAAAAAATAAATTTCAACTAAAAATAATTTTCTATTTAATTAAGTGTCATAAAAAAGAAATATTTAAGTATCATGATGAAAATCAACTTAGATATTTAATTTTCAAATTAATTAAATGTATTAAATTTAAAAAATAAATAATTAAGTGTAGAGAAGGCTTAATTATTAATCTCTAGTTTAATACTAGGAAAAATATTCTTAAAATAAATTGTACCAAAATTAATTATTTAAATAATTAATTTTACAATGTATAATATTTTCCTATTTAATATTAGAAATAATAAGTAGTCTAGAAATAACTATCTAGAAAATATCTTATTTGACTAAGTATCTTTTCCACAAAATTTGAAAAAAATATCTAATTTAAGTTGTATTAGAAAAAAAATCTAGAACTTAAATATTTTCAAATTTAAATTTAATTAAATATCAAAAATTAAGTTGTAACCACTTAATTTGTAAATATTCCATGTTAAGTTAATATTCGAAAAGATATTAACTTAAAAAAAATATCTAATGAATCTTAATAACCAATGCCTAAAATTCCTCAACTTAATTTTTTAATTTTAAATCCAAAAGATATTCAGATTTAAGTTGGTTAGTTGTAGATAACTAAATATCAACTTAAATAGGAATATTTAATGAAAAATTTAAATTAAGCTTCAGAAAGAATCTAGATGGTTATAATTCTATATTTAATTAAATACAAGAAAATACATATAGTTTAGCTTATAATAAAGAATTCTTTAAACTATAATTTTCTTAAATTAATTTCAAAATAAATGAAATTAATTATGTTGCTAATCAATTTTATTAGGTTAAACTAGTTTAATTAACCTAGTACAGTCATTCAAATCAGGCAAATGGGCCTTCACAATTGGGGTGGTTCATGTGAGGGGGTGCTGGGTTCAGTATGTCGTACCCACTACTATGGCTCCCAACTCTCACACAAGGCCCAAAAGAGAGGAATTTAACCTTAAAATGAACAACTGTTATTAATTGAATAAGCCCAAAAAACTAAATGGGCCTAAATAAAATCTATCAAGAACTATGATATTTTATTTAGCAACAGCAACCTATATGCATCTATAATTGAATTAAACACATAGGCTTACACAGGCACGCTTTGGATGGGTCCTATCATGTTGCTAGGTCATACACAGATGAAAGAAGATTGTAAATTTACCTGTTACAAATTATTAACTTGACCAAGGGAGTCATCAGATCATTAGATCTGGCAAAAAGTAACCATGGCTATTTGCAATCAAGTAATAATAGGTTTTGAAAACTTACAAACAAGCTAAAACACATACTCCTGCAACAAGGTTAGCTGGATAGTTGGATGTAGGATTTATTTAATTTTAAATAAATAAATAATTTCGAAATTTTTAATTAAATAAAAAAATAATTTTCGAAAATTTAAAAAAAAATATTTGAAAAATTCGAAAATTTAAAAATAATTTAAATTTAAAATTAAACCTACAATTTTGAAAAATTAGGTTTCAACCAACCTAAATATCATTTCAAAATTTGCTAACTACTTTTAAAAATTAAATGTTATTTTATAAATAAAAATTAAATAAAAAATTAAAAAAGATAAATGAATATCTTTTTTCAGATTTTAAATGTAATTTAAATAAATAAAATAACAAAATTTAAAAGTTAGCAAAATATCTTACACATTTTTAAAATTACATGATTATAGTTATCTTATTTTAAATTTAAATAAGGTCAAATTATTTAAAAAAAAAAGATAAATTTAAAATATTTAAAATCTGACCTTAAATTTAAAAATAAGATAAGATATAATCAAATTTAAAAATAAGATAGATTATTAAGCAAATAAGATAGATACTATTTATTTTTAAATTCAAATTACACTAATATCTTGAATTAAATTTAAAAAATATTAAATTAATTCATAACGATAATTAGAATTGAATTAGGAATAGTAATAGTATAAATATAGAACTACACAAAAAATCGGAAGTTAATTCCATGAAAAAGCATGAAAAATCGAAGAAAAACCAAAAAATTATGAGCTGTACGGACAGTTTTCGCGATCGCAGGAAAATTTCAGCACAACTCCGATTTTTTCGAATCTTCAAAAAATCATAACTAATTCAAATTAAATTGAAATTGAGTTCTGTAAAAAAGTAACTTGCTTAATTTTTTCCATACTACCCAATAAAAATAATTCCAAAAACAGAATCGCAATTATTTTTCACGAAAAATTCACAAACATCAATCAATCATCAAATAACACTCAATACAACATGATACCATCCAAAAACAAACAAACAATCGTTTTAAAGTCCAAATTTCTTGCAAGTAAATCAATTACCATGAATCTGAGGCCAGTTGTTAAAAATTATTTTACCAGGATCTTAGATCTACTCACAAGTATGTTCATTAACACCCTAAATATGAACTTTCTAAAACGATGAAATAAACACATATAAAGTTTAGTAAACCTTACATTGGTTGCAGCGGAATAATATGACTCCTTCCGTTCAGATATCTAGCCCTTGATTCCTTTCTGTAGCAGAACATTATCAATATCTGAACCTGGATCTCTTTCTCTGAATCTTTGATGCTGAAACTCCTTCTTGCTGAAAGTCTTTCTTCACGATCTTCCTCACTATGGTTGAGGTATCACTTGTTGTGTGTGGGCACTAATCTTACACTAAGAATTTCAAAATCTCAATGAGGAAGAGAGAGAGTGGGTTCGACCAAAGATAGGGAGAGAGAGAGGCTCAGTTTTTTTTTTCTGAATCAGAAGTGTCAGAAGAAAAGTGTAATTTTCCTGAAGCCTTCACTATCTATTTATAGCATTCCACTAGGGTTAAGTTTGAATTATTTGGTATTAAAATAATGAAAATATCAGTTTAAATTTCCTACAAAAGTGGCCGGCCCTGCTTAGTGGATTTGGGCCTCACTTTTTGCAATTTTGCAGTTTTATCTTTTTTGCATCTGATTTTCTCAAAAACGCCAATTTTCTAATTCAACCATTTAAATGTCAATTCTAACTATTTAATAACTATAAATAATCATTAAATAATATTGTCATTTATCATATTTATTAATTGAGCCATACAAAGTATCATAATTAACAAATATGCCCCTAAAACTCTTTCTTTACAATTTCGCCCTTACTTAGTGAAAAATTCACAAATAGACATAGTCTAATTTGAGAATTATAATTGATTAATCAAAACCAATTACATGAGTCTTACAAGCAATATTATCTCAACTAGTGCGGGGACCATGGGTCTATATAACCGAGCTTCCAATAAGTAGATCAAGAATTTAGCACTAAAATTCACTAACTTATTAATTCTTCGTTGAATCCACGCATAGAACTTAGAATTGCACTCTCAGTACATAGAATGCTCTATATGTTCCACCATATAGACACATCATTAGTTATCCATTGTTATAATCCTAATGTGATCAATGATCCTCTATATGAATGATCTACACTGTAAAGGGATTAGATTACCGTTACACCCTACAATGTTTATTCCTTAAAACACTTAACCCCGTATAAATGATATTTCAGCTTATGTGAAATGAGTACTCCACCATTTATGTTCGTTTGGTCAAGCTCGAAGGAGATCATCCTTTGCTTACTATTCGCCAGATAGAAGCTATCGATTTCATGTTTATGATAGCGCTCCCACTCAATTGAACTACCGTGTTCCCAAAATGTACGTATCACCCTGACCTAAAAGTAGGCTTAACTAACAAATCAAAGAACACGTATAGCCTTTCAAGATTGAGTCTAATCATAACAGGATTAAGATCATTTGATCTAGGATCAACTAGGCGATATTGACTTGAATAGATATTACGGTAAGTTTAATAAATCTAAGTCAAAGTTCAATATCGGTCCCTTCCGATGCATACTCCATGCATCCAACCTGAGCTTTACTTTAACCAATGCTCTGGAAAGAACATAGCATTTCTCCAAATGCAAGTAAACTCTGTTGTAGATTATCATATCAGTAAAACCCTATGTCTGATAAATCTAGGAAACTTTATTCACATAGTCATGTTTACTTTCCAATGTGTTGACAGCACAATAAACAGGATCAAGTATGTGAAAAGGGTTTCAGATGAATTCATACATTATGTACATATAATTATGAAATAAATCATGTGAACCATGCAACATTAAATGTTATTTCTGATCTATATTAATAAATAAATCTGATTATATTGAAATGAGTTTTATTTAGGGCATAAAACCCAACAGCTCCAGTTTACGGTATGAGTATTTTTGCATTATTTTACTTGTAAATATTGAGTATTTTTATTCAAGTTTTTAGTGGGTTTTATGAATAAATATTTGTTCAAATGTTTGGTGGGATTTTGGTAAAACTTAGTATTTGTTTAAGTATTTAGTGTGTTTTGGATAAAGGGATAATATTTATTTAAGTTTTTAGTGGAGCTTGGGTAAATACTTAGTAGTACTTGAAAAGTGCTTCAGTAAGGTTAATATTTTGCTTAGGGATTGTTTCATTTACTTTACTTGATATTATATATGTATATAAATCTATACATGTCCATATATATTGATTGTTTTGTTTGTATATGTAAATGAAGAATATTTTAAGACACGCTTTTTTTTAATCTCCACATTGGGTTTGGGCTATATTTTGTTGTCACATGAGACACATTCAATTTAAGTATAGATATTAATATTTGACTTTTTTGAATGGTCAGGATTGAATTCTTCTCAATTTACTTTTGCTATTCATTAGAAAAGAGGATGTGTAGATCATTTTGATGGTTGTAAACTAGATTGCTTTGGCAAGGCTAACTTGGAAAGATTGGTTAGTGAGCTTGGATATGTGCTTCCCATTGGGTTTTGGTTGAGACCGAAAGGAGAGACATTGAAACATGGCAAGAGACTGCTCACAGAACAAGATGTGGCTGATATGTTACATGATATGCTTATTAGGAATTACAGGTTTGTTGATGTGTACCTCATTATGCCAGAGAAGATCTATGAATTTGAAAATGAGATTGTTGATGCTCTAGAGGAAATACTCGAAGAGGAACCAGCTGCCAGTCAACTTACAAAGCAAAGTCAGGCCCAATTTAAGCTTGGTTCGGGCCAAACTTCAAGCCATAAAAATAGTGAAGCCCAATTTGAACATTATTTGGACCAAACTTCAAGCTATAGTGAAGCACATTATGGCATTAGTGCACCTGAAGCCCAAGCTGAGACTGATTTGATTCAAACCAATGATGAGGCAAAGCTTGAGGATGATGATGAATTTGTTGAAGAAGAGTATGCTTTAGATGAGGGGGAATTACGACAACAAGATGAAAACATTACAAATTCTAGCCAATGGTGGGGTCCAGTGAATAATGTTTGCAATAGAGGTGATGAGGCACAATTTGATTGTGCTTATGTTTCTGAAGATGATTTAAGAAGTTTAAACAGTGATACAAATGATGATGATGGATCGAAAAGGAAGGGAAGAAAGGAGTACTACCCGAAAGTGGATTGGAAAGACTTTAAGTTTGAACCCTATTTAGAGTTTGCATGTGTGACACAGCTAAGAGAAGCATTGGTGGAGCACTTTATACATAATAACAAAGAGTTCAAATATGTAATGAATGATCAAGTTAGAGTGAAAGCTGTTTGTAAGGCACCTGGTTGCAAGTGGAGTTTATATGCTCGGGTTTAGAAAAAAGACAATACAACTTTCATGGTGAATACATGTGAGAATGTTCATGATTGTGGGATTGTTTTTGATAATGAACATATCACTGGGGCTTGGTTGGCTAAGCACTTTCTCGACCACTTTAGAATGAACCTCAATATGTCTTACAGTAACTTTAATGAGCTGACTGCGAAAACTAAATTCTCAAACACAACCAGGTGGATGTTTTATAATGCAAGGAGAAAAGCAAAATCAATGCTTGAAGGATCAATGAAAGAACAATTTGCTATTTTAGAGGATTACTGCAAGTAAATTATACAACAAAATCCATGGAGCACAACAATTATTAAAAGCAATATTGTCAACAATAAAAGATTGTTTGAGAGGGTTTATATCTGCTTGAAAGCTTGTAAGGATGGGTTTAAGGCTTGTAGACCACAGATAGGGCTAGATGGGTGCTTTCTTAAAGGATATTGCAAAGGTATTCTTCTTGCTGCTATTGGTATTGATGCAAATAATTCAATGTTTCCAATTGCCTATGCTGTTTGTGAAAAAGAAAATACAAATACTTGGAACTGGTTTTTAAAGTTGTTAAAAGAGAATTTGAATGTGACTGACCCTACAAGATTTACTACGATCAGTGATAGGAAGAAGGGACTTGAAAATGCTTTAGGATCTCTCTTTGAAGGTGGAGAGATCAGATTTTGTGCCAGGCATTTACATGCCAACTTTAAGAAGGAGTTTCCTGGTCTTCTATTAAAACAAAAGTTGTGGGCTTGTGCTAAAGCCACCACACCAGAAGATTTCACAAGAAAGATGGCTGAATTGAAAGAAATAAATGAAAAGGCCTATGAATGGTTGAAGAAGAAGGCTCCGACCGAATGGAGGAAGTCGCATTTTAGATTCCATACAAAATGTGACATGCTATTGAACAATCTATGTGAGAGTTTCAATGCTGCAATATTAGATGCAAGGGACAAGCCTATCATTTCTTTGTTGGAAAAAATCAAATTTTGGTTGATCTCTATGTTATGTAAGAGAAGGGAGAGTATTCATAAATGGAAGCATCCTGTTGGGAAACGCATTTGGGATATTATAGAGAGCCGTAAGAATGTCGCCAAATATTATTTTTGTACGATGGCAGATGGCAGCCACATTCCAAGTTAACTTTCTTGATCAACAAAGTTTAACAGTCAACTTAACTAAAGGAGAATGTACTTGTAGAGGTTACCAACTAACTGGGATCCCATGTGGCCATGCATTAGCATGTATCTAGAGTGCCAAACTAAATTTATATGATTTTGTTGATGACTGTTACAAGAAAGAAGCCTTCCAAGCTCAATATGCTAGTGTTATTCAGCCAATGCCTAGATCTGATCATTGGCCGCAACGTGGATTAAATCCTATTTACCCTCCAGCTGAATCAAACTTACCTGGGAAACCAAAGAAAGCTAGAAGAAAGGAACATGATGAACCTGCCCCAAATGTAATTAAAACAAGAAGGTTTGGCCAACCTAACCATTGCAGCAATTGTAAGCAAGCAGGGCACTCATGTGTAACTTGCAAGAATTCAGCTACAACACAGGTATTTCTTGTTCAAACAACTTTGTTTATTTCAATGGAATTTTATTTCTTCAAGTATTAATTTGTGTTATTTTGTACTATAGCCTGTTGTATGAAAGAAAAGGGGAAGACCACCACTAAAAAATCCACATCCTCAATGGTCTCAATGCAGCCTCTATGATGGTGTTGGACGCTTCAGCCAATGGAGCCATTCTTTTCAAGTCTTACAATGAAGCTTTTGAGATCTTGGAAAGGATAGCTAGCAACAACTATCAATGGTCAACTAATAGAGCTCCTACAAGTCGAAAAGTAGCGGGTATTCTTGAAGTAGATGCTTTGACAGCTCTAATTGCTCAAATGGCTTCAATGACCAACATTTTGAAGAACATGAATATGGGAGGAAGTGTACAACCAGCTGCTACCATTCAAAGGGCAGAAATTTCTTGCGTGTATTGTGGTGATGGACATACTTTTGAGAATCGCCCTTCAAATCTAGCTTCAGTTTGCTATGTGGGTAACCAGAATTTCAACTGCAACAACAATTCATACTCAAACTCCTACAATCCAGCATGGAAGCACCATCCGAATTTTTCATGGGGAGGTCAAGGAGCAAGTTCAAGTGGAGCACAAGCACTAGGAAAACAAACATTTCCATGGGGATTTTCTCAACAACCAAGACCTCAACAACCACACCAACCTCTACACTCTCAAACAAGTTCTTTGAAGAGTTTAATGAGAGACTATATGGCCAAGAATGATGCTGTAATTCAGAGCCAGCTACTAGAAAATAGATTTTTAGCGACTAGATTTTTAACGACTAAAATAATTTAGTCACTGAAACTTAGTTTTTACGACTAATATTTAGTCGCAGATATTTTTTGTCATAAGACAATGTTTAATTGGAACCAAAAATTATTAACGACTAATTGTTAGTCATTGCTTGTTATTTTTAGTGACTAAATTTGTACTAAGTCACAAAACTTTGGCGCCAAATTAATACTTGTGACAGGAGTACTAATTTTCAGCGATTAAAATTATTTAGTTACTAAAATTCTATATTTTGTGACTAATAAATAGTCAGCAAAAAAAATCTGTTGTTAGAATTGAAAACTATTTCTATGTTATTTGTTAAACGATCAGCAAATATGGTAGCTCATAACTGTGCAAGAGCTTCTATATTTTTTCCTGGTTGTATCTTCGATATGGAGTCTGTTCCATTTGACTTGCTACCTTCTTTGGTAGCGAATTTTAATGGTTAATAAAAATGCATTTTCCATTCAAAAAAAAATAGTCAGCAAAAGTTAATGATTTTTTAACCACTAAACAATTAGTCGCCAAAAAGATTGTAGTTGTAATTATTGATGATTTATATTTAGAACTATTTGTTTAGTCACGATAAATATAATATTAACCTATTATATTTTTAAGATATTTTGTAACTTATAAAAATTTAGTTGATATCTCTTAAAAAAAATTAGTTGGTAAAAGAATATTACACTTGTGAAACTATGACAAAAAATGTATGAAAATAAATTTTAATTATTGACATAGATAAATATAAATATTTTATATATATTGAGTAATTTTTTTTAGATACTGAATTTTATTTTATTTAAAGATATGATAAATTTAAAATAATAAAATAATTTAATATATAACATTTAGATATTTCATAAGATAAAATAAATCAATACTTATTTTTTTTTTATTAATTTTTAAAGTATTATTTATATTTTTTATTAATTTTTTTTAAAATACTGATAATTAGTTAGCTATATATGTATATTTATTTATATTTATGTATGAAATATATATAAATTAAATATTATTCAATGATATTGAATTCAAACAGAATAACTATTAAAACAAAATTAACTTAAATATTATAAATTAAAATTTTAAAATTAATTATTAATATAATATTTAAAAAAATTTAATTAAGTAAAACACAAATAGTTTATTAAAAAATATATTTTTATGTGTTGCCCAATTTTGACAATAGAATCGAGGAATTATTAGCCGAAGAAGATCATGTCTAGTCAACAACAATAAAATGATAAGAGAAATGATAAGGGACACCTTTTATGGTCTCAAATACTAAAAAGATGACATACTGTTATTGATGCAAATTTATAAGTTTTACATATTTTAATTTATTAGTATATCTAGCATTTCTAATAGCGACAACATTAATAATTACCAAAATATTGTTATTGTGATAAATGTATAAAAAATACAATTTATTTATTATTATACTAAATTCAAATTAAAAATGGTTTTGTGAAATTTTTTTAGAGGAAAGCTAAAAAAACTGAGTGCTCCCGCACTTATCTTCCCTCCTTGGGCATAACTTTTCTCACGTTACTCCATAACTATTTTTTCAAAAAAAGTAGTTTCAGGTAAATTCTATCTCAAAGAAGGAACGAATTCGATATAGGCTATGAGCTTTGCGATAACGGAAATTGACAGGATATATGATGGGCTTCGACGAGGATTCGGTATATTGATTTTCCCCCAAATTCTGAATTTTTTTCCCGTCGTTCAAGTTTCAACTTGGTTATTAGTTTTAAGTGGTTCTTGCTTCCTAACCCTAATTTGTGTGTGTGTGTGTGTGTTTTTAAGCTGTATTTTTATTATTGTAAATGTAGCTTGAATCTTTTTATAGGGGATTTATATGACATTTTTCTTTAAGTTAAGTTTTGTTTTGATATGTCTAGTAATTTTATTGTTACATGTTAGGATTGGGAGCAAAAATTGTGGACCAAAGAGGTAAACAATGTGGGATCTAGGCTTACTCGATTACAATTGCGAGCCAGCTAGGTCTTCCGAAGAGAAGGTATATGAAGTGGTGCTTAAACAAGTTGTTCTGGTTCGAGAACAGAGGAAACACAAAGAGGCAAATTTGGACTTGAATCCACCCACCATTCAAATTGATGGAACCACCAATTGGGATCTCTTGAATGAAACTTATGAATTATGATTGTTGTGCTGAAGTCTGTGATGAATATGCGCTAAGACTTTTTATCTGGGTACTTATTCTTTTTCTCTATTCCTCTACACATCAATAATGGAGTGAGCTATTATTATTTTTTATTTAAAGCTTCCGTGTTTGTGTGTATCATGGGTTAATCATATATAGACATAGTTAATGTCTTCAACCAAGCAGAATAATATGATGATCATTTTACAGCAATTGAATCAAACTATAATCATGAGTTTGAGACTTGACATGAGTGTGTCATTCTTTTCTGTTACTTGAGGTGATCTATATTTCGATTGGTTTTCTAAATATGAATACATTTGTAAATATTAATATATCAAGTCATATATATATGGGAACCAATTTGATGTGGAAGAAGCAATAACATTTGGTAGAGATGCCGCTAGTTTTATTAGTAGAACTTTCATGAAAGTAAGAGTTATTATTTTTTTGTGAAAGGATGAAAGTAAGAGTTATTATTACTTTTCTTATTTGTATACAATCAATTGGGTCAAATGAGTATTGTCTTAATTTATCTCCGTTGCCTTTATTATTTTGCTCATGAAAAGCTTTAGATTGTTTGTATGAGTTTGGAGAATGGCTGGCATATTAGTATATTTGTTAGCTTTATGATTGATTTGTTTCTAACATTTTTTATGGATCTTTTGGACCATTTATGTTCTTCTAAGCAGGTAAAACATTTCAATTGTGTAACCATCTGAGTTTTTATAAGCCAAGTAATTGGTTGAATCAAAGTATTCTTGAATAAATGTCTAAAAAATCGTTATTTTCTTGGGTAGTGGATAGACTTTTAAGACACAACTTCTTAGCTCATGCTTCAACATCATTGAAATTTGCTATATGTTTTGTATACCATTTGACAATATGCTATTTTTAAGAATTCTTCCCTCTTTACAATAATTACATGTTTCATTTTTATGAGAAAACAGCTACATATAATAAATTTATAAGATAAGTTTGTTTGTATTGTTTTATGTGGTCCTTCAGGCTGCTTCTTCTCATATTGCATTCTGTTATATGACATGCTCATATTTGTGTTTATTCAAATTATTTCTTACAAATAAATTAAGAATCCTGTGTTAAACAACAAATATAACTATATCCGTTATTATTGTTGTGATTATTTTATTTTTATGTTGGATTGTATATAATTTATTAGGGTTGATATAAAACTGATAGTATCTGACAAGAAATTTCTTAGCTACTTTGTTGCCTAGCATTTTGACATGTTCATGTTTTGGTTAATTATTGCTGCAGAAGTTTTGACAGCTACAAAGGCTATTCCCCAAAATGGATCATTTCTTTAGAGCCAATTGTTTTTTTTTTCTCTTTCATTTATTGATTTATTTCATCCATGGATCAGTACCCTTCCAAATAATATGGCACTGAGATGATGGTATGATATTCCTAGATTTAAATTACCCAATTTACTATCATATATAGTTTAATTGCAGCTGTAATTAGTTTTGAACTATTGTGAGATCTTGATTGTACATTACTTCAATGCATATGTTTAATTTACTGATTTTCAGATGAGATTTTATAGTACTATTATATTATGTTTAACTTCTCTCACTACTGTAGATCCCTCTCTATTGCAAGACAATGCAGAGTGTAACTTTCATAATGGCTAAATTGTAGTGACAGCTATGTATTGCTTGATTTTTATAATTTTCCTATAATTCTTTCTTGCACATAACATTTGAGGTTTTCGCATGAAAATTGGTATTCCGTTGTCGATATGGGTTATCCCCAATCAGTAAGTGTTTATTTTTTTCTTCATTTTATTGTTATGTGTTCTTTAGATAGAGATTTGAGCTACAAAATATTTAGTAGATATATTTTGATTTTACTCATTAATCGAGATACAATTATTACTAGCTTTTATTTGTAGTGACAACTGAAAATGATGATGTGTTATTTGTAGTGGAAGGACTCTTCAACACCCTCCCTCGGGGTGAGCTGTGGTATAGTGTTGCTTCATTGAACCTTTGTATTGTGAGTGTAACGCCCTGTCCAACAGGGACGCCACGTGTGTGCACTTTATTTAAAATACCAATAATTATATAAGATGTAATTATACTAAAAGTATGGGTAATTAAAAATTTTTGATAGTTAAAAACTCAACCTTTAAACTATTTAACAAAAGATAAGTAACATGATTTATGGGGTCCCCCTGTTTCCAAAATATTTACAACTGGTTTCAAAGTATTTTACAACATAAACTTTATATTTTCCAAAATACGGTCAAAATAGAGCATCCTGTAAACTGGGCTGCCAGCGGCTGGTATGTACATTGCTGCTGCGACCATAACTCATGGTTGTTCGACTTTAGCTTTTCCTTTACCTGCACCATAAAGCACCAGTGAGTCACAGAGACTCAGCAAGAAAGTGATCAAAACAGTAATCGAAAGAAAATAACTATCAACTTATTCTCATGCCATTATGTTTACTCACTATTCGATAATAATAATAAGCATTTCCTTAAACATCATACATTCCTGGTACTTAATAAAGTACCACTTTTACCACTCGTTACATACGAGCTGAATATGTCACTATCGTTGCCCGATAACGCAAACGATAAGTAAGAGACCTAACCGCGGTCTCAAGAGTAATTACTCATAACGGTAATAACCGTTTCCAACCCTAGGTAATAACCTAGGCTTAATAAGCTTTAATCAACATCATGTTAATAATCAAAATCACCTCCATTCATTCATTGATTTTTAACCACATACGGTGCTTACCACTTTTCTTACCTTAATTCAGAAGTCAAGAATATGGCCGACCTGGGTGGAAAAACAAGCTAGGCAATTCCCGGTCCTATGTCACGACAATTGAGAAACACAAATAAATACCTTAACATAATATTCCGGATTAAAACCCTAATTCTAAACCGATTAGACTTAGCCTTCACCATCAATATAATAATTCAAATAACTCAAAATTATTCAAAGGCAGGTACTAGGTTCAACCCCGAGCTAAACACGGATCGTAGAAAAACCCGAGAATTGTTCCCTGCGTCAGAATAGGCCGGCCGGTTCTGATACGCTGGAACCAACCTGGCCGACCGGTTCTTTGCCGCCGTACAGAACATTCACTCGGTTTTTCTCCTCCAGCTCGAACCAAAACCAAATCATACCTAATTTGCACTTCCAGAACAGTTCAACATACTAAATACAATGCATTCAACATATCATTCAATCACAATTCATCATGTAACTCAAAATCAACATCTCACTTGTCAATTTTCATTAAAAACATCACTTTTCACACCTCTTTGTTGCACAGCCCTTAATCTCCCTCAATCTTTATTCACACAAGTTCCAAATCACCCTAAGAACCTAACCTATCTTCGCTTATACCCCAGCTCTGAATTAAATGAAAACCCTCACCAAAACCTAATCTAAACTCATGAAAATCAACCAAGAAAAGAGTAGAAACCTTACCTCCACTTAGCTAGCTCCTAGGGTTAGGATTAGCTCAAGAATTTGATGGGAAAGAAGTGAATTTTTCCCTGGTTCCAGCTCCTACAGTGATCGGCAGAAGGAGAAGAAGAGAAAACTTGGAGTTGTGTTTGTTTTTTTTTTTTGAAAAGAAAAGTGATTTCTTGCCTTGGAAGGCAACTTATTTAAATAAGGGTTTTGTTGCTTTGTTTTTTTTTTTTTTTTTTTTCTTCTTTGCAGCCACAAAATAAATAAATAAAGAAAAGGGATGGCCAAAAATAAAATGACTAAACTATCCCTCAAAATAACCTAAACTTAAATTATAACCTAGGGGCATTTTGGTAATTTTACTAATTCCCCAATCCGACATTCTAATAAAATTCTAACTTAATCCGGGATATTCTCAAAATAATTCTTTCATTTAATGTCGTGACATTGCTAACCACATAGCTAAATTTCCACAATTACCGGGCCCAAAATAACGTATTTCATTAAATAATTTCTCAAAAATTCATCTAAGTAAGATCATAATCCTACTTCATTTTCCAAGTAATTACATATTTAATAAAATATGTCCATTTAAATATTATTTATTTTCTGGGATATTACAACTATCCCCCACTTATAGGAATTTCGTCCTCGAAATTTACCTGAAAAGCTCGGGATACAACTCCCGCATCTGCGACTCTAATTCCCAAGTCGCTTCTTCAATTTTGCTATTCCGCCACAACACTTTGACTAGTGGAATAGTCTTGTTTCGCAACACCTTTTCTTTCCTGTCTAAGATCTGTACTGGTTGTTCTTCATACGACAGGTCGGTTTGAAGCTCAATGTCTTCATAACTTAAGATATGAGTTGTATCAGATACATATTTCCGAAGCATCGAGACATGAAACATGTTATGAACCCCAGATAAAGCAGGAGGTAGAGCCAACCGATAAGCTACCTGACCTACTTTCTCAAGAATCTCAAATGGACCAATAAATCTGGGACTCAACTTTCCTTTCTTCCCGAACCTTCGAATTCCCTTCATTGGGGATACCCGAAGAAAAACAAAATCCCCAACTTGGAATTCAACATCTCTACGCTTTGGATGCGTAGCTTTTCTCGTCTACTTTGGGAAGCAAGCATACGAGCTCGAATCTTTTCGTAGCCTCGCTCGTTCTTTGGACGCCTTCGGGTCCAAGATACCTACGTTCACCAGCCTCATCCCAGTGAATAGGTGATCGACATTTCCTTCCATAAAGCATCTCATACGGAGCCATGCCAATGGTACTCTGATAACTATTGTTATAAGAAAATTCAATCAGAGGTAGGTACTTGTTCCAAGAACCCTCAAAGTCCATTATACATGCCCTCAACATATCCTCAAGTATCTGGATAGTCCTTTCAGATTGACCATCGGTTTGAGGATGAAAAGCTGTACTGAATTTCAACTTAGTACCCATTGCTTGCTGTAAACTTTCCCAGAATTTGGATGTAAATTTTGGATCTCGATCTGAAACTATCGACTTTGGGGCACCATGAAGTCGAACTATCTCCTTAATATACAAATCAGCATATTGATCCACTGTATACGTTGTCCTCACCGGGAGAAAGTGAGCAGACTTCGTATATCGATCCACTATCACCCAAATAGAATCATAATACCCTACTGTTCTGGGTAATCCCACCACAAAATCCATGGTGATGTCTTCCCATTTCCATTCAGGAATCTTTAGAGGTTGAAGCAAACCTGCCGGCCTTTGGTGTTCTGCTTTAATTTGTTGACAGGTTAAGCATTTTGACACATATTCAACAATATCCCTCTTCATACCCGGCCACCAGTATAAAGCTTTCACATCATGATACATCTTGGTTGTTCCCGGGTGTAAGGAGTACGGTGTAGTATGAGATTCATCAAGAATCTCTTGTCTGATTTCTTTGTCAACCTAAGTACACGTATTCGTTTTTGTATCGCAACAACCCATCAGATAAGCATGAAAAGTCTCTTGCCAATCCAGCCTCTAACTTCTCCTTATGTCCCTGTAGCTCAAGGTCACCTTGTTGGGCTACTCTAATTCTTTCCAATAGATTAGATTGTATGGTGATATTAGCAAGTTTTCCAATTACAAATTCAGTTCCCGCTCTCGTCATATCCTCAGCCAACTTGGCTGAGATTTCCTTTAGTTCACAAACTTGCCCTGGTCCTTTCCGACTTAGAGCATCCGCTACCACATTTGCTTTACCAGGGTGGTAGAGAATCTCGCAGTCATAATCCTTGACCAGTTCTAACCATCGTCGTTGTCTCATATTTAAATCCTTCTGAGTGAAAAAGTACTTGAGGCTTTTGTGATCTGTATAAATTTCACACTTCTCACCGTACAGATAGTGACGCCAAACTTTTAGTGCAAAGACAACCGCTGCTAATTCAATATCATGGGTAGGATATCGTTGCTCATACTCCTTCAATTGCCTGGATGCATAAGCAATCACTTTCCCTGACTGCATAAGGACACAACCTAACCCTTGTTTGGACGCATCACAATAAATCACAAACTTTTCGTCACCTTTTGGTAAGGTTAACACAGGGGCGGTAATCAACCTTTGCTTCAATTCCTGGAAACTACCTTCACACTTGTCAGTCCA